>NC_069661.1:96812500-97437500 GCF_027244095.1 Hemicordylus capensis | reverse complement strand
CCACAACTGATCAAACTGAAGTGTGGAGAAGGGATCAAATCACCTATGACTATCCACACAGTTACTTCTATCGCACAGATTAGGCCCAATTGACATATTATGCAGATAGCCTGGTTACCACAAAAAGCGACTTTCACATGGCTGGAGTTTCATATGGCTGCCCTAGTGTCAGGAAAGTGGCTCACAGCAGCTGCTTCTTTAGGGAAGCCTCACTTCACATATGAAGAACCAAAGTTTTTGCATTGGAGTTAGGCATATTAATTTGTTCTACTGATTAAAAGCAGGAAGAGCCCTCGGCTCGAATGGAGCATAGCTTTTCTTTCAGCGAGGTCTTCTAAAACACGCCAGAGCATATTTTGCAAGGCTGACCCAAGGCCAGGGAGACAGCAAAGTTGGAGTGGGCCCTGGGATAAAAAGTGAAGAAGGTCCCCTGCTCCCTGCCACCTTCTTCTCCAGAGAGGCATGAGGGGGTCAGCAAAGAGCAAGCCGTCAATCAGCTGGCAGGGTCCAGGGACATTTGCCCTTCCTGCTTTGTTCAATTGTAGCTACACCCCCTTCATAAGCTGTTTTGCCACCATAAGGAATAGTGCCATGTAATGCAAGAGTTGTATGCCAGTATCCCTTGTAGGGGCTGCACTTTGCATCTCTTGAGTTGCAGGTTGCATCCAGTCCCTTGAGCCATCTCAGAATGCATACAGCGGGGTATGGGCACAACCCAAAGTGTGTGCTGTATCAAATGACCATTTGGAATGTTCTCATCGTTGGGCAAGTCTTGGACTCCTGGAGGCAATAAAAGATGTTTTAATCTGGACAGACATGTGGCTAAAGAAAAGCCAGACTTTAGCATATACTAATGTATAGCATATTTTAGAATCTATATACCCTTGAATTCTAAATATCAAGGGATGCATTAGATGCATGTTTAACCTAAACAAAATCAGTGCTTATTTTGATCTCTCTGGCGAGATCAAATTCGTGCAAACTTGTGCAACCCTTGTTATCATCACCTACATGAAGTTCCTTGTCCTTGAGAGCTCACTCCTAGCTCATTGTCATCCTCCAAAGGAGCAAGAAGAATTCGTGAGAGCTCTGTCTGTCTCTCAACAAGGTTGTTTTTAGTAAGATGGAAATCTCAATCAAGTGGTCTTCCCAGGTGCACAGCTCTTGAGTTTGAAAATAGCACAGCTAATTGGCAATCAAATAATGGCCACCTAGGGAGGAGGGGGAGGGGGCAGACAGACAGACAATGTGTAGCTGATGTTTTCTCTCCTATTGCCCTTGCTCTGCTGTCACTTATAAGGAACAAAGTATGGAATGACCCATTTCCTTCCAGCCTACCTTAAAAGCTCAGGCAGAGTATATTCTATATTTCCCTCATTTTACATCTACCTGTGAGATAACTCAAACTGAATAATACTGAATTGCTTTAACTCATCCAGATAACTGAATGGGGATTTAAGCCTGAGTTTTCAGTGTTCAGGAGTGCCATTCCAGGCTTCAGTGGGACAGACCACAAGGAAGATTCAGCAAGGCCTAAAGTCCCAGCCTATGGCTTACGTATAATTGAAGGTGAAAAAGCTAAAGAGCAATGTAATATATGTTGGAGATGGAGTTCTAGTGCATCTACCTTTTGCACCAACTAGGGGCATTAGGAGTAGAGGTAGCTAGTGAAGTTCTCCTTGCCTGTCCCTGCTTGCTGCTGCTCTATGACCCCTGCTTTGAGTCCTCAGGTACTTCAGTCCTCTTTCTTTCCTCCTAGAGAGAAGATAGAAACACCTCTCTCTCCCCCTAGCTAATAGATAGAATAGGTCTTTCCTATCTCAAATGTACTTCACCAATAAATCAATTTAGTTTAGGTTTTACAGCGATCTCCATGTGTGTTACTTAAATAGCTGCAACAACCAAACTCTTCATTCTGTAACTGGAGTGATAGCTTCTTTAGCGCTTTACTAAATAATAACAAACCCCAACAATATAAGAATATTTGTTGGGTTAGCTCCAGGTTTGAGGGGAGCCTCGGCAAAGTGCCCTAATGGATTTTCTCCTAGACTACTTGGGTGCTTACCTCTGATGTGGGTGAGTACCCGGGCTTACTGACTTATGAGCAGTGGTGGCATCAGCGGAAGGAGGATGATGAAAAAGGCAGTTGTGAAAGCAGGCTGGTGTCAGTTTAAATCCCTGCCTCCAATTCCAGTTGTGACATGATGTGTTGCTCCAGCATGATGTGCTGCTTCGGAGCAGGGCAGCAGCATAATTTAAATGGTAGCGGCGCTCAATGTTCTAGCCTCCTTTTGCCACAGACTCCTTAAATCGCTGTGGTGGTATGCAACAAAAGCAGAAGTGCTGGAGGAGGAGGAGACGGCATACCACAACAAAAGTGGGTTGGAGAGTGCTGCTGTTTTAACCCCCCCCACCCATACCCTGCCCTAATACAGCATTTCTGGAGTAACACTGTGAAGATGCTGAGCATTGGGGGCATTAAAAATGGAGCATGCTTTCTAGCTTCCTGGCATTCAGCATTGTGGAAAACACGGGGAAAGGAAAGTAAGAGGTCTTAGGCATCAGCAGTCGGCACTTCTGAGGTGGTGGGCCCTCAGTACTTGCCTGAGGGTGTCATAGTGCAGATGCTGGGCCAGGGTACTTTGTAGAGCTATTAAAGTAAAGGTAAAGTGTGCTGTCTAGTTGATTTCGACTCCTGGTGCCCACAGAGCCCTGTGGTTTTCTTTGCTAGAATACAGGAGGGGTTTATCATTGCCTCCTCCCACGCAGTGTGAGATGATGCCTTTCAGCATCTTCCTATATCGCTGCTGCCCAATACAGTACCAGTGGGGATTCAAACCGGCAACCTTCTGCTTGTTAGTCAAGCATTTCCCCGCTGTGCCACTTCAGGTGACTTCTGTAGAGCTATTACATAGACCCATTTAGTTATTTATAATATAACCACTCAGTGTGTAGAAACAGATATAAGTGCCCCTATTATCCTCTCTAATAAAACGCTTGGTGTCCGTCCGTGGACGGACACCAAGCGTGTGTTTGTGCCCAGAACAGAGCCAGGGAGACACGACCGCCAGCACCCGGCGGCCATCTTGGGCGGCCAGAAGCGGCCGTCCCGAAGAAGCCGGGTAAGCGGCAGCGGGGGACACTGGCCGAGGCACGGCCAAGGCGGCGGCGGAGCCATGGCCATGGCCTGGCCGCGTCACCGAAGCCGGGCGGGGGGAGGAGGCGGCGGGGGAAGCCGGCCGAGGTGGCGGCGGAGCCGGGCGGCTTGGGGCCCTTGCCCGGCCGGGGAGACCAGCCACGGCATAGAGGCTGGCGGCGGTGGCGCCACAGCCGATAACTGCCCTCCCGCCCTCCCAGCTGCCCGACTTCCCCTTCCCCGCACCCCCCCCAAAGGAATAAGGGCCGCCGCAGCCGAAAACCACCCTGTCGCCGCCCAAGCACCAGTTCGGGAAGAGGCTTAGCACAGAGAGGAGCTCTGTTCGCGAGCTCCTCTCTTTACCTTTGGAAAACATGCTTTCACTCAGCCCGGCTCTTGCGGGCTGACTCGGGTGAGGAGGGCTTGGGCAGCTGGGAGGGCGGTTTTCGGCTGCGGCCACGGAGGCCCTTATTCCTTTGAGGGGGTGCAGGGAAGGGGAAGGGGAAGTCGGGCAGCTGGGAGGGCGGGAGGGCGAATTTGGGCCCCTTCCCTTCCTAGCGCCCGTTATTCAACAGGCTAAAATTTACTTGTCATCTATATTATTACTTCTCCAAGATGGGGCATGCATGGGTACGTGGTAGAAAGAAGGCGACTGGCTGACAGAGTTTGCAAGCAGAAGCACCTGATTGGGCAGTGGGGATTCCCTATGCAGATAAGGAGGAGGAGCCTGTGATGGTGAAGGTCAGTTGGAATGCAACTGTTACTGGTTGGAAGATGTTCTTGATTGTAGAGGATAGGAATCTATATATATAAAAGGATAGCAGGTAGGGGTCTGCAAAAAGACGGGTCGTGAGGGAGGAAAGAGCCCCTTCAGGAGAAGGAGGATGCTGTTGTGTGAATTAAATGAGGGAACAAGATGAACAAAATCTGTTAACTCAGGGAGGGAGGGAGGGAAGGAGGGAGAGAAAAAACATGAAGGGAGGGGGGAGAAAGAGTGGGGAAGAGCAAGCGGAGGAGAGAGAAAGAGAAAAAGAAGGGAGCGGGAAGAGAGACAGAAGGAAGGGCAGGGGACAGGCCCGGTCAACCACCGCTGCTGCTCCTGGAGGGAGGAGTAGGCACGGGGCTCAGGTGGGGAGGTCTCTGGGGATAGGGGGCTGCAGTTTGGCCAATAGGCGGCAGCAATACTGCAGCCACGACCAAGAAGGGTGAGGGGGATGGAAGCAACGGGATGGAGGAGGAGCAGGAGTACAGCCCACGTGAGGGTGGGGAGATCTCTGAGGTGAGGGGAGCAATCAAGTAGTAACGCGCAGATGCTCTAGAGCGTGCAAGAGTTCCAGCACTGAAGCGGAGAGAAAAAATGGCGGCGGTCATGATGCAGAGGTGGAGGGTCGGCAGGCAAAGCCCCTCCAGCCATAAGAGGTGAGTGGACGGCAGGTGAAGCCCCGCCGGCCAGGAAGAAGAGGTGGTGGGCAAAGCCCCACTAGCCGAGACGAGGAGGTGGGAGGTGGCGGTGGGATGGCCTGGGCCTGCCCCTGGCCCGCCCAATGGGGAGAGCTGTGGGGGGAGAGAGAGAGAGAGTGGGAGCGAGTGTGCTGCGGGGGGAGCGAGAGCGCTGCGGGGGGGAGCAAGCGAGTGAGAGTGCTGCGGGGTGGGGGTGCCACAGGCTGAGCGCACAACTGCACAGATGCTCTGTGCGGGGTCAGCTAGTTACTATTATTACATCAGTGCCATGTGAGGCTACAACCCTACACAAAGTTAGATTTATCAAAGCAATGGTAAACCCCTCCTGTATTCTACCAAAGACAACCACAGGGCTCTGTGGTCACCAGGAGTTGACACCGACTCAACGGCACACTTTACTTTACTTTACTGATCTCAATGGGCTTAGGCCTTCTTAAACCACATAAGACTGGGCTACAGATTGCTCTGTGCTTTTCGACAAAAAGAGGAATATAGGTATAAAAACTACCAATATGGTCTGAATGTAGGGGGTGCACCCCCTAATCCTTTGCTAAATGGTGGCCATGCAATGTTCACACTCAACATTTCTGCTTGATTCTCCTCCTTAGCTTCTATAATTATAGATAATGAAACATCTTTCATTCCACACAATGGAAACATCTCCATTCTGGCTGATGTATTAGACTTGTAACAGTCATACAAATACAGCTTCTCCAGTAAATCAAGCTACAGATTCAAGTGAGAATCATCTGCTCTCTCCTTGCTTTCTACCCCCCGACCACTGCAAAATAATGCACACAGTGACGTATTGTTCATCTCAACAAAAACCAAGATCTTTTCATACTATAAATAAATGCGCAGAGTTCAAGAGAGCTCTTGACAGCTACACTGAAAAGTAGGTCATACAACATTATTAAATTGCTAAACAGTGCCATAATGTAGCAGCTGTACTTCCCAGTTACTTGTACAGGTTAGTAAATGTATGTTTAAGACTAAATGTTTGTGCATATAAGGAACTTGAAGTAACCCCCAGTGCAGGTATTCTATAGCACTAGCTCTCAGAGCTACTAAGAGCTAGTGCAGTAGAGAATACCTGCACTGGGGAGTCAGCAGCTGGAGATTCCTGGGCCAAATCCGGCCCTGAATGGTGTCATCTGCCACTCCCCCTGCCATCCTTAAGAAGGGCTTGGGTGAGCAGCAACTGTGACATTAGATTTTGTCAGCAGGTGAATTTGGATGGAGTGCAGCCTTGGTATTCTGCCTCCTCTAGTCACATGCCAAAGCGGCTTTCCAGCAAACTGACCAGGAAATTTATACTGATCTCAAGCAACCATGGTTTATTATTGTGAAGGAACCCTGTGCATGGAGAGGAGAGCTGGTCTTGTGGTAGCAAGCATGACTTGTCCCCTTAGCTAAGCAGGGTCTGTCCTGGTTGCATATGAATGGGAGACTTGTTGTGTGAGCACTGTAAGATACTCCCCTTAGGGGATGGAGCCGCTCAGGGAAGAGTATCTAAGTTCCAAGTTCCCTCCCTGGCATCTCCAAGACAGGGCTGAGAGAGATTCTTGCCTGCAACCTTGGGGGAACTGCTGCCAGTCTGTGTGGACAATACTGAGCTAGATGGACCTATGGATTGACTCAGTATTTGGCAGCTTCCTATGTTCCTATGATGGGAGTTAGCCTCCATTATCATGAAAGCGAGAGCACCACTTCTACAGCATCCTCTGGACCTGTCCTTCACCAATTCCCTAATCCTGTCTAGTGCAGGAGAAATGAACACTTTGCACCCCACCTCTCCTGTGGGGATGGTAACTGGAAAACTCTTTGAACTACGGACAGGTGGCAGCCTCAAAGTCGCTTCTGCCCACCACAGCATCTCGTCCTCTCATTGGCTGAGCAGCCGTCCAGCTAAGCCCTTGTGGCCTACCTCTGACTGATGGAAGATGCAAAGCACCCCTCCAGGTGCTTTACCTAAGAAACTCTTTTAAAAGTGTGGTTTAGCCTGAGTTAAGTTGTCAGCTTTTTACCACTAATTTGCTGGACCACTCGTCACCAAAATATGTAAGTGCTTTGCTTAGACTGTAGAATGTGTTAGGAGCTAGAAATGACTTTTGCTTTTTTTTACTAATGCCTACCTGCTCCCCTATCCACCTTGGCTCCTGTAGATTAACAAAATAATATTTTAGAAAGAACAATCTTGCCTCGTGTCGTGTGTGTGTGTGTGTCTGTGTGTGCACACAAAGACTCTGGAGTTGGCTCCCCATGAGCTGACCACTCAGTTAAACTAGTGTAAAAGGGAAATATAACAAAACAGGTGAACCAAGCCAGACTCCTGCTCTGCAGAGATTCTCCAAAGGTTGGTTCCAGGGATGTATCCCAGTTCTGAGTTCTCTCTGGAAGCAGAGAGTCCTTAGTTTTTAGCTTTTAAATTAACTTTTAAGTTGAAACCTTTAAAAAAGGTAATTTAAAATGTAAATAAAATCAAACACAATCCTCACATAGTCTCATCCGTATACCATAGCAAGTACTTCTCTAATTCCCGCCCTCCTGGCTGAACTCTATTCCAGTACATAATGAAAGGGCACCATTGTTCTAAGAGTGAATTTCCAAAGTCTTGCCTTCCCAGAGGCATTCATAAACTTATTCATTAATATGACTTGGTTGGAATTGGAAACTAGGATTAGTTTCCTACTCCATTCATCCACTGTAGATAATTGTCTACAATACTGTTTCCAGTATTTTGTAAGCAAGACTTGGGTGGAAGTTAATAAATTTCCAGCCAAATTCCTATATTTATTCCTGATAGCATTATTACAGAAGCTTGAACAAAAAGAGTGGGAAATTTATCACCTTATTTATCACCTTAAAGAACTTTATCACCTTAAAGAACACTCCCTCAAGGCAGTTACAAGCCCTTCTGCTTCAGAGGGGGAAAGGAGTGTAAAACTTATTTTTCTACCAGTCATTTCACAACTTTGTGTTTCTGAGATGGAAGGGGTTTGGAAAGAAGCTGGCACCAGTTGCCCCTCCCCCAAAAAACAACCAGAAAACATTTTTTAAAAAATCTGAGGAGGGGGGAATATCTAAAACGTGAGAAATATTGTTTTCTCACCAGCCATTTCACAGTTTTGTGTTTCTGAGGGGGCAAGGGTTTGAAAAGAAGCTGTGAGCCCCCCCCCCCAAACCCATCCAATCCAGGAAAAAATAAAGGTTGCATATGAAGTTAGACCCAAGTTAGAGCAAGCACTCCAGTCTTTGTTGCTATTTTTTGTTTTCTCACCATGCTCAGGCACAGGCTAAAGTAACACTTGCACATCAGAGATTAACTGTAACATTTTGTTGCAAGTCCATCCTTGAATCATAGAATTCTGATATGTTTTAGACAAGAGGTCTTTTTTGGGCTAAAGGATAATTCAGACACAAATGTACACTGACACTAAGCGACATGGCAGCTTCCTGTGCTCTGAATGTGGCTGCCACCACAGCCATGCCACAAGCCCTCTTTTCCCCCCACCACCAACCACTCCGGCCCCATAGTGGCTCACCATAGCCTGCCTGCTCCTAAAGCTTTCCCTGCCCACTGGTACTATAGAAATGCCAGCAGAGGCGTAACTAGGGAAAACGGCGCCCGGGGCAAGCACTGAAATTGCGTCCCCCCCACCGTGCCCCCCAGCATACATCTGACTGACACACATGTGTTTTTTCCTCACAACAACCCTGTGAAGTTGGCTTGAATCTCAAACAACAGAATTATGATGCAATGATGATACACACTACATTACACTTAGGTTTTTCCTCACAAGCAACAACCCTGTGGAGTTGGCCTGTATCTCAAACAACAGAATTATGATGCAATGATGATACACACTACATTATACTTAGGTTTTTCCTCACAAGCAACAACCCTGTGGAGTTGGCTTGTATCTCAAACAACAGAATTATGATGCAATGATTGATGATACACACCACGTTATACTTAGGTTTTTCCTCACAAGCAAGAGACAATCTCCAAAGGTCCTGGCATATAACCCCCTCCCCCATTTTTCTTGCCAAACTCTGTGTCTTTAGCAGGATACCACAGGCACTTGTTAAAGCTAACACTGCAGGTTTTTCTGAGATGGAGCTGTTATAGGAGCACTTCAGCGTAAACTGAGATCACAAGGCAAGCTTTCACAGTGCAAAAACGAGCATGCCAGCAAGCAGAATTCATGGTAAAACTCTCTTGAAACACCTTGTAACAATGCACAGGCAGCTATGTTACACTGCTTGAGTCAACTCACACTGCTGTACTACCCAGGCTGTGGGAATTGACTCTCAGTTCCATATACATGCATGCATTTAAGATTGAGTGCCAAAGAATCTTTATGATTGTTTTTCTTTCTTTTGGGGCGGAGAGAGGAGCGTATAATGCAAACATTAACACCTGTTAGGCATCTGAGAACCATAGTTGGGCAGCTAAATAAAAGCCTGATTCTTTAATATGTTTTTCCCCCACATGTGGCTTCTGTAGTTTTTGCAACTCATTCAATTTCTCACCCTGACACTTGGTCTGCTACTTCCACCCGCCCGCCGCAGAATCCTTTCTTCCGTGCGGGTGTCCGTGTGTGTCCTCGTCGTCCTGCCTGTGCCTGCTGCAGTGCAGCCCCAGCAACGATGCATTCCTCCGCGACGGCGACCGCGCCACCACGTGCAGGCGAACAGAGGAGTACGGACGCACCGCATGCATGCACAGCGCGACACGGCACGCCGGCCGAGTTGCGCATGCATGCGTCACTGACTAGAGACCCTCTGGCTAGCAAGCCACTAGAGGGCCTCTTTCTGGCTGTTCCAGACTAAGTGAGCAACGGAGCGAGCGAGCCTCAGCCAAGGGCAGGCGCAGTGAGCAGCATGAAAGGCGCCCGCCGCCAAGCCAGGCCACTGACTGGCCACCAGCAAAGCAATGGGGGGGGGGGCGGACGGTGCGGAAGGGCCCACTTGTGGGGGAGGGGGCGCCGATGCGCTCCCTTGACTGCTGCAGCGCTGCTGCACTGAGCAGGAGAAATTTGTATTAAAAAAAATTTTTTTTTGTTTAAAATTTTTTTGGTCATGGCGGCGCCCCCCATGTGACCCAAAAAGATGGCGCCCGGGGCACGTGCCCCCACTGCCCCCCCTATAGTTACACCTCTGAATGCCAGGGCCCAGCACGTTTTTATAGCGCTAGTGGCTGGGGAAAGCTTTAGAAGCTGATGCCATTCCTGGAGCTTTAGGAGCAACTACAACATCAGTGTTGGCTTCTAAAGCTCCAGGAGTGGCGGCCTCTAAAATGTTCCCTAGCCACACACTATTAAACCATTAGGGCCTGGTAAGCCAGGCCCTAACATTTGTATACTGCCAGGAGCTGGGGAAAGCTTTAGAAGCTGCCACTATGGTGCCTGGGACTTTTATACACAGCAGGCTTTACCGCATGTTTACTGGGAGGCTTTACTGCGAACTTGAAGTTGTCCCAAAAAACTGACACAAATAGTGGATTCTTTTTACCCCAGATATAAATCAGGCTACACTCTAACATGCAGTGAAAAAAACCCAAATTGTGTGGGAACTGCTCCCCAATAACTCACAGGGACTTCAGGGTAAGGCTAGCAGATATGTGAATGCACCCCCTCCATTCCAGAGGAGATGCTAGTTAAAGGGCTTTAAAAGCCCCCTGTGGAAAACTTCCTGGAGTTTAAGGAACTGTCACAATAGCAGCAGCAGTACCTAAGGCTCCAGGTGTCAAGAGCTTGCCTGCCAGACGAGGCCTGGCCTCAGATTTATGGCACAGGAGCCAGCAGCTCAGGTTCCAGGCTGACAGCAGGGGAAGCCCAAGTCTCAGGAATCCGAACAAGAAGCCAGGAATCCGAGGTTGCAAACGCTCTGATACACTGCAAGTCCAGCCGATGCGTTGTTTCCAGCAGTTGTTCGCTGCCCACACCACCTGATTTAAAGTCCTTGGCCTTAATTGCTCTCCTTCCCTGGCCAGCTGCTAGAGATTCAGCGTCTTTCTTGCTGCCTCCCGAGGAGGCACTGGCTTCTCCGAAGTGCCTGCACTTCTTGTCACCGCTTCTCCTGCCTACATTCTTGGGGAGTTAAGAGTCGTTCGCCCCCCGGCTCAGGGTTTGATTTTTCACCCTCAGGGTCCTCTGATCCTGACGGACCTTCTTGTACTGAACCTTCGCTCTGACCCATCTCAACTCTCTTCTGAGGCCTAACATCAGACTGCTCTCCATCAGGTGCCTCTCCACCTGCTGGAGGGTTGCCTGCCTCCCACTCCTCTTCACTGTCCGCGAACAAGGGCATGACACCAGGAACCAGTAGCAACAACTTCAAAGGTTTCCCCAGCTGCTGTGTGCTACAAAAACATCACAACTGGATGACACGTGCTGGGGCATGATGTCTTTAAAGGGCCATTGGCAAGGGAAAACTTAGAGGAGTCACTGCAGCTCCTGGAGCTTTAGCAGGCACCATGGAGGCAGCGAGCAAACGGGTGCAGCTCATGTTTCTTTAATACGTTTGCTCAGTTATAGCTCTGCCCCTGAACATACAGTCTGGTCTTATGTATGTTTACTTGGAATATATTCTACTCAGTTCCATGGGACATGGATCCCAGTTAATGTCCACCCAAACACAACATAACCCTAGGTTTCTGGCATCAACATGCTATGAACTGGTTGTAGAAAAGAAGTATTGAGTTGTGCCTAGGGACTTTAAAAAAATGTAATAACAGGAAGGCAAGATTTTCTGCATTCTAACAAAGAGCTTAGAGATGCTACTCCACTAAGCCACATACAGTAGTGATGTGCATGGTCCGGAGCAGTCCGGACCAGCACCAAAGGGGAGCCTATCTTTTAGGGCGGGGAGGGCTTGTTTACCCCTCCCGCGCCTCTTTGCCCCCGCCAGTGGCCGTAATCTACTGTAAAATTGGGGAGCTGGAAACCAGCCGCCCCCGCTTCCGCCGCGCCCCCCCCCCCCCCGCGAGCAGATTAGAGAAAAAAAGGCTACTGCCTACAAGGAAAGGCTACTGCCGCGATCGGAGGCCCGGTCTACCCGGCTTCTTCCCGGCGGGTAGACCGGGCCTCCGGCAAAAGCTCTATAGGATAAAGAGCTCTAGCGCGCGTGCACACACGCCCAAGGCCCCGGTTGGGCCGGAGGCTTCGATAAGAGAGGAGCTCTGTTCGCGAGCTCCTCTCTAAGTTCTTCTAACTTGGTGAGCACTCGTGGGGGGGTGGGGGGTGGCGGGTGGGGGGCGGCAGGGCGGCAGTAGCCTTTCCTTGTAGGCAGTAGCCTTTTTTTCTCTAATCTGCTCGCGGGGGGGGGTGCGGCGGAAGCGGCGGCAGCTGGGGCGGCTGGTTTCCAGCGCCCCAATTTTACAGTAGATTACGGCCACTGGCGGGGGCAAAGAGGCGCGGGAGGGGTAAACAAGCCCTCCCGCCCTTAAAGCAATACCCCCCCACCCGGACCCGGACCAACCAGGGCAGAACCGGTCCGGCAGTTCGGCCATTCTATAGAATGGCCGCCGGACCGGTTCGGACACACCCCTAACATACAGTGCTATGAGTCGTTGTGGCCAGGATCATTTTTGGACTTGAAGAAATCTAAACTTTAGATATCTACCTCTGAATATTGCTTGTCCATAATACTGACAGAACATTTGTGGGTGACTAAACCTTAATATTAACATGTGTGTGTTATGTTACAAAATTACTCTAAGGTTACCTCATATGTTTTCAAGAAAGCAATGTGATACTGATTGGATAGCAAATGCTTTCATGATCATACTAACACAGAAAGCCTCTCAATAAATACTTTCCTTAAGTCAAAAGAAGTGTGCATCCAAACACATGGTGCATATATAAAGAAGTATCCCTTTTCAAAGGTCTTAAAGTCAAACCATGCATTCCAGAAATGCATATTAAAATGCGGACTGCTTAGGCATGCACGTTTTCAATTAAAATGGCCATGGAAATGATTTTGGAATCTTTCATTTGGTTATGCAGTCATTTTTTCTTTCTTTTTTGAATGGGATAACATCTGAATGCAAATTTAACTGTGTATCAAGCTGGGGTATGAATGACATTTTGTCTGGATAAATTCAACTACAAAAGGCTCTCTGTTTTGAAGATACTAGTGCCATTGGCTAAATGGGCAAAGTTCCATGCTGAAACACCGAAATGAGATATTTGTGGCAAGCTTTTATGAGTATTATCATATTTGAGGCAGAACTGGAATTTCAGTTGAATGCGATTGGCCACTCTGATGAGTTTCCATCGCCTCTTGTGTACAGTATGGCACTGTTTCATGGACATGGATGTGTTTTTATAATAAACATTTTTTCCTTGTTCTTCAAACATAATGCATTGGGTTTCTGCTCTTTGGGCACAATATTCTACACAATATGGCCAAATCCTGAAAGCCAGTGTGGTATAATGAATGCTCTTGCATTGCAGAGGACAAGGTTCAAATTCTTGCTTGGCCATGAAGTTCACTGGATAACTTCAGAGGTGTATCTAGGGAAAATAGCGCCTAGGGCAAGCACTGAAATTACGCCCCCTGTCCAAACATCTGACACCCATCTTTCAGATAACTTTATCAGCTGAAAAATACAAGTCAAGCTCGTTAATCTTTTAATATTTCAAAAACTATTTAGCAGTGGATGTAGCCAGACCAAAAAATGCTGGAAAACTACAAATTTCAGTATACTGGGGCTCATGAAATACCCAAATACTATGTGTGGAGGTGTACTTGGAAAACTAAACAGAAGTACCTGTCTAATTCTCTACTATGTAGCATCACTATTACATAAGTTTTAAAAATAAATGGAGAATTTGACTTTTCCCAGATACTCTGAAAATAATTAAAGGATATGCAGAGTAAACTGTGTCACTGCTTGGAATATATTCTAATATTTCAGAAAGACAGTTAAAATGAGAGAAAGAGAGAAAGAAACTCCCAGTGGGCCTTAATACTAAGGATTTCACACTGATTCAAAGACAAACTCACCATTAATAGCCATATTACATCACATTTCACTCACTTATCACAAGAAGCAAAGTAAGAGCCAATGAATACAATCCTAGCTCATAAGTTTCAGCTCAGTATTCACAAGCCCTGATTCTCTGTACATAGTGCCAATCTGAATATGTTTACAGTGACATATTATATTAATTAAAATCCCCCCCTTACTTATAGCCCCTTCAGGAGGCTTCCTAAAGGCCATGGGGGGGCTGAAAAGGTTCCCCTCCCCCCCCCCCGCTGACCCCCGGGCCTTGCAGGGACCATGTGAGTATGTGCGGTGGCCATTTTGCTCAAATGGCCTCTGCAAGGCCTGGCATGGCCTAGGGCCTCATAGAGGCCATTTGAGCATGCATTGTGGCCATTTTGTTTTTGGCAACCATTTAAAAAAATAATAATTTTAAAAATGGCACCCGCCCCTTTCAAGTGGCACCCGGGGCACGTGCCCTGCCTGCCCAACCCTAGAGATGCCCCTGGATAACTTTGAGACAGTCACCCTCTCTCAGCCTGACCTACCTCACAGGCTATGTGTGGAAAAAGTGCGTGTGAGTGTTGCATATGATGAGGTATATGCCGCCTTACTCATTGGAGGAAGGGAAGGATAACAATTTAATGAAGAAGTAATATCTGTTAGGGGTGCTGGATATGGAAATGCAGTTGTCAGATTTAACACAGTACAGGGCTTCTGTGCCATAAAAGCTATCTTGATAGATCAGACCAAAGTCTAACTGGTCCACAATTCTGTTTCCAGTCACTGCCCTACAGGTATCTCTCTTCATTCTTGGTTGTCTGGCCCCAACACTCAATACTCAGAAGTAGACTGTCTCTGAACACCAAGCTTTCATTTAGCTACCATGGATAGTGGCCGTCAACAAACTTACCTTCCATAAATTTGTCTAACACTTGTGCCTAAACCCTTTTTGTTAAAGCCTCTAACTCAAAGGCCATCACCACATCTTGGGGTATTAAGTTCCATAATTCAATAATTCCATACCCCATTTATTGAAACTAATTGCATAAGTTAATTTCTGTATATTTAACTGTGGAAGGTACCATCTCAGTGGGCCCTGTGCATAAACAACTCACTGCCACCAGGTAGAATTACTTTGACTGGTTCTACCACCCAGTCACAGAAGCCTCTGGCCTTCAGCTTTACAAAAAGGTAGGGTGGTAAGGCAATTTAGGCAAGCAGGTGTGGGATAGGGAAACTAACAGACAGAAACACTATTGAAACAGTTCAAAAAAACAAGAAAAAGTTTACTTGGCTTAAAATCTTCTTAGTCCCAAAACAGTGCAGTAATATCAAGTAAAAACAGAAGAAAGTTCAGTTGGCTGAAAAAAAGTTCAGGCCGGCTCCCTCACTGTTACAACCTAGCAGTTTCTAGGGATGTGCAAATTGATTTAGGTACAAATCTATTTGTACCCAAATCTAGCTGATTTGAGTGATTCGGAGACAAAACAAATCACTCCTGTGGTCCATTGGCTAGATTCGAGTACAAACAGAATCGCACCCGGTTCGATTCAAATTGATTTGAGTTTCAGATCCCTCCTATTAATTCCCCCAGATTCCCAGCTTTAAAAAAAAAAAAAAAAAAGCTAAGTTCTAGCCCTTATAGAAGTGGAGTTATGGAGCAAAAAGTGTGGTCACTATTTTTCAAGTGTTTGGATTCTTTGGTGTATAATGACTTTCACTCAATGAATCCTTATGAATCCTTATGAGGATTCATTACACACCTTCATTTCTTCTATTCATTTTGACTGCCTTTTTGATAGTGCCAACTGTCATCTGCCATGTGCCAACTGTACCCCACTCCTATCCACAAGGCAGTGGGATACTACTCAGTTTAAGATAAGTGCCTAATGGGAAGAGGCTAACACCCAAATTGCAGAGGAATTGGGCAAAGGGCTGATTTTTGATGAATAGTTGAAGTTTTAGTGTCTTTGGGGCAGATATGGGACATAAAGTGGGACATGGGGCAGAAGAGTGGGTGGGGGCTACCACCCAAATTTCAGGGGGATTGGGCAAAGGGCTGATTTTTGGTGAATTGTTGAAGTTTACGTGTCTTTAAGGTTTCTGAGGTGTTCTGAGTGTGGATTCTCTGGTAGCAAATGAGATTTTCAATACAAACCATGAATCCACTCTCATTTGCTATCAGAGAATCCACACTCAGAACACCTCAGAAACAACAGAACCCTGTACCCCATGAATGGGGGTGGCTGGCACCCTCTGTTCACTACACCACCACTCACTCTGGGCCACCCCAGCGCCCTCCAAGTGCAGTTATGGGACTGCTGAAACCTACATGATTCCCTATGGAGAAAAACCTTAAAGATGCGTAAACTTCAACAAATCACCTAAAATCAGCCCTCTGCCCAAATCCTTTGAAAAAATTCTGGTAGCTTCCTTGCCCACCTTGGGCACTACCACCAACCCCACACCGCTCTAGACCGCTCTAGACCACCCCTTCCCCCCTACGTGAAGCGATACTCCTCCATTATACCTTATGGGGGGAAACCTTAAAGACACATAAACTTCAACAATTCACCAAAAATCAGCCCTTTGTCCAATCCCTCTGCAATTTGGGTGGTAGCCTCCACCCATTAGGCACTACCACCCCACCCCACTCTTTTGGCCCTGGGACCCTTTTTTGATCTGAATCGATTCAGATTCGGATTGGGATTAATTTGGATCCAAATCGAAACTGGGGTGATTCGGATGGGTCAGATTTGGACCCAAAAACAAATCAGGGATGTTTTGATTCAGATCCGAATTGAAACACCAAAAATCCAAATTGCACACCCCTAGCAGTTTCTGCCTCTCCTATGCTGCAGTGATTTCAAGCTCTCTCTCTGCCTGTGACTGCCCCATTCAGCTTTCTCCTGCAGTCTGCTTGTCTCTTTACTGTTCCAACTCTGAGTTGTGTCTAAGATATCTCTGTAAGTCTTACTCCTCCTCAGCTCTTACTCTAATTACTTCTCTGCTGCAGCCAAGCCTTGTTTTATTCTCTTTTTTCCTTCCATTCTTTCTTATCAATCCTATCAATTCAAACCCAAGTTCCTTCCATTTAAAAAAAAAAACAACATAGCAAATCAAACCAAACCCTCTCTGCCCTCCAAAATTAAACAGCAGAACTCCTTTCTCTCCCAAACCAAACTGTAGAACAGGAGCTGATAGCATTTGACCCCTGCACAGCTTCTTAACACAAAACAAAGGGAGTAAGCACTTACCTGTACCATACAAAAATTTGAAAAACACAAGGAAGAGGTAAAGGCCTCATTCCTTCACAATAACACCGAATGAGATTTTAATAAGTGTGGTTTTTAGTACTACTGCAGAATAAATTATGGGAGCAGCTCCATCTGCTGAAATTATCTCTTTTATATTAATGGCACAGCCGCCCCTTTTCATATTAAATATGGCAGCTGTATTTCAGACCTTCCACTTCTACAGCTCTATGATTTTTAGGAACTAAAACTTGGTCAATAATAAATAACTCTTTCAAAGACAGTTCATACAAAAACTTTCACCAGTTGTCACAGGGGTTTAGTTCTCAGAAAACTATGCTAAAGGAAATATAAAATGCCACATAGGAATTAGCATATAACTACTAAGATTTGGCTCAAAATAATTTAATATGCACGTTTGTTTTCTAGGTTTCAATATATGCTAGCAGCTAGTGGTTCTGTATCACATCAGTCTGTCCACCAAAGATGGCTGGCTCAGATAGTAATAGCTGCAGGACAAATGACAAAGCAAAAATAAGACAAGTTTTTCCTTACTTCCTTTTTTTTTTGGCAGGGGGTACTCTTACATGCTGGGCTGGGAAAAGAGGTCAATAGGTACCTATGCACCCCTGATTTGGTGCAACAAAAGGCAAATGGATGTATAGTAAACACTAATTCTCTCTATGGAAGTTCAAAGTAGTTTACTGCATGTCAGTAACATGTTGGATTTACAAACAGATTTAACAAAGCAGTTGTTCTGAGAACATCTGGAAATCACATGAGCAGAAAGAACTTCTGATAGCCAAGGTGAAGATTGGACCACTCTGAAGAGGAGCAAAATTTCCTCTTTACACCTCTTTGTTGGTTTAAGACTGTAATAAATTATTACTTACTTACTCTTTACATCCAGTGCAGTTCAAAAATGCATGGATACACAAATGCTGCATTTCAGAGTTTAACATCTTTCATATGGGCCAACCTTGGCTACCTTTGTGGCTTCCTTTTCCTGTCCTCTTACCATCTAAATCTATTCCTCTGGCACAGAGATATATGTTACTTAGCTCCAGTTTAACTGGTTTACTTGTGAAAATTACTTAGTCTATAATTCGAACAAGATAGACAGGGAAATGTGTTACAGAAGAATGTTTAGGTAAATCTTGGAGAAGCAAGGTGACAGGGAGAACTTCCTAACTAGGAAACATACTGCCGAGTTCAGGTAATGGAATTTCCATTAGTGGTGGTTTGGAAGAATGCTTTGCAGCGTATGTCTTGGGGATGTTTTATAGGTAGGATTTCCTGCCCCAAGACAGGGTGTTGGTGTCCCCTCCAACAATATGCATTTCTTTGAGCTTGGATAATGTCTAAGCCTGTGAGACTGCACTGCAGGATTTGTTAATTAGATTTTGTGTGGTTTTGGGTTGCACTGCTTACAATGCATTTGCCTTTCATCATTGGTTCCAGGTCCCTTTTCTCAAGTCCCTGTTTTTTGCCAGTGTGGCTGCAAAAGTGAAAACTGGACTGTCCGTTGGGAGGTATATGTGAGAGTTGCTTTCCAGTCACCTTCCTAAAGAGATCTTGTTGATCATTCCCACATGTTGTGCAACATCATAATTTAATAACAAATGCGATTAAGCAAAAGGGTGGGGTGGGGAATACACACTTAATAGAAAAGAAGGCCAGCACATCACTTTTACAACAGGGCAAATGGACAAAAGGCTACAGTGCAACAGGAAGGGAAGGATCCCAGGAGATGATCCACACATAAATGGTAGTGAAAAATCTGGGATAATATTTGGAGGAGGAACTTAGTGGCTGTATTGCTATGGTGCAGATCCTGCAGGGATGTTGTACATTAAACAGGCTTCTGTGGAAAGGTGCCAGTATAGACACAGTGAAGCTGTTTCTCAGATGTTACATTTTGAAATTTGGCTCAGACTCTTAATGCAGAAAAGTTTAAACAATATCAGCACCTAAATATTAAAATATGAGCTTACTAATACATACTACATAACATCTGAATAACTAGTTCCCCCTCTGGTCCTGTTTTAAGCACCTTGCACCTTTAGTTGTACATAAGATATGAAGGCTACAATCCTATGCACATTTAATCTGGGAGTGAGCTCCATTGAATAAAATGGGACGTACTGTTGGTTAAACATGCACAGGCTGATAGGTTTGCTTCCTACATGCACCCATCTACGTAGATAACTATGTACATGTTTAGAGCTCCACGTGGTAAGCTGTGAGAGGTTTCCAGAATGTGCCAATTTTAACTATGCCTATCAGACTTAGCTAATCTGCCCAAATGATGAGGGACAGTTGCTCAGTGGATCATGTGTACAGCACCACCCAAATGGTTATGTTACCAATGGCCACCCACATGGGATGCAACACAACTGCAGAACAATTTAAAAAACACTTTTATTAATATTTACCCTGTCAAACAATTCCTTCAGAGTTCCTTTCAGTTAGCTAGCTGACTTCACAGAGTCAGCTTAGTAAATTATCCAGTGAGCAGACGGTGGTTATTTTCCTGTAAAATCCTATGCAGATTTGTGACAGTGCCTTTTTAAAAAAAGCCATATTTTACAGCACAGGAAAATGCCTTTCTTGCTTTTAAGGCAGATTAACCCATCAAGATGATTTCAACAAAAAGCATTTGGAAGTAACAGCTGTGTGGGTGGGCATTTGTTCTTGAAATGAGAACCAGATTGATGGGAGATATTTGCAGGTCAGTCTTTCCCCACCACCAGGAAGAATCTCTTCCTTGTATAGAAGTCAAGATCACAGTCTTTTTGACATCACAAGTGGGAGGGCCTCCCAGCTCTTCCAAGTCAGAACTGGTTCAGTCAGAACCCTCTATGAAAGCTCTGACTGAGACAATTAAATCTACTTCAACTAACTGGGACAAGAAAATAAGTAGCAGAGCAGCCCAGCCCTGTGAGTCCTAGCCTGCGGTCCCCCTCCATAACTTGCTTTCTCTATGTGTGGGTCAAATGGGTGGGAGCGTACAGGTGAGGTATGCCTTAAGGTTCTATCTCTGGCCCAGAAGGAGATGCTTCCTGACACCACAAGGAGAAAACACTGTTTGCAAGGTGAAGACAAGGAAGTGATTCACAATTTACTGCAAGTTTAAGATTTGTTCTATGCATGTAATTAAAAAGTGCATTGCTACTTTTTTCTATTTTAGAGGAAAGCTATTTTGAGAGATGTCATTTTTACAGTCAAGTTGTTATTCTTTTTAGCTCACTGGATAACTCACTACCATCTGTAACTGCTCCTAAGAGCCACTTTTAAAAAACAGAACACTGCTTAAAATATTCGGAAGGAGAGGTGTTTAAAGACATATTGCTAAAACTTCAGCAAAGAAAGCTATTTTCCCCCTTCCTTTCATTCCTTCAGTCCCCATTTCTTTCCCCATCTCTTACTTTCTAACTTAAGTTCAGGTCTCAGGCTTGGGCAGTAGAACAATCCTTTGATTCCAATTGTACTTCCCTTCAGCCTAGTTATTTTCAGCACTAGGTGCCATGTTATTTGGAATGGCTTGATAATGGTATAGTCTCATAGTGAACAGTTCAGAACTTAGGCTGCTTGACACTCATATAGTGTACAAGTGAACCTTGATATCCATGGGTGTTCTGTTCCACAGGGGAACCACGGATAACGGTGCATTCAGGTCCATGGGATGGGGGGGGGGCTGGTTCCTGGAAGCAGGAAAATTGGCTCCCAAAGGTGGAAAAAACATGGGGGAAAGGGAAATAAACTGCCCTACTATGCTCTGTGGGTGTCCAGCTGTCCAAGAATGCCTCCCATCTCAAGTCCCAAATTCTCCATTTTCCCATGAAAAATCATGGGGAAAAATGCTTTAAAAATAAAAATAAAAATAAAATGAACCACAAAATGGATCCTCTTGACAAAATGGTGGCTGGAAATGACCTCCAAGGTTATTTCTGGCCACCTAGGAACCACAGATATGTGGGTTTTAACCCTTTTGTATCCACGGATAATGAGGTTGGGTGTCAATTAGAAACCTGCGGATAAGCAGAGCCATTAACAGCAGTACAGTGTATAGAGAAGTCCACCTATATAGATCATGCACCAATGAGAAAAAGATGTAGAGGGCAATGCTGGCAATCAGCTGTGAACTGGATTACTATCCATCCTGACAGGTTCAGGAGAGCTGGAACACACTAAAGCCACTGCTGGATGGAGGAGGAGGAAGCTGTCAGTATTTCAAGAAACCAGCTTCTGATGTAAATTCCTTATACGTATTCTCAAGGTTTTTTTTACTTTTAGGGTAAATTTATGAAGTCTTGTCATGAGCAGCACCAGAAATATATTTGGGTTATATCCCACCCCACAATAGTTTCTCAAACTGTATGGTTCTGAAGGACTGTTGCACAAATTTGAACATTTGCATTTAGCATACTAGGGCTTTTATACTCTAGCACGGCAAGAATTGTTATCTGAAAACCTAACAAAAAATACATGCACAAGACCTGAATGATGACGTTTAGTACAGATGTTCTGAAAATGTGGTGGTGGGGGAAGTTTAGAGTGACAGAAATTTAAGGGAAAATTAAAATTAAAATATATGAGAAACTGGCTCATTTATCAGAAATAAAATTTAACAATGTGGAATGCTTAAGTACTCCAAGGTACTTCAGCATATATTTTCCTAACTGACAAACGGGAGAGGGGGGAGCAGGAATGTGAGGATTTGTGGGGCGAGGATGAAGAGAGGGGACAGAGGTAGCCTTATCTTCTTCTGGATCTTCTTCCTCTCATTAATTCCTTCACCAAAAGGATATTGAATATTGAAGAGGCTGGTTCCACGCCCCAAGTACTTTTGGGATGCATACTGTATCTCCTCAGAGTCTGTTCACCAAGAAGCTCCAAGGAATATGGTCAGCAAGGAATCTTGGAGAGTCTATCCTGAGAAATCCTGAGATGCAGTGACTGCCTCTACATGGTCACTTAGCAGCTCCTTAGATTGACTGAGGGAAGCAAGGAAAGGGGAGGCTAAAGATGAGGAGAGGGGTTGTTTTGATAATGCCTCCCAATTGAGGCCATTCAGGGGATCTTTTTCCTCAGAGAAGACCCTCTTCTATCCTGATATCCCAATTGCCACTTTATGTATTCACATGCAGATTTGAAAGGCAACACAGAGAAAATGGAAAACGAAGCCATCATCACAAACAGCAAATGGAAAATAGAAACCATCATCACTGTAGTAACAAAAGCAAAAACAAAAATATATATTATTGCGGTTTGGAAATAGTATTTGACTGCTCCACACCTCATCTGTTTTCTTTAGAAGAAAACTCTCATGTTTCTATAGAAAAGAAAAATCAGAAATGCACACTCCTATTATGCAATTAACACAATTTTATGAATCATTAAAAAAAAAAATCTCATAAGAATGGGCCCAAATTTGGAAATGTTTCTTCAAACTTTTCATATGAAGCCATGAGGACAACCATCCCTCATAACATTTCCTCCTAGTTGTTCTGTTTTCTCCCCTAGGCCTTCACATCTCTAATTGTATGTTGAGAAACAGCATTTGAAACACATTCATTTTAAAGACACATAGATATATCAATTGGTCCAACAGTTGTGCCATGCAAGGATGCTGAAATTCAGCTAACATAAAAATGTCCTTACAAAGTGAGTATGCTTCCTCTTACCCAAAATGGCTGTACATTTTACTTTGTTAAATATAACCATGAGCACTAGATTGTAGTTTTACCTTCATGAACATGCTGAATCCAGTTTTCAAAAGGTCAGTGAGCCCAGACGACATATGTTCTATATCAACAGAGTCAGGTCGATCAGGATTATAGATCTCTTCTACCACTTGCTTCAACATTGGTTTATAAGAGGCCTACAAAAAACGACATGTTGGAAGTAATAAGTGCATAAGTGATTGTATAGTTTACATTCTACCTGTGGGGCTCACTGCATGGGATATTTTTATGACCAATGTGACAATGGTTAGAAATGAAAAAATTAAGTGGATTCCTTACATTTTTCTGACTGAAGAAGAAAGAGATAGCTACTTAAAGGATCATCTACACAGAGGCAGCCCAAGACATTTTCCTGCCTGAAGTGAAAGACAATATGATGTCTCCATATCTGTGGGTGGGTGCTCAGCATTCTCAGGTCATGCCACTGAGGCAGCAGCATACAAACACTCTCAGCCTATGTCATCAAACCAGGTAGTGGTGATGGGGGCATTCCTAGCTCAAGTTGTGCAGGGGGGAAAGAAGGGCCCGGTGGGGCAAGAAAGAGAACATGAACCGCATGCCCCAGAGGCAGCAGTGGATGGTGTAGCACTTGCTACACCATACGCCTGTACTTGAGGCAACTGACTCACTGTGCCTCATGGAAGGCAGCTCCTGGTCTACCCTCATAAGAACATGTCATGGATCAGCTTTAGAGGCCCTGATCTTTGGTGCATATTTAGCTAAGATTTGCCCAGTGAGTACCAGAAACAGGGCCTTCTCAGTGCTGCCACCTAAACTCTGGAATGGCTTCCCCAGGGATATACATGATGCTCCCTCTTTGTTCACTTTAAAGTGGTGCCAAGCTCCACCAGGTGAGATGCTGCAGGAGTCTGTTACAGACCTTGAGCATTGCAACCCCACAAGGTTGCAGAATACACATAGGAGGATTTATGTCACTCTTTTGGGCTCTCCTCCTGACAAACCTTCTGCCACAAAGCTTCTCTCCAGAAAACCTCCACCTGCCCTCTAGAAGACCAGTTCGCCTCTGCCCTAAATAGCCCTGTGCACTTCTGTGCCTGTATGCCACCAGAAATATCCACCCCATCCTGGGTTGCCTGCTCCAACTTCCTCTTCCTGCCTCCTCTGCAGCCCATCACTTCCCTCCACTGCCTCTTCTGCAGCTCCAACACCCCCTCCAATTCCTGGAGTGCCTCTCCTGATGCTGGTCAATGCCTGTAGCATGACATTGATCAGCTGTACCTCCACCGCCTGGCTGGGAAAAGGAAGGATGCCCCATACTGTGCCAATGCCGCTAGAAAGAGCATGGTGTCAAGCACCATGGGATGCCAAGTGGTTACCAAAACATGTTTATTATGCAAAGTCTTCTGTTGATTACAGTGGCTGTATTAGATGACCTGTATTAGATGTGGTCTCTTTTAATGCTACAATTTTAATTTCTGTTTTATATACTTATATTTGGATGTTTTCAAATTGATTATCTTTGTTAGTCTTGTATAACACCTTGTGTTATATTTTACAGAAAATGCCAGATAAAATAAACTAGTGCCTTGTTTGCAACAGCATCTTGTCTGTTGGGGAGAGAATACACAGCAAATGTTCCATAATGTGCTACCAACTTGAGGCAAGCTAATTCCGTTTTATTCTGCAGCTCTGAGCAAATGTCAAACTGTCAAATATCATTTATATTGACTGACTCTACAAAAAATACAGTTGTTGAAATTCTGTGATTCCATACATGCAAGTATTTAAACATGAATGAAGGGAAAATGTACATAATGAATGGAGGCCCAGGAAGTCTCTGGCGCAGCCTATTATATCTGCTTCAGCCAAAAGTCAACTGATCATGAGAAATAGCATTAATATGCTTGGTCCCAGCCTTGTAGAATTCTGGTTTATCTCCTGCTGATGTTTAGCATATATGGACTAATGTTTGACTGCAGTAATGAGAGCGATGAATTGGACAGTAACACTGGAGTCTTATCAGACTTAGGTGGATGGGTTCAGAGTCAGCAATGACCCATGCCTTCAGGCCAGAGATGGGCAACTTCTTCATCCTGGGTTCAGGGCTGGATCCTCCTCTGTCAAGCTGCCTTAAGGGCCAGGCTCTCCCTGCAAGACAGCAGAGTACTAAAAGAAAGGGGTGCCATGAAGCTGGGAGGAAATCCTAAGAAGGTAGTGCCTTTTGTCTGTCGAGGACTGCTCTCAGGGGGTCCTTCTTAGCTCACCAGCATCTTTCCAGAACCATACATTGAGAGCCCCATGTTCTGCCTCTAATCTAGAGGGTACATTGCACCATACGAGAGCATATGCAAACACACTATTATCACAAATATATACTATATATATTCAAATCACCAGGATAATATAGTTTCTGACATAGTGCTGGTAAGGTGAACTGCACACCACTTATTTAACCCTTTATTTGCAGGTACAGAAACCCCCAGGTTTGGGTCACAATGTAATTAGAATGAAATGAACTTAGCACTTTAAATGTGAGGAATGCTTTTAGTGAAAACTCTTCCTTATTCAGTTTATAAAGTTCTCTGCATTTATATGGCAAATCCAAATAGACAACGATTTAAGAAGCAAGTGTTACAGTCTACAAAAATTAACTTGTCTGATTGGTGGCAGGCAATCACTGTGCTATTCCAGGAATGTCAAGCTCTAGTTTTCTTAGAAAACAGTGTAGGAGTCACGCTGTTGAAATGATAAATGGAAGTGCCATTTACCTTAGATACAATAAAGTACAACAAATGAGAAACTAACGGCTTAAACTGAACAACTTGGGGGGTGGAATTATTTTCATAAGCAATAATATCCATTAAAGATCCTTTTTTCATATTCAGCAGTTTCCAATGTCAAATACAGATTCCCCCCCCATGCAGCCCCCCGCCCCCAAACCTAGTCACCTCATCTAAATCTTCCTACAACACACTTGTTTATATTTTAACCAAGCAAAGGCTGTGATTTCTTTTTGTAGGAGGATATTCCAAAGTTTGAATCCAAGAAGTCACGCAACCTATATACAACTAAGACACTGCTTATTTACTTGAAAATAGAAACACATTTATTTAAAAAGGAGACATTTGGAGGGGGGAAATGTCAAAACAGGAAATGCATGCAATTAAAAGCAACACCGGTTAGGCTTTGATTCAAGTAACACTAATGTAAAAGTAACTTCTTTTGAAATAAAGGAAACTGCCTTCCAAGTACAAAGTACGATCAGTATATTTTGAAGGGCAGGGCTTTAAAGTTTACAAAATTCAACAATACAAGTTCATACACAACACATCCAGAGCTCTTTTTGTGTACACACAAGGAGTGCCTGCACATGTGGAAGTTCCCAATTAAGGAAGAGAGTGAATCCATAGGCATGGATTGGCTCTTTCCACTGAAATGAACAGAAAAACTTTTCTGAGCAAAGAAGTTCCATTCCATCCCTGGAGCTTCTGTACCAAGAACCTATTGATGGATTGAGGTAACTGTCAGTATGAGTAAACATATTCTTTGACTGCAGTGGCATACCCATACTATGGTTTTCATAGGTGTATCTGAATCCTGAAGTACACAACCTCAAGAAAATGATGGAACTATAGAGATCTTTTTGTTTTTGTTGTCCACACAATAGGACATCAGTAGCAGCATCTAGGCATCTCCAACCTTTTGCACCTGGAGAGGATCTACTAGACTCTTAGGAACATAGGAACATAGGAAACTGCCATATACTGAGTCAGACCATTGGTCTATCTAGCTCAGTATTGTCTTCACAGACTGGCAGCGGCTTCTCCAAGGTTGCAGGCAGGAATCTCTCTCAGCCCTATCTTGGAGAAGCCAGGGAGGGAACTTGAAACCTTCTGCTCTTCCCAGAGCGGCTTCATCCCCTGAGGGGAATATCTTGCAGTGCTCACATATCAAGTCTCCCATTCAGATGCAATCAGGGCAGATCCTGCTTAGCTATGGGGACAAGTCATGCTTGCTACCACAAGACCAGCTCTCCTCTAAAGACAGCGCCCGTGGGACTCGAAGCCCTAGGGCTGGCAATACAAATTACTGCCTATTTGAAGGAACTATTTGAAATTACTGCCTATTTGAAGGAACAGTGGGTTAAGCTGGCCCTGGACAAGGTGTTAGCGTGTGTGTGTGTGTGATGCTATGATGATCAGCAAGGCTCCAGCACCTGAGCAGCTTGGCTATGGAGAGGATGTGTCCAGTGGTTATCTCTGGTCCATGCAAACGACCAGAAAAAGGTCTTTTCCTACTGAAAAACTCATGTTTTTCACTCTGTGTACTGCTTTGTGCTACAGCAAGGAAAGCTACAGCAAGAAAAAGTAAACCACCGAATCAACTCATATCAATGATATATCATGGGACATTTTGTTAATTGAAACTGAGAACTGAGAAACATTACAGTGATCACAGAATGTCTAGAAAACATTAGTGTGTCACAAAAAGTGCTATGAAACAGTATGTTGTAAGGGTACACAGAGAGCTTCAGTAATGAGATGTTCTGGAATCTGATTATCTTTTTCAGTACATAATACAAGAAAAAACGCTTTCATTTTCATTCACAGGACTTAGCATCAATAAGGAATGATCACTTTTGATGTTTATCTTTTTATCTTTTTCTGCGGGATTATGTTTAACAGTTATACTGTATGATGAGCATGAGGAGGCTAGAAAGTAATGCCACCCCCTGCAGTGCCTTTTGATGACTGACTGCAGGTGAGATTCTGAAGGTGGGCTGGTGTTACATTCATAAGGAATAGTGGTCTTGTAATGCATGGCCGATTGTTTATTTCACTCTTTTCACAGTTCAGAAAGAATTTTTATCAGTTGGGCTGGTAATCCTTTGAATTTTTAAATCTTGCCATGTGGGATGAGGCATGGGAACTTTCTTGTCCCAAGAGGTACTTTTGACACCCCTTGGTCCCTCATTCCCACTATTTGATAATCTGGATTATATGAGCTAAATTGTTAGCAGTACTGGCTAAACATCATGACAATATGATTAAAAGATTCGCTTCACATCAGGGGTGTGGGACAACAGCAACAAAAGGAGCAGCTACACTGGGGTGGCTACTGTCCTGCCAATGCCTGGGGGCTGCCAGCCACCTCCCCCACATGCCCCCTGCACTGCAGGTGCTCCACTGCCTACGATCCCAGCAGCCTTCACCGCCTCAGCTGCACCCATACACTGGTGCAGCCTGATCACGTCACCATGCCTATGCACCAACTTGGTGATGTCATCAGGCCACACTGGCACGTAGGCTGCCAGGATCGAAATTTTAAGTTCTCTAATTCCTATTGTGGTTTTAGCTTGGATTTTTAATGTTTAGTTTAATTTGGTTAATTTTATTAGTCTGATTTTACATTGTAACTATTTTTATAAATGTTGTGAGCCGCCCCGAGAAGTAGTGTACTTGAGGGGTGTGGTATAAATATTTTATTTAGATAGATAGATAGATAATAAAAGCAGTGGTGGTGAAGAAGACTGTCAGGCGGGTGGGCATGGCCACCCATCCTTAAATTCTGCACTAGGGCTGCTTCCAACTTTGTTATGCCCCTGTTTCACTTGTTATGCAAAATATGGGACCTGATAGAGTCCAGACTGTGGGCAGAAGGTTGGTTCTGATTCTCTTAGTACCATATCTCTCCCTACTCGTTTTCAGAATGGTCTTTCCTCCCTGCGCATGGATGTGCTACCATCAACTCCATGTGCTGCCTCCCTCTTCCCTTACCATCTACTGCTCCTAATTTCAAGCTTGAACTTCAGCCTGGCCAGCCATTCTGCTGTCTAGGGAAGGAGAAAGTTAAGTCTGCATGGCAACTGGAGGTTTCATCCTGAAAGTCCAAATACTAAAGCATAGCTTCCTCTTTTCCGAGGGCTGGCAAGAATGACTAGCCAAGTAGCCATGGCTGGTGTGACTGTAGTCAACAGCTGACTACTAGATGTTCAGGATAAACAACCAGTTGGACTATGAGACAATTGCCCCCCGTATAATAATAATAATAATAATAATAATAATAATAATAATAAATTATTATTATTATTATTATTAATTTACACAGCCAGACTGGTTTGTTGTTGTTGTTGTTGTTGTTGTTGTTATTAATTCAATTTCTATACCGCCCTTCCAAAAATGGCCCAGGGCAGTTTACACAGAGAAATAATAAATAAGATGGATCCCTGTCCCCAAAGGGCTCACATTATAAAACAAACACAAGATAGACACCAGCAACAGTCACTGGAGGCACTGTGCTAGGGGTGGATAGGGCCAATTACTTTCCCCCTGCTAAATAAAGAGAATCACCACGGTAAAAGGTGCCTCTTTGCCCAGTTAGCAGGGGATAATAATAATTATTATTATTATCAGCCTGGTAAAGCTTATTAATAATAAGCCTGGTAAAGCTCCAATTCAGTTTACTCTTGTTTCCTAGAAAGAAGAGCTATGTAAAACAAAATAGTATTCATAAAAAATGTAACTAATTCTCAGAAATCTTCAAATAGAATTATTTCATATTATGAATGTTCAGTACATACTTAACCAAATAAACGTTTATAGAATGTTAAGCTTTATGACTTTCCAAGATTTCACCACTTAATTTTTCCCACCCTTAAAACAGCTGAAGTTCTTGCTTGATCCTTCCCCCACCCCCACCGCTCTGTGATCCACAATATATAATACCTTACAGTTTTAAAAGAACTCTATATAAAACTCTACCTATTCTAATCTGCTCAGAAAGTATTTGTTATCCTGTGCAAAATCAAATATCCTATGAATGTCACAAGTATGGGGAATCAAACAACTCTTGTTTTACACATACTTCAAACACTCATGATGGTATTTCACGAAACCTGATAAACTGAGAATAACTGAAGCAGAGAATATTTTTTTCCTCCTCCCTGGGACTCTGGCTAGAGTAAGGCAGTTTGTCTTTCCCACATTGGTTGTAGCTCAGTGGTAGAGCATCTGCCTTGTATACAGAAGGTCCCAGGTTCAGTCCCTGGCATCTCCAGACAGGACTGGGAAAGACTCCTGCCTGCAACCTTGGAGAGCAACTGCCAGTCATTGTAGGCAATGCTAAGTAGATGGATCAACATCTGACTTGGTATAAGGCAGCTTCCTATGTAAGCCGCTTCTCCGCTTCTTCTCCTACTGCAAGAAGCCCCAGAAAAAGCAGCACAGGACAAACAGATTATTCTATTCAGTCACTGATAAATTTTTGGTTTCATTATAAGCAGCTGTTAAGTAAGTAAGTTAAGAAACTTTCTCATTATAACTACCAGTGGAGAGAGTTTGGGTTTGGGGTTTCAGAAGAATGACAGGAAACTTTGGGAATTGGTGGCAAGAAGTATATATACTTTACACTTCTATTCCAGAAGCTCATATCCCAGCAGAAACATGGTTTCAACCACTGTTCCCTCTAACAAGGATTCCCAGATGTTGTTGACTACAACTCCCAGAATCCCCAGCTGCAGTGGCTTTTGCTTGGGTATTATGGGAGTTGTAGTCAACAACATCTGGGAATCCTTGTTAAAGGGAAAACTGGTTCCAACACTTTCCTGCCATTTATGACAGAACACAAAATGAGACATTTATAGAATATCCGCTTCCTAAAACACACTTGCTACCAATGTGGCCTGCAGTTTTGGAGACAGATTGTAAGCATCTTATCGCTCACTGATTCCCAGGAAAGCCCTAGGGGAGGACATGGTAACACCGCCCCGCCCCGGACGTATACAAACTGAATACTAATTGATGATGTCCTATAATAGTAAAACTTTTTTGTAATATCAATAGCACATGTATCATTCCATCAAACAGGGTGCAAAGGATCATATACCTTTTTTTTTTTTTTTGAGAAGGTAATAGGCAGGAACTGATAAATTACCACCCAAGCAGGCTTCTGGATGTTTCTCCTAAATTATATACTCGACACCTTGCATTAGCTGGAGGACTGGACAGGGACGTAAAATCTACATAAGAACCTAAGAACAGCCCTGCTGGATCAGGCCCAAGGCCCATCTAGTCCAGCATCCTGTTTCACAAAGTCGCCCACTAGATGCCTCTGGGGCATGCCCTTTTTCCTGCTGTTGTTCCCCTACAACTGGTATTGGGAGGCATCGTGCCTCTCAGGTTAGAGATGGCCCACAACCACCAGACTAGTAGCCATTGATAGACTTGTTCACCATGACTCTGTCTAAGCCCCTTTTAAAGCCATCCAAGCTGGTGGCCATCACCAAATCCTATGGCAAAGAATTCCATAGATTAATTATTAGGGGTGTGCATGGAACTGACTGGCCCGGTTTGGTTTGAACCGGGCCAGTTCGGGCCGACCCCCATCGAACCCCCCCCGGTCCGGTCCGCAAATTTTTGTTTGCTTGTTTTTAAATTAAAGTATAATTTAAATACCTTTAGCCCCTTCGGGGGGCTTGCTGAAGCCGTGGGGGTGGGGGGAGCCACGCGGGTTCCCTCTCCCCCTGCAGGCCTTCTTCATCACCGCCGCGGCCCGCCACGGCTGGGTATCTTAGTATTTTCGGCCCTTTCGGGCCACTGTATGAGCGCGCTGCCACCATTTTGGCAGCCACCGTGCATGCGCCAACCACCAAAATGGCAACCACGTGCTCGTACGGAGGCCCGAAAGGGCCGGAAATACTAAGATACCCGGCCGCGGCAAGCCGTGGCGGTGATGAGGAAGGCCAGCGGGGGGAGAGGGAACACGTGCGGACCCCCCCTCTGGCGGCCTCAGCAAGCCCCCCGAAGGGGCTAAAGGTATTTAAATTATAGTTTAATTAAAACAAAAAACAAAAACAAAAAATTCGTGGACTGGTCCGGATTGGACCTGGTGGTCCGGTTCCAGTCCAACAGAACCAGGGGTGGTGGTTCGATTGGACCCTAAACTCCCAAACCGGACTGCCGCACATCCCTATTAATTATGTGCTGTGTGAAAAAGCACTTCTTGTTGGTCCTAAATTTCCCGACTACATTTTCATGGGGTGACCCTGGTTCTAGTGTTGTGAGAGAGGGAGAAAAATTCTCTCTCTCCACTGCATGCATAATTTTATATACCTCAATCATCTCTCCCCTTTGATTGATTGATTAAGTGCCGTCAAGTCAGTGTCGACTCTTAGCGACCACATAGATAGATTCTCTCCAGGATGATCTGTCTTCAGCTTGGCCTTTAAGGTTTCTCAGTGGTGCATTCATTGCTGTCGTAATCAAGTCCATCCACCTTGCTGCTGGTCACCCTCTTCTTCTCTTTCCTTTAACGTTCCCCAGTATTATGTACTTCTCAAGGGAGCTGGGTCTTTGCATAATGTGTCCAAAGTATGATAGAGATTGAGCATGGTCATTTGTGCCTCAAGTGAAAATTCTGGATTGATTTGTTCTGTGATCCATTTGTTTTGTTTTCCTGGCTGTCCGTCGTATCCTCAAAAGTCTTCTCTAGCACCAAAGTCCAAAAGTGCCAATGCTCTTTCCATCTTGCTTCTTCAAAGTCCAGCTTTTGCATCCCTAGAGTGTTGTGGGGAAAACCATTGTCTGAACTATTTTAATCTTTTAGGTGTAGACACGTCACAGCATCTGAATATCCTTTCCAAGGCCTTCATTGCAACCCTACCAAGCGCTAATCTGCGGCGTATTTCTTGACTGATGGATCCTTTACTGTTGACGGTTGATCCTAAAAAGCAGAAGCTATCCACCACTTTAATGTCTTCATTGTCAATTCTAAGGCTGGTTGCTGTACCCGTTGTCATTAGTTTAGTCTTCTTTACATTTAGTTGAAGTCCCATTTTTTCACTGTGCTCCTTGACTTTCATTACTAGAGCTTGCAGGTCATCCACTTTCTCAGCTATCAGAGTGGTATCATCATCATAGCGCAGGTTATTGATGTTCCTTCCTCCAACTTTATAACCACGCTCATCTTCTTCCAATCCAGCTTCTCTCAGTTTATGTTCAGCATATAAATTGAACAAAGAGGGAGAAAGTATACAGCCTTAACTTACTCCTTTGCCGATCTTTCACCATGTTCCATCTGGACTGTGGCTTCCTGTACTATGTATAGGTTTCTCATGAGAACAATGAGACGTTCTTGGCCTTTTCTGAAACAAGCTTGAACATCCAGCATTTCCCTTTCCATGTAGAGCTCTAATCTGCCTTGAATGATCCTGAGCATTATTTTGCTAGCATGTGAATTTAAGGATATTGTGCGATGGTTTGCACAATCTGCTGAGTCTACTTTCTTTGGTATGGGTTTGTAGACTGACTTCTTCCAATCCGTTGGCCACTGTGTCATTCTCCAAATGTGTCTCCCCTTAGTTGCCTCTTTTCCAAAATAAAGAGTCCCAGATGTTGTAGCCTAGCCTCATAAGGAAGGTGTGCCAGGCCCCTGATCATCTTGGTTGCCCTCTTATGCACCTTTTCCAGTTCTACAATATCCTTCTTAAGATATGGTGACCAAAACTGTACGCAGTACTCCAGAAGTGGCCGCACCATAGATTTGTATAAGGGCACTAATGTCTCCGATGTTGTTTAACATCTACATGAATCTCTGGGAGATTCATCAGAGGATTTAGTGCAGGGTGTTATCAGTACACTAAAGACACCCAAATCTATTTTTCCATGTTAATATTGTTGGGAGAAGGCATAACCACCCTGAATGCCTGCCTGGAGAGAGTAATGGGCTGGATGAGGGATAACAAACTGAGGCTTAATCCAGATAAGACGGAGGTACTTATTCTGAGAGGTTGGAATTTGGGAGATGAGTTTGATCTGCCTGTTCTGGATGGGGTCACACTTCCCCAGAAGGAACAGGTATGCAGTCTGGTGGTGCTTCTGGATCCCAACCTCTCTCTGGTTCTCCAGAGAGAAAGTCCCATGCTTTCTGGAGTGATTTTGACCCTCCTGACTTTCCCTTTCAACTTCCTTTTTACCAATCTCCTCATTTTTGAGAAGCTTCCTCTTCTGAAGTCCAACACATCTGTATTGGACTTCCTTGACCATTCTCCACTTGCATATATGCTGATCTGGATCACACTATGGTCGCTGCTACCCAATGGTTCTGCAACTCTGACATCTTGCACCAGGTCCTGGGCACCACTCAGGATTAAGTCCAAGGTCACCATCTCCCTGGTTGGTTCTGCAACTAGCTGTTCTAAGGCACAGTCATTTAGCATGTTTAGAAATTTGGCCACTCTTTCATTATCTGAATGTGAATTTGGCTTCCAGGACATCCCGCCTGCATTTCCTAACATCATTGATGCCAACGTGCATGACAGCTGACTCCTCCCCAGCACTGCCAACAGCCTACCTAGATGCAATGTGATGTCCACAACCTTCACACCAGGCAGGCAAGTCACTATGCAATCTACATGCGGGTCACACACCCATCTTTATATGCCCCTAATGACTGAATCACTGGGAGCCCCTGCCGGAGGAGTATCCTCTGTGTGAGAGGATATGGGCACATCACCCAAGGAAGGGATCCTTGCTTAGGAGCGTTTCCCTCTTCCACAGACCAATGTCCTCCTTCCCTGAGACCCTCATTCTCCATGACAGCATAAGCGCTGTCAGCCTGGGAGCCTCTATCACATCCCTGAGGGTCTCATCAACATTTCTCTGCCTCTCTTAGTTCTCCAGGTCAGCCACCTTGGCTTCGAGGGAACCAACCTGTTCCCTGAGAGCCAGGAGCTCTTTGCACTGAGAGCACACTCAGGACTTCTTCCCCTCAGAAAGATAATCATACATGTAATACTCTCTGCAATACACTGGAAGCACCCCTCCCCTGCTGGCATTCTAACTGCATAACTGGTTTGACTGGCTATTTAGAATATATAGGGCTTGTTCACTTGAAACTATGCACTGGGTGCAGTTTTCAGCTAAATAAAGGTTTTAAGTTTGTCCTCCAAGAAAATTATGAAAGTTGGGCAGTACTCACTTTGTCCTTGTGCTGCATGTCTGTGATGAAGGGGGACAGCTTTTGTACCTCCCCACAGAGTTTCCCACCAATCTTCCGCAAAACTCCTGCAAACATCCTTTGATATTTGTTTGCAAACTCCTGTTCGCAAAGTTCCTGAGAGCAAAGCTCCTCTGGTCTGAGACTTGTTTTCAAGATCGTCTGGCAATCTGATTCTCCTCAGGAATGTGACTCCTCCCACAAACTGAGTCACTCACCTGGAATTTATCCCCCACTCAGGCTAACTGGTCTTTCTCTGTCAAACACACACACTTCCAGTCAGCCAGCAATCAAACCCTAGAAAATTACTAGCCCTAACAAACTTAGCTTTTCCTTTCCCCTTTGTTTTCTTGTTGGTTGGTTGGTTGGTTGATTTCCTTGCTGTGTTCCCTTGCTTGGTATCATCTTTAGGAGAGAAATACACAGTGGTTGCCTCCTTTGTCCTCAAGATCTGCTGGCAATCTGACTCTCCTCAGGAACGTATCAGTTTGCTTTTTTATCCACAGGAGAGGTTTTAATAAAGGCCACAGTACTATAGAACTCTGTGCTACCCTGAAGGCCTTGATCCAAAAATGTACTGATGACTATTAAAAACATCTTTAAGTTGCATTTATTGACCTTATGTCTGTTTTTGACTCCCCACCCTTGATAGATCTAGACTGTGGGAGATACTTGATAGGACTTATAATGATAGATGGCTTTTCAGGTTACTGATGGAACTGCATTTTAATGTCATAGCTAGGGTGAGAGTGGGCCGACAAGGGCCTTTAACAGACCCTATAAGAGGAGTCAACTGATCCTATAAGAGGAGTTTGTTGGCTCCTTCTTAGTTTAATTTTTATATTAATGATATTGTTCAGGTCATGGATTCATCATTTTCCCCCCTCCACTTTGCTTAATGGGAGGAAAACGTCAATTTTATTTTATGCTGATGACATGGCATAACCTCCTACACTAAGACTGGACTTAAAAGAATGCTAGCGAATTTGGCCAACTGTGAAAATGAGAAATCGAGGGTCAGTTACAAGACAAAGGTGGTGGTCTTTGGTAGTAGAAACAACAAACATAGATGGTCAAATAATACCTGGCAAATTGAGCAATGCCCCTTTTGGGGGAGTCTTTTTCCAGGAGTCCCTTTCATGGATGGTAGATCTTAATGCAGCATTAACAACTGTACGCCGAACAGTGGAGGCCATTTTAATTTTTTCTACTCCAGTGGGTAGTATTCCCTGCACTTAAAGTGTTTCAGGGCAAAGCAATTGCTTAGCTCTTGTATGGGGTATAGATCTGGGGGCAGAACAAGAAAGCAATTGCCCAGCTGGAAATAATTCAGAACAAGTTTCTAAGAAAAACTGTCTGCCTCCTGTGCATTTAAAATTGGAAACAGGGTTGCCCTCAATTTCTGTTAGAGCTCACTTGGTATTTTAAAGATATTTCAAGAAACTTGATAGCCATTTGGAAAATAATTTAGTGAAATCTTGCCACCTGTATTACCTGAAAGGGCATCAGTGGGCAATATGTTGTCCAATATTACAGTTATATCCTCTGCCCTCATTGAAGGAGCTCAAGTCTTGAGACAGGAAGAAAATTTGTGACTGGCTTTTTGAGAAGGATGCTAGCTGGGATGTTATAACATAATATACAGCAACTTTATTTAAAGGCCTAATTGACCTTGTTCATCATACCCTACAAAATAATAAAAATAATAAAATATCTTGAGCAATTGTATACACATGAATGAAATTTCAACTTCAGCCTTTGGCTACATAATACTACAATTATATCATGATGCAACTCTAGTAAGAGCTAAAGATCTAATTCTATGGTTAGACAGATACTGATCTCTTTCTAAATTTACTTGTTTGGTCTAGGACCGTAAATAAAACTTGACTTGACTTAAATGCCAACAAAGCAAAGGCAGCTGTTTGGTAGCTATGGTATTGTATCCACCAGAAGGTAGCTTACACATTCCACTTCTGAACCCATCCCCCCCCCCGATAATCTGGCCCAGAATTTTCCCCCTTATTACATTAGAACGGGGTCAGAGTAAGAGATCGTGTTTAAGGTTCTCCACCAGAAACGTTCTTCCTCCAGAACCTTACAAAAACTGTGCTCATAGGAAAATAGGAAGCTGCCAAGTCAGACCATTGGTCCATCTAGCTCAGTATTGTCTACACAGACTGGCAGTGGCTTCTCCAAGGTTACAGGCAGGAGTCTCTCTCAGCCTTATCTTGGAAATGCCAGGGAGGGAACCTTCGACATGCAAGCATGCAGATGTTCTTCCCAGAGTGGCCCCATCCCTTAAGGGGAATATCTTACAGTTCTCACACAGTAGTCTCCCATTCAAATGCAAAGCAGGGCAGACCCTGTTTAGCAAAAGGGAAAATTCATACTTGCCACCACAAGACCAGCTTTCTTCCCTCAAGATAGTCCAAAGGCATAGTCTGAAATTGTAAGGTTGTTAAGTGCCTTCCTTAATGGTGCACTAGTAAAATTAACTAAATCTGTTTTTCTTAAAATAGGGATTCTATAAGGAGAATTTCAAACACTAGACTAAACAAGGTCTAACAGGCCTTTAAATAAAGTTATATAATGTTGTTTCATGTTATGTTACGACCTGTGGTTAAATTAGTAAATTAATTTTGATTCCGATTCACTAAAAATTATCTTTTTGTTACGACAATGAGGAAAATGAATTATTCAGTTGTGTTAAACTAAAACCAGAAACTTCTAAAGGAAACAATGTTCAGTTTTCCCTTCTTCCCTCATGGGAGAGAATACATTATAGAAAGGCAATGTCTCCCCTCTCCCTCTTCTTGGTGGGTCCCCCAGTTGAAGTAACTTCTTCCCATTTCTGTATTTTTCTGTGGTGGGAAGAGAGGATAATGACTTTATGTATAGCAGGGTATAGACACCTGTTGCCTTTCAACCTTTTAGAGATCCCCCGCAAACCATGAGGACACTGGGCACAATGAGGAGGTGGGTGCCTATAAGGAAGGGTGGCTTAAAGAACTGGATTTTAACCACAGAATCCTGGATCATGAGTGGGCAAGACCTGGAATGTATGGATAAGACTTCAGTCTTATGATCCAGCCTCCTTCCTAGCCATTTGCCACCCTCATTGTTTCTGGCAATTCCAGCTAGGAGAGGCCAAATATCCACACACAACTGTACACTTTTCCCTTTCCCTCCTGTCCTTATAGGATACTGTGATAACTACTAGCATAGATGTCTTAAAAATATTAGAAAAATCCATGGATATTGTTCCTTGACACCATATCAGACAGGAGGAAAACAGGGAATGGCCATCCTCATAAAGTACTGTTTGTGAGTTTCCCAGGGTTTCCTGGGAAGCCTAGAGCTTCCCAGTTCTACTAGACTATTGTTGGTGATAGAGTCCTGAACTTTAAGCATTGTCTGTTGGATTAGATCAATGTTCTGTCCCCTTCAGTGTAAAATAACTGGTTTGCAGATGCCCTTTATGGGTAGAGTCCATTACCAGACTTACCTGGAAGCAAGGCTGATGGATGACAACTTTAAAGTTACAATTGTTCACCAGAAGTACTTCAGATGAAGCAACCTGAAAATCACATGCAAAGAACATCTGCAGGCACTTGAGACAAGGCCTACTCTATAAGCCCATTTATGAACTGGGAGCTGAGGACTAAAACACATTCTGTATTAGAATATTCACAAAATCAGTCAGATTTGGCTAAATGTTCTTTTGGCTGTATGCTAGAGCAAAATAAGGTAACACTGATTAGAAAAATGTGTATCAACTTGCCTGTTGGGTATTGCTTCCTGGAATATGTACAGAATTAAACTGTTTCATGTGTGCCCGAGCTCTTGTAACATCTCTGAGGGCCTTAAATATCTCATTCACTGCAACCATGGCCTTCTGAAATGTCAGATCAAGTGAAGATTCACAGCCTGAAACAACACAGAAACACATTTTCTGGGTAAAGCCAAATACTTCCACTGGTTTAGGTAAAAAATATGGAGAAAGGGAAGATGAGCTGGAGGCAAATTGTTTGATGACAAATGCCAACTTACGTACTCTTCGCTACTTCGTTCTCCAGAAGGTGACCTGAGGACCAGAAATTTGTTTTGCCAAGGAAGATAAAAAAGTTGGCACTATTTAGTAGTAAGGGCTTCATAATTATAGAGTACATGCATCTGGGTGGTATTATGGTCAACAAAAAAGGCAGTGTGTGTGCGTGTGTGCACACAGGGCTGGATTAAGGCTTTGGGCGGTCTGGGCACTTCAGACAGGGAGGCCCTTGCGGTCTTGCCCACATCACTGGCCTCCGTGTTTGCTATTACTATATTTTAGAAGGACTCAAGTCAATAAAAGGTAAATGATTTTTACACATTAGCTACTTAGGCTTACTGTTGGACCAATTCTGCCTAGCCCATTATCCCACATTGGCAAAAACCCAATGTTGAATGGCCAATACCCAACAAACATACAGTATGTGGAGTCCACTTTAAATTGATCCCCATAACAGCTGCCTCCATATGACAAGCTATTAATTTGCTTTTTATATTCTCTCTCCACAAATGTGTTTAAACTGCCAGCTAGGGTTGGCTAAGAGAGCCTACTACACTGATGTAAAAACAAGACTACAAATGTTAAGGGGCACACTGGGACAATGTCTAGGCTTGCAATCCTACACACACTTATATGGGCTGTTAACATAACTCTCAAGTAAACATGCACAGGAGTGGGATGTACATTAGTTTATTTCTTCCAGTTGCTATTGATTTAGATCCCATCTACTAGAAACCTGATCCACCCAGCAACTTCAAGATAAAGAGTAGGTGATTATTCGGGCTAGAGAAGTGAAAAGTGATTGGATACAAGGCTGATTTAGACATTTTCACACACTGATCTAATGTGTAATAGTAACGTTATGAGGGCATATACAGACCAAGGTGTCTGGAGACCAGTGGCCATTCTCCCTCCTGAGAAGAAAACACTATGTTGATCTGACTAGTCGCCTGCAGAAAGCAAGTATGTCTTATTTCATCAAGCCACACAGAGTCTGTGGAACTCACGGTCACTAAATCTCAGAAGCCCAGTACATTTAGAAAAGAGGAGGAGGCGCAGACTACTATGACTGACCAAAATAATGGAGAATTCAACAACTGCAAATGATTAGAGGTGGAACAGGACGATGCGCTCCAAGCAATAAGAAACTCATCTGTGGTATGACTAGAACGTTCAGCCCTAAATGCTGGGATGTAGTGTTGTTGCCCAAGCACAGGGTACTGATTACACCTCCCTCTGCTGCTCAAACCCCAGCCATGCTTTGTCCCCTGGGTATCCCTAAGACCCTCAGTTCTGGAGGTTCCCACATCCCCAAGCTTTGCACCGCCACCTAGAGGGACCAGGCAACTGAGTGGAGACAGTGGCAACTCCTTGGAGCCACTCTGCCGCTTTCTCCCTCGAGCAACACAGGCAGCTGAAAAGAGAAGCAGCTGCTGTAGGGCCAACATCATGTTGTGCTGGATGCCCCTCTGTGGCGTGCTGGCCTCCCCTGCAGTCTCACCCTCTGCTGAGTCCTTTGGCTGTGACTGCTGGGAGTAGACATTTATGGCGGCGGCGGCCCTATGTTGAAAAACTCAGGCCTTCAGGCAGCTGTGGGGACCCTTTGTAATGGAGGGCCTGAGGGAAGTGCTCCCCGAGCCACTGCCTTAATATGTGTGTGTGTGTGTGTGTGTGTGTTCGTGTTCAGAAGCAAATTGGCAATGGTACTTAATCATGATAGCAATAAGTAAAATTAAAATAAATTAAGTATGAAATCTCACTCTTTCCTTTTGAAACAAATGAAACTGGGCTGAATATTTAATATACCTTGTTTAAAATTTGGTAGTGCCCCCAGGGGCCAACCAAAATGGTTCTGGCCCATGGGCTGCCAATTAACCAAACTTGCCCTAGTATTTTGGAAACAATGACAGAGAGATCTCCAGTAAATCCCCAGATTTTCAACAAGCAAGCAAAGGCAACCACTGATTTGAATCTCTTATAAGGCAGATTGAGGCAAGAACTCTTTAATCCTGTCCTGTGGTACAGACAATGAATATGACGATAACAGAGAATTTTAAGAGGAGAAGAATTATTTTAGCTTAACAACAAAAAGCTTATTAACATGAATAAGATAAGGTACCTGAACAAGTAATCATTAAGTATGCAACTTTCAACAGACAGAACATTGAAAGCTGCCTCCTTCTGAGTCAGACCATTTGCTCCATCTAGCTCAGTCTTGTCTAGACTAACGGGCTGCGGCTCTCCAAGATTTCAGGCAGGAGTCTTTCCTAGCCCTATCTGGAGATGCCAGGGATTGAATCCAGGATCTTCTGTATGCAAACCAGATGCTCTATCACTGTTCTAAGCCAGGATGAAATTTATCCTTCTGAAAGTTTTGCTATGATTCAACCATTACAATATATCTACTACTGCTAATAAATGATAAACTGTTTAAAGTGACTCAGAGTTATTTTAGAGTTAATAAAATGGGCTAATGACATTTTATTATCTCTAAAATTTTATTCAAGTTTCACTCTAATTGAACACAGGGAGAGGGAGATGGGAGTGCATCAGCTGGCATGGGAAAGCCATGGTCTGCAGGTTTCTCTGCATTTGCTGTTTGTCTGCAGAGGGCGGTGTCAAATGCAGGGAGGGTTCCTCCTCACACTTGGTGCTGCCCTCTTCAGACAATCACCAAATGTGCAAAGACCTTGGCTATGTGGTCACCAGCGAGCATGGCTACTTGGCCTACTCCTGTTTGCCCTCCGCACATACTCAAGCATAATGCCTGAATAATGCTATTCCTGAAGAATAAAATAGTACTCTGTACTAGGGATATGCACAAATCAATTTTTTAAATTCAATTTGTGCCCAAATTGAATCACCCCTGATTTGTTTTGTGTCTGAATATTGTACCCACCCCCACCCCCAATCACCCCAGATTTGATTTGGATTTGATTTGGATTCAGATCTATTTGGACCGCTTATAAAGGTCCTAGGAGTACCAAATCTGGGTGGTGGGTAGGTACCCATGGGTTCCACCTACCACCTATATTTCAAGGCAGTGGGGGCAATCGGTTGATTTTTAATGATTTTGTATAGTTTTTATTGATTTTGTGTATTTCTGCCATAGGAAATAATAAGGATATGAAGTCGCCCTATCCTAACCCTAACATGGATCCCTAGCTTTCATTTTAAAAAAAAGCTAAGCTCTAGCCCTTGTAGAAGTGGAGTTGTGGAGCAAAATGTGCAGTCACTATTTTTCAAGTGTTTGGATTCTTTGGCGTCTAATAATTTTTCCTCAAAATAATTCCCTATGAGGATTCATTGCACACCTTCATTTCTTCTGTTCATTTTGACTGTCATTGGACAGTGCCAAATGTCAACTGTCATGTGCCAGGCAGTGGGGTACTCAGTTTATTTTTTACAAATATTGAAGTGTTTAGATTCCTTGGTGTCTAATAACTTTTCCTCATAATGAACCCCTATGAGGATTCATTATACACCTTCGTTTCTTCTCTTCATTTTGACTGTCATTGGACAGTGCCAACTGTCAACTGCCATGTGTCAGCTACACACACACACACCCCACACACTGGGGTACTCAGTTTATTTATTTTTTTAAAGGAATTTTAGAAGTGTTTAGATTCTTTGGTGTCTTCATTACACACCTTCATTTCTTCTGTTCATTTTGCGGGCGGGGAATTAGTAGCATCCCATGTGCCAACTACCCCCCAACACTCAAGCCACTGGGGATATTTTAGAAATTTTTGAGGTGTTTAGACTCTTTGGTGTGTAATGAATCCTCATAAGGATTCATTGAGGAAAAGTTATTATACACCAAATAATCCAAACACTTGAAAAATAGTGACATACATTTTGCTCCATAACTCCATGTCTACAAGATGTGTATAGTAATGTATAGAAATGCATTTAAATACATACATACATACATACATACAAACAAGGGCTAGAGCTTAGCTTAAAAAAAAAAGAAGAAATCTGGAGAATTAATAGGAGGAATCCGAATCTCAAATCGATTTGTATCGAAACTGGCACAATTCAATTTGGACCTGAATCTAGCCAATGGACTACAGGGGTGATTTGTTGTGTCTCCAAATCACCCAACTCACCTAGATTCGGGCACAAATTGATTTGTACCCAAATTGATTCACACCTCCCTACTCTGTACATGCTATGCTCAAAAGAACACATTTGATTGCTTCTATAAACATTCAATTCAGTGTGTCAAGAGGATGATTTTTGAAAGATGCTTGTTTAAGATGTGTTAAAGAATTTAAGATAATTCTCATATGTTACTGAAATAAAATAATTCGCATATGTCAATGAAATACTTCACCTAACTGGGATAATCTAAGAACAATCTAAGTAGGGATGTGCGTTTCGTTTCGGATACAAAATGTTTTGTGCACAAAACAGGCCATTTCGGCTGTTTTGCAGCCAAAACAAAACACCCAATGCTCAAAACAGAAAATTTTGTAGCCAAAACAAAATGTCCCTGTTTTGGATACAAAACATTTTGTTGTTTCGGCTGTTTTGGAACTCCATTTTGCAATCGCAGAAATTCTTTCTCCTTCAGTCTCCATTTTGAGTTTTGACATCTGTTTGAATTTCCAGCCCTTCCAGCCTGCAGATTGGTCAGCGAAAGCATGGGCTGATCCGCTGGCAATTGCCTCCTTATTCCTTTTAAGCAAATGTAAGGGTAAATTTTACCCTCCTTGTCCAATGGGGCAGTGTGCATTTCATTGTTTTTGTTTCACACTGTTGTGTGTAGATCAATTGCATTTCGGGTGGGGGGGATGTGGATGTGGATGACCTTTGGAAATCTGCCTGATTTTTCCCCAAAGCTCTGCTATTGTTGATGTGTGATGTTGATGTTATTTGGGGTGGATTGGGGGCAGAAAAGGGGGCTTTAGGGGCAGAAGAGTGGTAGTGCCCCAATGCGTGCCTGCTGCCACCCAGATTCCAAAGGAATTGGGAAAAGGGCTGATTTTTAAAGAATTTCTGAAGCTGAACTGTCTTTGGGGCAGATTCGGGGCAGAAAGGGGGCCTGAGGGGCAAAACAGTGGGTTGGGTGGCAGTGCCCCAAGGGGTGCCTGCCACAACCCAGATTCCAAAGGAATAGGTAAAGGGCTGATTTCTTAGGAATTGTTGAAGTTTACGCTTATTTAAGGTCCCTCCCCCCGGGAATAATGGAGGTTTCAGCAGACCCATAACTCCACCTGGGGGGCACTGGGGTGGCCAGGAGTGAATGGTGGTGTAGTGCACATAGGGTGCCAACCGCCCCCATGGGTTGCTAACCCATGGGGTGCTGGGTTCTGTTGTTTCTGAGGTGTTCTGAGTGTAGATTCTCTGGTAGCATATGAGATTTTCAATGGCAAACCATGAATCCACTCTCATATGCTACCAGAGAATCTGAATCTACACTCAAAACATCTCAGAAACAACAGAACCCAGTACCCCATGGGTTAGCAACCCATGGGGGTGGTTGGCACCCTATGTGGTCTACACCACTACTCACTCTGGGCCATCCTGGTGCCCCCCAAGTGCAGTTATGGGGCAGGAATTATGGAGGTCCATCATTCCCTATGGGGAAGAACTTTACAGACATACAAACTCCATTACATCTTTAAAAATCAGCCTTCTGCCCAATTCCTTTGAAGTAATTCTGGCAGCTTCCTTGCCCCCACTGGGCACTACCACCCACCCTACTCTGCTCTGGGCCACCTCTTTCCCCCCAACATGAAGCTATACTTTTGCTAAAACCTCCATTCTTCCCTATGGGAAAAATCCTATACTTCATAAATCCACCAAAAACCAGCCATTTGCCCAATTCCTCTGAAATTTGGGTGGTAGTTTCCACCCATTGGACACTACTACCCCCACCCACTAGTTTTCTCCTGGGGCCATTCTTTAAAATCCAAAACATTTCAGATTTGGATTTTGCAATTTTGAACAAAGAACAAAATTGGGATGTTTCGGATTGGCTGGTTTCGAACAAAGAACAAAACGGGGGTGTTTTGGATTCGGGCCAAAAACAAAACGCACAACCCTAAATCTAAGAACAAAGAGCTTTCAGGTCATTTACTAAACATTTTTATTTTTCAAGTATGGTGCAACATTTCTTGACTGATACCTATCATCATTATAATCCCTGCTAACTGGCAAAGAGGAAGCTTTTAAAGTGGTAACTCTCTTATATTTAGCAACCGGAGAGCAGCGGTGCACAGAATCTTTCCAGTGGCTGTTGCTGGTGTCTACCTTCTATTTCTTCATAGAATGTGAGTCCTTTGGGGACAAGGAACGACCTTATTATTTTTTACTATGTAAATCACTCTGAAAAGTGTTTTTTGTTGTTGTTGAAACGTGGAATAAATAAATATAATAAAATAACAACATTTTATTTAGTCCCAAATAATAATAATAAACATTTTTACATTACCATATGGCACATAATGGGACTAAATGGCCCTCTGTATATTTGGAATGTTCTCAAATGTTATATAAACAATTAGAAGCAACTAGAAAGCAATGATTTTATTATTTATAGTCAAGTTAAGAAAAAATACCCTTGTGTTTTTAAAAAAGAGAGTATCAGGGAAAGGAAATAAACCTGGCACATTATTGGTAAATATGTTAAAGAGTAAATGGTATTTTAAAATGCCAAACTTATAAAAGATAAAAATGTTACAAAAAACTCTATACTTTGTAAATCCTCCAGAAAATGAAATTAAAGTTAGAACTGATTGTCTCATTAAATCAAGACTGTAAAATCTGGTCTAGTCTTTTGGCAAAACATTTGAACCATGTTATCCAGATTTATTAAAGATCAAAAATTATCCAATAATATATGCAAAATGATAAATATTATTCATTGAAACTCAGAATCTGGAGGCAAGAACAGAGTAATGCTTCTGTATTTGAGAAAGCATTTGATAGTGTAAAGTGAATCTTCATTTTGGAGAAATTGGGTATTGGTCAATTAATACATGGTTTAGTACGATGCCTTCAACTTGTTTCTCTTTAATATTCATTCTGCTCTTGAAAATGGTTATTCTGCTGCTGTCTTCTTGTGCTAGTAATTTTAACAAGGAGTTTTCTTGCATTTATCATATAATTTTATATTATATGGTGATAAGTGAGTTCCTTTACCAGTGCACATTGGATTAGTTCAGAAATATGATTCAGCCATAAAATTTCCTTCCCCCAAACAGGAAAGAGTTCGGCTTATTTTTCAGTCAATCCGAATTCAGTAAGCTTATATAAAGTAAGTCCTCCAATGTCATGAGCCACTTACCCCCCATATCCCTCCATTTTTCCTAGCCCCTTTCTATCTTATTTAATCCCTGACACTCCCGTCCACCCCCCCCCCTCGTTAAACCACATTTGCCTGTCTAGGTCAGCAGTGGGAGAAGGGCTCTCTCCCTGACGCCTGGAGTGCTGCATAGCAGCATGTCAGGGCTGAGGAAGCAATGGCCCTTAGAAAATATAGTTTCCCCCAAAGACTACTAAAGTGTCAGTAGCCCTAGGAAAAGCTAGATTTCCCATGTCCCATTCAGGCTTTGGGTTCAGGGGGTGTTGCTATACAGTGTTTGAAGCAACAGAAAGGGGCACACAAGTCCCTGAGGTTGTATCTGAGCTCAGATAAGGCAAGTATTGCTGGAGTCTTAATGTTGTGATTTGTATAGTAAGCTGATTTGAGCATATATTTTGGAAAAACAAGGTATACATATTTTAATGATGGTGATGATGATGTAAATTTTTCAGAGCACCAAACTTGGCCTCTTTCACCCTGGCTTTATTCCTCCCCACCCCCTGTTTTGGTTTCATAACACATCTGTTCCTTGTATAACTATTTCATCTTTGCTGTACTGACCTAGTCATAATTCTTTCCTTATGATTTTTGTCTTTTGTTTGCAAAACAGTTTTAAAGTAAATTGCTTTTTAAAGTTCTCATATTATTACTGTTTGCATTCTTCTAAATGTACAATTCAAAGATGAAGCATTCGGTTACATCTTCTTGAAGGGCAAAATGTTGACTACACTTAAAAGAACATGTGGGAGGAAAATGTTTCAGTAAAGATCATGAGGTTACTTTTAGTCATAAACATTAATGTTACACAACACAAAACAGAGTTATTGATGAAGAGGTGTGTTACAAAAACTGAAGATCTTTTCCATCTTTGTTATTATTACTTCAACATCCTTCTTTCATTAATATTTTCTATGCCTATTGTTAGTACTGTTACCCCAATAGTCCATTTTTCAGTTCCATTCACAGGTGGCAAAAACTAGGGGTGATTTTGATGATCTTAGGAAGGGGGTCACATTGATGTCTGCAGTACTTGTGCTTTTCCTGGTGGCCACTGTCCACCATTTTATTCCCAAAATGTATCCTGCGAATAACACTATGTCATCTCTTAGTGTTCTTACCAAGGAGCATTATCAGGGTAAATGGTACCATCAGTTGCTGACTGTTACACCTCTCACCTCTTTTGGGAACAATGGTGCATGAGAGCATAGTATCGTTACTAGAATACTTTCTGGGGGAATAAATATTGTCTGGCAGATGTTGAACACTGGGAAGACCTCTGCCAATGTGACATTAGTGGTGGTAGTGAAAAGGGGGGTGTTAGAAAAACGGTTTGGCAGGTATTTCCCCTTACCTTGGCTCATCCATAATTATTAGTAAGTCAATCAAAAATATTTGCTATCCAGAAGCCATTCACTGAAATAAAAACAACAATGTCTATCTTACAGCATCTTACTTGATGCTCCAACAAAAAACAGTTTGATGGGAAGAAGAGATATTAACTGTTTAACAAAAACACAAATTAGAAAATATTAGGCAGAAATGCCAGTGTGAACATGTTTGATGGATAAGCTAATTATAAAATTGCATAGTTGGGAGGATAATCAGTCTAGGGAGAAGCCATCTTCCAAAGGTTTGGTATCTAATCTTCCCCATCTCCCCTCCCGAGAGGAAGATTCAATAAGGCTCACTGCATTTACCGTGTGTGATATTATACAACATGCAAATCTTCATTTAAAATATCTAACTATAGTAAGCCCTGACTTGTCAATTTCCAAACCTGCTGTCAAAGCCTCAAAATTCTACCAGATGCTGTTCCAGTTCTTTTATGTTAAAGGCCCAGTCCAGAGAATGGCTTACATGCCGCACAGCTTAATGTAGGTGGTTCAGAACCACCTAGCTACTGTGGACAGCTAACAAACACACCTGCAGTGTTGTGCAACAGGGCTCTTCTGCTACTACTTAAGCTTGTACATTTGCATGCTGTGATGCTACTTGCATTGGGAATAATGCAAGTTGTGTAGCAACATGTGACTGTGCAAGAGTAAGTAGTAACAGAAGAGCTCTGTATTGCAGTGCCATGGTCCTGTTTGCTAGACAGAACCAAGCAGCGCAGGTGGTTCTGGACTGTCCACATTAAGCTGTGTAGCACGTAAGCCAGTATTTTCAGACAAAATAACAAATCTCAGGCATGTGTGGCTTCCCCTTACTTGCCTGTGGAGAATTCCTTTGTACCACATTCATCTGAACACTGATTTTCCCTAATCCCACAATCTATTTCCATTTTCAATCAGGAAGACGCTCCCAACAGTACAACACAATTCATATATCATTCACACCAGTATGGTGAAAACCTTATATAGCACTGATTGACTGGAAAGAAGGGGAGCGGCAACAATTTTTTTTAAAAAAATTGAAACAAACAAACAACTCTTTCCAGTCAGTTTTCTTCTTCTTTTTCTTCCTAAGACCATATCAGCTATCCAGGTATTCACACTGACATCTTGTGAGGAGGATGAAATGTTAAAACAGCATTCTGTGAGGGAAATGTCATTTACAGCATCAACTTATTTCCAACGCGCGACACATTTTCATTAACGGACTGTAAAACTTTCAAACTGTCTGGTACCTTAGTTGTCCCCTGAATCACTTACCAGAACAGAAAAAGAAAAACACTTGAGAAAACTGTCGAGCAGCCGCCGCTGCTGCCTGTAGCTGGGTTGAGCCAGACTTTCAAAATAAAGCCAGAACACTTCTAGTCTTTTCATAACAACCTTGTATTATTGTTTATGGGAACATTTATAGAGACTATGATTCTCTCAAGCTATTTTTCCTTGGGATAGCTGTGCTGTAAATGTTGTTTAAAAAGAAATCATAGGCCCACTTTTACTAAAGACTATTTTAGTTTAGAATCAGATACAAATAAACAGGCTCTTTGTGAATTGCTTATACAGTTTGATACCATACCTGATTAGTTTAATACTGAAAATAAACTCACAGACACGTCTAGGTATCTGACATGAAGCTGGGTTTTTATTGTTGTTCACATGATAGAAGTAAGCTGTGTTAAATCTGGAGTAGTTATTTGCATGGTTTGCAGTACTACAAAGCTGTGGGTATATGAATGGGAAAATGCTTCTCTGAGGGAGGGCAGGATGCCTTCTTGTCTTAAGGAGGCTATCATTAGACGATACTTGAAAAAAACCTACATTGGACACCTCAAAGATAGGTAACTATTGGTCTGTCTCTAATCGCCCAAGGTTGGGCAAGGTGACTGAGAAGGTGGTAGTCTCTCAGCTCCAGACAGTCCTGGAGGAAACTGATTATATAGAACTATTTCAAACTGGCTTTTGGGCCAGCTATGGGGTTGAGACTGCCTTGGTTGGCCTGGTGGATGATCTCCAATTAGGTATTGATAGATGGAGTACTGATACTTTTGGATCCCTTGGTGCTTTCGCTACCATCAGAACAGAGCACAGCGAACAGGGATAGCAAACAGGACATAGGAGTTTTGCAGGAGTTTAGCGGGAAGCGTGCGGGGAAGCCTGGAACAAGCACCTGCGATCACAAGGATCCTGGTAGAGAAGAGAACGTAAGTACATATCCCTCCCTCGTTTCCCTCATATTCTTGGGAAAGGCTGTTTGGACAGCTAAATAGTTGACCATTACAGCTGAGACCTATCCTAATAAACTATCTAATAAACGGACAATAAGCTCCCTAAATACTGTAAACAGCCAACTAAAACAGTATGAAGATAGAAGGTCGGAAGGGGCACTTCCCAGTGTATTGCACAGAGTGCCACATGTATGACTATTTGCCCCATGGGCAGAAGTCATGGGTGTGTGCTCGGTGCAAGGAGCTCCTGGCTCTCAGGGAACAAATCTGTTCCCTTGAGACCAAGGTGACGGATCTTGAGAAGCTCAGAGAGACAGAGAGGCATGTGGACGAGACCTTCAGGGATGTGATAGAGGCATCCCACTCCAGGGCTGGTAGCTCCTCTGCTGTCAGGGAGAATGAAGGTCTTGGGCAAGGAGGACATCGGTCTGAGGAAGAGGGAAATGCTCCTTTAGAAGGGACCCCTTCCGTGGATGATGAGCCCATATCCTCTCGCACAGGGGATACTCCTCGGGGGGTGGGGGCCTCCTTGTAGTTGGTGATTTGATCATTAGAGGGATAGAGAGATGGGTTTGTGACCCGCGTGTTGACCGCACGGTGACTTGCCTGCCTGGTGCGAAGGTTGCGGACATTACACAGCGTCTAGACAGGCTCCTAGGCAGTGCTGGGGAGAAGACAGCTGTCGTGGTGCACGTCGGCACCAACGATGTGGTGAAATGCAGTCAGGAGGGCCTGGAAGCCAAATTTAGGCTGATAGGTAGCATTTTGAAGTCCAGGACCCCCAAGGTAGCATTCTCAGAAATGCTACCTGTTCCACGTGCAAGTACAGTGAGACAGGCAGAGCTGAGGGGTTTCAATGCGTGGATGAGACGTTGGTGCCAGGAGGAGGGGTTTAGATTTGTGAGGCACTGGGACACATTTTGGGGCAAGCAAGGCCTGTACAAAAGGAACGGACTGCACTTGAACCAAGATGGAACCAGACTGCTGGCGCTTAAAATCAAAAAGGTTGCAGAGCAGCTTTTAAAATGACACCTGGGGGCCGATGGGAGCTGGGCAGTATCCCGTTTGGCAAAAGCCATCCTTTAAAGTGTGAGGCTGCAAAGAATTCAAATAAAACAGAAGGGGACAGAGCAGAACTGCATAAAGAGCAGACGGGAGCATGTGCCAGCAGATCAAAGAGTCAAAAGAATAGCATACATCAGGTGAGAGATTCAACGTATAGGTGCTTATATGCCAGTGCCAGAAGCCTCCGAGCCAAGATGGGTGAGCTGGAGTGCTTGGTTGCTAACGCAGAAATAGATATAGTGGGCATAACAGAAACATGGTGGAACAGTGAGAACCGGTGGGACACTGTTATCCCTGGGTATAAACTCTATAGAAAGGACAGGGAGGGGCGCCTTGGAGGAGGGGTAGCACTGTAAGTTAAAGAAGGGATAGAATCTAACAAGCTAGAAAACCTAGCGTCACGCCCTCGAGCTCCGACAGCGAGGAGGAAGGGGAAGCTGTCAACTTTCCAGCCGATTCAGGAGTGTCTGAGGGGCAGAGCCCGGCTGTCAGCGTTCATGAAACGGCTGTGGTAGATCCAACTAATGATTTAGAGCAGGCACGGCAACCTGAGTCAGCAGAAGGCGTGGGGGACCAATGCGAAGAAGGGCTATGTAATGAAACACCAATGACTCCACAACAGCGAAGGATCACGAGACGTAAAACGCAATTAGAGGCTGTTAGGAGGAGCAAACGCCTATTGCTGAGGGCTGACAAGCCGTGAATTCCTACCAGCTGGGAGCTCTCGGCTTGCTCTATAAATCACAGCTCCAGCCTCCTACTCATTGCTGAGAATCAACGTTCGTCAACATTCCTTGCCGACAGCGTTCAGCCAAGCCATATCCGATTTCAGCAGCTCCGCTTGCTTCATGAACTTCCCCAGCAGCTGGCCAGACCTTGACACCTAGGTGGACTGGAGTCCTCCACAGAAACCCTGTGGGTGACTATACAAGGCCGGAAAGGGAACGTGCTACTGGGAACATGCGATCGCCCTCCAGATCAAAATGCCGACAGTGACTGGGAGTTGCAGGAGGAATTCAGGGAGGCGTCAAGGAGAGGCAGGGCTGTAATTATGGGTGGTTTCAACTACCCACACATAGACTGGGTAAATTCACATTCAAGTCAGGACAAAGAGGTCAAATTTCTAGATACGCTAAATGACTGTGCCCTAGAACAGTTGGTCATGGAACCGACCAAAGAGAAGGCGACCTTGGATCTAATTCTGAGTGACACCCAGGACCTGGTGCCTGATGTCAGTGTCATCGACCCTTTAGGGAACAGTGACCACAGTGCCATCAAATTCAGCATACATGCGGGGAGAGAATCACCAAGGATGTCTAACACAGACATTTTGAGTTTCAGAAGAGGAAACTTCTCCAAAATGAGGAGTATGGTGAAAAGAAAGCTGAGGGGGTAATCAGGAGAGTCACTTCGCTCCAGAGTGCATGGAGTTTACTCAAAACCACAATACTAGAAGCCCAGTTAGATTGTATACCCAAAAGGAGGAAAGGTACCACTAAGTCCAGGAGGATGCCAGCATGGCTAACGGGTACTGTCAAGGAAGCCATAAAAGGGAAGAAGACTTCCTTCCGAAATTGGAAGGCCTGTCCAAATGAAAAGAGCAGAAAGGAACACAAACTCTGGCAAAAGAAATGCAAGGTGACAATAAGGGAGGCAAAAAGAGAGTTTGAGGAACATTTAGCCAAAAGTATCAAGGGGAATAACAAAAACTTCTTTAAGTACATCAGAAGCAGGAAACCTGCCAGGGAGGCAGTTGGGCCATTAGACAATGAGGGAGTGAAAGGGATTATTAAGGAGGATATGGAGGTTGCAGAGAAGCTGAATGAGTTCTTTGCATCTGTCTTCACGGCAGAGGATACTGAGCATATACCTGTTCTGAACCAGGCTTTTTAGGGATGGAGGCTAGAGAGCTGAGTCAGATAGAAGTGACAAGGGATGATGTTCTAAACAGTCTGGAAAAACTGAAAGCTAACAAATCACCAGGGCCGGATGGCATCCATCCAAGAGTCCTCAAAGAACTCAAATGTGAAATTGCCGACCTCCTTGCTAAAATATTTAACTTCTCCCTGAAATCGGGCTCTGTACCAGAGGACTGGAGAGTAGCACGTAACACCGATTTTCAAAAAGGGATCCAGGGGCGATCCGGGAAATTACAGGCCAGTTAGCCTAACGTCTGTTCCAGGCAAATTGATGGAAAGCATCCTCAAGGATACAATTGTAAAGCACCTAGAAGAACAGGCCCTGCTGGCAGTGAGCCAGCATGGCTTCCGCAAAGGTAAATCTTGCCTCACCAACCTTTTGGAGTTCTTTGAGAGTGTCAACGAGTGTGTGGATCAAGGTGATCCAGTTGACATAGTCTACCTGGACTTCCAAAAAGCTTTTGACAAAGTTCCTCATCAAAGACTCCTGAGGAAACTTAGCTGTCATGGGATAAAGGGACAAGTACATGTGTGGATTGCTAACTGGTTGAAAGACAGGAAACAGAGGGTAGGTATAAATGGAGAGTTTTCACAATGGAGGGAAGTAAGAAGTGGGGTCCCCCAGGGATCTGTACTGGGACCGGTGCTTTTTAATTTATTCATCAATGATCTAGATGCAGGGCTAAGCAGCGATGTGGCCAAATTTGCAGATGATACCAAACTCTTCCAGGTAGTGAAATCCAAAATGGATTGTGAGCAGCTCCAAAAGGATCTCTCCAAACTGGGGGAGTGGGTGACAAAATGGCAAATGTGGTTCAATGTTAGCAAGTGTAAAGTGATGCACATTGGGACGAAAAACCCCAACTTCAAGTATATGCTGATGGGATCCGAGCTGTCGGTGACGGACCAGGAGAGGGATCTTGGGGTTGTGGTGGACAGCTCGTTGAAAAATTGTCGACACAATGTGCGGCAGCTGTGAAAAAGGCAAATTCCATGCTAGTGATCATTAGAAAGGGGATTGAAAATAAAACGGCTAACATTATAATGCCCTTATACAAAACTATGGTGCTACCACACTTGGAGTACTGCGTACAATTCTGGTCACCACATCTTAAAAAGGACATTGTTGAACTGGAGAAGGTACAGAAGAGGGCAACCAAGATGATCAGGGGCCTAGAGCACCTTTCTTATGAGGCAAGACTACAACACCTGGGGCTTTTTAGTTTAGAAAAAAGACGACTGCGGGGAGACATGATGGAGGTCTATAAGGTCATGCATGGCATGGAGAAAGTGGAGAGAGATATATTCTTTTCCCTCTCACACAACACTAGAACCAGGGGTCACTCCATGAAATTGATTGCCAGGAGGTCTAGGACCAGCAAACGGAAGTACTTTTTCACACAACGCATGATGCACTTGTGGAACTCTCTGCCACAGGATGTGGTGACAGCCAACAACCTGGATGGCTTTAAGAGGGGTTTGGATGACTTCATGGAGGAGAGGTCTATCAATGGCTACTAGTCGGAGGGCTGTGGGCCACCTCCAGCCTCAAGGGCAGGGTGCCTCTGAGTACCAGTTGCAGGGGAGTAATGGCAGGAAAGAGGGCACGCCCTCAACTCCTGTCTGTGGCTTCCAGCGGCATCTGGTGGAAGCCACAGACAGGATGCTGGACTAGATGGGCCTTGGGCCTGATCCAGCAGGGCGGTTCTTATGTTCTTATGACCATGGTATCTTTCTGGATCATCTGAGGGAGGTGAGATTGGGTGGCACTGTTTTACAATGGTTCAATTCCTTTCTGGTATATTCTAGTTGGTATCACTTGGAAACTGTTGCTCTGCAAAGTGAGAGTTACCGCATGGAGTTCCACATTACTGTAGATGGATGACAACTGGAGTAATGTTATTTAAGCTTTAGTGTTGGGATAGGACTGTAACTAGAGAGCTACTCTACAGAACATAAGAATTTTACTTCTGAATTAGTTGATATAATGGTGATGCAATACATATGATGGATTTGCTATGATACTATTCTCCAGACCTTTATTATTGTGTAAATTAAAACATAGAAAGAGGGAATTACAACAAAGAACAGAGGTTTTGATGTATATACATCAGCTTCAGTGTTCGATATCCCACTGTTTAAAATCCACACTTTGATCCAAGACTTTCCTCCAATCTAATTAAACACCTGGGTAATACATAACAAACAGGGGAGGAGAAGGTTGATGACTCACAGCTATGCCTGATTATTGCTGACACTGAGAGACAAAAAAACCTGGAAGAGGGAGGGTATAATACAAAAATGTTATCTGCACCCTTTAATGGCCTATGTACTTTTACTTCTGATAGAAGGATCATTGGTGGTTCACTTGATCTGGTGGATGCAATGAAGTTAGTACCAACATAGCCTGAATTTTGAAGCAATGCCACTGAAGGATTATTTTGGCTGAAATGCATCTGGTGATTCATCAGGATAGCAGTTATTTTAATGTTTGGACATCTTCAACTCCAGAATTTACAACAGGAATGCACCATTGGATTATTTATGGAATTGACTAATACCAGGATATCTTATTAGTGGTTCAGTGGGGAAGTAAAATGCCTAGGGAGCAAGAGATTGCTGGTTCAAATCGCTGCTGGTATGTTTCCCAGACTATGGGAAACACCTATATTGGGCGTCAGCTATATAGGAAGCAGCTGAAAGGCATCATCTCATATTGCGTGGGAGATAACAATGGTAAACCCCTTCTGTATTCTACCCAAGAAAACCACAAGGCTCTGTGGTCACCAGGAGATGACACCGACTCAACTGCACAATTTTATGGACTAATTATTGGTGGAATTGTGGAATATACATATTTCTACTTTTTACTTTGACTTTGTGGTAATACTGGTCTTATTCTAGAATTAACAATCTTTTGTACATTTTATTATATTATGAGTATGTTATAGGTATTGTAATTTTAAATAATATATTTTTAAACATGATATACAAATATGTATGAATCTATGTGGTCGCCAAGAGCAGATACCTGATGGCACTTAAATAATCATTCATATATATATATATATATATATATATATATATATATATATATATATATATATACATACACACACACACACACACACATACATACACACACACACACAGAGTCACAGGGGGTTTTGTGTGGGGTTTTTTGGGGGGGGCTTTTGATTAATATGCCAGTGACACCAAGATCTAATTCTCCCTATCAACTTCATCAGGAAATTGCATAACTTCCCTAAATGCCTGCCTGGAGGTGGCAATGGGCTGGATGAGGGATAACAAACTCAGAGTGAATCCAAATAAGACAGAGGTACTGATTGTGGGGGGTCACCTGAGAGATGGCTTAGATCTGCCTGTTCTGGATGGGGTTACACCCCCCCCAAAAAGAGCAGGTAGATAGCTTGGGAATGCTCCTGGATCCAAAACCTTCTCTGATTTCTCAGGTTAAGGCAGTGGCCAGGAACATTTTTTATCAGCTTTGGCTGATACGTCAGATATGTCCATTTCAGGAGGTTAATGATATTAAAACAGTGGTAAATATGCTGGTAACCTTCAGACCTGACTAATGTAATACCTCTACATGGGGTGGTCTTTGTACATAGTCCAGAAACTACAACTGGCAGAGAATGCAGCAGGCTCTGGGACAACCTGAAGGGACTATATAACACCGATTTTTTAAAAAATGCACTGGCTGCCAATATGTTTCTGAGCAAAATACAAAGTGTTGCTTATTACCTATAAAGCCCTCAATGGCCTGGGTCCAGGGTATTTAAAGAGCACCTCTTTTGTCATGAACCCTACTGCCTACTAAGATAATCTGGGGTGGTGTGGTTACAGTTGCAGCCACCTCATTTGGTGGCGGCTCGGGACCAGGCCTTCTCTGTGGCTGCTCCAGGGCTTTGGAATGCACTCCCTGTCAAGATAAGAGCTTTCCCATCTCTGATTGCTTTTTAAAAAGACCCTTAACACACATCTGTTTTCTCAGGCTTTTAATTAAAACTCATTTTAAACTGTTTGTTTTATTCTGTGAAATTGTTTTAATTCTATGGACATTTTCCAATTGTTTTTATATTGTGTTTTGTCCTATGTACACTGCCTAGAGATATGCAGCTGAAGGCATCTTTAAAGGTTCTACTGCAGATAGTTTCTGGCTGAACAGGCAAACTGCTTGGCCTTGGCTTGCCCATTCATCCATATGAGCAGCTTTTGTAGGATTGGCAAAGATTATTCAGCCGCGCCTGTGGTTTTCAGGGCACCTCATTATGGGGCTGGCCATCCTCCCCTGTGGATTCACATAAGTTTATAGGACTGCATGCACAGGAAACAATCACATAGCAAAACACTGTTTTCTCTTGAGGCCCAGTGAGGCAGCTAGCTCAGGCAGCAGATTGGAAGAGCTGGTGAGCACACTCTGCCTCTGCAATTTGCTTCATAGACCTGATGTTCACCTAGCAGCAGCAGCGGTGGTGGCAGAGCTAGTTGTTGCTCATGTTACTGGTGAACTCACTCGTCTCTCACTGCTCCCGCTGGCGTTTGAAAGGGCAGGGAGCAGAGAATGAAACAGCAGAAAGTTGAATGAGAAGAGAATGGAATGGCAGAAAGTGCTCCATTCTCTGCACAGTGCCTACACAGGATTCCTTGATGAATGCCATTTTCAGCTGTCTACCTCAGGTGTATTTAATATACAGCACTTAGTGTGTATGCATTTCATGTAATATTTACATAGCCCTTGAGCTCTTTTTGGAATCTTGAGACACTATGGGTCCATGGCTGTGTTTATTCAGATGCAGGGGGGAGGGGGAGTACTAAGGTTTGAAGCAAAAAGGCAAGCAAAAGAAAGCTTGAGAGTAAAAATGGCTATCACCATTTTAGAAATTAGAGGAATTTCACTAGCTATATAGTAAAAGCAATTAGAGGAATTTCACATGCTAAGTCAGTGAAAATGCTTTTCAGTTTAACTGAATACTATTGTTTAGATGTTCAACTGAACTGCATATAATGTATGGAAATTAGCTGTATCATTCCAGCTCTGCTACTAGCTTCAGCATGAGCTAAATTATTTGTAACATATATTGTTAAATTTAGTTTGTTAACCATAATATGCGTTAAAGGTAATGGAATTGCATGTCTGGATTTCCTGTTCTGCAATGGATCACACTTTCTTTTTTTCTGTCCTGAACAGTCAATTGCAAACTTGTTCTAAGGACAAAAAAAAGTACTGTATGCCGTCACTCAGCTTAGAAGGAAGTTATGGAATCTTGTTACCACTTAGTCTTTTAGCGGTCTGGACATATTTATGTGGGTTAAGTCTATCAATAACTATTAACTAAGATAGCTAAAGGAGACCTCCATGTTCATAGAAAACAATATCTATGTTTACCATATATGCTGGGTGAAAACAGCAAGGTACGGCTGTCATAATCATACCCTGCATGTGAGTTTTACAGAGGATTCTAGTTTGCCAGGGTTTAAAGCAGAATTCTGGACAAAGCAACTGATTCTCAGATTATTAATAATTTTTCAGACAAGATGGACACTTGTATAAAACATACATTATGATAAAGAAACAAAATTATTTCATTTTTCAGCATAATAAAACATTTCCTCTTCTCTACATTAATAGCTCTTCTTATGCTCTTAGCCCTTTTCCCTGAGTATCTCTGACTTGATTCCTTTGGTTGCTATAGTATAGACCCTTCAAAAATTTCTATGGCAGCATTGGCTTAAATATGCATATAAACAATGAGACAGGAATAACTATATTGCTAGGCGATTTTAGCATATGCACCAATTAAGGTGAAACAATCATAAGTATTTCTAAAGAGGCTGCCAGAAAAACACTGGGACTATTTCTAAGAATATTTTTTTCCAAGAAATGCATCAGCTTTGGTGCTAGGTTCTTGCAAAGTTAATTGAAAATGAACTACTTTTTTAAATATTGGGCCACATGTTCCACTGGTGCTAAAAATCTGTTAGCTATGACTCCTTCAGATTTAAATGAATTTGTAAAGGAATCTGTAGATAAAATAGGAGTTTGCTGTCCATTTCAAAGGTCTTGATGTCTTCCATCTTCTTACTTCCTTGGGAATAAAATAATTTTTTTTGTGAAAGAAGAAGCCTTTTCCTTATCCATTAGATTGCCAAGATCCCAGAACCTCTCAGGATGGATGCACATGAAACAAAGCTGATCCAGAACTCAATGCCTGACCAGTACTAGCTAGAGAAATAATGTTATATACTGTCCTTAAACATTGCACTGGTTACCAGTCCCCCGGCCCAATTCAAACTGCTAGTATTGATCTTGAAAAGTTTTGAAGTATACAAATGTTAGCCACCTTGATGCACCCTTAAGCAGGACAAAAATGATAAACAAATAGGATCCCAGGCATCTGAAATAAAACCTTCTTTCCTATGTTCCCCCGGCCGCTTGTGCTTTAAGACCTTTGTATATGGCTTCACCGTGTGCCCTTTTTCTCAGAAGTTTGCAAAAGAACGGTTAGATTTAGAACTTTTTCTGTAATGGCACTTTATCTTTGGAATTCCCTACCCAGGTACTTTCTGACTTTCAGAAGATTAGCAATACCTTATATACAAATGCTTTGGGTTATTGAATGACGGGTTTTGGATGCTTTGAATTATTGAATGACTGTCATATTATGAATGTTAGTTGTTTTCTTGTTCTTAACTTGGCAGTGTTGTTTTTTTTATACAGGTGGCCATCTTTATTCATGGGGGATCCGCTCCCGCCTATTTCCATGGATAACAAAACTGTGAATAGAGACCTTAACCCTATAGGGGTTGGGGGGTTAGGTTCCTAAGCACACTGAAGTGTGCTGAAAATCACACACACACAGTGGTGGCAGGGGGAGAAGCAGGAATGAGCACAAGAAACAGAAGGGCCCAATTTTCAAAATATATTTTAATAAACAAATGGTTCTCTTATTGACAGAGCAGCCAAAATTTAAGCAATTATTAAGCATAACTCTACTATCTTTCAGAGCGGCTGGGGAAGCAAAGACTTCAATAGTCTGGACTCCATCTATTTTGGGTCAAAGAGTCCTAATTCCATCGGCAAATGACTAGAAGGAATCATCAGATTATACTTGCAGGCATTAGGTGAACATTCTCATGGTTCTACAACAGTATGGGCTGAAGTAGTGGCTAACTTATAAAAGTGTGTGTGTGTGTGTGTGTGTGTGTGTGTGTGTGTGTGTGTGGCGGACTGGGGGGTGGGTATGGCTCAAAGTCTGCTTGGAAGCCATGACTACTAATTCAGGAGTCCTCTCCACAATCCCAGATGTTTAAGGATAGTATATTGGTGAGAGTTCAAGTACCCTTTCAAAAATACTGATTTTTCAAATGTATCATGACTGAATCCTGGCATTCAAATCAGGTTTATGAGGCTCAGCTCTGAAAATCCTGATTTAATTAAACCCTGGGCTGAGGATACAAAAGTGCAGGCATTTGTTTTATCATCTGTTTCAGGTGTTTCACTACACATGGCTGACTACAGGGCATTTTACTAGACTTCCTAGCTTATAGAAGTTTAAATTTAAACATAAATAATTGCCATACCAAGGAAACTAGAATTATGTTAGTTGCCACGATAAATAGAACTTAGGACATATAAATAAGGAAGATATAAATAACAGCATTTTTTGCGAGAATGGTTTCATTCACAAAAATAACCAATGCTACATACATAAACCCCAGAACGAATTTCACAACAGATACAAGATATGAACTGAACTTTACAAAACCCCTGCCTGTTACTGATGGAACTGTTCTAAGCTCTGGTAACATCTTTCTCACTCCTTCACTGCCCTCCGCTGTTTGCTTATTAAATTGCAGTTAGCATGTGGCAGTCTTCAATGGCCTTTACAATACCAAGTAGTAATTAATTTGTGTGCTGTAGTTCCCCAATTAGATAAGAGAGGTGTTCAGTATCAGTCCAAAACTTGAGTTAAGTATGTCTAGAATCACAGTATACACAAAATAGCCTCACCAGACCTATATTTAGAGCAGAGAAGAAGTGCTTTGTCTGCATGAGGAGCCTGCTGCACACACTGAACTGAGTTTCCCAGGTTCCATTTTAAACTCCAGATTCCATCTTGGAAGGATTATGCACAGGCACCTGGCATTAATGAAGTGTGGGAGGGTGACTATCCCTGGGCTGCCAGTGCCCACAGGACCTCCAGGGGCTTGCCAGGGTCATTTCTCCCCCAGCTTTGCATACCTTGCTTTTTTCATATCTTTAAAGTTAGCCTCTCCTGTCTCTTTGCAGCTTCACATATCTGTAAAGTTTGTTTCTCCCTGGGGAGGTGACTGATTTACACAATGCAATTGCCTGCTTCTGGTTTGCGAGCAGAGCCTGTGTTTTACTTCCCCCCCCCCGATGGTGTTAATTTGAGGAGGGGCTTCCAGTCAGAGGAAATAGCAAGCGATTCCACTAATGGGGTAAATATCCTGAACAGTTTGTTTAGGGGGGATTTCAAAGAGGGAGAAGGAGAATGCACAACAAAGAGGAAGTAAAAACACTTCTCTCAGTGCTGACTTGCATCTCTCTTTGCTTCTCCATTCTGGTTCCCAGCCTCTGTTTCTGGAATGTGTGTGTATCTTCTCCTTCTCAAAATGGGAAGTTACTTAGGTGGGTGGAGAGGGTGAGACATAAGAGATGTCTCCTAAAGCCAGGGACATTGCAAGCCTATGGGGGCCTGTACTCCCATCTCCCCCCCCCCATTTGTGGCGACCAGGACTGGGCCTCTGTGCCACCCCCCACCTTGCTGTGCTGCGTCCTTCCTCCTCTCACTACCACTGCCATTACATTCCCCGCTGTTTTGCAGTGAGTGTGGGATGTCGCAGTGAGTGAAGGATGCCACGTGTCTTTCGCACTAGGGCGAGAGAAGTATGAGTCCCATCCCCTCACTTGCCACTCCAAGAGCCTGCTGGGAATTCCTGGAAGGCTCTCAGACCAGTGAGCGAAGAGATGGGGCTCATCCTTCTCTCATGCCAGAAAAAGAGGATGCATGGCATCCCCCGCTTGTCTCGAAACAGCAGGGGCCAGGAAGCATAATGGCGGCAGCGGTGAGAGGAGGAGGAGGTGGTGGTAGCAGGGAGAGAAGGATGGAGGTGATGGTGATAAGAAGAGGAGGAGGAGGAGGAGAATGATGCAGTGGTGGGTGGCACGGCCCTAGTGGCTCCTGGGGGCATGGTGGTCCATGTTCATAGGGCACATGTGAACACTGGTGGCTACGCCCCTGCCTAAAACTCTGGCTTTTTTCTTTAGCTGTCAATTTCCTAAAATCATTTGTAGCACTGCTGGAAATAAAACCAATGGATAAAAATAGCAAAACAAAGAAGTTTTATTCATTTGTGCTAATATATAAGGGCTTTATGTTTCTTAAATGTCCATTAACATCCACTGCCTCTGGAAGATTTTCCATCATAAGAAGGAAATGAGCACTTTAAAAAAAAATTGTACCATTTGTGCTTACAACGTTTTACTGTAGAATGTTTGTTCCTGTGTCTTCTGTTCTTGATATACTCTCTCTAAATTATTGTCTGACATATCTATAGGATTTTCTCAAACAATCTCCTCAGAAGTCTTTTGAATAGTTAAGTGAGTGTCAGGGAATATTGCTTGTTTCTTGGTCTATCTACATATTTATTTTTTTAAGTGGGACACAATGAACTGCTCTTGAGGCTTCTTTGTCTTTGTGTTTAATCTTTGATTTGCTTTGATCATCCAAAGGACGCCCAAACAGGTGGTGGCATGGGGGTGGGGGGCAAGAATGAGCTGGCTGAAGGGATGTGGGAAGGGGGAGAGCAAACTGGCCAGAGTGGGTGGGTGGGGAGAGTGAACTGACTGAAGGGATGTGGGCGGAGAACAAACTGACTGAAGGAATGGAGACAAAATGAAGACAGGGCAGGGAGCTGGATCAGTTGTGGAGGGTGAGTGGAGACAGGGAGAACTAAGGGTGCAGATGCTCTGCGCTGGGTCAGCTAGTACCAATTACTTCCCAGTTCTGTTTTGTATTGTTTTGCTTTACAATCCTGCAATTACTTCAGTGGCGGCTGGTGGCTCCTGGAACTGGGTGGGCGCTAGGCAGGGCAGGTAATGGGAGGATCCAGTGTGGGTGGTACTGGAGGCGGAGCCAGTGTGGGCGGCCGAGTAGTGTTGGGGATACATGCAGCAGCACAGGGGAAGCTGAATTGCCCTCACTTTGCTGAATGCAAGCCACTGTATTTTATTCTATTGATTTGTTGCTCTTAAGTAAAAACTCTCAGAGCAGTGTACAGTGAAAAATATAAACAGTAAACATGATCAAATTTTGAAAAGCCTTCTTTGGGAAGGGAATTCCAAAGCAAGGCAGCCCTGTCTCCTGTCACTCAGATGCATGGGGACTTGAAGCAGGGCCTAGAATATGTTTACTGGCCCATGTCTCATTAGCCTAGGACAGAGGTTCTCAAACATGGATCACCAGATGTTGTTGGACTACAACTCCCATCATGTTCAATCTGGGGGTCTAAGCCTTTTGAGGTTCTCATTCATGGATGCAATCTGCATGTTATGATCAGGGCAAGGACCTAGAGCTGTGAAACTACCTTGTGGATCAGAGCACTACTAGGAAAGGCTCATGTATATACAACTCCTGTTCAGAGACTTCAGAATGAAGCAGAAAGGGAAGAATATGCAAAAGCTAACATACAATTCCAATTCAGTACAAAAATAATTAACTCATCTACACATCCCACACATCTTAACACTCACGAAAAGTTTAAACTTTTTATAAATAATATGAGTCTTTACAAGATTTTAACCATTAAAACAGCAAGGAAGATATCACTTATGAGCAACAATATATAAAAAGTAAGTGCAAACCATTGGCTAGGCATGCCAAACAAAGAATCATTTTACTTCCTATGGCAGCTGAGAGTCACACTATAATCAAAGGAGAGTCTTCACATAATCAGCACGCATTCTGTTCCATATTTCTTTCGCATGTGCACAAAGCCTACCTAGTGCATTTTACTAGAGAAGATGCTTTTGACATTACTTAGCTTTTCCCCACTCCACTTAAAGTGCAAATAAGTTGCTATTCAGAATATTTGTCTCAGTACTATTTCATCTTTGTATTATGAGACTAAATTTCACATTTTGTAGTTAGTTGAGGAAAATGGTTAAACTGGCTTACAAAAATCTCTTGCTGCATTAGAACAAAAATATATATTCTACACTTCAGAATTTTTAAAAAGCCAGATTGCAAAAGTAATTGAAACAATGTTATACTTCTAAAAACTCATTTATTTTAAAAACCATTTAAAAAAAAATAAAAATCAAGCCTGAGTACAATATGAAATGCCCCCTTGATAAATTTGTCTCACTTTAGAAATAATGCACTGCTTTGCAGCAGTTTGCATTCACAGATGTTCTAGGCAAGTTATCTCTGCACATGTAAAATACTGGGAGAGAATGAAACAAGTGTAACTGTGACAGGCATTCCAAAAGTAAAGTTGAAATACATTGATTATAGAATTCAACAGCAACAGCCAGAGATGCTACACAGAGATAACACTCAGCAATAATACATCTCCCCATGCCAGGTCCCGCCTCCCCCCACCACACCTGGAAGGAAGGAAGGATGGAAGGAAGGAAGGAAAGAAATGCGGAGAGAAAGGCGGGGGGGGGGGGAGGAAGATTCTAGAAAGAATGAACGGATGGATAGATAGGTTTTTGAAAAGGAAGGAAATGCAGAGAGAGGGATGTCACAAAGTAAGGAAGGAAATGCAGAGAGAGAGAGAGAGAGAGATGCCAGGGAGGGAGATGCCAGAAAGAATGAATGTTTTTAAAAGGAAGGAAATGAAGAAAGGAAGAAATGTCAGGAAGGGATGGCAAATACAAGACAAAGGTAACAAAACATACCACAGCTCCTCATTTTAACCCCACCTGTTCCTTTTTTGCTTCTAGATTCTGAAAGCCATTCTCTCTTTCCTTGCACCTGCCAATCCAACCTACATTTGTGATGCTATTTTTTTAATCCCTCCCACCCTCCCAGGCCTGCCCCCCCCCGTGCCTGTATTCCATCCCATCCCATCCCATCCCCCCTGCCTGTTTCTCCGCCCACTCTTGTCCCCCCTCACTTCTCCTCCTTCCCGCCTGTTTCCCACCCTATCCCCTGGCCTCTTCAGAGCACTTGCTGGCTGGGGGAAGAAACAGGCCACCTCTCTGGGTGATGCACGTGCCCCAGCCTGTTCCTCCCTCCCTGGCTGGCGGGCCCAGCAAATGCTAAGAATGGAGCTCCTGTTCCCTCGTTCTGGCTGTGAGGGGTAAGGGGAGAAGACCTGGCTGGGCTGCGTTTGCTGAGCTTGCGAGGAGCCAGTCAGCCGAGGCAGGGGCAGCTGGCTGTTCCTGCCTTGGCTGACCAGCTCTGCCTGTGCACATGGCCCTTTCTGCTTGGCTCCCTTCCTGCCTCACAGAACAGGGAGGGGAAGACCAGCTTGCTCGCACATGGCCCTTTCTCCTCAGTTCTCTTCTCTCCTCACAGAGCGGGGAGGAGACGAATCCAAAGCTCAGCCATGTGCAAGATCCCTGGTCAGCCAAAGTGGAGGCAGGATCTGCCGGGATAATTCTCTCCCAGCTGCGCCTCCCTCCCTCTCGGCTGATCAGGGCTTCCAGCGAACGTGGCTGGGCTCCTCCACCTCTGCCAGGAGGGAAGGGTGCCCAACCCAGGAGAAAGGGCAATGCCAGCCCATCAGTTCATTGATGAACTCCATCAAGTGAAGATTATTTACTTAATTTAGAAGCAACAAAATTCACAGACCAACTCCCTGATCCTAGGAGAGGGCTGATCTCCAAAGCCCCCTACCCCCAAAAGCAACAAAAATCAGAATGGAAGGTAGCTGTTGCCCACACACCAACTCCCTGATCCTGGGAAAGGGCTGATTTCCAGAGCTCCCTGCCTGCCTGTGCCTCATCTGACCGGCTTCGCGTGCACATGGCCCTTTCTCCTGGGCTCTGCACCCTTTCCCTAGAGCCCAGCCATTTGCACTGGGAGCTCTGGTCAGCCGAGGAGGCAGCATAGCCCTGGTCAGTAGAGTGGAGGGGGGGGGATGGGGAAGAGTCTACCTCCCGAGGAAACCCTGTAAATTTCTGGGGAGAGGAAGCAGCAGGATGGGCTCTCAGCTAGCAGCCACTGGCTATGTAGTGCTGCCATGGGGAAAATGAGGTAAGAGCCAGGGCTTAGCCAGAGGCCTGAGAGGAGCAGGCTTTACAAATGGTAATTGCTTTGTTTTAATGAAGACAGGCAGCTCAAGGGGCACATGGGCTGCTGTGAGAAGCTTGGGGTTGGATTTGTCTACTTACTTTCCCTTCTTGATCACTCTCTCAGCCAGCTGATCACACAGATAGAACAACATGCTACTCTCTGCTCAACTCAACAAAAATGGTGATGTTCACAGACCTCGCTTGCCTATTCAAAATGTGTGCTGACCTCTACAGGCCTTCTGATTGATCAGAATACACATCAATCATCAAATCTCTTATTCTATTGGTAGAGAGCGTTTGGAGGACCAGCCCCACTTCAGAAAACAAAGGCAGTGTTTCTTGTTGGTTTTCAAGGTAAATCATATTAACTTTATGGTAGGCAAAGTAGGTTGCTGTGAGTGGCAGAGGCTGTTGCTCCTGGAGTATCTAAGTTCAGTACAGGCAGTCCATGGAGAACTGAGAGAGAAAGAGGCAGAGAAGCAGGAAGCCACGGGACAGAATGGAAGATCTGGGTAATGCTATTTTTAAATTCAAACTGGTAGCGATATGTGTGGTTCCCACTCAGTCCTTACAGAGGAATCACCCGTGAGTTACTCACTACTGCAGAATGCAGTACCATGAGTTTCTGCACACGACGTTATAATTTTAGTGAAGTGTATGTTTATTTTTACATTTATACCCTGCCTTTCCTCTGAGGAGCCCAGATCAGTGTACGTGGTTATGTTTATCCTCACAATAACCCTGTGAGGTAGGTTAAGTTGAGAGAAAGGGACTGGCCCCTGCTAACTAGACCCCCTTAGCTAAGCAGGGTCCACCCTGGTTGCACATGAATGGGAGACTAGAAGTGTGAGCACTGTAAGATATTCTGCTCAGGGGATGGAGCTGCTCTGGGAAGAGCAGAAGGTTCAAAATTCCCTCTCTGGTGTCTCCGAGATAGGGCTGAGAGAGATTCCTGCCTGTAACCTTGCTGTCAGTCTGTGTAGACAATACTGAGCTAGACAGACCAATGGTCTGACTCAGCATATGGCAGCGTCCAATGTTCCTAACTGAGCAAAGAGGCATCTTTTAAAAGTGGTGATTCTCTTTATTTAGCAGGGGGAGAGCAACTGGCTCTATCCATCCCCACCACAGCATCGCTCCAGTGGCTGTTGCTGGTATTTATCTTATATTTCTTTTTTAGATTGTGAGCCCTTTGGGGGACAAGGAGCTATTTAATTTATATAAATATAAATGTGTCTCTGTGTGTAAACCGCTTTGGGAACTTTTGTTGAAAAGTGGTATATAAATATTCATCATATTGGCCCAGAGTCACCCAGTGAGTTTCTGAACAGGGATTTGAACTCGGGTCTCCCCAATCCTAGTCCAACACCTTTTTAAGAGTTACATGTATGTGTTTATCATTTTTATAATTTTAAAATAAAGTCTTAGTTCTTGTACTTGTCTCCTTAGTTAACCTGCTACACAATATTACAAATGTCCTTAAAGTACTTCTGCAGCAAAGTCATGGGGGCTGGGGAGGAGACAGGCATTTTCAAATTTTGTCCCCAGGCCAAATCCAACCTTATTACACCCCTGCTTATTGAGTTGGCTCCTAATGGCTGAAGCTAGAACTCATCCACCCAATTAATTTTAATTACTCAGAAGCACACTATGTACCGAACATGACCTGCCCTGGGAAGAAAGCACTAAAGCCTATTCAGTTCATAAAGCCAAGTTAAGCACATCTTTGAGTAAACCTATCTATCCATTTGAGATTCAAGCAGAGCTGAACCAAATTTTTTGTGAGTTTCAGTCTGTGTGCTGAAATTTGACTGCTCAGTGAAAGAGAGTACTTCAAACATCAAGTAGTCTGATTCAGACAATGTAATTATAAACAAGGCTTTGTCATTTTTGTATATAACTGTAACTAACTACAGTTGGTAGAGTCCACTGTGTATTTAAGTTGTGCCAGAGTTCCTGGAAAATGGAATATTTTTTCAATACCACAAGGGCAGAGCAGTCTGCTATTCCCCAGGTCAAGACACCCTGAGTTTCAGTCTGTGAAACTCAGCACAGAAAATAAAATGATATATGAAATGCATTGCTCCCTGCCTCATGTACCTGGCATATTAATCTCCAACAATCCCTTCCCTATTTCCGCAAGATTGATTGACATCAAATGTGCAGTACCTAAGTCAAGTTTTATAAACTAAGCCTTTACTTAATTTTTAAAAGAAGCATCAGGCAATATTCTTTAATACTTTTTAAAGAGCTACTGGACTATTATTCTTTAAAGGATAGATCAAATATTCATTCCATAATATTCATTCCCTAAATGCCAACTGGAAAGAAGAGGTTCCCAAAGTCTCTACAGAAAGCTGAGCCTACCAATCCCAGCGCTCTCCTCCTATACTTCCAGTGGGGAAGTCACTGTTGCTGCTTACTTACCCTTATCGCAGTACAGTGCTATGCTAATTTTTGAAAAGGGCATACAAGGAAATCTCTGTCCCAACTCTTTTCCTTCTTGTTTTTTTCCTAGCATCAGCCACTTTTGCCTTTAAGGACTTTCTGGCAGCAACCAGAGGCAGGTGGGTATTTTGCAACTGGGCCGAGCTTCCAACGAGAAGAAAGTTTGATTGTCATGTTAGCTGCATTCATCATTTTCTTGAATTTATTTATTTATTCATTCATTCATTCATTCCTTCATTTATATTCCGCTTTTCCTCCAAGGAGCCCAGAGTATATAGAGTTACTGGGCTCCAAGGAGCCCAGAGTACATAGTTAAGTTTCTCCTCACAACAACTCTGTGAGGTAGGTTAGATAAAACCTTATTTTCTTGATAAGACCAACATAAAATATGAAACTGTCTGACTCAATCTGCTCTTTCTCCAGGTGTTTTTGCATGGGTAAATTATCAGCTCTGGCTAGTGTACACAGCTGTGTCCTTTTCTTGAGAAGGCAGATCTGACCACTTACCCATGTCTTAGTCACATAATGGCTAGATTACTGTAATGTGCTGTATGTGAGGCTGCCCTAGAAGAATATTTAGAAACTGCAGCTAGTGCAAAATGTGGCAGCTAGGATTTTATCTAGAGCTGCCTGCTGGGATCATATTATACCCATTCTGAAAGAACTGCACTGGCTACCAATTTGTTTCCAATTCAAGGTGCTTGTTTTGACATTCATTCATTCATTCATTCATTCAACACATTTGTATACTGCCTAAAATGCAAGTCTCTGGGCAGTTTACAACAAAACAATAAAAACAACAGATAAAAAGATTAAAACTTACAACAATTAAAAATTTAAAACGCTAAAACTATTAAAAACTCAATCAAAAATTATCTAATTAAAAGCCTGGGTGAACAAATGTGTGTTGACTGCCTTTTAAAAAGTTGTAAGAGATGGGGATGCTCTTATTTCAGCAGGAAGTGTGTTCCAAAGCCTTGGGGCAGCAATGGAGAAGGCCCATCCCTGAGTAGCCACCAGATGAGCCAGTGGCAACTGCAGACAAACCCCCCTCAATGGGCTTTGTGGTTCCTAGTGAAGGCGTTCTCTTAAATACCCAGGGCCCAGGCTGTTCATGGCTTTATAGGTTATATAAAGCCTCCTTGTATTTTGCATACCTGTATTTTGCATACCTTGTATTTTGCATACCTGTTCCTTCTGGTACTTTAAAGTCCTTAATAGTTTGGGCCCTGGATATCTGAAGGACCACCTGCTCCCAAAGATTTCTGCCAGCTTGACAAGGTCATTGGAAGGGACTCTTCTCCACAGGCTGTTGGTGAGAGAGGCTTAGCTGTCAAGAACATGGGACAGGGCCTTCTCAATTATTGCCCCCAGCCTTTGGAAAGCTCTCCCGGGTGGTATCCACTATTTAGCCTCCACCACAGTTTTCAAGTTAAAACATTGCTCTTCACCCAGGCTTTTATATAAGAGTAGTTTTTACTGCTGCTGCTTAGTGTTTTTTATGTTGCTGTTTTATATAGGTTTTTATACTTTTAAATAGAGATATATCATTTTAAAATTTACTATTTATACTTTTAATTTGTATTTTAAATTGTGCATTGTTTTAACTATATTGTAAACCATTTTGGGATTATTTTAATGAAATTAATGAGAAGTGGTATAGAAATGGAACAATAAAAAAATAAAAAGTAAAAACATGAGTCTACTCAAGTGGCTCCAGTGAATCTTCAGAGTATAAAGCTGAAATAAGGTTCTTTCCCTCCATAAGAACAGTGACCTCTGTTGTTTCAAACTAATTTTTACAGTTTGGGAAGCAATAAGCAAAAGCATAAAATCTTAACTTCTAAAGCTTATGGAAAAGAAAAGAAATCATTCCTAAGTATATTTATTTCAAATTAGGTAGGTAACTTGAAATATTGCTGTGCTTCTATTAGCTCAGTTGACTAAAAAAAATTGGCTGACATCCAGACTAACATTGTGTGCACTAATAATATTGTGTGAGCACAATGCGGGAGGGACATTTTTGTCAGCCCCCCCATCCCTTCAGTAGCCCTCTGTGCCGCTGCCCCCCCAATATGTACCTGAGGGTTGCGGGACACGCAGGGACATTTTCAGGAGGTATAGAGTTCCAGAAGGAAGAGGGGATAAATAAAAATCACCTGCCCCTTGTTATGCATATGGAATCTTATTTGGCACATACAGTGTTAGTCTGGATGTCAGCTTCTATTGCTATCTCAGTGTTTCAGCTAAATGTTTATAGAATCTTCATATAAAGCAATGAATCACTTTCTCCTTAATATCATTTAGGTTTCAATCCTAAACATACTTATGTGGGAGTAAGTCCCACTGAACACAATGCAACTTACTGACAGAACAAAATACAACTAATTAAGAATTCATACTACTGTACTGTAATACAGATTTCTCCACTCCACCATAGGGGTGTGCACAAACTGTAGTTTGAACTGTGGTTCGAGCACTTTTTGGGAGTGGGGAGTGGGAACTTTAAGAAAGAGGAGAACAGGTCTTTACCTGCTCTCTGCCATCCCATACAGTTTCCAGCTGGGGCCGTGTGCATCTCAAGTACACTCACGCGGTGCCAGCACACAGATGGCATCTATGCATATGTGGGTGCCATTTGCGTGGTCAGCATGGTATTAAGAAGCTCTCCTCTTTCTTAAGGCTCCTGCTTTGCGCTCCCAAAAGGTGCTCAAACTGCAGTTTGTGCACACCCCTACCCACCATCTTTGTGGATCATAACTTCTAGGAGAGAAGCTTTTTTCTAGAAAGCTTGTAATGCAAAGTGAAATCATAATGTTGGCATATTTCCAAAGAATTTGTATTTCCAAAGAATGTCTCTGAATCCACAGAGGTTTTAAGTGATGAAGTGGAGCATTCTCTTTTACATCTGCAATACAGACTCTTAACTCTTGAGGAATCACAGTTATTTCTATTAATTTATATTTTTCTTGTTTGTTTGTTTGATTGAGCCTTCGAAAATAGCTCAGGGCGGTTTACAATTAAAACAAACCACTAAAACAATAAAAAGCTAAAACAAATTAAAAACAACATATACATAAAAACTACACAGAGAGAGAGAGAGAGAGAGAGATGAGATGTTTTTGGATTCTGATTCTGGATTAACTACAATATACATTTATTTGGTCCGATATACTACTGCTTAGGATACGCAGAGCTTCTTCATTCATGCCCAAGGGCTTGGGTCCCCTCCAGTGAGGTTTGTTTATCTTCACCCCTTTGAACAGCTGTCATCCAAACCTACATCATATACACAGACTGCTTTTTCAAGCCCCCTCCATTTCAAAAGCAATTTGCCTTGCAGAATGGGAAGCTGCTGTTTGAGGGAGGGAATGCCCCAAACTCATTACATAGTTCTCCAAGTACCAGCCATTGTGTTTTATTCCTCATGAATTGATAGCTTCTCTTTTTTTTGCTCCATTTGATTTTTGTGGGGTAACCTCCTCCTGGAACATGTTGAAACTGCATAACAGGGAAGGTAAGAGAAGGGAAGGGAATGTTTGCATCTTCTCAAAGGGGAGGAAAAGATGACCCGCAATTAAACCCCTTCTAGAAACTGCAAACAGAATTACAGAAATTGCACTTTCACAGCCAAGTGGCTATTTTCCATACAGTTATCAAAAGGACTCATCACAGGAGAAGAGGGTACAAAGACACACACACACAAGACTAATTGGAAACTATCTGAAAAGACTTTGAACTGTTGCATCTGCCAAATGTTTACTTAAATGGGAAGCCAACCTATGAATGATGTTCAGCTGTTCCTGAGGTTACCATGCCTACTATGTCGGTTTGGACATAATCAGTTTTCTCTAGCAATGCATCACTGAAAGTAGGGATGTGCGTTTCGTTTTGGATACAAAACGTTTTGTGCACAAAACAGGCCATTTCGGCAAAACAAAACACCCAATGCTCAAAACAGAAAATTTTGTAGCCAAAACAAAACGTCCCTGTTTTGGATACAAAACATTTTGTTGTTTCAGCTGTTTTGGAACTTTCGTTTTGCAATCGCAGAAAGTCTTTCTCTTTCAGTCTCCATTTTTAATTTTGACATCTGTTTGAATTACCAGCCCTTCCAGCCCGCAGATTGGCCAGCGAAAGCATGGGCTGGTCTGCTGGCAATTGCCTCCTTATTCCTTTTAAGCAAATTTAAAGGTAAATTTTACCCGCATTGGGCAGTGGGGCAGTGTGCATTTCATTGTTGTTGTTTCACACTGTTGTGTGTAGATCAATTGCATTTCGGGCGGGGGGATGTGAATGTGCAAGACCTTTGGAAATCTGCCTGATTTTTTCCAAAGCTCTGCTGTTACTGATGTGTGATGTTGATGTTATTTGGTGTTCAGGTGGTAGTGCCCCAATGGGTGCCTGCTGCCACCCAGATTCCAAAGGAATTGGGAAAAGGGCTGATTTTTAAAGAATTTCTGAAGTTGAAATGTCTTTGGGGCAGATTCGGGGCAGAAAGGGGGCCTGAGGGGCAAAACAGTGGGTTGGGTAGCAGTGCCCCAAGGGGTGCCTGCCACAACCCAGATTCCAAAGGAATAGGGTAAAGGGCTGATTTCTTAGGAATTATTGGAAGTTTACGCTTCTTTAAGGTTCCCACCCCCCCAGGGAATAATGGAGGTTTCAGCAGACCCATAACTCTACCTGGGGGGCACTAGGGTGCCCGGGAGTGAATGGTGGTGTAGTGCACATAGGGTGCCAACCGCCCCCATGGGTTGCTAACCCATGGGGTGCTGGGTTCTGTTGTTTCTGAGGTGTTCTGAGTGTAGATTCTCTGTTAGCATATGAGTTTTTCAATGACAAACCATGAATCCACTCTCATATGCTACCAGAGAATCTGAATCTACACTCAAAACATCTCAGAAACAACAGAACCCAGTACCTCACGGGTTAGCAACCCATGGGGGTGGTTGGCACCCTATGTGGTCTACACCACCACTCACTCTGGGCCACCCTGGTGCCCCCCAAGTGCAGTTATGGGGCAGGAATTATGGAGGTCCATCATTCCCTATGCGGAAGAACTTTACAGACACGCAAACTCCATTATATCTTTAAAAATCAGCCTTCTGCCCAATTCCTTTGAAATAATTCTGGCAGCTTCTTTGCCCCCACTGGGCACTACCACCCACCCTACTCTGCTCTGGGCCACCCCTTTCCCCCCAACATGAAGCTATACTTTTGCTAAAACCTCAATTTTTCCCTAAGGGAAAAATTCTATACTACAAAAATTCACAAAAACCCAGCCTTTTGCCCAATTCCTCTGAAATTTGGGTGGTAGTTTCCACCCATTGGGCACTACCACCCCCACCTACTAGTTTTTCCCTTGGGTCATTTTTTAAAACCCAAAACCTTTCGGATTCGGATTTTGCAATTTCGAACAAAGAACAAAATTGGGGTGTTTCAGATTGGCTGGTTTCGAACAAAGAACAAAACAGGGGTATTTCGGATTTGGGCCAAAAACAAAACAGAAAACAAAACAAAACGCACAACCCTAACAGAAAGCTATGTATGAAAAACACTCTTATTTAAGACAAACATTTGCTAAAAAAAACACCCAACACTATAGATTTGAGATTTCCTAATACTTTTACAATCATATAAATGATTCATCAAAAAACATAAATATTAAACATGATACATATTGCAATGTATCAACAGACATTTTGGGGGTGGATTTAGGTAAATCTTTAAAAAATATAGCATTACTATCTTTGCTGCTTTGTTTCCATCTTACTTTATCCTCTCTGTTAAACTTGTTGTTGTTAGATGTGACTGGGTTAGTGTCTATCAGTAACAACAATGCACTGCCATATCTGTTGACCAGAACTCTCTAAAATCATTTGCTTTTATAACTGAAAGGTGATAATCAGTAAGTCTGAAAGCTTTAATTGGTGAAAGCCCATTTTAATAGTTTCAACAGTGAACAGGAGCACTCCTTAATTTCTGAGGCAATTTTGGTTCTGGAGTATTAGCATATGGCTTTATCATTTTAAGAGCCCCATGAGGGTGCAGAAAGTTTTTGAGAATGCAAAAGGGGAATCACAATTTTACTTTAAGACTTTGTCCCTGCACCATGTTAAATGCTGTTTCAGATAATCCTCCACCTTTAGGAATAGTTTTTTGGGTTTTTCTGGAGGGAGGGTGAGGAAATGTAGTGGGAAGGGCCTCAACAAAGCCCTAGTTTGCAAATAAGGCACCACACACAACTTCTTGGCTCATAGACAATCAATGGTAATCTTTGTTTATTAAATGGTACATTAGCTTATTGTATACTTCCTTCAATACCTCAAAAAGAGACCTATACAGTAATTTCAATAATAAGTATATTTATGCAAATATAATTAATGTTTGAAAGGTAGATGATTAATTGTTTGTTTGTGAAATATTCTCTGCCAACAGCTGTAGATATCATCACTGTATTATAACATGCTAGCTGGGCTGGGAGCAGAGGGCTTTATAGGTTATAACCAGCACCTTGTAGTTTGCCCGGAAACATATCGGTAGCCAGTGTAGCTCTTTCAATATGGGAGTAATATGGTCTCTCCAAGATGACCCAGAGACCAACCTAGCTGCCACATTCTGAACCAGCTGTAGTTTCCAGACTACACACAAAGGCAGCCCCACATAGAGTGCATTGTAATAATCCAGTCTGAAGGTTACCACCATATGTACCACTGTCCTAAGGGCATTCATCTCAAGAAACGGACACAGCTGGCGTATCAGCCGAAGTTGATAAAAGGCACTTCTGGCCACTGCCTCAGCCTGGGTCACCAGGGAGAGGCCTGGATCCAGAAGCAGCCCAAGACTGTGTAGCTGTTCCTTCCGGTGAAGTGTGACCCCATCCAGAACAGGCAGATCAAACTCATCTCCTGTGTTTCAACCCTGCACAGTGAGTCTCTCTGTCTTATCTGGATTCAGTCTCAGTTTGTTATCCCTCATCCAGCCTATCAACGCCTCCAGGCAAGCATTTAGGGAGTTTATGTCTTTTCCCAATGATTATTATTTAATGTGGTTTTGGTCCGGTGGCTATATGTTTGAAAGTCATTCCCTGACACCTATTTACACTCTCTTTTGTGAATCCTGGTAGTACAAAATCCATCTAATGGGTGCCACAACTCTCTTTTGTCATTTCATCTACAGTATAGTATTCCTTTTTTGTATAGTTTTGTTCCATCAGTTTTATCTATAAAGTAAAACTGGGGATTCTGCTGATGGATTGACTATGTCACTGCTTCACTAGGTGCTTATCCAAGGAAGGACTAATATTCAAAAGGCCCCAATTTGAGAAGCACAACCTATGTCTCATTATCTGACATCTTGTCAAGACTTGGCTGCCTCTGAGCAGAGGTGCTCTTACCCCTGGACTTCTGGGCTGAAGTCAAGGGCCTCCACAGCCCCTGGGCTGCCCCAAATCCTCTTCAGTCTGTCCTGGGTGGTGTGGTCACGCAGCCGAGCATGATGATGCTTAATTTGCAGGGAAGGGGGCAGGGGGCCTCCAAAGGCCTTTAGGTCCAGGCCTTTGGTGCACCTCTGCCTCTGAACCAAGTTGGAGGGGAGGGATCTGATTGGAGAGGAGGGATCTGATTGCAGCACAGGCAGATGAGGGTCAAAGGAGGCCAGAAGTGGGCCGGCTGGAGTCAAATGCCAGATCGGACAAATGAGGTTCAGAAGGGCAAGACTCAAATGATGCAGTCAGGGCTAGCTGGGATTGAGTCCCAAGTGAGATATGCAGAAGCTGAATGAAGCAGAGTAAGGCGGGGACAAAGTGAGGTGGGGTGACATAGGACAAAGTGAGCCAGGGTGAAGCAAGCATCACTGGAGTGATTTTGCTCAGACTGAGGAAAACCAAGCCTGGAGCAACTGTTATCTGGGGCCAGTCAGACCTTATTGTGCCCTCAGGTTACGAGGGCTGCAGAGTTGCAGGACTGGTTCTGGCCATTTATATGGGTGGTGCTGTACTGCAAGCAGTGAGTAGCCTGACTCCCCTCTCTACTTGGGAGTTGCTGTGAAGACAGAGGGAATAAGGCACTTAGGTTGTTGCCAGGATCCCCAGTTTGAGACCCCCAGCACCTTACACATCATTATGCTAAAGATTTACCCAAACACACCTTTTTTTCCTTTACTCTTTAGTGCAAGGAAGGGGCCGTGTGAGGTTTGCCTCGGTAGCTATCCAAGCAGTTTCACTCTCCTGTCCATGCTTTGTAGCATGAAAGGCCTTATGGGTTCATTATCTCAGTCTAATGTTTTGTATTTTAACAAAGCGCTTTAGGACATTTACAGTAAGGTGATCTCTCTCCAGAGTTAGTGGTGAAATCTGCAACTATTCAATTCCACTCAATAAATGTGAAACACATGAGCATAAAAGCTAGACAAATCACTGATCTAGGCACCAGTTAGTACCACCAATTCCCCAAGCCCTTAAGTCCATTGCTATACTCCATACCTGTTTAATAGCTGAGAGAACCCAAAGTTATAAAGACAGAGAGCGATCAATTCCCCTCCATTTTCCAAAAATGTCTCTAGCTGATCCTGCTGGTTATGGATTAGATGGAGCACACTTCCTTCCCATAACTTTAAACGCATTGCCTTTTTTGGTATGCTTTTTACCTAACTATACGCTTTCTAGAACAATCAAAAGCATTAATTAATGAGCTTTCTCCTTGAAAGTTAACTTTTTGTCCCAGAACAGTATGTAATTACCAGCAGATTAAGGGAAATTTTTTTGTTTGTTTTTAATGTAACTTTCAGAGTCAAGGTAAGATATTTTATCAGTCTAAGTCAACTTTGGTTGATCATATTCCAGTAAACAAAGCCAACTCTTTCCCCGCCCAGGTCTATGCAACAATGGAAACTGCATATAAAAAGCTTCCATATCATACCCAAGAGAAAAGAATGAAAAACAAACTTTCTCCAGAAAACCATTTTGCTCCAGACAAAGAAGTCTTACTGGATATTTAACAATTTAAAATAATGTCCAATTCTTTGCATTTCAGTTTTCCCAAGACAAAGAAAGGGTTATAATATGTCATATTTGCTGCTTTGACAATGGGAATCATTCCATTTGTATTACCATCTCAATATTGTTTGGGGCTATCTTGTAATAAAACCTTCATACTAAATCTCTGTGCACCTTATGAATTTCACTATATCTTTACCTAACCCCCCCTCTCAAGTTCCTTTAATAATAGCAGCACACAGTTCCAGCTTTCTGCAGCTGCAGAGGTTAGCCCTCCTTTGAGATTTGCAGTAGTACGGCTCATGCTTCCAATCAAAACAGTGACACAGTCAATGTGATTTACAGTCTAGAGGGGTTTGATTAGAGAACAGTACACCACAGAGCAACTACAGCAAATTTTTAATCTCCAATGCTTTTATTCTTAACAACAAAAACAGTTTCTTGCCCAAAAGCTGAAGGAAATGGGATAGCAAATTTAAGATATCTTTTCCTTTTCTGTTGGAGCTTTCTGCCCAATAACCATCATCCCATAACCAAGGCTCCTGAAACAAAAGTTTTACTTATAATTTTAAATAAAAACCATATGCTTCTTTATGCCAAAGGGAATGCCATCCCAGTGCCATAAAATGAAACAATATTCATGAGGTCAACATCAGGTTAGAATCATCTCTTAGAACCAGCAGCACTTCCTTGGTTGAATTACTGGGAATTAACTAATGATAGAAGCAATCAGAGATGTGAATGATTTGTTGAATAGCAGCAAATTTGGAATGAAGACATCTCAAGGAAGGAGAATGCAGAGAGAGGCAGGAAAACTGAGCAAGATTATTTCTGCCTGTTAGTCAGTCAGTCTTATAGGAACATAGGAAGGTGCCTTATACTGAATCAGACCATTGGTTCAAGGTTTCAGACAGAGGCCTTTCCCAGTTCTGCCTAGAAATGTCAGAGATTGAACCTGGGACCTTCTGCATGCAAAGCAGATGCTCTAACTCTGAGCCATGGCCCCATCTCATCAACATGAAATGCCAGCAGTGGTGTAGTGGTTAGAGCACTGGACTAGGACTGGGGAGACCCGAGTTCAAATCCCCATTCAGCCATGAGACTTGCTGGGTGACTCTGGGCCAGTCATTTCTCTCTCAGCCTAGCCTACTTCATAGTTGTTGTGAGGAGAAACTTAAGTATGTAGTACACTGCTCTGGGCTCCTTGGAGGAAGAGCGAGACAGAAAATGAAATAAATAAATAAATAAATAAATAATTGAGCAGAAGCATCTAGGGTATGGGCCAGCTAAAGCTATAGATTTCTATATCCCACTGACATTAATGGGAAAGATTTCGCCATGTCCTTACCTTGCCATTTCAGGAGGTTAACAAGACTTAAAATTGTTTACTTTTGTAATGCTACATGCAATATGTGGGTACAACATCCACAGACTTTAGGAAATTTCAGGAACAACAAACCTGTCACCTCAATGAAGAAATTGGAACAATCTGTGGCCAGATATTTCAGGTCAAACAACCAACATCTCACTGATATGAAAATATTCCCTATAGAACAACATACATATTGTGAGATGCTGGAAAAACAAATTTTTGGAACTATAGCTTCAAGACTCTTATGCCTCATGGATTGAATTTGGAGGCTAATATGTCAAACCATCTTACATCCCTCTGCAACATCTCTCAATCATACTCTTCTTGCCCTGGAACTCTGTAAACACAGCATTCTTAACTGCCACCTAGTGAGCTGTATGTGCTCACACAAACTCTTTTTAAAAATCCATCTGTCGCTGATGAAGGCATAAACTGAAATATTTACTAAAATTTGGTTTCCAATAATAATAGCTGTTGTCAGTCATCTTTTTTGCAGTACATACACTTTGAAACATTTATTTTACATTGGGGATACTCAACTATTATTATTACAAATATTTATACCCTGCCCCTTCAGTGCACTACTGCTCAGGGAGGCTTACAAACCGAATAGATACAATATAGGATTAAAAATTTAATAAAGTTAAAAAGTTAAAAGATCAGGCTAAAACCAAAATTAAAATAACTAGTTTTAAAACTGACATTTAAAACTGACATCAGCAAAAAGCTTAAAAAAGCTAAGAAACATACCAGATAAAAGCAGAGGATAAGATATTAAAAAGCCTCTCTAAAAAGATACTTCTTCAGTTGTTTCTTAAAAACAATAAGTGGGGGAGCATGGCGAAGCTTTTCCTGGAGAGCATTCCAGTGTCAAGGGGCCACAAATGAAAATGATACAGAAAAAATTACAGACCCTACATCTCACTGGTGTTAGTGGGAGAGATTTAGCTATGTGCTTACCTTGCTATTTGAAGTCAACTGGACTTAAAAATGCAGTTTGGCTGGTCATATTTCTTTTCCCCACAGTGGCCTGGTTCACACGTACACTTTAATGGCAGTTAAAGCTGCCAGAGTTTGTAACTGTAGTATGCCTGAATGTGCAATACCAGTCCAATCAACTCCAGTTTCCCCTGCCAAACTCCAATTGTAACCTGAGGTTTTTTCTAAGCTTCGCCACCAACAACTGCGGTTTTGCCACCAAGCTGTTACACCTGAAGGAAGACCTGCCCATAACTGAATTAAGCACCCATTTCCAAACTCCAATCATAGAGGTGGCAGCGCAGAGCAGCCCAAAGACATAGCTACATCATGCTTTTAGCACTTCTCGATGGCAGCCATTTGGAAAAAAGGCCCTCCTGTCTACCGTGCAGCTATGGAGTTGCCAGAATACAGAGATGCCAACACACCCCATCCCGGACTGGCCAGCCTGTAAAGCCATTCAGCTGATTGGGGGGCAACAGTCATGGGTGTCCACAAACACAAACATCTCAAGTGGCAGCACAAACAGGGCACTCCATCATGGCACCAGGAGGGGGAAGTCAAAAGGTAGACCCAAGCAGGGAGCAGGAGCAGCCACATTCTATTTTTCACACATAAAGGGTGGGGAAGAGGGGGCCCAGCCCCTTCCCTGGGTGGTAAGGTTTGCTCCCACAGTCTTTCTCATGAGAAGAACCGTCACAAATGCCAAATGAACAAGATGGTATTCATGTTGTACAAAGTGGTACTCTCAATAAGTACAATGAGGAGCACCCCATAACCCCATGGACTGCTCTTGCAAAAGAGTGGCAGCCTAAGAGTTGCGAGGTACAATGCTCCATGCAGGAAAGCTGCAGGGATGGGCACTCGGACAAGTGCTTTTCTTGTATGGGCAACTGCTACCAAGCCACTATCAAGCCCTGTGCCCTGCCCATCCACCTACCTACCTATGTGGAGATGTGCACCCCTACCGTGGCCCCCAATGGGCGATGTAGCTGTCCCGGTGTGGGTGGAAACTGGGGTTCTTTACTCCCTGGAATCAACATGCCTCAAGATCTACATATGTGCCTTGAGATCTATATATACATATCCGGCGCTGGTGCAGGAGTTTCGAATGTCTGGAAGGATCCACTCCGCAGCCCACTACCTGAACCCTTTGTGAGAATGTTTTGTGTGGGGGTGCTATTGGCAGGGTCTGAAAGGCAGACCCCCAGAAGGGATTCCAGAGCAACCAAGTCCTATTTTTCACAAAGAAAGGGTGGGGAAGGGGCCCCCAGCCCCTCCCCCATTTGGGGGTTTGTGCCCCCAGAGACTAGATCATGGGCAAGACAGGTAGCTGAGGACAGTCTTGGGTCAGATGAAATCCTTTTTCAAGGAAACTGTTGCCCGACACAGGGCTCAATGGCCAGGCATGAAAGTGAAAGGTCATGAGGACATCCTCAGACAGCTCATGAGATGGGCCATCAGAGTGGAGAGGAGAGAAGAGTATTGCATGGAAACAGCAGAACTGATTCAAGAGGGCAATTCATCCCCTTCTCCACAGGTGTACCTTTACAGCGCCCAGGAACAGGTGTACCTTTACAGTGCCCCGGAATGGCCACCGCGCTCTCCGGCATTGTCCGGAGAGTGGGGCAGCTCGCCTCTCCTGTCCATCCCTGCATCTGCAGATCTGCATATGGCAGGAGGGCAGACTGGGAACCGGGAGTTCTGAATGGGTGGAAAGATCTGTACAGCCCTCCACCAACACCGTGCATGTACCAGGACAAGGGAAAAGGGGGAATCTAGATAGCCCACTAGTGTGGGGAGGTTTGGGGGGATCTGCTGTATTTTTTTATTTTTTACAAAGAAAGGCTGGGGAAGTGGGGACCAGCCACTTCCCTGAGGGGGGCTACAACCCCTGGTTACTCATGAGCCCGCTCACAAGAGTGTCAGTACATGGGTGCTCTGAGTAGAGCTGTGTTGCTGTGTGTTGGGAAGCAGTGGGCAAGTGTATCCCAGAGACTGCTCCTGGGGACGGCGGCCGAGGTGCCTGGGAAATCAGCCCCCAGCCTGGCCATTCACACCTGTTCATAGTTGCGCTGTTGCCAGTGGCCCCTGCAGTCAACCCAGCTGCCCCAGGGTCGGGGGAGCACAGGAGAGTGCCCTTGCACTCGCTTATCTACATATGGCACACATGCTGACCTGGGATCTTTAAAACTTGAGTACTGTCCCATTGGCCCACCCCATGGCCGTGCATGCAGCCAATCTATGGCACATGGGGTGTGGGGATGTCCTCTGCGATACATGCAAGGCTGCAGAGGGATTTGGGGAGAGGAAAATAAGTGTGCCCCCCCTGCTATTTTTCAACAGAGAGAGTCGGGGGCCCCACTAGAGCGGGTTCCCCTTAGATTCCCTGGTGGTTAAATGGCCGGCTCAGCTCGTGAGCTTGCTGTCCGTGGGTGTGGATAATGCCTTAACGGGTACAGGCATATCCCCCAACAGACTGGCCCTTTCATGAGTGTGAGCCTATTGGGCAGCAAGTTGCTTGCAGTGGCTTGGTGATAGGTCTTGCCTGGAGTACTCTGCCGGGATCTCCCCTCGTGACCTCTTCCTTGTTCATAGTGGGGCAGATGCCCCCCCACCAGCACCCCTTGCCCTGGCCCATCTGCATATCCTGTTCTAGTGAATGTGGGTTCTCCCCTCCCGCAATAAGAGTGGGATTCCACCCCCCATGCCCCCAAACCCTCTGAGAATTGGAGTTTGCTTGTTTTCAGGGTGTGGGGCCACTTGGGGGGGGCAGTGGTGCCATGGCTGGGTGAAGCAACGCTGGCATTGCAGGCATTGCTTTTAATGCGCTTCCCCTGCTGAGGGTTGGTGGGGTGCTCCAAACATGCACGCCACACACACCCCACTGGAGATCATAGCCAATCTTGGCCAAGTGGCTGACATGGTGACGCTTTGCCCACAGTCTGTCCGCAGAGCTGGGAGGCTGAAAGGCAAGGAGTGGCAAGGACATTCTCCTCTGCTCATCATTTGGAAGATGCAGAACAACTGCAGAAGTGTGAGGGTTAATACTGCTGGAACTTTTCTTACATGACCATGTACTTTTCTTGTTTAATAATTTATAATTGTGGTGAGCAAGGAAAAAACCACAATGATGCTGTGCTGATTCATCACTTGACAGAGATTTCAAACCACATACACAAGTTGTACATGCAGACTATTAAGAGACTTGTCTAGCTGTGAAATATTAGCAAAATAATAGTATCATTATTCACGATCAGCCCCCTACTGAAAACACAGGGTGCAACACTAGTTACAAATATATTTATAATGTGCTGTCATCACAGGCACTGTGCACAAAACAACAAGCCTGTGGCTCTTTCTGATATTTATTTTCTTTTTTCTAATAGTTTCTTATATGTCACACTTTCCACTGATTTTTTTCTAACTATTTTGTTCTGAGGAAAACTCAATTCCCTGTAAAGCATTACTTCATTTTGTTTAATGTTTAGTCTGCATGCATGAATCAGTGCATAGACCACAAGCCTGTTTCAGCTGTACAGTAAAAGCACATCTGCATATGTGGAGTTAATCGTCATTTTATTAATTTTGCTAAGGCTCCCCCCTGCTCTGCTCCTAGAGAATCCTAATGAAAACCATGTTTATGTGCTCTAAGGCACAGAGGAAATTCATTACTCTGAGGAATAACACACTCCACAAGTGAAATGAAAGTAATCTTATTTATGACAGGAAGAGGCCTTCACAAGCCTGAACTCCACCACACTTGGACTGATACAGGAGTATGAAGGAAGCTGCAAAACTGTACAAACCTATTTTCAAATAGGAGATTCATCTCTACAACACCACACTTGCAATTTAACGCCAAAAGCTTTAAAAACACTTGAAGGAATGCTAATTGACAGCAATGCATTTGAGTAGTATGCAAGCACTGAAATGAGAATACATTTTTAACTCACAGGAGACTTCCTTCACTCACTTTATCAAATATTTCCTCTCCCCTCCTCGCCCCAATAGGTTCCTCATGTTAGTACTGACAAAGACACATACCTGTGCTGACAGGCCAGTTTCCTTGTTATCAGACTGGGTCATTAGTACCCTATTCTGCATTGCTAGAATATCTGGCTTTCATTACTCCCTCCCACCCCAGAACATATGCATTTAACTGTGAAAGAAGTGGTGGGAAAGGGAGAGGACACGCTGATACTGCATCAGATCCCCTACTAGAGTAACTATTGGGATTGATATGGTTCCGTGGCTGACAGCCAGAAGAGCCTGGATAAAATCTTGCCTCAGTCACAAACCTACTAGATGGCCTGAGGCAAGCTACTGTTCTTTCAAACTCTGCAAGATGTCAATAGTGCATTCCTACCTTATAGAGTTGTTGTCAGAATGTCTGAAATAGTACTCTAAAGTGCCAAAATACTGTGGAAATCTGTGGAGACTTAGGTCCTAAGGTACAGGTGGTCCTTATTATTCATGAGGGTTCCTTTCTGTGGATAATGAATAGGGGTGTGTAGAACCGGTTCAATTTGAACTGGGTTCAACTCGAACCTGGCCAGTTTGACTAGTCTGAATTTGAACCAGACTGGACACCAAAAAGAGGGGGCAGGTCCAAGTTCGAACTGAACTGAGCCCGGTTTGAATAGAACTGGTTTGAGCCAGTTTGAAGGTTTGAATGGCATGGTGGCCACCATTTTGTCTGATGCGTTTACAAGTTTTCTCCCTTGCTGATTGGTTTTCTGCCACTGCCTTCTGATTGGCTAGCAATCTCCTTTCTCCTTGTTGGCTTGTTATCATTCAAATCTGAGTGTAGTCACAGCAACTCTGCCCCCATTGGCTGGTGGGGAAGGATGAGGGGAAAAGGAGGGAATTCAGTTCAGTTTATTAAGATCTTTGATCAGATAAGGAGGGAGTTTCAAAATGTATTTAAAGCCAGGCAGTGCCTTTGTTGCTTCACTCTGCCTCTGGATTCTGGAGGAAGAGAGAGAGAGCTGCCTTGCTGCAGTGTGCCTTGCTCTGCTGCTGCTGCCTTGCTTTTTCTGGACCTCTGCTCTGCTGCTGGATTACCCCCCACCCACCCTCTCTCTCACATCCCCCCCAATGAGTTTGGTTTTAGGTTTTGTACTTTTGGTCTAATAATAGGTTTAAAATTTGGCTATAGGTTAGAGTACTTCCTTTTAAATTGGGCCTAGCTTGAGGAAAGGGCAGAGCTAGGAGCAGGGTCAGAGGGAGGGGTGATGGCAGTGATAGGAGCTTACTTCCCAAGTTGCCACTGTCACCTAGCTGGATGAGCTGTTAGCAGTCATCAGACACCAGGTGGAGGAATTACTGTCCGGGTGGCCAAACCTTTGCAAAGGCTTCCTGGTCACTGCCAATGGTGCCAATGTGCTGATGGCTAGCTGCAGTTTGTGTCCATGCATTGTATGGCACACACTCCACACCTGGTTGTGACAGATGCACTTAGCATTAAGGAGGCTAGGGCCAGGGAACATAGAGGTTTCCTATGGAAACTTCTATTGGAGGGCCTACTGCCACCATGGCTGCTCTTGTAGAGAAGTGCCGCAAGACAGCACTACTTCCACTGCAGCAAAAAGGGTAGGAGGATGCTCAGGAAGAGGCAGCATGAGCTTAGCCTACCTGGACACCTCATCCTTAGGGAATGTTGAGATGTGGTGGAACTCTGCCTTTCTCTTGTTCCAGTGCCTGCATGAGCAAGAGGCAGCCATTCACGCCCTGGTGAGGAACTGTAGCTTGAGAGTGTGTGACCTGTCCAGTGTGGACTGGAAGCTCATTTACAAGCTTGTATTGACACTTGAGACATTCCTTCTTGCAACAAGTAACTTGTGTGCCTCTGAGGCAGCAGCTCTGAGCCAGGCTTTGCCCACCACCTTTCTCTTAGAGAAGGTGATGTGTGAGCTCCAGACCTCCCTGACCACCAGGGAAGCACTTGCCCTGGCAGGCCAGTTGAAGACAGTGGTGGATTGGCTCAGTAGCAAGCTGGGTCAATTGGCAGAGCATGTTTTGGCCTGCCTATGTGACCCAGCTATGAAGGGAAATGCTGTCACCCCTGGAAGCTGCCCAGGTGGAGGGCCCTCTTGGTTCAAGAGGTTAGGCAGGCAGAGGCAGGCTGGGTCTGGACCAGGAGGAGGGTCATGGAGCATCTTCTAGTGCATAGTCTACACCCAGCAGCAGCAGCAGCACCACCACCACCACCACCACTTCCCAGTTCAGCAGTGTGGTGTCCCTGGTAGCACTAACCCAGCTGGTACTCCCACCTGTTTGTGGGGGAAAATTATTTTTTAAATCATTTAAAATCACCTGATTGCCTGATTGTTTTGTGGGTTGGATGGCAGGTAGCACCCACTATGCCCTACCACCCAACTTGGATTAGTGTCCCTAGGCAATACCTATGGGAAATAATGGGCTGGTTTGAGTCCCTCATTATTCCCTATGGTAGAGCCAGCCAGTTCAAATTAGAGTTGAATTCTAACCAAACCAGCAGTCAGTTTGACTGAACCAGTTCTCGAACCTGAAGTCCGGTTTGAATTCAAACTGAACTGTGGAAAACAGTTCTGTGCACACTCCTAATAACAAAGATCTTGAGTCTATGGGGATTGGGCTGGGTGGGTAAGGTTCCTTTAGCTCGAAAACACACTAAAAAAGCAGGGCGGAGCAGAAATACGGGTAGAAAAGCATAGTATCTTGTTCTCCAAGAATGCCCCCCAAATCCCCTTAATTTTCATTTTGAATCTTATTATTTAACAAAAAAGAACAACAAAATGGCTCTGGATCTCAAGATGGTGGCCAGAAATGACATCAGCATTCATTTCCGGCCACTCAGGAACTGCAAATAGGCAAAAATAGTCTATATTTCACGTCATGGATAAAGAGACTGGGTCTCTATGAACCATGCATGGATACATGAAACCTCAATCCATGAAACTGTGGATAACGAGGGCCTCCTGTAATACAAATCGCCAGCCACTCTTCTTTGTGGCAGATGAAACATCTGAAAACAGGGTGAAATCATGGTAAGCAGTCTGTCTCCTCATGCTGACTGACTGACTAATCTCAAGTACAGTGTAACCCCAGCTCAAGACTATCCAGACTGACCACCCATATAAATAAGAGTTCATGTAAACTGAAGGAATCTTTCCCTGTGGGATACAAATGGCAAGATCTAAACTTAGATCTAGGCAGATCTAGTGATGTGCTTAATCTACAAAGATCTAATGTATGTTGCATGCAACACAAACTAGTATTTGGATGTAAAGCCTGTTCTGTCATAAACAATTCAGAGTGGGAAACAAAAAGAATAGATAATAACCGCCCCCCCCATTATTAGAAAAGAACAAACTACACAATGCTAGACGTTCCCAACATCTTTTTCTAAAAACAGTCACATACAACCAGTATTTGGATTGAGGTCATGGCACTGGGTTTTTTTTTTTAAAAAAACAACAAACTATTTCCACTTGTGCTACTTTCCCAGGTTAAATAGTAGGGATGTGCACGAAGTTTCTTCGGCACCGGAGGGGGTAGTCCTTTAAGGGCGGGGGAGGGTGCACTTACCCCTCCTGCCGCATATCCCCCGCCGGCGCTCCGTCACTGTTAAGCCCCTCGGGGCAGCAACGTTCCTCCCTGCCGCCCCGTTTCTGTCATCGGCCGGAAGTGCCTAGAAGAAGCAAGCGCGTGTGCGCCCGTCGTGCGCGCGCACCCACACGGCAGACGGGTGCGTGCACGCCCGCAACGGGCGCATGCACGCTTGCTTCTTCTAGCCACTTCCGGCCGATGACAGAAAAGGGGCGGCAGGAAGGAACGCTGCTGCCCCGAGGGGCTTAACAGTGACGGAGCGCCAGCAGGGGAAATGCAGCGGGAGGGGTAAGTGCACCCTCCCCCGCCCTTAAAGGACTACCCCCGCCGGTGCCGAAGCACCGAAACGGCCCCCGGAGCCAAAACATTTCGGAGGCCTCCATAATGGCCTCCGAAACGTTTCGGGCACAAGCCTATTAAATAGCCCTCTCAAAAGCTGCTACAAGCCACAGAGAGGGGAAAGGACATATGATAAATGCCTTGGCCCCTTCTAAATATGGTCTTTCCTCCACCACCACCCTCAAATATATGTGGTATTTTTTTCTTTTTCTTTCTTTAAAGTTTGCTAGGTCATGGCCAGACTGCTCCCCATACTATGTTCTAAAGGAATGAAATTGAAAAAAAGGAACAGAGAATGAGCTGTTACTTTAACATGGTGGAGATAGTTGAGCAACAGGTCCTCAGTAACCTAGTTTAGCTGGTATGATGAAAAGTGCTGGGGGTGTGGTTGTTAGTCCTCAAGTGAGGACAGCAGCTACATGTTTGAAACTCCTTTAAGCACAGTTACTTGGAAGTCAATCTCATGGACTGTTCATTCAAGGAATAGGTAGAATGCTACCCTGAAGTTTAAGTTCTCTAAGTACTTTCAAAAATAACACAAACACCAAAAGTACAACTTTAGACCTTTTTGTACTTTGATATCAGAACTTTTTAAAAAACAAAAAACTATTTTTTTAATTTTTTAAAAAAATTACTTTAAAAAAAATTTAAAAACTATTTTAAAAAAACTATTCATATTGTATGGTATTAATATGAAACAATGACCTTTTACACCAATGTGGTATAGATGTTTTAACAGATAAGGGAAAACTTTTTGATTTACAAGAAGGTTTCAAGCAGTCTCAAGTCATTTTGGCCACAAGAAGGCACTCTATGCTAATAGATTTAAAAGGGTGATTTGGAGACATGAATTTTTGTTTTATGAACTTTTGCAGTTTTCTGTGAAGGATTCACCAAAATATATGAAGCTTTATCTAACAACGTGAAGGACAATTAGCCCCTCTGGAATTGAGATGTTTGGTCAACTGTAGTTTAGATGTCTGGCGGCTGTTTACAGATAATTATGCAAGGCTTATTGTGCTCCTCCTGCCAAAGAGGGATTTTAAACATGCCTAGAGCCTGTCTATGGGGGGGGGGGGGGAAGGGGGGGAGATACACAAGAATATTTTGTTACTATTCCTTTTCCACTTGCCCTTGACAATATGATATGATGCATGCTGTAATCTGAATGTTTTTTTCATATTTCAACGTTTTGCCATTTGTGGAGAGGAGGAAAACTGGAATCTATGTTGCAAATTTGCACATTTGCTCCAGTGTACTCCCTAATGGGTTAATATACAGGATTCTTTTTTGCCATAGAATCTGAGATAATATAAAATCTACATTATTACATGGACAGCAGGTGAATAACATACATAGATGTTTTTTAACATTAAGATGGCAACTACCTGTATACTCTGACAGGGATCAAAGCAACAGGGAATGCATAGAGTAATATTTGAATTGGGAAGATTTGAGTGTTCTCCAAGTCTAAATGCTATGTAGCATTTGTTACTGGAACAGCGTGTGCAACACAGGCACTTGGTTCAGTTATAACTACTAGGAACCCTGACTGTTTGCCTTTTTCTGGTCAACACAGCTGCACTTCAGGCTTCTTCAGCTCCAGCCCCTGGCTCCTGCCACTAATCTCAGTGGGCCTAAGCTAGAGAACACACCCGCAAGGTCTAGGGTCAAGTCTGGCCTGATATGGCCTCAGCTTGGCTCCAACAGTGAAACAAAGGTTAACAATGCCCTCTTTTTTGTCTCCAACATGCTATAAACTTCTATAATTTGCCAATTTGGAAATGAAATCAGTTCTTATGTTTGCGGATGACAATGTTGTGTGTTAAAAGTTCAGAAACAATACTGTATTTACCTGAATCCAAGACTAGGTTTCCCTCGCCAAGTTTTTTGATATTAGAGATCAAGAGGTTGTCTTAAATTCAGAGTCCTGCTCCTTTCAAGTAAATGCAGGTATAACCTGTATTTAACCTCTACGTTTTAAGGGGGTCATCATAAATTCAGCATCGTCTTCGATTCGGGTAAATGCTCTATGAAGAGCCTTCAAAGTAATTTTATAAGGAAATATCTCTCTTTCTTGTGAGAGTTTGCTCATCTTTTTTTCTTCTTGTTTTAAAATTTGGGGTTAGAGATACCATGGCTCAACCTCCAAAACTATGTAAGAGCTACCATTTTTAGATTCACTTCAGAAGTTACACTGTAGCCCATGATACTGTACAAAATTGTAAGGTAAATATTAACTAAATTAGTATAGGCAATTTAGGTAAGGCCCTGAAGGTTAGGGAAGATTTTTAATTCAGTTGTGGGTTTTTTTGCACCAAACACATTGGTGCACATTAAGAGCATTTATTGCAATTGGTGTCTATATAGCACCATAAATGGAAAGATACATGTTTCTGTGGAATGCAGTCAGACATGGTGGGAGTCATGGGGAAAACTGCCCCTCAGTGGTGTTCCTATGCGCAGCTTGCTAAAATTGTATTATACAGAGCGAGGAAGTGAGATTACATGCCCATCTATGTGGACTTGACTGCCAAAATCAAAATGACACCTTAGGAAGAGTCACTTCAAACACACCACACTTTAAAAATCCAAAAGTAAACACATCCACCTCAACAAAAAAGACACACCTTGCTGCTTATGTGTTGTGGCTTACAAGTTACTGAGCTGTAGCTTGATGTACCAGAGGCAGTTCGCAGAGATTTTCTTCTCCATCAGTCACCGCATCCCCACTACCCATTCTGTTAAGCTGTGCTTTCACATTAATGCATCACACAACATGGCGGGAGCTTGTGGCTGAAAGCAGTCAGAATTTCTTCAATGTCGCCATTTTGATATTGTTCCACCCACTCTCTTCTGCAAAGTCCAGACCCCGCTGTGCAATCCAATGATGCTATTGCTCCGAAAGGATGATGAAGAAAGGAAGAATGTCTCTGGCTGAAATGATGCTATCCTAAGTTGGAAAACTCCTGAAAAAACAACTTACGGTGTTTGCAAGAGATGTATATAATGCTCTGCAGCAGGTACGCACAAAGTAAATCCCATTGTACTCAATGGGCTTACTCCTGTGTAACTAAGTGTAGAATTATAAACCAATCTATTTAGAGGCAGTGTTCCAGGCAAGTAAAGCAGACTTTGCATTTTCCAACTGACATTAATTCTTGCCACAGTTCACCATGTGGGCTATCCATTAAACCCATTTATCCACAAGTATATATCTCAATGCTGTTCTAAAGACGTATACTAAACATGGTATCATATTCATATTCACTGGCGCCAAGTCATTAATGCTGCAAATGCTGCTTGCTGGGGGGAAAGTCATATTGCCTTGAGTGACTATTAAAAAATCCTATTCAAATTGCCTCCAAATAAAGAGCCAGATTTTATAAGAATGGCACTGAACAGTGTAAATTATACCTCTCTAGAACAGTGAAGACTCCAGCTCATGAGGAAACTCTACAGAGTTCACCTTTGGTGCTACTGCTTCCCTTCAGGTTTTTGCTGAGTTTATTTCTGATTTGCTTCCAGTTAGGGCTTCTCTTTACTGCTGAAGAAACAATATACAGTAATTTGGTCGGGGTTTGGAAATCTACCTGATGGTGACCCACATGATGCACAAGGCAACACCAGCATTCCCAGTCGGCTATTGCTGCTGTGCAGAGGCATTTCTAGGAAAAATAGCACCTAGGGCAAGCACTGAAATTGCGCCCCCTGTCCAAATATCTGACACCCATCTTTCAGATAACTTTACCATAATATCAGCTGAAAAATACAAGTCAAGCTCATTAATCTTTTAATATTTCAAAACCCATTTAGCAGTGGACGTAGCCAGACTAAAAATGCTGGAAAACTACAAATTTCAGTATGCTGGGGCTCATGAAATAACCAAATACGATGTGGAGTGTACTTGGAAAACTAAACAGAAGTGCCTGTCTAATTCTCTACTATGCATTGTAGCATCACTATTACATAAGTTTTGAAAATTTGAAAATTTGAGAATTTGACTTTTCTAAGATACTCTGAAAATAATTAAAGGATATGCAGAGTAAACTGTGTCACTGCTTGGAATATATTCTAGTATTTCAGAAAGACAGTTAAAATGAGAGAAAGAGAGCAAGAAACTCCCAGTGGGCCTTAATACTAAGGATTTCACACTGATTCAAAGACAAACTCACCATTAATAGCCATATTATTAAGACATCACATTTAACTCACTTATCACAAGAAGCAAAGTAAGAGCAAATGAATCCAATCCTAGCTCATAAGCTTCAGCTTAGTATTCAAAAGCCCTGATTCTCTGTACATAGTGCCAAACTGAATATGTGTACAGTGACATATTATATTAAATTAATTTTGTTTAACCTGTAGCCCCTTTGGGGGGCTTCCTAAAGGCTATGGGGTGGGGGTCTGCAAAGGTTCCCCCTCCCCCTGCTGGCCTCTAGGGCCTCGCAGGGACCATTTGAGCATGTGCGGTGGCCAGGTTTTGTTTTTTTTTAATTTAAATGGCTGCTGAAAACAAAATGGCCACCACACATGCTCAGATGGCCTCTGCGAGGCCTGGCATGGCCTAGGGCCTCACAGAGGCCATTTGAGCATGCACAGTGGCCATTTTGTTTTCGGTGGCCATTTAAAATTTTTTTTAAATTTTAAAAAATGGCGCCCCCTTCAAGTGGTGCCCGGGGCATGGGCCCTGCCTGCCCTACCCTAGATATGTCCCTGCTGTGCACATGGAAGCTAGCCCGGGGCAGCAGAGTTGCACAAAAGTGCAGTTGTGTAACTGCTTAAAAGCAGCACACCTTCATTTGCACAGTGCTACTTACACTGGAAACAATGCAAGTAGCACTGTGCAAGTGTGAGCACGCTGTTCTAAGTAGTCGTACAATTATGCTCTTGTGCAGCACTGGCAAGGCTAGCCTCCACATGTGCAACAGGAATGTTGGTACTGCTTTGCGTATCCTGTGTAAAGGGGTGCGGTAATGTGATACATTGACAGTTATGAATGAATGGACTTCACATCATCTAATTTTTGGAATAGATATACATGTTTTCAAGGTATAACAAGAAATCTCAGACATGAACTTGATCTGCAGCCTTCCACAGTAAAGCAGAGTCTGACCCAGGGGACAATAAACTGTCCAATGCTGCAACACTCTGACTGGAAAGCAACAGTTAGCAGGTGTCCCCCCCCCCCCGTTTCTTGCACAACAGTTTATGCATTGACAACTCATTGCAGAACAGCAGGAGTAGTCTGTTTGAGCAGTAAAAGCTTGGAATTTCAGCAAAAGTATCTTTAAAGATCCATAATCATGCATAACTTACTCTATGGCTTGTCATTCCTCAAAGTGGTCAGTCCAGCATTAACTTCCATTCTATATGTTTCACATACCATTTTCCAGACGAGCATTAAAAACTGATGTTGATGGGCCCCTGGCTTAGTTTTGCGGGACTTCAACATTCATGTTGAGGGAGGCCCCCTTTCAGGGGTGTAGCAAGGTTGGAGTGGGCCCAGAGACAAGATTTTAAAATGGGCCCCCCTCACACTGAAGCTCAGCTCATGAAGCAAAGACATCTTAAATGAGGCTGAATAGTGGTAACAAAAAGCATAGTAAAATTTATATATTTATATATTTATAACCTATGTGCCACAATAGAACATCATCCTAAATTATTTTTGAAAAGGTTTTGTAAATTGTGGACGATGCAAGTGATTTAATGGTACGAGAGAAAGACCTGCTGTTCTGGTAGCTCCAGGTCTTAACACTCACATCAATTTCGGAGGATGAATACAACTGAAGGAAGCCTGGGCGGGTGCGCGGCTGGGGGAGTCAGTCATGTGCCCTGCCTCTGGGGGCAACCCCAAGGCAGTGGGCCCCCAGACAACTGTCTCCCCTTGCCCTATTATAGTTACGCCCCTGCCCCCTTTATAAGTGTGGCTCTGGCCTGCATGGCCACTATTAAACGCATGGGACTGTCCCAGAATGTTTTGGGCCATTTGCTTCCTCTTCATTTTGGCATTTAGCATTTGCATTAAGTGAAACTGTTACAGAAAAAGCATTTGGTGCCCTGAAGACTGCAAGCCTCCATTTGGACTGAAATAAGCTTAGTCATGTAACCTGGACGGATGCAAACAGTCTGGAATGGAAGAGCACAGCTGTCCCGCTGTCTTGCCATCCCCCGCCCTGCCCCGAATTATTAATGACGCTGAATTTCCATTTGGAGTAAACAGGGGTTTTAGGACTATGCTGGGAGACAAAGTAATTGCACCCCAAAATGCAATTAAGGCAAGCTCCAACAGAGGTAATTAAATTTGGCATGAAGGAAGAAAGGCAGGATATATGATAGATATAAGATAATAACAGATTTGGTCTGTTATTAAAAATGATGCTGTTCGGCTCTTGAGTTTAGTTTGCTTTGTTCTATATTCTATCTTTACATTCAATTTTTTTCTGTGAACTACTTTAGACACCATTGCGGTTAAAGCAATGTGTGCCTTTTGTAAATAAACAATTTACTCAATAATTATTGTATTGATAACAACACATTCCATTTTGGTCCCTATGCCCATCTTTCCAAAAACACTTTCTCAATCCGTTTTTACAGTGAGGGAAATAAGTATTTGATCCCCTGCTGATTTTGTCCGTTTGCCCTCTGACACAGAAATGACCAGGCTATAATTGGAATGGCAGGTTTATTGTAGCTGTGAGAGACAGAATAACAACAAACAAACCCTCAAAAGCCCAGTGCCCAAAAGTCAGCGATGGATTTGCATTGTAGTGAGGGAAATAAGTATTCGATCCCCTATCAACCAGCAAGATTTCAGCTCCCAGGTGTCTTTTCACTATATGCAGGTAACGAGCTGAGATGAGGAACACCCTCTGCAAGGGAGTGCTCCTAATCCCAGCTTGTTACAGTACCTGTATAAAAGACACCTGTCCATAGAAGCAAGCAATCACTCAGCTTCCAAACTCACCACCATGCCCAAGACCAAATTGCTGTCGAAGGATGTCAGGGACAAGGTTGTAGACCTGCACAAGGCTGGACTGGGCTACAAGACTATCGCCAAGCAGCTTGGTGAGAAGGTAACTACAGCTGGCACGATAACTCGCAAATGGAAGAAACACAAAATAACTGTCAATCTCCCTCGGTCTGGGGCTCCATGCAAGATCTCACCTCGTGGAGTTGCAATGATCATGAGAATGGTGACTAGGGATGTGCATGGTCCGGAGCAGTCCGGACCAGCACTGAAGGGGGGCCTTCCTTTTAGGGCGGGGAGGGCTTGCTTACCTCTCCCGCCTCTTTGCCCCCTCCAGCGCCCGTATTCTATAGTATAATTGGGGTGCTGGAAACCAGCCGCCCCAGCCGCCTCCCCCCCCATGAGCGGATTAGGGGCAAAGAAAAGCTACTGCCGCCCCCCCCGCCCTCCCTCCCACCCACCCACCCGCCGCCCCCCCCCGAGTGCTCACCACGTTTGCCAAAAAATAGAGAGGAGCTCACGCAGAGCTCCTCTCTTGCCAAAGTCTCCGGCCCAACTGGGGCCTTGGGCGTGCGCGCACGCGCGATAGAACTCCTTAACTAATAGAACTTTTGCCGGAGGCCCGGTCTACCCTCCGGGAAGAAACCGGGTAGACCGGGCCTCCGATCGCCGGAGGCCCGGTCTACCCGGTTTCCTCCTGGCGGGTAGACCGGGCCTCCGGCGAAAGTTCTATTAGTTAAGGAGTTCTATCGCGCGTGCGCGCGCGCCCAAGGCCTCAGTTGGGCCGGAGACTTTGGCAAGAGAGGATCTCTACGTGAGCTACTCTCTATTTTTCGGCAAACGTGGTGAGCACTCGGGGGGGGGGGGGCGGCGGGTGGGTGGGAGGGCGGCAGTAGCTTTTCTTTGCCCCTAATCCGCTCACGGGGGGGGGGGCGGCGGAGGCGGCTGGGGCGGCTGGTTTCCAGCACCCCAATTATACTATAGAATACGGGTGCTGGAGGGGGCAAAGAGGCGGGAGGGGTAAGCAAGCCCTCCCGCCCTTAAAGGAAGACCCCCGACCCGGACCGGCCAAGTCCGAACCAGTCTGGAAGTTCAGAGGCCTTTAGAATGGCCTCCAGACCGGTTTGGACACACCCCTAACGGTGACAAAGCAGCCCAGAACTACACGGGGGGAACTTGTCAATGATCTCAGGGCAGCTGGAACCATAGTCACCAAGAAAACAATTGGTAACACACTACGCCGTGAAGGACTGAAATCTTGCAGTGTCCGCAAGGTCCCCCTGCTCAAGGCAGCACATGTACAGGCCCGTCTGCAATTTGCCAATGCACATCTGAATGATCCAGAGGAGAACTGGGCGAAAGTGTTGTGGTCAGATGAGACCAAAATCGAGCTCTTTGGCATCAACTCAACTCGCCGTGTGTGGAGGAGGAGGAATGCTGCCTATGAGCCCAAGAACACCATCCCCACCGTCAAACATGGAGGTGGACACATTATGCTTTGGGGGTGTTTTTCTGCTAAGGGGACAGGACACCTTCATCGCATCGAAGGGACGATGGACGGGACCATGTACCGTCAGATCTTGGGTGAGCACCTCCTTCCCTCGGCCAGAGCATTGAGAATGGGTCGTGGATGGGTATTCCAGCATGACAATGACCCAAAACACACAGCCAAGGCAACAAAGGAGTGGCTCAAGAAGAAGCACATGAAGGTCCTGGAGTGGCCCAGCCAGTCTCCAGACCTTAATCCCTTAGAAAATCTGTGGAGGGAGCTGAAGGTTCGGGTTGCCAAACATCAGCCTTGAAACCTTTCTGACTTGGAGAGGATCTGCAAAGAGGAGTGGGACAACATCCCTCCTGGGTTGTGTGCAAACCTGGTGGCCAACTACAAGAAACGTCTGACCTCTGTGATTGCCAACAAGGGTTTTGCCACCAAGTACTAAGACATCTTTTGTGAAGGGATCAAATACTTATTTCCCTCACTACAATGCAAATCCATCGCTGACTTTTGGGCACTGGGCTTTTGAGGGTTTGTTTGTTGTTATTCTGTCTCTCACAGCTACAATAAACCTACCATTCCAATTATAGCCTGGTCATTTCTGTGTCAGAGGGCAAACGGACAAAATCAGCAGGGGATCAAATACTTATTTCCCTCACTGTATATCATTCAGTCCAAACAGCAATTTTTACAACTCCCACTTTGTGTGCTTACGTAACCTACTGCAGTTGACTTCTTTTCAGAGGAAAATATTCAAATTTCCCAGCAACACTGCAGCTGAGTCATGTCTTCTGAACGCTACTTTAGTGCTGTGTTTTTTTGCAAGAACATAAGAATTGTCTTGCTGCATCAAAACCCAAAGTCCGTCTAATCCAACATTCTGTTTCTAACAGTGGCCAGCCAGATACATTTACATGTTCCATTTTTTGGATGAAAATAACTGTTTTGTGGTATAACACTGTATCGTTAAGTAAGGGGGCGGGAAGAGTATGCATGAGAGTCCTGTTATTTCAAACATATACAAGCACCACCCTTTCCCATAAATCAGGGCAATCTTGTTTTGCTAAAATAAAATAAACTTTGCCAAGAGATGAAATAGATAGCTTGCTCCTTTGCAAGGCCTCCAGTCTTGGCTCTATGAACTATTACACAAAGGAACTAAGTGACACCTTTTGGATAATGGTGCCAAGTCAACAGATGGAACACATTACAGGAATTGGGACAATGCTGTTTAAACAACTGGATGCCAGGATCCCAGGGTAAAAGTAAAGAGAGGTTAAAGGACAATGCATTATAGAACATAAACGCTAACACGACTGCACAGGCTGGAGAGAACTTCATTTAAAAGCAATGGGCGGGGGGGGGGGGCTGTTGGAACACTCCTAATCTTTCATTTTCCCCCTAGCAATAGGAAAGCTGTTGCTTGTTGCTCATTTGACAACGTGGCATGGAGTTTGCACAAATTACAAAAATCTAATAAAAGCTGGATGAAAGCACAGCCTAAGAAACTACCACAGAAAAGCCTGATTTATTTTTTTAGAATCATGCTTATCTCATTTTGCCAAGACAAAGTCAATGAAATACATTTTACAAGGCTTTCAAGCACTTTTGACCTCAACCCCTCACACTGACATATTGGCAAATAGATGATCAGCATCTATTTAGTGTTCCAGATCAAATTCTTTAGTTTTAAAATATTATTTTGAAGAGCACAGAGCAAGTTCCCATCCCCACTCCTCAGTCCTAGCCACTAGGCAGCCTTAGGTGCTGAATGCTCCGCTACCTTGTAGCTGCTATTTTAATTTTAAAAGAAGATGGAAGCAAAAATGACACATTTAGCATCCGAAGGGCCAAGCTAAGTGTGCCTTTAAAAATGCTGCTGCTCTTCTGCAGCTCCCCCCCCCCCAAGCAGCTGAGGGATTCCTCCTCCCACAAAACCAGATTGGGACCACTGTGTTGGGAGGGTAGATGTTTACATACTGTGGTTTGTCTTGCTTTTTCAGCATGCAAATATGATAATTGCTAAATGCTTTCTAATTCTCTCACTTGCTTTTTCTTTTTGCACTCAATTTAAGCTTGTTACATTGCTTCACATCCACTCATACTCTAGCTCAGGGGTAGGCACCCTTTGCTCTCCAGCTGCTGTTGAATTACAACTCCCATCATTCCCCGCCATAATTTATTGTGGTTGGGGATGATAGGAGTTGTAGTGCAACAACAGCTGGAGAGCTAAGGTTTCCTATCCCTGCTCTAGCTGCTGCTTAGTTTTAATCTCTTATTTCTGCATATTCTCCTCAGTCTTTGTGCTTTTATGGTCCTTTGGTGTCCTTTATCTTTTCCTCTATTTTGTGCCTTGGTGCCTTTTCTTTTATCATCATCTATGGATGTCTTCACCAGCTGGTAATATTCATTTTTTACCTTATTATTTCAGTGAACCTATGTCTAACTGTTTTTGGTCTTTTCCTCCAGTTAGGGTTAGATCCGATTTAGATTAGTTAGATCTTTAGATCTGTCTAAATTAGAATGTAAGCTTATTTTTATTTATTTAACATATTTTTATACTGCTCAAAACTTATGTCTCTGGGCGGTTTACAACAATTTATTAGGCATATTAGGCTATCAGTGACTGGTTTCTATACACGCTTCACACATTTTCATTATTATTATGAAATAGAAGCAGGATGATGGATTGGGATGCTAAATAATCTTGATTCCAGTTGCATTAAGTATTTTTAATTTTAAAAAATGCACATACTTTCACAGCTAATCTGATTAAGAACTCTTGTGAAACAGTTCAAGAATGTGTAAAGAAAACTACACGTTCCCAAGAAAAGACTCCAAACTACCAGCTTTGTTCATTTACAATAACAAGCATTTAATCTTTATCTGTAACCACAACAACCCACAATACAGCCTGGTAATAATTTTAACTAATCAGTGTAGAACTAATAATTTCCAAGCATGGGAACAATAAAAAGCAGCCTCTTTAAAGGCAGCAGGCTAGTGCTTGGCACACCAAAGGTTTGCCCTGCTAACCGGGCAAAGAGGCACCTTTTTAATGTGGCGATTCTCTTTATTTAGCAGGGGGAGAGTAACTGGCCCTATCCACCCCCAGCACAGTACCTCCAGTGACAGTTTCTGGTGTCTATCTCACATTTCTTTTTAGATCATGAGCTCTTTGGGGATAGGGATCCATCTTATTTATGTATTATTTCTCTTTGTAAACCGCTTTGGAAACTTCTGTTGAAAAGCGGTATATAAATATTTGTTGTTGTTGTTGTTGTTATAGAAAAGTGCTTCATTTTGCATAATAAACTTCTCCAATAACATTGAGATAAAAGCAAAGACCAGTCTAGAATTTATCAGCCAGGTTATTAACCAACACATATAATCCCCTTCTAAATGAGCAAAGAGGCTCCCAGCAGGGGATGAAGCCGCTCTGGGAAGAGCAGAAGGTTTCAAGTTCCCTCCCTGGTTTCTCCAAGATAGGGCTGAGAGATAGTCCTGCCTGCAACCTTGGAGAAGCCTCTGCCAGTCTGTCTAGACAATACTGAGCGAAATGGACCTATGGTCTGACTCAGTATATGGCAGTTTCCTATGTTCCTATGAGGCACTTTTAAAAAGTGGTGATTCTCTTTATTTAGCAGGGGGAGAGCAACTGGCCCTATCCATCCCCAGCAGAGTATCCTTCCAGTGGCTGTTGCTGGTGTCTACCTTATGCTTCTTTTTTTAGATAGTGAACCTTTTGAGGACAGGAAGCCATTTTTATTTATTTATATCTATGTAAACTGCTTAGGTACAAGGAACTCCTGGGTCTCAGGCAACAAGTTTGTTCCCTCAAAGCCAAGGTGGCTGACCTGGAGAAGCTCACGGAGGCAGAGAGATGTGTGGATGTGACTCCCAGGCTGATGGCTCCTCTGCTGTCATGGAGAATAAAAGCCTCATGGAAGGAGTACATCAGTCTGAGGAAAAGGGAAGCACTCCCTTAGCAGGGACCCCTTCCTTGGGTGATGCACCCATATCCTCTCACACAGAGGATACTCCTCCGAGGGGTGGAGGCCTCCTATCAGTGAGTGATTCAATCATTAGGGGCATAGAGAAAAGGGACTGTGACCTGTGTGTAGACCACACATTGACTTGCCTACATGGTGTGAAGGCTGTGGACATCACACGGCATCAAGATAGGCTATTAGGTAGTGCAGTGGAGGAGTCAGCTGTTGTGGTGCATGTCGGCACCAACTATGTTGGGAAATGCAGTGGGGAGGTCCTGGAAGCCAGATTTAGGCTGCTAGGTAGTATTCTGAAGTCCAGGGCCCCCAGGGTAGTGTTCTCTGAATTTCCACTTGTTCCACATGCAGGAACAGTGAGACAGGCGGAGCTGAGGGGTCTCAATGCATGGATGAGATGGTGGTGCCAGGAGGAGAGATTTAGATTTGTTAGGCTTTGGGGTGCAAACAAAGTCTGTACAAAAAGAATGGGCTCCACTTGAACCAAGATAGAACCTGGCTGCTGGCATTTAAAATTTAAAAAGCTGAAGAACAGCTTTTAAAAAGACACCTGGGGGGATTGCCAACAGAAACTGGGTGGTATCAGGTCCAGCAAGCAAAATCCCCTAAGGTGTGAGAGTACAATTTTGGATAAACCAGAAGGGGACAGAGTAGAATCTGGAGTAAATCAGAAGGAAACACATGACCGCTGGCCAAAAAGGTCAAGTGATGGTAAGGGAAATAGCACATGCCAACAACAGATAAGAGACCCGGTGTATAGGTCTCTATATACCAATGCCAGAAGCCTCTGAGTGAAGATGGGTGAGCTGGAGTGCTTGGCTACTAATGATAAAGGAGTTATAGTGGGCATAACGGAAACCTAGTCGAATGGTGAGAACCAGTGGGACACTGTTATTCCTGGATACAAACTCTACAGAAGGGACAGGGAGGGGAGGACTGGGGATGGAGTAGCTCTGTATATTAGAAGACATAGAATCCAATAAAACAGAAAATCTAGGAGGTCCAGAGTCCTCCACAGAATCATTATGGATAACAACACAAGGACAGAAAGCAAATGTATTATTAGAGAGGTGCTAGCACTCTCCGGATCAAAATGCTGAGGGTGGCCTGGAGTTGTAGAATAAGAGAGGCGTCAAAGAGAGACAGAGTGATAATAATGGGTGACTTCAATTACCCACACACAGACTGGGTAAATTCACATTCAGGTAGTAAAAGAGAGGCCAAATTTTTAGACATGCTAAATGACTGTGCTCTAGAACTGTTAGTCGCAGAACCAACCAGAGAGATGGCGACCTTGGACTTAATCCTAAATAGTGCTCAGGACCTGGTGCAAGATGTCAGAGTTGCAGAACCATTGGGAAACAGTGATCCAATTCAACTTATGTGTGAGTGGAGCATTGCCAAGGAAGTCCAACACAGATGTATTGGACTTCAGAAGAAGAAATTTCTAAAAAATGAGGGGACTGGTAGAAAGGAAGCTGAAAGGGAATGTCAGGAGGGTCAAATCACTCCAGAAAGCATGGGACTTTAAACCACAATAATAGCAGCTCAGTTGGAATGTATACCAAGAAGGAGGAAAGGTACCACCAAGTTCAGGAGGATGCCAGCATGGCTAACAAGTAGAGTCAGGGAAACTATAAAAGGGAAGAAGACTTCCTTCTGAAAATTGAAGTCCTGCCCAAATGAAGACAACAGGAAGGAACATAAACTCTGGCAAAAGAAATGCAAGGAGACAATAAGGGATGCAAAAAGGGAGTTTGAGGAGCATATTGCGAGAAATGACAAGGGGAATTTAAAAAAACCTCTATTAGAAGCAGAAAACCTTCCTGTGTGGTGAATGGACCCTTAGATGATGAGGGCATGGAAGGAATTATTAAGGAGAATAAGAAGATTGCAGAGAAGCTGAATGAGTTATTTGCATCTGTCTTCATGGCAGAGGATACTGACCATTTATCCTCTCTGGAACTGAGCATCTCAGGCTTGAAGGCTGAAGAACTCAGCCGATTTGAGGTGATGAAGGAAGATGTTCTAAACTGTCTTGAGAAACTAAAAATTAACAAATAGCCAGGGCCAAATGGCATCCACCCAAATGTGAAATTGCTGGTCTCCTAGCAAAAATATGTAACTTGTCCCTACAATCAGGCTCTGTACCAGAAGACTGGAAAGTAGCTAATGCAACTCCAATTTTCAAGAAGGGATTCAAGGGGAATCCGGCAAATTACAGGACAATTGGCTTAACTTCAGTGCCAGGTAAATTGATGGAAAGCATACTGAAGGGCAAAATTGTTAAACACATAGAATAATGGGCCTTGCTGAAGTAGAACCAGCATGGCTTGCCTCAGAGTGTCAACAGGCATGTGGATAAAGGTCATCCAGTTGACATAGTATGGACTTCCAAAAAGCTTTTGACAAAGTTCCCCACCAAAGGCTCTTAAGTAAACTTGGCAGTCATGGGATAAGGAGAGAAGTTCATGTGTGGATCGGTAACTAGTTGAAGGACAGGAAACAGGGGATAGATGTAAATTGACAGTTCTCTAAATGGAGGGAAGTAAGTGCTTCTTAATTTATTTACAAATGATCTAGAAGTTGGGGTAAGCAGCCGACTGGCCAAATTTGCAGATGACACTAAACTGTTTAGGGTAGTGAAAACCACAATAGATTGTGAAGAACATCAAAACAATCTCTCCAAATTGCAGGAGTGGGCGGCAAAATGGCAAATGTGGTCCAATGTAAGCAAGTGTAAAGTGATGCATATTGGGTCAAAAAACCACAACTTCACGTATACGCTGATGGGATCTGAGCTGTCAGTGATTGACTAGAAGCGAGATCTTGGGGTTGTGGTGGACAGTTCATTGAAACTGTCGACAATGTGCGGCAATGGTGAAAAAGGCAAATTCCATGTTAGGGATCATTAGGAAGAGGATTGAAAATAAAAATGCTAATATTATAAAGCCTTCATACAAATCTACGGTGCAGTCAAATTTGGAGTACAGCATACAGTTCTGGTCATCATATCATAAGAAGGATACGGTGGACTATAGAACTGGAAAAGCTGAATAACAGGGCGAGCAAGATGATCAGGGGCCTGGAACACCTTCCTTATTAGTTAGGCAAGGCTACAGCATATGGGTCCCTTTAGTTCAGAAAAGAGGCAACTATAGGGGGACATGATTGAAGTGTATAAAATTATGCATGGAGTAGAGAGAGTGGAATGGTGCAGCAGGGTAATGACTTGACTAGCAAGCCAGAGGTTGCCGGTTTGAATCTCCACTGGTGTGTTTCCCAGACATACTGCATGGGAGATGGCAATGGTAAACCCCACCTGTATCCTACCAAGAAAACCATAGGGCTCTGTGGTTGCCAGGAGTCAACACCGACTTGACAGCACACTTTACCTTACCTTAGAGAGAGTGGACAGAGAGAATTTTCTCTCTCTCACACAGACAACACTAGAACAAGGGGCCATCCCATGAAACTGAAGGTTGAGAAATTTATGACCAACAAGAGGAAGTACTTTTTCACACAGCACATAATTAATCTATGGAATTCTCTGCCATGGGATGTTGTGATGGCCACTAGCTTGGATGGCTTTAAAAGGGGCTTAGACAAATTCATGGAGAACAGTCTATCAATGGATACTAATCTGGTGGCTTTTAGGGATGTGTACAAACAGGTTTGTGCACTCCCGGGAGGTGCGGGGGGGGGGCTTTAAGGGGCAGGGAGGATGCTCTTACTCGCCACACCACTTTCCCCCCGTTGGTACTGTACCCCGTTGCAGTGTACCTCCCTGAAGCCCCAGTGTGCATTCTACCGGAAATTATTTATTTACATTTTGTATCCTGCTCTTCGTCCAAGGAGCCCAGAGCGGTGTACTACATACGTACGTTTCTTCTCACAACAACCCTGTGAAGTAGGTCAGGCTGAGAGAGAAGTGACTGGCCCAGAATCACCCAGCTAGTGTCATGGCCGAATGGGGATTTGAACTCGTGTCTCCCTGGTCCTAGTCCAGCACTCTAGCCACTACATCACGCTGGCTCTAGGTGTGTGTGCATGCTGTGCACATGCACGTCAGCTACTACCAGTAGGATGCACACTGGGGTTGCAGGGAGCCCCACGGCAATGGTTTTGGGCATAGGACCGGCGGGGAGAAAGCAGCTGGGCAGGTAAGAGCACCCTCCCTGCCTCTTAAAGCACCTCCCACCTCCAAACCAGTTCAAATGCCGGACTTCTGAACCGGTTCGGTGTTCCACAAAAGGAGTGCCAAACTGGTGTGTGCACATCCCTAGTGGCTATAGGTCACCTCCAGCTGCAGAGGCACGCTGCCTCTAAATATCAGTTGCAGGCGAGCAACACCAAGAGAGAGGGCATGCCCCCTAAGCTCTTGCCTGTGGGTTTCCTAGAGGCATCTGGTGGGCCACTGTGTGAAACAGGATACTGCACCTGATAGGCCTTGGGCCTGATCCAGCAGGGCTGTTCTTATTTCAAACTTCTCTTCTCCTGAATTGAGTTAATCACAAAAAGCAAGAGTTGGCCAGCAGGGGGAGCAATGTAAATAGCTTCAAGAAACTGCTTCCAATGTGAACTCCCTTATCAGCTCGCTGGGGGAAAGGCAACAGAATCTGCAGGAGGGTCTGGATCAGGGCTGCTCTACTTCGGCCCTCTTGCAGATGTTGGCCTACAACTCCCATAATCCTTGGCTATTGGACACAGGGATCATGGGAGTTGTAGTCCAAAAACAGCTGGGAGGCCTAAGTTGGCCAGGCCTGGCTCTGGATTCTCTGTGAGCGTGTGGCTTATATTTTTTACAAGCTCTGTTTATAGTGCCTTTTAATGCTATCTTAAAAACCTTAGTGCCCACTCTCTGCATCACAGATTTATTTTAATGTATCACAAATTTATTTTTATGCAGTTCAACCTTGGCTATAACTTCATAATTGAGCAACCTTCTGATGGGCCAACCACCAGCTAGGCCACTGGGAGATGCCATCCTTCCTTCTCTGGACAAATTCTAAAGGGAGCACATGTGAAGTACCAGGGAAAGCAGTTTAGGAGTTTGACATGTACTTGGCAAAGGGAAACATTGGATTTAAGTGAAACATTGGAATGGATAGACAGAATTCAGCCCCAACCAAAATCTAGGCCAGATCATGTCAAACTCTATGGGGCTATGAAAGGTCTTTACTCTGAGGATTGTGTATTAATAATAAAATAGGCTGCTTTATTATTAATACACATTCCTCAGAGTAAAGGCCTTTCATTGCCCCTTAACAAGAAAAACACACCAACTACCTTAGTTCCATTCATTCATGTCTTACTCTGTTTAGCTACATGGCAGCACATATATAGCAGAAACAAAAACAAAATAAAAACCAGTCAAATTTTGCCTTAGTCACAGTGAATATTTTCACTGTGACTATTTTGTCAGACATCCCTGACAAAATTATTTCTGCTTTTGAGCACCAACATGCTTTTTTCAAAAAAAGGATCCACAAATACCGTTGTATTATTTATATATTTAAGAGTAAATCTGGGAGCTAAAATTCCTTGGCAGTGATGATCCAAGTCTGGAGTAAAATTAAATTAAAGCAAGAGCTCTGAGAATGTCTGCTTGCATGTGGGTCAAGAACTGTTGCTGTGAGATCTCACATTTCATGGATATGGTCAATGCCAGGTCTGTTTATACAGGGGGATGTCAAGCTCACCTCATAAAACAGTATTGTTCAATGGAAACCTTTCACTCTGAAAAAGGTCCTGTAGCTCTATTCATAGAACAGTTATCACTAAAAAATAAAAAATAAAAAGGTTAAAGGACTTGCTTGATCTTTTTCATGTAAATCTTCCACAAAAGATGGAAAGCATTTTACTTTTTTTCTGAGTACATACAGCAATGTACTTAGAGCTGCCATCACTAACTCCAACCCAATCCTTCTCTGAGACATTCAAGCGCACAAAGAGCTTTGCGGTAACAGTAATTTGCAGTAATAGACTTAACAGGAAATGACAGTTACCAATAGATTTGAACCCTGCAATGTTACCATATTTTCCCAAAGAACTACATGTCAGCAGGTCAGAGCTGGTCAGGGAATGCTTTTGACACACTGTAGAGAAGCAGTGCTCAACATATAGAAAGGTAAGACAGTTATGTGTGCAATGGAACCACACAGGAACTTGGATTGTGGACATATTCAATGAGCAAAATACCCATCATTATAATGGGAAGAAGGCTAGTATATTGCAAGCTAGTATATTGCAAGGATTATTTATTATTAATTATTATTATTATTATTATTATTATTATTATTATTATTATTATTATTATATCCCTGGAGGGTGCTGTGCATCTCTGTGGGGCCTCTATAAACAACACACACACACACACACACACACACACACACACACACTCCCATTATTGAGGCCAAGTAATTGAAATCCTATACAGGGTTATTGTAAATGGTTGTAACTGTGTACAGTGTGCAGAGTTGCAATGCTGCCCAGCATGCCCCAGTCCTGCAAAAACACACTAAGCAACCATAGCCCCTGCTACTACAAATACAGTGTTTGGGAATGCAGCATTTGAGAATGCAGAAGTTCTAACCATGAAGTTCAGATAAATGCCATATTTGTGGTCAGCAGATGACAGGGATTACTTGGTGCATTAATGGGGTGTGGGGAAGAGTACTTGCCAGATGGCATTATAACCATGAACACTGTACATACACAGTTATAACACCACCTTAACAGGGCCCAAGAGTTGGGGGAGAGTGAAGGTTTTGCCTTTAGTTCAGCAGTGACTCCAAGTACAACACTTTGGTCGCCATTCACACCAATGGGGAAAAGCATTAACGTGTTTGCGAGAGAGTAAAGGAGTGTAATTTAGGAGCACTTTGGAGTGGGAACTATACTTGCTCATTGCCCCTGATGTTCCAGGCACTGAGAATCAAGTCTGTCTCTTCATTTACATAGCCTCACTCTGGGTTCTCCTCCTTGGTCACACAAAAGTGTGATGGAGAGAAAAAGAAAAAAAAGCTTCATTACAGGTTCTGTTTGATAAGCCTAGTTCACACTGACGTGGTAACTCTATGTTGGGGTTGTACCAGCTCAGCCTGAGGTGAGATCTCAATATCAAGGAATGCTTCTCCACGCAAAAAAATGATGTGCCCATTTTCTCTGTGTGTGGATTGGGGGTGGGGAGCATTTGGTCTTGCAAGCCCCCATCTGCAGCCTGAAGGGGTAGCGTTCAGAAACAACCGAATATAGTTCAGAATATAGTGTAACAACTGGGCATAGTTCATTAGAACTATGCCCAGTGTTACACTAAAGTGTATTTGAATGTTGGAAACTGGGAGAGAGAGTGCGCATTTGTTAGATTCACCACATTGTAACTATATTAAAGTATAATGTAAAGGCATGAAAGGAGCCCCAACTTATTTATTTAAGAAACTGCCAAATGCCCAAATAGACACCTAAACATGTGGGTAGGAATTTTTCTGTTTATTAGATGCTTTTTTCCTCATAGGGAAAAATAGGTGAGAGGGAGATAGGCTTCTAATTGCCCAGTGCAAGCAATCTGAGCTGAATTTTGGGGAAACCAAGGCAAGTTAAATCTGGCTTCCAGGTTTTCTACCCAGGAAGGGGACTTGGCTGAGGGGCAGAAAACCTGGAGGCCAGGTCTACCTTGAACTTCTGCCCCTTAGCCAAGACATTTTCCTGAGTAGAAACTCCATGCTTCTTCCCCTGCACCAAGCCAGCCTAGACTCCAGCTTCAGGTCCCTTCGCTGGGCTTAATGTTTGGGAAAACAAGGGGCCTGGTCCCCAGGTGCCCTGACCCTTGGCCAAGCCCCTTTCCAAGGTAGAAGCCACATGCTCCTCCCCCTATGCCAAGCCGGCCTGCAGCAGCACCTTCCCTGGGCTTAATGTTTGGGAAAGCAAGAGGAGGCAGACCTGGCCCCCATGTTTCCGGCCCCTCGACCAAGTCCCTTTCCGGGTGGAAGCCCCACGCTTCTTCCCCTGCACCAAGCCAGCCTGCACCCCAGCTTCAGGCACCTTCCCTGGCATACGTTTCAGGTTTGTCCCCTGGCCCATCAGAGACTGGGTTGAAGACATTAGAGAGCCCATCAGAGACTGGGTTGAATTCAAAACAGTGGCCAGGGCTGTGAATTCCTTTCTGGGGAAAGAAACCAAATCCCACTTTGCTGAAACCTTTTCCATGCAAAGTTCCTGGCTTAAGGTTCAAGGTTTGTCCCCTGGCTTCCAGGGGGACAGATAGAGCTGGCTCACCTCTACCCAGGCCACCTTCCTTGCTTAGGGTTCAGGGTTTGCCCCCCAAAGACTCCCAGGAAGACAGGAGGAGCTGGTTACCACCCCTCCCAGGCCCCTGTGGGGTGACAGTCTATGCACATGAGTGGGGATTAATTAAAGTTTACTGAGGACTGGCTTAGATCTGTATGGTTGGAAACACACACCCCCACCCCCACCCAGAGACACCAAATGCTGGTACTGTGGTGATGTTATTTTAAGGTACTATCCCTTTAAGGGGTTGAGAGTAAGAAACCAGCTGAAAGGGAACAGTGAGAGCAGAGAGCAATGGGAGTTAGTCTTGCTTTAGCTTGACTAACTGCTTGCTCTAATGATGTTTGGACTGTCTTGAGAATAAAGACAACATTTATTCTTACAATAAAGAACTTTTATGGACCTTATCTCTTGTGTGTCCAGGATACAACAGGTACTGGATACGTTCAGGCGCCACAGAACACCATCTGTAAAATCAATCCTCTCCGGAAACTAGACTGACCTTGTAATCATCCCAGCAAAGAGGACTAGCAAGTTGCAGGTCATGGATGTGAGTTGCGACCAGCCCTTCAAGCAGTTATTGCGGAAGAAATGGGCAGAGTGGATGTACTCTGGGGTGAGGGCACTCATCCCATCAGGACATTGTAAGAAGCCAAACCTTTATGTTACCATCCAGTGGATCAAAGAGGGGTGGGAAGCAATAGATCCTGCCATTATACAGTGAGGGTTCAAGAAATGTTTCCTAATAAATGGGATGGGAGACTCTGAAGATGAAAGCCTTTGGGCGATATTTCAATCCACTGACTGAGGGATGGAATTTGAAACTTTTGCTGAAGATGATTGTAATGGGAACCTCAGAGTTATCCAACAACAAACCCCACTATCCTGCTTCTCTGTCAGCTGTGAGCCTGGAGGTTGCTATCACTTCTCTGAGGACAAGCAGGTTTGTAAATACCTAAATACCAGAGTAGGTAAATTGATGTTACCTACTCTGTTTTTTTCTACTACATGCTTACTCCTTGTTACAGAAGTCATAGTAGTAGTAGAAATATAGGAATCTGCCTCATGTCCATTTAAGTGTGTATTATCCATGCAGGCATTCTAGAATCAGAAAAAGATGGTAGTTTATATAATTTTGGGCAGGGATCGAACCTGTTTTATTTTCTTCCTATAAACATTTTGAAGCCTTTCCTCTCATACTAGGGATGTGCACAGATCAATTTGGCATACTCATTAGGGGCACGCTGAATTGTTTTGGCATGGCCTGCCAAATCATTTAAGCAGGGTGGGGAGCAGTACCTTTAAGCATGAGTAAAGCAGGTCCTTACCTGCTCCTCTGACACCCTGCCGCCTTTTCGGGCACGGCTCTGAACCACTCAGAAGTCCATGCGCGGCCACGGGGCTTCACCCAACAGCCTGCACACAGTGGCAGAACACACTTGGCCATGTGTGTCCCGCTGCTGCACACAGGCTGCTGGGTGAAGCCCTGTGGCTGTGTGCAGATTTCTGAGTAGTGCAGTGCCACACCCGGAAAAGCAGCAGGGCGGCAGCTGCTCATGCTTAATGGTTACCACTCCCTGCTTCGCTGAAACATTCATGCACATCTCTGTCTCGTACCGAAAAGCCTAAACTTCTTGCTCTTCTAGAAGTAAAGTTAAACCATAAACGGAGACTGGGAGTAATTAGAGGTTTATTGTAGAAATACTGACTACCTCTGTATGTTTAAGTGGTTCCATGCATTCTGACCCTGAATTTCTCTTTTTCTCTTGAATTCACCCAGAGAGTAACTGAACAAATTTATAATGTTTGTCCCCAACAGAGGGCAAAACACACTTCTAAAGTTCAATAAAAACAAACAACTTCAGTGAAAAACATGCATCGGGGGAATCTGTGACCAGCAATCCTATCTTGCTCCTTCCTTCTTGGCTTTTTTCCTAGAGATTTCTCCTCTGCTGTTGACCTCTCGAAGGGCTATACTACTCTGCCCTTGAGATTTTTTGTTTAAAACACATATTTGACTCAGGATTTTCTTCCTCCTCCCAATAGGTTATCCAACACTGAGATGTGGGTGATTTTCTTGTTTTCTGTGGGTTATCTGTGCCAATACATTGCCTCTCTCTTGGGCTCCAGTATAGCTCACCCACTCACTGCCTTCGTTTTCATAACTTCAATCCTCTCCATTTAAAATGAACAATATGCATGGAACCACCAGAAAAGAGCTGAACACTGGACCAGTGCAACACGGTATCTGGTGATACTGCATCAATGCACTTATTTGCAATTGATCCTATCAATGTTTTGACTTGCACTAAAGATAAAAAACCATTCCTACAGCCCAAGCTTATGTATTTTGAAAAATCTGCACTCCAGCCCAGTGATCTAGAAACAAATGAAATACTCACTGTTTTCTAGATTATAGAACTCAAAATAATGAGGGGGGGGGGCGGGAGGTTATTTAGCACAATGACAATGCTATATGTATGAGAAAGACAGAGAATTGCTTTATAGACAGTATTTTGTAAACACTCTAAACTATTTTCCAGACAACAGCCTAGATAAGCCTCTGTCATTACAGTAGTAGGGGAAGTGGCTGAGAGATATTGGCAAACTTGTACAGCTTTATACTATGTGTGTGTACTCAGAAGTTAATCTCATGTTTAGAGGGGCTTATTTTCGTGGAACTGCACAGTATATTAGGAATGTGCACGGAACCGCGGCTGGGTGGTTTGGAAGCAGCGGGGTTGACTCTTTAAGGGTGGGAGGAGGGTGCACTTACCCCTCCCGCTGCTTTCCCCCCGCCGGCATCATTTTTTTGTAAAAACCTTTGGGGTGGCAGCATACCTCTGATTTCTGACCCATCTGACGTGCGTGCCCGCGCGCCTGGTACAAGAGCTCCGTCCTTGTAAGAACCTAACCAACAGCGTCTGAGATTTCTGTTAAGCTGCAGTGTACAGGGAAAATGATTTTTCACTTCTCCCTGCAAAAGCTCTTTTAACATGAGGAACAACCCTCATGGACATCTTCCTGGACACAACAAGGGCTTTTGCACGGAGGGGAGAAAAGTGAAAAATCGCTTCTCCCCACCCCTCTGCAGCTGTATTTTAGGTCCCACACACTGTTAGTTAGTTTCTTGCGGGGATAGTTCTTGCTTCATCCTCTTATAACTGTGCAGCATGTGAGCCACCAATTTTAAAATGCTTATTTAAAAAGGAAGGCTTTTAGGCTTTTAAAAACTAATCAAGAAGGAAGACTACTGAAGCACCATGGGAGGTCATTTCAAAAATGACGGGCCACTACTGAGAAGTCCCTGTACTATTACATGCTGATTATGAGTAAGCAGAAATTTACAATGGCATTTTGAGAGCAAACTTACATTTTTGGAAAAGTGAAAAACTACAGCTTTATCACAGCTTTTACAGCTTTATTAACAACCTACACAGAGCATATACCCAATCTTTTTTTAAAAAAGAAGACTTTAGACATTAAGTACTAAATGTAGACCAGCTGTGTACCTAAAAGTAAACTTGAAGGAATCTGTAGCAGGGATGTGCATGAACTAGGGTTCGTGCACTAATCTGAATATGAACCAGTCTGTGGCTTGGCGAACTGATCTGAGCATTAGGAGTGCTTTCTCAGACAACCTGGGGAACTAAGGAGACATCATGCATGAGGAGCAGGAGGCGCTTTCTCAAAATGATTTTATCAAGTATTCTAAGTAAACTTCCTGAAAAAAGTAGAATAAATTTATTAAAGTGCTTCTTATATTGGGGCTTATATTGCCAAGGAAATGTATTCAAGGTTGAGGTGTCAGCCACTAAAATCAACTGAACATGGAACTAACTATTCGGGGGGGGGGGAGCACATATACACACACCTAATTTGTTGGGGCTACCATAATAAATGGCAAGATTGACTTGAATGGAAATTGCCATAAAAATCTTGGCAGCAGCACCACACCATTTTGTAGCATATGTTTCACAGAATGATAAAACTATTTAATTTGGCCATAAAAGTGTTTTCTCTATGTGGCATACTGAAAGCCTACAGTAAAAAGAAATGACGCATTGTGGGTGTGAAGAAAAAAAAGCAAATTTATGCTGGGAAAGAAGCAAACAGTTGTGGACAACTTTAAACTGTTTCTTGAAGACCAAACCAGAAAAAACAAATATAGTTCATTCTGATTTGAAGATATGTAGACTAGCATTTGAAATGTAGAGTATGAAGATTTTGCAAACAGAATGTATGTTCAGTCTTATAGCAATTACTGTGAAAAGGAACAGCACCCCCAATTAAAACTTTGAAAAACTAAAAAAAATTATATTACAGGGTTAGAAACTACCTTTCTATAGGAAGCTTCTGTTCAATATTTAATGTTATCTAAAACCTGTCTACTTAAACACTAATTTGTATAGTCTTGCAAAGAGGCCCACAATACTTACTAGACCCACAAAAAGTTTTATTAGCCCAGCTTCCCATAGACGCCTATTCTATTCATTTGTAGTTTTAAAAGGAGAGTGGGGCAGAGGTGGGTGGGAGAGAGCCAACCAGTAACTTCCCTGCCTGGTTGCCTGCTGATGAATTTTACATGGTGCAGGCAGTTAAGTGACTTTTTACATGTCTGTGTTAGCACTCTTGTTTTGCTAGGATTTAACAGAACGGCCTACAAAGACACCTCAGTCTAGTGAAATATTTTAATGAGTCCATCTTGTTAAAAAGTTTCTTCCAATAAACAAGAATTCTCAGAGAAAGTATATATATTGAAATTCTACCTCCCCATATCCAAATGGATGTACACACAAACCCCAGTGCTGTGCTGCTTCTGCTTACTGCGTGTTCATCAACACATTGTAGCATAAACAAAGGTGAGGAGGCAAAACAGAAAATGTTGCAGCTGGCATATTTCATCAGGGTACCTGGTCAGTGCATTTAAGTAAAAAACAAAACAAAACAAAATCTCCTTTCCTAAAGGAGATAGATGGGGGGGGCACTCAATTCCTCAACAATTATATGAATATGATGGTAAATTATTGGGCCTCAAATCATTCGATGTTGTGAGGGGGGAGTCCTCAGCTTAGATTATAGGGAGGGAGAGAGAGAGAGAGAGAGAGAGAGAGTGTGTACTGTGTGTATTTATGTGGTGGTGGGGAGTCTTTGATAAAGTCAATGGCTGTGGGGCTGAACCCTCACCTCATCTATAGCTTACCTCTTTGAATTCTGTTCCCCCATATCATTTATTCCACGGCCAGACTCCAATACCAGAAGTGAACCCAGCTGGCCAAAAACTGCTTGGGGAGAGCAACTGCAGAAAGGTAAGTGATGGGGATAGGAGAGTTCAGTACCTCTCACCCACATTCCCCTCCTGCTTTCTAAATCAGGCCAGTCAACCAGCCCTCACAATCCAGTTGCCAACACGCACAATGAGGGAGGAGCCAGCTTGCACTCCTAAATAATTAGGCCATGTCATCCAAATTGTAGAATGTTATTGTGAACTTCATGCAAGAGGACACCAGCAGAACAAGAAATATGTTTAATGAAGCCAATAAAACCCCACAAAGCTCAAGCAAGGGACAGTGCCAAGACTTGAAAGAGACTTCTTTACTCGCTCATACATTTGGGGCTCCAGCTTAATTTTGCTGTTGCCTGCAGAGAAAGTGTGTGAAAAGGAAACAGGAAAAGGTACACTAGACAAACAAACTTTGTAAGAACAGACGACAGAGGGGAGGCAGGCACTGGTTGCATGGTCAATGGGGACAGGATGCTGTCAGCTCCCAAGCCCAAGACTTCTGCACAACAAAGGCGAAGGTCCCATAGTGGTTTACTAGAATAGTTTGGGTCCTTAAAAGTTCATTACCAACAACATATAAATAACTTATCATGTTCTTGCAACTCTCCAAGGGCTGTTTATGTATTTTGTTTCCTGAATTTCTGTGCATTTCATAAATAAATCATTCTAAAACTGAGGAGATATCTCCAACTTCCTCACTGCAAAACATTTGCCTTGGCAATCCCACCATTTGAACCAGAATAGCTTGGAGTGGGGGAATAACATAAAAACTCCCCATTCCTGCAGGATTCTAATTAACTGTTCCATCAATTGTGTTTGGTTTTCCTCCCAAATTTGTCAGCACTATATTAAAAGGTTGCACAGTAAGTTGAGCATCGCTCTAAAGTCAAAATGGCTGAATCTTCCTTTTTGGCAATATGCATACTTTTCCAGGTGTTATTTGCAAGCAAAAGAATCCCACATTTTTCCATTTGGCATTTTTGCCAGTTCATTTCTTCAACAGAAGAACATTAAAAAAAAAAAAAAACCTTTCCCTGGACCAAAATGAGAATTTCTGCAATTATTATACCAAACTGGCTCTTAAACATTTAATGTTCAGGATTTTTTGTTTTTAAAAAGAACATCCATGTTTCCTCAGCTTGGGGAGTTCTAGAGATTCATCTTCCTCGTGATGAGAAAATTGCTAGTATGCATAGTCAGAGAAAGCAAATCCTATTTGCAGTTATAGATTATGTATTTGTGTTGCTGGAAAGAGAATATGCGCTACACAGCCAGATTCTTGTGAATGACCAGCCAACCTAGAAACGCAAGTAGCCAATATTCCGCCCCACTCTAGTATACCAAGAAGCAGAACCCAGGATGTAATGGGAATGCGCAGATAAGAGGTGGCTCAGTTCTTAAAGTGATGTGCTCAGGGCAGGGTGCAGGTTTGGCGCACCTGACATGGGATGGCCCTCACCAAAGAAAATCTAGTTTAAAATGTAATTTTAATGAATTTTAATCTTGTTTAAATGGTTTTTTAAAATTTCAGTTGTTATATTATGTGTTTTTGATTTTAATGTAAACCACACTGAGCCACTTCATTTATTTATTTCAAATGTGTGGACCACCCCAAACGTCCATCTCTGAGTGGTACACAACAACATAGAACGGATAAAAAATGAAAACCTTAAAACAATTTAAAGCCACATTGCAGTTAAAAAACTTGAGTCAAAAGAAAAGTCTTTAGAGTCTTTTAAAAGGTTGTCAGAGATGGGGAGGCTCTTATCTCAGCAGGGAGCGCACTCCAGAATCTCGGGGCAGCAACAGCAAAGGGCCAACCCTGTGAGGCCACCAGATGACAACTGGCAACTAAAGATGAACCTCTCTGGATTATCTGAACGGGCGGTGGAGCTTATGGCGAAGAAGACGTTCTCTTAAATACTGAGGGCCTAAGCTGTTTAGGGCTTTATACATTATAACCAGCACCTTGTATTTTGCCTGGAAACACATTAGCAGCAGCCAGTGTAGCTCTTTCAATAGGGGTAATATGGTCTCTCTGAAATGCCCCAGAGACCAGCCTGGCCACTGCATTCTGTATCAACTGCAGTTTCCAGACTACATATGAAGGCAGCCCCACATAGTAGTCAACTCTGGAGGTTACCAGTATATGTACCCTGAAGCCATTTGTCTCAAGAAACGGATGCAGCTGGACTATCAGCCAAAGCTTATAGAAAGCACTCTGGCCACAGCCTCAAGAAGTTTGGCTCCAGAAGAACCCCCAGACTGCATACCTGTCGCTTCAGGGGAAGTGTGACCCAGTCCAGAACTGACAGATCAAAATAGTCTCTCAAGTTCCGACCCCGCACAAGAAGTACCTCTGTCTTCTCTGGATTCAGACTGGATTCCATCTGGAATCCCTCATCCAAGCCATCACCTACTCCAGGCAGGCATTTTGGGAGGTTATGCCCTCTCCTGATGATGCTGACATGGAGAAATATATTGGGGTGTCATCAGCATACTGATAGCACCCTGCACTGAATCTCCTGATGATCTCTCCCAGCAGTTTCATGTAGATGTTAAAAAAGCATTGGACACAATATGGAGTCCTGGGGGACACCATATAGAAGTTTCAGATTTTGAAAAGCAACAGTCACCAAGAGACACCATCTGGAATCTGCCGGAGAGGTAGGAGCAGAGCCACTGCAAAGCAGTGCCTCCCACCCCCAAACCCCTCAGATGCTTCAGAATAATACTTTGGTCGATAGTATGAAAAACTGCTGAGAGATCCAAAAGGACCGACAGAGTCACATTCCCCCTGTCAATTCCTAATTTGAGATCATCCATCAGGCTGACCAAGACAGTCTCTACCCCATAGCTCACCCAAAAACTAGTTTAGGAAGGGCAGTATATAAACCAAATAAATAAATAAAAATAATAAATAAATAAAATCTTGAAAGGATGAAATGCATATCTGCACAAAGCACAAGATACACTATATTATCCACAGGCCTCTTTCAATATCATAAATGTTCCTTTCACATACACCTCACTCATCATAATGATGGACCACAACAGAAATACAGTACTGGACGTATTGTTTCAGGATGACAGCTGTGCTTTTGCCTGAAACATGTGATTGCTCTGCACAAGTTTCCTTGATACCTATAAAAACTGCATGGAACAAATTACAGACCGGTTACCCGAAGTGTTATCAGACTTGGGAAAACAAGGCAAGGTAGTATAACACAACACAGAATGTTGCAATATGAAACCAAAAGGGACATCTGTAGTCATTTTCACTAAAGTGCATTAAAAAGATATAGAGCAGTGATATATAAAAAATGACATGGGGAATTTGCACATTTTAATTAGAGAGGCATCAGGGAAGCCTGAAATTACACAGTGCTCCTCTTTCAAAGATCATGCTGGTGAAAATGAATTCTGGTCAATATAATACATGGGCAATAATAAATGGTGCCCTCAGTAATAATAATTATTATATATAGCAGATGGTTATCGTAATTTTGTTAAATGCAAGGCCTAACATCATGATTTTTTAAAAAGTGAACTTTATTGAAACTGATAACAATGATACTACTGACTATTTCCATGAACAAAACATACGAATCACACCCCAACCTGCAGCTACTTCTATATTTCCATTATATCAACCAATATTTAAGTTGCCAATTGTACCCCTTTTCGGATCTGGAGTTTCCCAACCATACAGCACACTCCACACATGGTAAAACAGGAAGCAGGGAGAAAAAGTGTATAAGCAAACAAGAAATGAGGGGAAAGGGCCTTACCATTTCAATTATTTCCAGAACACTCATAGAAAGATGTCTAAACATTCTTTTTTGTTCAGTCTGATCAGTTTTAAATTCTTTTGTGTGAAGCAGTGGCTGACACTGCAGTGCTACAACAATGGAAGAAGCTTTATGGGAATGCAAAGAGGTTGGAAAGTAGCTGTACTTTTCTCCTTTTGCAGCCCAGCAGCAGCAGAAGGGTGTGTGTGAATTTAACTGCTCCCTCCTCCCTCCTAAAGGACTATGCACTTCCAGGAATGTGTCCTTGAGGGCTGCATAACCCTCAGGAACACATTCCTGCAAGTCAGTAGTCTTTTAAGAGGAGAGAGTAGCAAAAATTGCTCCCCCACAATCCTCTACAGTTGTTGGACTGCAGAAGAAGGAATATGTGCAGCTCAAGCTCTTTGCATTTCTACAGGGCTTCTTGCGTTGTTGTAGCATTATAGGGAATGTCAGTTAGTGTGTTTACAGTTCTTTCAATAAGCCCTGTGTGCCCTGCATGGTTCCTAGCACTTTGGGAGAGAGATGAACAATAACAAAGGTCTGGGTTTGCAAAAGCAGGTTTTTTATCTACATCCAAGGTTTTTTATTTACATCCCCCCCCCCATTTTTGGGGGGGTCAATAAATCACTTCACCTTAAATCAAGAGAAAAGATTGGTTGTAATCTGTTTGAATGCACCTGTATTTTCACATTTGATATCCTGCCCTAGAATATGGAATAAGCATTACATGAAGGAGAAAGAAGATCCTAATTAAGCTAATGCTTAAGGGAAAAGACAAGCAAACAGAGTATATCCCTTTGCTACGGCCCTTCTTCTTCCATACTCTGATGATCCTTTCTTAGTGGCAACAGGGAAAGACTGAATTTCAGGACATTCCTTTATGTTATGCTTTAAAAAAGGATAATCCTTTCAAGAAGCCACAGAAGCTTGGGAGGGGAAATACATTATATGGTTGGATGTATGCAGCAATGCCAGCAATATTCTGATTCAAATGCATTGGTTTCAAAATATCAGAATCCACAATATGGGTTTTGGAGCAGCTATTTTGTCTGCTTCAACATGTTTTGGCAACCATGGGAATGACACTTCTGATGTTCCTCTGTTTGGACAGCATTGAGATTCAGCCTTTTGCAAGAAGAGGCAATGACATGTTAATATAGTTTGAACAGTGCCAATTCTTTTAGGATGTTAGATGTAATTTCTGTTTCCAGTTCTAGGATTCACTCATTTTGTGGCCTGGAAAAAACCCACACAATCGCTTTCATTTTCTTGCATACAATGAACCCCCACTCTCATATTATAAATGCTAGGTGTTAATATATCACTGAATAGTAAACAAACTGTACATTGTCTTATTATCTATTTTGCATTCTTCATGATAAAATGAGGATATCACTGCTTAAAAATAAAGCTTGGAAAAGAAGGTCATGCAGCATAAACCTATGAATGTTAATTTGCAGGTAGGTTCCACTGTGATCAATAAGACTTATTACCAGATAAGTGTGCATAGGATTGCAGTCCTAGTTTCCTGACATATATGAAAGGAAAAAACAGAATTTGTGCAGCAAAAGCGCCATGTGAAAAACAGTCACTCTCTCCTGAAAAAGTATACAAACACAAACAAATAAGGTACTATGGCTGTACTCTTATTGCCATTTCAGTGGAACTTATTTTGAAGCAAACCAGTTTATATTTGAGATGTTAAGACATCCTGCTGATGAGGGTCCAAGAATATACATAGCTAGCCATTGTACTGTTTGCCTGAATAGTATCATTCCATGGAGAACAAAATTAAATGGCCACAACAAGCCAATGTACTACAAGGTAATCATAATGTGAGCATGTCCAAATCTAGATTCCAAGATGCAGGCTGGCTGAAGCAATTTTGGAGACAGGTGCTATAACAACATACAGTCTGAGCTTTAGAAAAATAATTCTTAAACCTATACCTGATAAGCTTGCCCGACGGTAGCTATGCTTATATGAACCATCTGATGGAGTATTATTGTGGCCCCTTGGCCTGCTTCACCTAGCCTAAATTCCTATCCCCATTCTTTTCTGCTCATCTGTTTCACCCAGTCAGCTCCACAACTCTCCAAGGGTAGACTTGTGTTTTGTTCTGCCACCTCAACAGGAACAGAGATAGCCCCCAAAAGACAATGGTCTGAAAAGAACAATGGTATCATCAGTTATCTCAAATTATTGGAGCACCCATTTCCAAGTGAGTACAGAAAATCAAAACAAAACATGTGGCAGGCTAATTATTTAGGGTAGATTAAAAAAAATATCCTTGATAGGCCAGCCTTGGCATGCACATTGAAATACACCACAATAATGTTCAGGCGACCTCAACAAAGTCTCTGAGATCAATTCTGTTTCAATGAGAGGATCTGCTGTGCAGCCAAATAGTCAGTACACCAGCAGAATCTTCAGTGTATCACAGGACCCCAATAGCCATAATTCTGAATCATATGGGATAGACATTAGGCTCTAGGTACTTGCCGGTAGACCAAGATTTCTTTATATATCATTGTTAATCCTAGCCCCTGATACTTAGTTGATGAGTTGTAGCAAAAGTTTTCAAACTGTGTTCTAGGGAACTCTGGAAGCATATTAGAGATCCATCAGTGAGAAGATCAGTAATGAAGACCAAACTTTTCTGAAAGAAAGCTTGCTTACCACTACCAGTCTTCCCCTGAAATGTGTTGTATAGATGAATGCTGGGTATATGTTGTAAATATGCAGGCGAATGATCAGGTCCAACTTGCCAGGCCAGTGCTCTGTCTGTCTGTACCTTAGAACATGTCATATAATGTTCTATAGCACATAGGGGCTTCTCAGCAGACATATCAATGTGGGAGGTATTCCCTGGAGGCAGAAAGTTTGAAGACCAATTTGATACAAAATAGCCAGCTGGAGCAAACTGGGGAAATTACCAGCCCAGAAGCATCATACAGCCTGTAACACATTCAAGCCCAGCAGCTTCATCCTGAATTAAGTAACAAACAATGATTACCAATCTTGCATCAAACAGCACTAAACGTGCACTTAGGAATATAAAAGCCATTCTGCAGGGAGCAAACTGTTTCCTTACCTATACATTTCTAAAGCAGACACACCCTAGTTGCCAAGAAACCGCAGAAGAAAAGTGCAGGTTCATGAAAAGCTTCACCACCCACAGAAACAGAACCAGCTGGCCCCAATTATAAAAGCTTTGAAAGAAACAAAACATTACTTATAGGAACCAGAGCATTAACTACCCTGGCAGGGTGAAGAGTAAGGCCATTTATTTTGGGTTGCTCCAAGGGCAATGCATTATATGTGGCTACTTAAAGGCCTGTTCATTAGAAAGTACCTATCTGTTTGGTCAGACTATAATCAGGATAATGAATACTTAGCAGAAAAGAGACCACCATCGGAAGAACCACAACCTTCTTGGAAGGCCTCCTTAAGCCATTCTTACTCCTGGAAGTTAACTAAAGGGAACTACTAATGGCAAAGGAATTATATTTGAATTTTCTATCTTTAGCCTTTGAAGTCTGGCAAGGATGTCCATGTTAGCCCCGCCCCCCGGCCAAAAACAACAACAACAACAACCCGAAACCAAGCCCATGTATGTCTCCAATTTGAAAATACAGTATTTCCAAATGGAATACAATTCGAGCAGAAAACGAACAGGAGAAAAATATTCAGGACCCAAGCAGGGCTTGTATCTTCAGATATTCTACTATATTAAGATACGAAGCAGTCAGTATGGAAGGAATCCATTTAGTAAACAGAGGGAAATTTCCAAAGCAAAGAGTATATGTCACAAACATGTAGGTTTTAGTAAAACAAATTCAAAGCATCTAGAAGTCTCGAGTCACATGCAATCAAAACTACCTGTCATTCATGAAGATAGCATCTCTTGCTCCAGGCATGGAGATCCTTTTAACAGATACAGTTTTATTGTACAGGCAGTCCTCGTTATCCACGAGGGTTCTGTCTCCACAGCGGATAATGGAACTGTGGATAATGAAACCTTGAGTCAATGGGAATTCGGGGGTTACATCCCTTGAAGTTAAAAAAGGGCTTAAGAAGCAGGGAGGCAGCAGTTAATAAGATAAAGTACTGTACTATGCTCTCCAGGTCTCCCCCACCCCAAACCCCCAAGTCTTCTGATTTTCCATGAAAAATCACTGGGGAATTTATTTTTGTGCTGCAAAATGATGGCCAGAAATGACATTGGAAGACTTTTCCAGCCCCCCAGGAACTGCGGATAGACAAATTTTGCTTATTTTTTGAACCATGGATAATGAGGTTGAGTCTACATGCCCCGACCATGGATATGCAAAATTTCAGGTGCTGGGACTGCAGGTAATGAGGACCACCTATGACATAATACAGGCATGAGGCTTCTGCCAATCCAGAATTTTACTTGAGGCACATGTGACCAAGCTCAAACTATCATACTTAGGAGACATTATGTGAAAACCTAGTTCCCTTGAGAAGTCCATAAGCTGGGAAAAGTTGAAGGAAAGAGAAGAAGAGGACGACCAGCAGCAAGGTGGATGGACTCAATTACGACAGCAATGAATGCACCACTGAGAGACCTTAAAGGCCAAGCTGAAGTCAGATCATCCTGGAGAGAATCCATCTATGTGGTCGCTAAGAACCGACATCGACTTGACAATAAACCAATCAATGAGGCTTCGGGGAGCTACTTTTTGCTTGTTTGTTTGCTATAGCCTTGGGCACTACCAGCATGAGCAAGTCACAAAATGGTGGCCTGGAGAGGTTGAACTTGTTGCAAAATGGTAGCTTGTACAAACATTTACATTAACAGAACAGGGGATTTAAACATCAACCCCCCTGAATTTCCAGACAATTTTGCTGCAGAACAGGAGGGGAGCAAGAAAGGCTGCTTTGTGGAGGTAAGAAATTAAAGATAAATTACAGAAGGGAAGTAAAAGCAACCCTGAGCACCGAAAAACAGAGAAATTAAAAATGGAACAGCCATGCTCCCACTGAGCCAGACAATCAGATTTGCAGTATTTGCTGAAAGGGAAGTGAGAGAGAAGCAAAACCAAATGCCTGGAGAGCTACTTCAGATAAGCCTGGGAGCCACCAGAAGCTCCCAAGCTACCTGATGCTCACCCCTGCTATCATAAGCACATATGGGATTGGCATTTTCAATTAGGTTTATAATTAAAGACATGCCCATTATTATGATGGGAGGGATGTTTGTGGAGTCTGTGTTACAAAGACCTCTATGTTACAAAGACCTTTACAGAGTCTAATACTGTCAGAAGTGGGCTATGGACAGCTACTGCTGGACAGTGCAGAAACTGAGGTAGGAATCAGGAGGGCCAAGCAGCCTAACCAGAAACCAGGATCAGGAAAAGGGCAAGAACTGAAGCCAAAGCAAGGAGCTGAAGCTGAGCAGACAAAACAGGGATTGCAGAAGAGTACACACCAGGAAGATCTTAATCCTGAGGCAAGACTTTAGTCCAGACAAGAAGCCAGCAAGGCTATTCACACAAGCAGCCCAACCCAGGCTAGGGCAGCCCAGCCCGGGTTAGGCAGCTTGTGCTCAGCACCGGGATCACTCTTGGCACAGCCACATCGCCTAACCCTAACTTCAGCACAGCTCCGCCTTCCCCCTCCCCCTCCCCCCCCCCCACCGCCTGCCTGCCTGGCAGTCATACGCATTGCTTGTTTATATCTGTCTTGTTCAGGAAGGATCCAGTAGCTAGCCTAGATGGGCAGGGCCAGTCTAGGGCCTGAGAGCTCTAGATTCGGGCAAGGGTGCTGCAGTCTGCCACACAGACTGCATGGGAGTCTACAGTCCATGCCTCTCAGCCTCAATCCAAGCAATTTTCTGACATGCACGTCTCTGCTATAAGAACATATTGTACATGCCCCATGTGAGTACAGGCTTGGCTAGTGTTAGGTGTGGATTTTGCTCTCTCAGCAATTGTGTCCTCAAGTGTACCACTTCACTTTTCCTTATAGGAAAATATATTCTTTATAGCACATGACAACCATCTCCTTATATGACAAGAAGTAAAGGGGTGCACTCAAGACTACTGGGTGGAAGCCAAACCTGCTCCCTATCCCTGATAAACTAAGCCATCAAGAACCAAGCCTACTCCTATCTCTGTAGCTTCACCCCATCTCAGGTTCTACTGATCATGTGAGTGAGATGGAACTGGCTTTTAATTCATATAGCTATATTAACAATGGGACTGTCACAATCACAATGTCTGCCAGTATTGTTACAGACTAGCAAGTAAGGTTTCCATTCACTAATTTGCAATTGCTCAGGTAGGTAAAACACTGCTAGATTAAAGCAGGGGCAGGGATGGGGTGGGTTGGGGGCTAGCAGGCCATACAGAGACATGTGCTGCACTTTCAGGCTGCTGCTGACTACTGAACATTGAGAAAGGAAGGCAAGTGCCCAGTTCATGCAGTCTCGATGCTGCTATGTTGAGCTTACGTGGAAGCCTCTAGCAGCCTCCACCGATGACAGCTGATGATATGATTGGTGCACTAGTACCTCAACAGTGAAGTTTAATCAGGGGGCAGCGAGGCAAATGGAGATCTCCTCAAGCACTATTTGGCAGGGCAGCTGAAATGTGTAAAAGGCCTCAACAGTGTAGACATGCAATGCAAGTCGCAGCTATTTAGTATGACAAAAACCGGACTGACATTTAATATCTCCAACTGTTCTTCAAAATTCTTACAACATGCTAAATTTAAACCTGGAACTTTTCTCAATATTTACCGTAACACCACATGCCTGAAATAAACTAACAAGGCAACCTGTAGAAACAAGGAGGTTTCTTCAAGAGTAAGTGGCTGAATGAACAAGGAGGTTTCCTCAAGAGTAAATGGCTCCATGACTTCAACATTAAGTGTCCTAAAAACATGCTGGACTCACAAGTAGGCGCATATGTTTTCCATCGGCTTTTGAGCTACTGTATTTGTTTAGCCACATTTGTGTGAATAAAAATGGGAAAGGGGAAAAAGGTATAGTGTAAAAGCAACAAATAATGAAAACTGAGTTACTATTTGCAAATGTTTCTTTTATCATGAGAAGCTTTAAATAACTACATATCTTCATTTAAAAATCCCCACCTCAAAGGAACAGTCAAGACCAACACCTTTTGATGTTCATCAAGTACAAATATAAAAATAATCTTTTTGTTTTTATAAACCAAAAAAACAGAGAAACTACTGTGTAGTTACAGCACAGTAGGTCTGTATTTTTAGCTTACAGCAAAGCTACCATCAGATGAAATAAAACAATGAATCATTGAGGAAAAGCTTGTTAATTGAACCAACCTGGCCCAATCCAGTGATTTGTTAAATTGTTAAAACAATTTAGTAACCCTAAGGGCAGTTACTGACATTCTGTAAGAAATGGCAACAGATAATGTCTTCTGATAATTGTATGAAATGTTTATACACTCCTATACAAAATGAAAACATTGCTACAAGACAAAGCATCACTGTTAAGATACTTTTTATGTATCTGGCAGGTTCATAAAATGGTCAACATAAACAGTTTGCGCAGCTGCTGGAATTAGCAATAAATACAATTACAAATAGATTATTTGCTCTTTTCATAAAAATATAAATCCATTTAACCTTCATTTTCCAAGTTCTAACAAAACAGGCATCTGTTTTTTTTAATGTTTAAGCCAATCTACAGTCGTATAATTTCAAAATGTAAAAGAGTTTGCTTTATTACTTCATAACATTTTACTTCTAAACTCAAACACCACTTCAATTCACATTTACAGGCGAATCTCGCCATTCGCAGATCCAGCATCCGTGGTTTTGCGTATCTGTGGTCGGATAATTGACACCTGACCTCTGAATATGCGGGGGGCAGGGGCGATGGTTTGCAAAGCATTTGCAGATTCTGCGTATTTGCAGATTGCGGGTGCCATTTTGAGGAGAACAGCCATTTTGTGGCTCGTTTGTTTTTAAACCCACAATTTTTTTTTGTTAAAAAGCCAGATTTGGGACTTTGGGGAGGCATTGCTGGACACCTGGAGACCCACAGAGCATGGTAGAGCACACACACACACACACACACACACACACACACACACACACACACACACAGGTTTTAGGGCCACCTTTCACTATTTTCTGCATTTTTCGGAGTCTAACCCAAGTCCCATTGCATCAGTGACTTGATATGCACAATTCCATTATCCATGGTTGTAGTGATGAATGGAACCCCCGCGGATACCATGGTTCACCTGTACTTCAGTTTTAAATTGTAGTGAAAATGACCTAGTTTGTTTTAGTCACTATCACTTCTGAATGTGGTGGTTCCCTAAATGCTCTGTCCATTTTTAAAATTGTTACCTTGATAAGCAATTCTTTTTTCCCCCTTGCTGGCGAGATTTTTGGCTATATTGTCTTAGCAACAACCCTTGGACATCCCTTGTTATATTGCTGTCAAGGGATGAATATGCATCCTCACCTTCCATTTTCCTGTTCTGAGCAATCTACTATCCCAAAACCTATGTCATTTTTGAGTGCTATTTTTTATTCTGCTTGAAGTTCACCATGTACAACTGCAGTACATGCATAATCAGCCAACTCAGCATTCAAATCAGCAACCTCTTGCTCCCTAGGCAAATTACTTCCCTGCTGTACCATTAGGTGGTATGTCAATAATATTCACCACCACTATATTTGAGCTAATGCAGATAATGTACTAACGATAAGATCTAGGAGAGCAATGGTAGAGCATCTGATAAGTTCTTTAGATACCACCAAAACATACCACCAAAAATCCATGCATCTCAATGGGAAACAGGGCATAACAGGAGCTCAATGAGTGAGGGTGCTTGCCCAGCTCTATCTAGGACCATGGAGAGTAAACATTGGCCCACATGATGCACAGCCCTCAGGGATGTATTTCTGAAACGGCTTTTGCAAGGAGGGGAAATAAGTGAAATTTGTTTCCCCATCTCCCTTCCTGCACACTGGGCTGCAGAACAAACCTTCAATACAGCTGCTCTCCAGTCTCTCTGTGAGGGTGGAGCCTTTCTTCCACCTTCATATTGCTGTGCAACCTGAGGACTGTTATTTCTAAATTACATCCCTGACATAAACCTCAATCTTTTAGATCTCATGGTGGACCAGGAAATGGACCAAGAGCGATTTCATCATTCCATATAATAGCGGTGTGCAGAACTTCCTGATTCGCGACATTCTGAGCTTGGAACAGGCCATTTAGAGTGTTCTGAGCTCGGAACAGAACCCCCTTTAAAAAAGGGCCCCATTCCAAGCTCAGAACAGATTGACCCCATTCCAGTCAGAACATCTTGTCCTGTTCCAGCCACCATTTTAAAATCCAAAATGGCAGCCAGGATGTTCCAGCTGGGAACATGCAATAATGTTCTGAACTGTGCTGAAATTAGAAGAGTGAGTAAAGACTACCTCACTTGAGCTGACAATAAATGACTATGGAATGGCATGATAATCCCATATTGTAACTTCCTCTTTGTAGTACAAAGTGATTCTCCTATTTATTCAGTGAAATGAGGAGACCAATGAATACATAAATTTATAATGCAATAAGTATATTTTTCAAGACAGAAAGGAGAAATATATGTAGCTCAATACTATTCAAAGAGTATGAATATTAGAAAGAAAATTGATGACTGTATTATTTTCAAATATGTTTGTTCAAAATGAGACCTTCGCTTTTAAGCTCTGTAATTATGTATTTCCACATTATCATTTTCATACATGCAGCTTCATTTCTTTTTCCCAGGCAGAGAGGAAGCTAGGTTCAAAACAGATATGAAAATGACAAGCAATATTAACATAAAACTGCAATCAAGTGGGAGATATTGTGGAAACCATTTTAAAACTTTGCTCAAGATGTGTTTACTTAAATGCCAAATTAACTGGCTAAAAGCCCCTTTCCTCCCTGAAAAGACAGATTAATGTTAGTATTAAATAAGTAGCAATATGCACCTGAGTCAAATTTAGATATCCTCTCTACTGCTGTTCTAGATGGATGGGAAAATCTAGTGGCGAAACACTGAGCATCTATTTTAATCTTTATACAAGACACTATTGCTGGCAGGGCTGAAGGGAGAATAAAGAGAAAACTCTTCTTATAACCCACTTGTTTAACTTCAGACGGATGTTAATGATACAAAGCCAGTGATGTGATAAATAGGTTTTGGCAGAGAATTCTTTCTACCTTGAGCAGTACTACAGTTTATCGTTCATTTTAGCTATTCAGAACAGGAAATAGGGGAAGTAGGGAGGTGTTGTCTCAGTGTAAGTTCACAGATACTTCTTTGGCAAATACTCTATGTGTACTAAAAGAGCATAAAAAGTGGCTTTATTTCACAAACAGATTCATCTCCGAAGGTCTGCTGGGGGAAACCCAGCAAAAGAGGAGGCATGAGCCCGAGTTAAAATAGCTAGTGTATTCACTTCTTCACAGTGAACAAGGGGCTGACTGATTCACCAGACAAGTAATTGGCTAATTTTACACTGTGGGAAAGATCACAGACACTCATACGTAAATTAACAGCATCTGCCACTCCAACTCAAATGAGGATTAAAACACTGCTCTCCAATCAAGTAATAATTGGAGCAGTTTTCGTTTTCACATTGCTGTTTATAAAATCTTTCACAACACTGAGATCTGATGGTTCTCTGCTGCAATCTTATATTCTGTCACTAATGAAGGCTTACTTAACACAAATAGTTCTACTGCATATAACTATGCTAAATATTAAATACATTACAATTCAGATGTTAGATGAATGATATAGGATATGCTGGTCTGTTAAGAGGAAATCCCATAGGTTAGCCACCTGGTGTGACTTTCCCCCCATCCTACCATTACTGGTCATGACCTTTTGAGCAACAATATGTTTGGCCATTATTTAAGATTCCTACAAACCAAGCTGATTTTCCTGTCAAAATGATTCTAAGCTTGAATCAGTCCATGATAACCAATATGGTCAATTGTGCCCAGCCTTCAGAATGTCTGTGAGCAGCTGTGTCCACATAACTATCAAAGTAAGTTCTGATGCATGGGTGCACAGAAAGTGCATTTACTTGACCAGTACCAGGAGATGACAAAATAAAATAATTAGCCCAAATAAAGGCTATGTGAACTGCCCCCTCTGGAAGTATCAATATCAATGAGACTAACTTCCAAGGAAATGCGTTTAAGATCAAGGAATTGTAATTTAAATGTTCTAGGGATGTTAATTGCTACCAACAACATGAACCATCAGCACAGGCAAGCCTTTCCACCAAACAATCATGCAGAGAATGCAAGTTTTACAGTACAAAATTTATCTTTATAGTTTCCCGTAAACTTAATGATAAGTATAAAATCTGAACAAAAAACTGAAATGTTTCTAATAGGCAAGTATAAAAATAATATGAATTTTGTAGTTATTTCTATAACACAACTTGGTGCTTAAAAAAAAAAAGTGAACTTTTCATTCAGTTATTTGTCAGTTTTCCTGAATAATCAATCCTCAGTTTGAAAACATTTTGTGCCCCTTTGGCACAGCAATTTTGAGATGTGAATTGAGAATTGATTATTCAGAAAAATGGCAAAGAATAATTGCTCAGTTTCTATTGGCAGTATAAGAGTTTTACTTCGCAAAGCCCTCAATGTAGGTATTTTTTAGGAATGGCCTTTTTTATCAAGAGGCATTCTAAGTTTTTAAAGCTACAATTTTTTTGTCCAAGTTAGAAAGGCCTGTTTAATGTTATTTGTCTACAGTGCAAAAGGGTTTATTGAAGAGTAAAGAAACAGAATCCAACTGTAATGTGGGAGGACGACAGCTTTAATGATACATTTCCTCCTGGCTGCAAGGAGCGGCAACCCTGTTTTGCACAGCCTAGCAAGCCCCATCTGAATTCACAACAGTCACTGTCAGAGAGTAGTCAGAGAAGTATATACACAACCTCCGATTGTGATGCTGCAACTGCTCAGCAATACACAGAGTATCCTGCTTGTATAGATGTTCTGGGCTGCTATTGTAGGTACATCATACCACTAGCACCCTTGGCTCCTTTCTGTTGGCTAATAAAATGGTGGTTGTGGTTTGACTCACTCTTCACAGGTGTGCATTGCACTGCTGAGTGAGGGTAGGTGCCACATCTACTCAGAATGCCAACAAGGAGATACCATGTCTCAAGATGCTTGTGAATCTGTTTTATTAGAAACCCAACATGTTCCAGTCAAACGGGACTTCTTCAGTTATATTGCACTGGGATTCAAGCTTGTGAGTGGCTATTTTTTTGGCGGGGCGAGGTAAAAGAGATGTCTTGTTAGGTTTCAAAGGAGGAGGAGAGCTGTTCTTGTGGTAGCAAGCATGAATTGTCCCGTTGCTAAGCAGGGTCCACTCTGGTTGCATTTGAATGGGAGAAGACATAAGAGCACTGTAAGATATTCCCCTTAGGGGATGTGGCCACTCTGGGAAGAGCATCTGAGGTTCCAAGTTCCTTCCCTGGCATCTCCAAGACAGGGCTGAGAGAGACTCCTGCCTGAAACCTTGGAGAGCTGCCACCAGTCTGTGTAGACAGTACTGAGCGAGATGGACCAATGGTCTGAGTCTGATTCAGTATATGGCAGCTGACTATGTTCCTAATATAGTTGCGCCTGAAGAAGGCCTGTTTGGCCAAAACATGTAGTGATTCTAATAAAACATACAAGCATCTTGTGATGTGGTCTCTCCCTGTTGGCATTTTGGTGAATGTTTCCTGGTTTGTGTTTTCTGCCACATTAACTCAAAAGCCTGATCTGACCACACAACTTCCCTTAGCCGACTCAGTGTTGTTTCTACGTCACTGACATGCAATTAAAATGAAAGTGGGTATGCATTATACCATAAACAGTCTGATTAATTGCCAGCAATTAAATTCTCATATCCTAAGTTACAACTTAAGAGCAGTACTTTTTAAACATTTGTATCTTGTTAGAGAGATATTCCATTCTTTGCTTCTGGTGAAGGGGGAAAAAACCCTCAAACTATTTCAGTGTATAAAAGTAGGTGCTTTCTGCAGAATCAGTCTTGATAAGAACCATACCACTGAACAGGAAGTTCAAAAGACAGAGAATGGCAGATGAGAGCTGCTCCATCTGTTCTGGAAACATCTAACTGTACAGCAGAGGCCAAAACAACTGACAAAGCTAAGTCATCATTCATGGAAAGGCTCCGAACCTGAGCCATTTATCAAGTAGTCTTGAGCAGTCTACTGCTGGGCCTGGGCCTGCAAGTATCTCACACTGACTGGTGCTCTAATAACTGTCACATACAGAAGTGTTACTGAAACAAACTGCTGAAACATTGGGGTGAGGAAGGAATAAGGTCTGTCTATCATAGACAGACATTGTGGGCCAATTTAATAAGCAAGTTTTCAAAAGTGTCAGGATGCCTCTTTAACAAGGAAAATAAAAAAAAACTTGTGATACTTGTAGGGAAATTTGGCTGTCTGTTGAATTGGAGATGTTGTGGATTTTTTGGAACTAATATAGCTCTTTCTGTCTTTTGTAGTTTAAGTGTCCGTGTTAAGGCCAATTAAAAATATGTGATACCCTTAAATGCATGCATCAGCGAAGGGAACCAACAAAATTAGTAAGATAGCTGCTTTCGCCTATTAAAACACTTGAATTCAGTTGCAAGAGAGATGTTTTGATGGCTAAGATGAATACAGGAGACCCTCTTTATTCACAGGGGGTTCTGTTCCCACCTATTTGTTATCCGTAGATAACAAAACCATGAATAAAGAGACCTTAACCCTGAGGCAATTGGCGGGGGGGGGGGGGGGTTAGGTTCCTAAGCACACTGAAGTGTTCTGAAAATCACAAGAAAAAGCAGGAGGGAGCAGAAATAAGCACAGCACCTCTCCAGCAATCCCGCCCTCCAACTTCCAAATCTTCCAATTTTTGTTCTTTTTTGAGCATTGGTTTTTGGGTTCTTTCCTCTCTCAGAGAAGAGCCACAAAATAGCTCAGCACTACAAAATGGCTGTAGGAAATGATGTCAGAAGTCATTCCAGGACACTCAAGAAACACAGAAAAGCAAATATAACCCTATTTTTGCCACTCAAATAATGGAACTGGGTCACTATGACCCAACTGCAGACACACGAAACTGCAGGTGTGGGGACCGTGGATAATTAGGGCCACCTGTATAAGGGATTTTGTGCCAGTGATTGGCACAGCTTAACTGACTAGACAATCTGAAGTGTCTCTGGTGGCCCTTCAGAGGGATAGGGAAGCAGAAGGATCAAAGCAAAGAGGAACAGACCAATTAAGGGGAGAAAACCACAGTATTCCATCACTCTCTCAATAGAACCAGGGGTCATCCCATGAAACTGACTGCCAGGAAATTTAGGAGTGACAAAAAGGAAGTATATTTTTCACATAGAACATAATTAATCGATGGAATTCTCTGCCACAGGATGTGATAATGGCCACCAGCTTGGATGGCTTTAAGATGGGCTTAGACAAATTCATGGAGAACACGTCTATCAATGGCTTGCGACAGACCTTGATGGCTATAGGCTACCTCCAGGTTCAGAGGCAGAAGGCTTCTGAATACCAGTGGGGGGGCGGGGAGGAGACAACAGCAGGATTGAGGGCATGCCGTCATCTCTTGCCTGTGGACTTCTCAGAGGCATCTGGTGGGCCACTGTGGGAAACAGAATGCTGAACTAGGAACATAGGAAGCTGCCATATATTGAGTCAGACCATAGGTCCATCTAGCTCAGTACTGTCAGCCTGGCAGCAGCTTCTCCAAGGGTGCAGGCAGGAATCTCTCTCAGCCCGATCTTGGAGATGCCAGGGAGGGAACTTGGAACCTAGATGCTCTTCCCAGAGCGGCGGCTCCATCCCCTAAGGGGAATATCTTACAGTGCTCACACTTCTAGTCTCCCTTTCATATGCAACCAGGGCAAACCCTGCTTAGCAGGGGACAAGTCATGCTTGTTACTACAAGACCAGCTCTAGATACACTTTGGATCTGATCCAGCAGGATTGTTCTTATGCGGGATGGATCTCAGAACTGGAATGTGGAAATAAATGCAGAAGAATGAGTTGAAGAGAAGAAAGAGGGGAAGGAAAACTAGGGGAAAGAAGAGACTAAAGTGGTACACATGGCCAAGAGTTGTAGTAGTGTAGAAGGCTGAAGTTCCCAGATCGACAAAAATATTTGGCTGCAAGCCCTTAGTCAATTAGAATTATCTGCAAGATAATTTTCTAAGAGCTATTGCAAGAACTCCCGTCATACAACACAATCTCCTTTAGTGCAACACATTATTCATTCATTCATTCATTCATTCATTCATTCAATTTCTATACTGCCCTTCCAAAAATGGCTCAGGGCAGTTTACACAGAGAATGAATGAATGAATGAATGAATGAACGAATAAATAAGAAAGATGGATCCCTGTCCCCACAATCTAAAAAGAAACACAAGATAGACACCAGCAACAGTCACTGGAGGTACTGTGCTGGGAGTAGATAGGGCCAGTTACTCCCCCACTGCTAAATAAAGAGAATCACCACATTAAAAGGTTCCTCTTTGCCAAGTTAGTAGGGAGTATTGTAGGTGGTAATTGGTGTGTGTGTGTGTGTGTTTGTGTGTGCACAATGTAAGGCCATAGTGTTTTGTGGCCTACATCTCTGTCATAACTTAGGTCTGTGAACATTTCATGTCCAATGGTACCTGGGTTCCTTTTGCTCAAAGTTAGCAGGCTTTAAACCTTCTTTGCATATGTGCAACATTGCAACGTATGAAACGTGAATAAAGCAAATGAGGCTTTATTTGTTCATCTTCCCACCCCCAACCAGGAGATAAATGTCCACAACAATTTTGCAACCAAATTTTGGGGAAGCTTTCCTGGATTTTTCAAGGGAGCAAAAAGGAAAAGCCATCTACCAAACCTGTAAGAGATCACTTGAAATCTCTGTGGACACATGTTGGCCTGACGGCATTCAAAACAAGGTGAAAGTTGTCACCACTGGCATGAACAACAATCTTAGTCTTTTCTTTAAACTCATTTCAAAAACTCAAATTGGGGTGTAATAAGAGGCTGGCTATAAGAAATACATAAAACACCTGGAATAGCACAGTGATTGAGTTTATGACATCTGAGCAAGAATTCCCCAGTTCAAATCTCAGCTCAGCCATCAATTCTCCAGGTGGCCTTAGGAGAACAACTATCTTTCAGTCTCAGTTCCTCATCTATTATATGGGAATAATAATAATACTGGACAAGCATACAGCACTGTTCTAAGGATCATTCAGAGATTCACGGAGAGAACTTTAAACAAACACTATATAGCAGGCTGTGAAATTTAACTGTGGCAACTAGACCAGGATATTCAGAGTTATTAATAAAATATTTATTTGTCACAGACAGCCCTGTTTCTGTTTTAAGTATGGTACTTGTAAAGGGGATAAAGATAAACCCATTTACCCTTACCCTCCACAATGTCCATAAGTCTGATATTTTTGCCAAGTGTCCATTGTCTGGCTCCTAAATTTTTGAGCTAGCTTCTAGATTCAAAGAAAATTTAAGGTGGTATGGAGATACCACATATAGATACAAATATATATCTGTATATCTACTTAGTATATATAGATAGCATAAGGGACAGATCCACTTTGTACTAACAAAGTCCTTCACAATGCTCCAGATGTCTAAAAGAAATTAGCTAGAGATGGATTGATCAGTTGAGTAACTGAGGCAGGGTAATACTCAGATCCACATAAAGAAGATGTCTGTGAAATCCACTAATAAGAGCAAGGGTATAAAAAGATAATTCAGGGCTGGGGCAAGTCTTGGGGCCTTCTTCCTGCAACCCCTTAACTGCTATCAATATGAACCAGTTTCCGCTTTGCCCCGCACTGCCCCCATCCCCACCCGATTAAGAGACTGCAGTGAAAAATAAAGCTTTGCTAGGACAGAAAAGAACCTGGTAAGGTCTACATTATATCATAATTTGTAAGGGGCTAAAGAAGAACTAATCACATGTGAGCAATGGGAGAAGAAATGGAAGATCAAAATGAAGACTATGAAGATGAAATAATAATAATTAGTTTTGAACAAGGGTCACTTTTATCCCAAATATTTGAACATCAAGCATATTTAAATTTCCCACACCTGAAAAATCTCTTGCAGTGAAAAAATATACTCTTTTTCTCCTTGTCATCTTTTGCTTTGTGTCTTAAGATGAGACGTTCTTGTGGCAATTCCAGAGAAAATATGAAGGGAGCCTAGACATTCCTATCATTGCTTATTATCTATTTTTTCAGAAAAATGAGACATGCAGTAGAAGCAATGTTTGGAACATTTACTTTAGATAAGGACACCCACAATATAATAAACTTGCCACTCATACAATCTTACTGTCAAAACTGAAGTTGAAATATAGTATGCTGGGGGATGTTCTTACTTAAGAGCACATTTTACTCAGTCACTTTGGCATGCCATGCTGATGGTCATGGAAATCCTATATGAATATGTTAGATATTGAAACACATTACATATTTAAAAATTAAATAAAAAATAAGGATAAATCTTTCCTGTTGAGAACTGAGAAATTAAATTAATTCAACATTTAGAAAAGGAAAAACGGTGTGGGGATGACTAACTGAATTGCTGGAAAATCTAGAATGTCTACAATAGAATGTAGGTGTCCAGTTAATAAAATGAAACAAAAGACTTGCAGTTAGGGATGTGCACAGAAATGGCGGGGGCCGGTTCAATGGCGGGTGGGTGGGTGGGATGCCTTTAAGGGCAGGAGAGAATGCACTTCCCCCACCACCACTGCGTTTCCCCCGCCGGTGCGCAATTTATGAAAAGCCCGTCAGGGCGGCAGCATACCTCCCTGCTGCCCCATTGCTAGATTTACTGGATATACCGGGAAGTAGTGAATGCGCCTACACACACGTCGGGTACGTGCATGTGATGTGCGCGCGCACACAATGTGCGCGCAGGCGCATTCAGTACTTCTGGGTATATCCGGTAAATGTAGCAATGGAGCGGCAGAGAAGTATGCTGCCACCCCAAGTATCTGACACCCATCTTTCAGATAACTTCACCATAATATCAGCTCAAAAATACAAGTCAAGCTTGTTAATCTTTTAATTAACAAATTATGGCACTGCCTGAAAATTATAACTGCACCTTCTTTGCTTTCACTGATGCAAATTGCTGAGGCAGCACAGATACAGCCTTCTTCAGAAAGCAGGAATCACACCTATCAGCTATTCAGAGAGGTACTAGAAACTGGATGTAGTCCTTACACTCCCTGATCGGCATGTTTATTGCATTCCAAATCCAGCAATGTGTATTAGCAACCCCCCTGGCCCCCCAGCTATCTGCCAGCAAGCAGCAACATTCACATTTTTAATATCCCGCTCTTCCTCCAAGGAGCTCAGAGCGGTGTACATACTTAAGTTGCTCCTCGTAACAGCCCTGTGGAGTAGGTTAGGCTGAGAGAGAAGTGACTGGCCCAGAGTCACCCAGCTAGTATCATGGCTGAATGGGGATTTGAACTTGGGTCTCCCTGGTCCTAGTCCAGCACTTCAGCTGCCAAACTATCTCTCTCCAGCCCACCCCTGAGCATGTGGGCTGTTAGGACCTAGTAACCACAAGTCTTCAATGCTAAATTATGCAGCTGTCTTCTAGCCACTGGTGCCTATTAAGGTACTATCACTAGCATCACTAGCTATTAGCTTTTTTTAAAAAGGCACATGTGGAGGGTGCTGTGGTCAGTAGAAAACGCTCTGCCTTTGTCTGCTAAGGCAATCCTGCACTCCACTGTTGCATGGGGTGGGGGTGGGACAAAAGCAAGCACAATCAAGCCAGCCCTTCTCATAGCTAGAGTTCCATGTGGGAAGGGGAGGGAAGTACCCCAGGTGGGAGAGGGGGGAATCTCACTGAGCGCGCCAAACAACCTTTGTCCTTGTGTTCACCTCTCTTGAGCAGGGGAAACATACACATACACACAACACCTGGTTGGTTTTTTTTAACAGTACAGTAGTGCGTGCAGCCCGTGGGTGCTACTTCTGGCCAGTTCTGCCAAACGACCCCCTCCCCCCACTCACACCCGGGCTACTAGAAGCCTCCACGAGCGAGTACTGACTTGCCGATTATTTTCAGGGAGTGTTTGCTGCCTGAAAGTGTCTATTCCCCTCTCTCTCCCTCCAGAGAGGGAGAGAAAGAGAAAATAGATGCTTTCAGGCAGCAAGCCTGTCCTGAAATGAGACTGAAGAGCTCACTCGGGCTCTCTGGAGGGAGAGAGAGGGGAATAGACACTTTCAGGCAGCAAACGCTCCCTGAAAATAATCGGCAAGTCAGTGCTTGGGGAGGCTCCGGGGTGTGTGTGTGTGTGCCGCGCACGCTCGCCAATGAGAGAGTGCCCGCCCTGACTCAGATCTCTGTCACGGGACTTGTGAGTCGTGCCTGAGTGAGTGGGGGCAGCAGCGGTGAGCAGCAGCGTGGGCCGCCCAGCGGCGGGGATGGGGATTTTGTTTAAAAAATAAATAAATAAATTTTAAAATGTGGTGGTTGAGGGCGGGGCATGGCAGGCACTTTGCAACCCCCTTGCAACTGGTGCCTAGGGCACGTGCCCTGGCTGCCCCACCTTGATTACACGTCTGCACATGAACAGTAATGATGTTGTGCAATGCCACAAAAATGTACTTGCTTACACCTTGCCCTCCATATATTCACACTTTTCCTTGGTCTGAAAGATCAAAGATGGAATGCCACAAATTGTTCTGGTCCTGTACTGCCTTATGAAGCACCTGAGCCTTGCTGTATTGCTAGAGGAAGACCCATTAATCAAGTAGTTGCTCCATTGGTCCCAGAAACTTCAAAACAATTAGGATGATTTTGCATACTGACTCAGTTTGTTGCTTCCAAGTGGCATAAGCCACTTCTTGTCTGAAAAATACTATTTAACTCTAAAGTATGCTACCCTCCTAGCACATTTGATGAAATACAAATATTAAACTGTATAGTGATATCCATGTTTATTCAGGTCAGTCCAAAAGAGCAATGGGCCTTACTCCCACAAATGCATTGGATTCTGCAGCCTTATTTTGAATACCTTTGGAGTCTCTTAGTTATTCTCTTATCTGGAAGCCAAGGTAATAAGAGACATTTAAGATGTGAAACGGTATAATGAATTAGCCTGAACAAATTAAAGAGCCAGGTTAAATATTTGCAATATGAACAGTTATATGCACAACTAAAATATTTTTCATCCACTTTTGGACATGAATTCATAAGAGTCCTATTTTGGACGTGTGCCACAAGACTATGCTCCATCCTAACATCTTTCTCCAAAATGAGTGGAAGTACTTTTCCTGGAGCAGGCGTGCAGATCCCATGTTCACAATCTCTAAGCCACAGGAGCCAGTAAATGCTTCCAAGGCACTTGCCAAGTGAATGTGCTTGGGATCTTAGCCCTAACCGGCCAGCACTGATCTTCCAGCATGATAACATCTAAACAGTCACTCAATACGATGAAAAGTTGAAGGTACTAATTATGAAATATTGGTAAAAGATTAGTGGTGATGATGCGACAGTGATGAAGAGCCCATATTTCACAATCAGGCAGTTCAAAGGATTCCCCTCTGCCCACAATCTCCACCTCTGGTTTATGTCACAGGTCACCTAGGCAGTGTTCAAAATCTCAGTTACAAGAGATTAGATTTTTCAAGATTTAAGAGGCCAACACTTTCAAATGTTATTGTGCATTTTGTTTTAATCATCAGTAATTCTAAACTTTCACACAGCAATAAATAGATACATTTTAAAAGTGTATCAAGCTTTGGGGCTTTTAAATTCTAGGCTAACATTTTTTGCTTGCAATGATAAAGTATGTGAATGTATGAATCTGTTCAGGTACATGTAATAATTATAACTGATCATACTCAGAGGGATGTTATTGCACAATGAATATTTCTCTCACACAAATGCCAGCTGAAAATTCTGCATGAGCTGGTTCAAACTAAAATGGCCCCCTTTAGCCCGCTATATGTGATGAAGGCATGGATGTGCTGAGAATGCATCCCAATATCCTTAAAGGACGTGCCGACATATTCTCGGCTGTTCATCGGACTCACCCCTCTATATGAACTCCAAAATAGGAAAATGTGGGGACACACCGAGAATGTGCCTGCCCTGATATCACTCAAGGACGTGCTGATCTTGAAGTGCATGTAGGGGGGCAATTCTAATGAACACCCCTCATGTGATTAAAGGACACACAGAGAATGCATCAGCACATCCTTGAGAGATGTCAGGGCAGGCACGTTCTTGGTGTGTCCCCCAACTTCATCGCATGTAGGGGGCCAGTGGGGGCCATTTTTATCTGAACTGACTCCATTTGTCATAGGCAGTGGAACTATGCACCTCCCTGCACCAGGTGAATGACATAAATGCAGATAAGCGCAACGGGTCACAAAGTACACTGATCACATGGGATAGGGCAGTCTCAATGCTTCCCTGCACACGGAGAATTGAGAGCTGGCAACTGTGTAAATAAAATATAATCTAACAAACATTTCTGCTTCCTCATTTTTAGAAAGTCTTCTGGGTTTGAGTATCATTTTTTTTCATTTACTTATTAGGGTACCATGAACTTACCTTAGTTTCTCTAAGGCAGGGGTTTCTAGTACTCCTAGGGCTACTTGAAGGGCTCCCATCCCAGGAGGTACTCAGAGCGCTCATCCTTCCCCACACTGCAGTTGAGATGCTTATAAGCAGTCTTATTGAAATTAATGGGACATATTTACTTCAAATGGGAGTGATGCCAAAATGTTTGTTTCAGTGCAAGTACTTATAAGTACTTGAGGATACCATGGACAGCCAGAAGAACAAACAAATGGATCATACAAGAAATCAATCCAGAATTTTCACTCGGGGCACAAATGACCAAGCGAAAACTATCATACTTGGGACACATTATGCGAAAACCCAGCTCCCTTGAGAAGTCTATAATTCTGGGGAAAGTTGAAGGAAAGAGAAGAAGAGGACGACCAGAAGCAAGGTGGATGGACTCGATTACGACAACAATGAATGCACCACTGAGAGACCTTAAAGGCCAACTTGAAGACAGATCATCCTGGACAGAATCTATCTATGTAGTCGCTAAGAGTAGACACGGACTTGACGGCACTTAATCAATCAATCAGACAAACAAACTTATGAGTAACTTACTGGATATAAGCTAGTGACTGAAGTAGCCTGTCTCATAACTGTAGCACTTAAATATGTGTGTGTGCGTGCGCGCACGCAAATCCGTGTGTATACATCCACACAGAAACTCTATGGGGTACCTGGGCTGAAGGTTTGTGACAGAAGAGGTACACTTGGTATAAAAGGTTGGGAAATCCTTCTCTAAGGTATTAATGTCCCATATACAAGGAACCAATGAAATTTATAGTGGAGCTTTCATAACCCTTAAGTTGGTCATCTCCCCTATCACCACCTTTTAAGTGAGAGGATATCTCAATATAAGATCTGTGATTAGAAGCCTCTGTTCCAATCCTTAAGTACGTATGCTACATTTTCTCACAACTATCACTGTTAGCAGCTGGAAACACGGTTTCTGCAGCCCATCATTTGGGAAGCACTTACCAGAAATGAGACACCAGGTAGGGATTTCCCATTTTTTGTTCCAGGGCAATAATCCAACAATCTCTAGGTCTAGTAGGTCTTTTTACATGTTCTCTTTGAGCAGGAGCTTCTGCTGGCAACCCACTTTTCGATCTTAAGGGAAATTTCAAAGCAGTTTGTGAGATAGCATGCGAGACTGCCGTTCAAAGAAAATAAGCTATGCAGGACACATAAAAGCTCTTATACATACCTAAACAAGCAGTCTGGACTGTGGCTGAGTGTCATTTAAAAAACACACACAAAGGCCAAAACGTTATTAGACTAGACAGCAATGGATTAGAATGAGAGAAGCTCATTTGGACTGACTTTAACAGCCTCTTATAAAGTTATGCAAAGAAGAGCCTGCAATTTAGTCCTCAGAAACTGATATATGTTAGGTTTCTCGATGATCCTTTCATGACAACTTAAAAGAGGCTGCATTTTAGCCATTTCCCAAAACTTAAAAATGCAGATATGTTTGCATCCCTCATACTGTTAAGTATGGGAATTGGATTATATTTTTCATACGCTGAAAATAGGGATGTGCATGAAACAGATTTTGCATTTTGTTTCAAGCTCGAAATGAAATGCAAAATGGCTGAAACGTTTCTCTGAAACAGCAGCTGAACTGCCTATTTTGACAGAACTCAAAATGTTTTGAGTGTTTTGGCATAGGGAACACTGAGGAAACTCGAAACACCCAATTGTTCCTCAAGGGTAGCTCCTAGGGACACCAAAGTGGGTTGGGTAGTAGGGCATGACGGGTGCTACCTACCACCTAACCCACAGAAGAAATGGGCAAGCAGGCAATTTAAAACAAATTTTTAAACTTTCCACAAAACCTCACTAGGATCCTAGGACGATCCTAGCATTCCAACTGTTCATTGCTTGCCACAACACTATCTCACAAAATGAAACAAACCACCAAACCACAACTCAAGGAAGGAAGGCACCCAAATTTTGCCTTTATCAGTCTGAGATCCTGCAAAACCAGATAGTTATAGCAGCAATAGCACAGCATATTATACTCAGGGCTGAGAAAAGAAAACCACAAAATCAAACCTACCTTCCTCCTCTCCTGATGTATTCTCATCAAGAGAAGCATAAGGGTTCTCTCTGCCTCTCAGTTCCTTTGAATACATTTTGAAATTCCCTACTTTTATGTCCCCACTTCCCTTCTCCTTCCCCCTAGCCAATAGGGTCATGGTTGCCCATGACAACACTTGATTTGTATGATAACTAGCCCAGCGTGGAGATCACAAGCCAATCAGAAGCCAGCAACAGAAAACCAATCAGCAAGGGAAAAACAGGCCTCTCAAATGGTGTTTGAAACATCTAAATGTTTCAGTAGAAATGAGGTTGTTCTGCTCCGTGCTCGAAAAAGACCCTTTATGTAGAGGGTGTTTTGTTTTGAGCTCAAAACACTCGAAACAGCCCGTTTCAAGTCAAAATGTTTTGTGGTTGAAACATTCTGCACATCCCTAATTGAAAAGTATCTTGTTCCACATATACAGTATTAGCATATTATAAAATTAAAATGTTATAATGTCTTTTAAAAAATTGATTGCATGCACTATATTAATTAATACTACTGAAAACATAAATTGGCAACAAGAGGATGTGCAAAGGCTAAGATTCAGGAAAGCTGTATTAATGTTTGCCCTCTCACCAATCTTCTTCACCACCAAAATTTGTAAACAAGAATGCAAAATAAGTACAAGTCAACTGTAAAGTATAGGTCTTTTAAAAGACCATACTATAGAAATATCTCAAATCTATACTTGTCAGCCATCTAAAAATGTCAGAAGAGCCCAGGTCTCCTGACTGTTCTATCAGAAACGAAAACCATGGCAGTCACATTTTGGTTCAAAAACAAGAATTGTAAAACTTAATGGTTGGGAAAGACAATGTATTAAAACACTGGAAGGAGTTAGTGGTAGGGATGTGAAAACCAGCTCGATGTGAACCGGTTTGGTTCGAAGGTTCGCGGTCTAGCCAAACACCCTTCCCAGTTCGACTCGACCCTGGACCGAACACCCCCTCCCCACCCATTTGGGGAGTTCGCAGACCTTTTACTTTAAAAACAAAAAACTTACTCCCTCTGGGGGTTTCTCTGAGGCATATGTCCCAAACAAGAGGAAAGTCAAGGAAAAGGCAGATCTGTTGCTTGGAGGAGACAATGTAATGATTACGGGTGACAAAGAGAAAGCATTACTGCTTATGCCTATTTTGAATCTTTCTTCTCCCATAAGGCAAATGTGGCATGACAACAGATGTACAAATGAAGATAATGTGCCTCAAGATAGGTAAATATATGGTGAAATTTGTAGCTACCTTAACTGAGTTTAAGTCTCCAGGTCAAGATGAATTATGTCCCAAAGCACTGAAGGAACTTGCAGATATGATTTCACAACCACTGTCTGCAATCTTTGAGAACTCTTGGAGAATGGGAGAGGTTCCAGAAGATTGGAGATGACCAAACATTGCCCCTAGTATCTTCCAAAAAGGGGACATGAGCCAAGAACTACAGACTTGTTAACTTGACTTTGACACCAAGCAAGTTTCTAGAACAGATAATTAAGCAGTCTGTCTAAGAGCACTTAGAAAAGAATCTGGTAATTAGTAGAATGGATTTGTCATGAACAAATTTGTCATGCCTAACTAATCTCATCTCCTTTTTCAATAGTTACTAGTTTGACATATTGTATCTTAAGCAAAACATTTGACAAAGTCTCTCATAATATCCTTCTTGACAACTTCATAAAATGTGGGCTTAGATGATGCTACGGTCAGGCGGATTCACAGCTAGTTGAGCAACTGTACATAATGATTGCTCCATGTGATCCTGGAAGGAGGCACTGTGTGGAGTGCAACAGCATTCTGTCATGGGACCTGTACATTTTTATAAATGACTTGGCAGAGGCAGTAGAGAGGATACTTACCAAATGTAGATGGAGGAGATGGCTCACACCTTAGAAGACAGAATCAAGATTAAATCTGATCTGGACAGGCTAGAATACTGGGCAAAAACCAACAAGATAAGAACACAAGAACAGCCATGCTGGATCAGGCACAAGGCCTATCTAGCCCAGCTTCCTGTTTCACACAGTGGCCTACAAGATGCCTCTGGGGAGCACACAGGCAAGTAGGACAACTGTAAAGTCTTGCATTTGGGTAAGAAAAATAAGAAAGGGTCAAGTAAAGGACAGGGGAGACCTGGAAGCAGAATGGGCTAGACAGTACATGTGAAAGGGACCTAGGTGTCTTAGAGGATGATAGCTTGAACATGGGCCAGCAGTATGATACAGCTGCTAAAAAAGCTAATGCAATCTTAGGCTTCATTAACAGAGGCATAGTATTCAGATTACAAAAAGCCATTGTTCCACTCTATTCTATGCTGGTTAGACCTTATTTGGAATACTGTGACCAATTCTGAGCCCCACACTTTAAGAAGGGTATTGAAAACTGGAATGGGTTCAAAGGAAGGCAGCAGAGATTGCACAGGAAATGCTAACAAAGCTATGAGCAATAGTTGAAGGGACCGAGTATTTTTCGCCTGAAGAAGAGAAGACTTAAGGGAGAGACACGGCTGTTACTTAGGAAGAAGGAGATGACTTGTCCTCTGCTGCTCCTGGGGGCAAAACAGAAGCAAAGGGCTGAAATTACAAGAAAGCACATTTAGTCTAGACGTTAGGAAGGATTTCCTTACAGTAAGAGCTGTTTGGCAGTCACAGTCTGCTTGTGAAGTGGTGGACTCTCCTTCACTGGAGGTTTTCAAAAACAGAGGTTGGACACGCATGTGTCAAAGATGCTCTATTAGCTTCCTACACTGAGTAGGGGTTGAATGAGAAGGCCTCCATGTTCCCTTCCGACTTTAATACTCTATGCCCAAAGATCTGGCCAGTTTTCTGTCAGGCATAAATGTTTCCAAGGGGGGGAAATGCAATAATGTACAGACAAGTAAAGCCCTCACATTGTCAAATGCTCCAGTAACATAAAATGTCATGTGAAAGAAGATTAGTGGTTAAGAGGTTTTTTCCTTCCCGCCCCAGTAAGACAGTGCTTGGAACAACCTTTCCTCTACTATGCAGAAGTGCAGAGAATAATTGAATCCAGACCTCTAAAACCTTCATGTAAAAAAAAGAAGAAGAAGAACTATCTTCTTTGATAAACTGGGCTGGTAACCATACTATAGATTTGAATTTGAACCGCCCTGAGCCATTTCAGAAGGGCGGTATATAAATCAAATAAACAAATAAATAAATAAATTTTAGGTATTTGTTTTACTTTGATCAGTAGTCATTGCACACAACACAAGTGCACAAGAGCAAAACAAAAAACAAAAAAAAACCCACCAAAAAAACCAAACCAGACCTTTCAGCTTAACCTTCTTTGAAACACTGAAGCTTTACATTTTCCTGGAGATATGCAAGAGCCATCCAATACCAAGCTAATATATAGTAACTGTAGACTTTAACCAGTGTTTTCAGCTGGTTCACACTGAAACACACTGAAACTTCAGCTGGTTCATACTGAAACTTTTAGGGTTACAGTTTTGTATTCTGACACTGCAATATCCTATTTATCATTTTGTAAATTCAGCACACTCCTTGCTGGATTGGTATTTTAGGTCTCTCACTACAAAGAGATATGGTTTCAGATGCAGACTTTATTTTCTTAATAAGCACATGATCACATTTTTAACATTTAAAATAATGAAACTTTGGTCAATAATTATGGCTAAAGTAAGGGTGGACCTATTCTCATTTTTTAAGATCACCACTAAAAGCAGAGCACTTTCAAAAGTCTTTCTTTAAAAACTATGTTGTAGACATTGTACCCAACAGCTGCTCAAAACATAGCAAAAGTAGCAAGCACCTCACATTAATCATAGTAAATGTATAGTTCTATTTTATTATTTTTGATGCTTTTATTGAAAGTTGCCTCAAGCAGCAATGTTCTGGAGAGGCAAGGTAGAAATGGTTTTTAAATTAATGAATGAATGATTATCAACTCAGGGACTGTTTTTATTTTAACTCTGGTTAGTTAAAACCAACCAGGATTAAACTGCGATTAACTTTAGCTGGCATACCACATTTCCTCATGTTTGTACTTAATGGGCTGGTTCACAGGAACCTCAGCCCACCACCGTTCTTGCACATGATAAGTTTGGAGTCTTTTCACAAACACGCCCACCCCTACATCACTCACAGAAGTGCCAGATGCATATTCAGAGTGTCCTTTACTTGTGTATAAAGGGAGATTGTCCAAATTGCCCACCCGCACGCACTGCAAAACCCTGCGTGTACAGGGGCGATTTGGATAATCACCATTTACATGTGAGTAATGACACAGAGAATGTGTCAGCATGCCTGTGAGTGATATAGGGAAGGCAAGTTCCAACCTTATCACGTGTAAGAGCAGGGCTGGCGGGAGGCTGAGGTTCAACTCAATGGGAAACTGGTGTATTTAGAAGTGAAAGTAAAAGCCTTCACTCTTCTCCTTAGGCATGTAAAAGAAAGGGATGGTGAAGCTAGATTCTATAGGTTTTATTAAAGAAATTAATTTGAGAAAAGGGAGTACTATAGAAAGGGAGGAGGAAAAGGGAGTAGTATAGAAAGTAGGCAAGAGGAGATTTCTCCACTCCTGAGCTACAATAAATAAGCAAAATGTTTTATTCCTTTTTCCTCTTAATGAAGAAGAATGAAGTGAAACATTCTTGCCAACCATTTATAATAACTGTGTTCAACCTTCAGAAGAACTAGATAGGCAGTTTATTATTGAGGTTATAATAATATTGAATAATCATTCATGCAGCTGTGTGCACTTCTTTGTTGACAGTCAGGAGGCATGAAACAAGGGAAAGGCCAAAAAAAAGAGAGCACTTTATTTTGATTTTTGCGCAAAAAGTGTTGCAAAATCGATTGTTTCCTTTTCATTGTCTTTAGGAGGAGGTGCCTGGCAAGCGGTAATAAAGCCTGACCTTCTTGTTTACTTCATATTTATGTTTTGATAATCTCAGTAAGGAAGAGATTATAGTCCAGAGGGAGGTCATAATCCATATTCTATAAAAGCCTTCTGGACAGCGTTGGTCACTGGCTAAACAGTGGTGGCACTATGGAAAATTGAGGGGGGGGGCACAGAAGGGGCAACATGCATTTCTGGGTATGAGAGCTATGTCCCATGTGTTAAATTTCTGAAACAGAAATGGGGGGCAGCTGGGTGGCAAACTACCTGTCTGAGGGGGTGCTTCCCCCCTTCTGGAGCCACCCTTGTGGTTAAAGCAACTAGGTTGCTATATTACTCTTAAGAGATCACCTCTATCTCCACCTCACTCCTGCCTTGCCCTAGCTTCTTTATCCTCCTCTCAACTTTACAGGAGCTGGGCATAATCACTACCCAATGCATAACTTGTTTTTAATGATTACCATTCTCACCTCTGAGGCCGTATTTTTAGCTATAAGATGCTTGCATTTGTTTTCCTGAATTCTGAAGCCAATACAATATATACTGAAGGAGCAATGTCAGTGTTGGCAGCCAGGTGACGCTGATAGCTACTAGAAGCCTTGCAATAGACAAGGAGTTAGATGATAACTGTTGGACAACTGTGGAATCTGACAGCTGAATCAAGTGTATACTATGGAAATATGAAAAAGCTAACAAAGTTTGAAAAGAAATGTATGGAATAAAGAAAAGTAGCATTATCTGTAGACTGGAATATTCAGTTGATGAGCCCCAGTAGTAACCCATTACCTCCTTTGGAACAGTGGTCCCTCTAATTTTTTTCATCTCTGTGCAGAATGAGTTTTGTTCTGGGCAACAATATCAAGGCACTGTGTGCACACATGTATTCAGAGTGGGGCCTTTCTAGTTCAACCTGAGCGGGATCTAAAATTAACTGAGTGGAAAACTTGTGAGCGCATACATATGTGCACATGCATGCCTTAGAGGGAACAGTGCTTTGGAAGCTATGTAATCCAGCCAAGCACAAGTTATTCTTTATTTGCAAAAGGCCAATGCATACAATAATGCATTAGGCTGATATTTTTCCAAAGTTCACTTTCATCTTCATTATATTTACTGAAATTGTACCCTTCTAATGTGGGAAAACAATCTCTAATGAGGAGTAAATGTGAACTTGGAGTTAACTCCCAAACTTTGCTGAATGTAGCATACCAAAGCATCAAAAAGCAAGCTAGTCTGGAAAGATCTAAGACCCCAGCTTTTGAACATGCAGACAATGATTATAATCCACAGTAATACACTGCTACACTACCTCTCTCCAATGATATCCCCCCATTCTTTAACATAGTTATAACTATATTGCAATTTTTAAATGAAAATGTAAGCCAGTAAGATAGATAGCTCCATTCGCTTCCAATATTAAGAGCTGTGTCACCTTGGAGTTGGTTCCAACAATACATCATAAAAACTGTGCTCACACAACTGGTCTGATTGCTCAAGCAGCATAAGAACTGTGAACGTGCACAAGATTTTAGCTCCTTACATGAAAAGAAAAATTGCATGTTGCATTTTCCTTGTCATGGAAAGGGAATTACACTTCTTACGTAAGTAGACTCCTTATTTGAACAGCTGTTTTTCTTAAAACTTGAACAGGGTTTGTTTTTGCTTTTGCTTTGCTGCCAGGTATCTGTTGGAACCCACTCTGCTCAAAGGAATGTGGAAGGCAGATCCGTACAGTGTCTCTTGATCCAAACATGACATGTACACATTAACTAAAGAAGCAGGGACTAGTATTCAGACAGGGGCGTACCAAGGTTGGAGTGGGCCCGGAGATGAGATTTTAAAATGGGCCCCTCGCTGCCTTCCTCTCCTTCTCCTGGCCCTATGTCTCTGCTGCACAAGAACATTAAGGGCACATGTAATATAGTGTAGCAGATTAACAGAGGACAGGAGACTACAGTTACAAGGTGTCAACAACAGCAGAACCAAATAATACAACAGTATCAGCTTTGTGAAATACAAAAGGGCAATTCATGCTTGCTACCACAAGACCAACTCTCCAACCCTTCTGTGGATTCCAAAGGAAGCTTTTGTTCCAAGTTTAACAATTTTTGTCAAGGCTGTAGCATGGTGAAATTTTTAAAACAACAACAATATTTTTCATTTGGAAAAGCAGGTGAAGCGATATCCAGGGAAACCAGTTTAAAATCAGCAAACGATCAGGAAGGATGCTAGGCTAGCTCCACTCTCCCTCAAGTATTATGAGCTATTCTGGGAACAAGGAACATTTTTTAAAAAAATAACTTTAGTTGAAAAACTATTGAATATATTTTCAACAACCACAGCACCATCAAAGAACCAATCAATAAACCCCCTGCCGCCACCACCATTTCCTTTCCGCAGAGGGGGAAACATGCACGTTGGAGGAAGATCACTTCACATGGGTCAACAGGACTTAGAGGGAAGAACGCAATAATTTAAAATCATTTTTTAAAAGATAAAAATAGCTCAGGCACAAACATATTCTCTCTCTCTCTCTCTCTCTCTCTCTCTCTCTCTCACACACACACACACACACACACACACACACACACACACACCATCAATGTGGAAGCAGGAAAAAAAATCACAAAGCCTCTCTGCTGCTGCTGCTGCTACAGCCACAGCCGCTCTCTTCCACTCCAACTGACAAAAGGGAAATCAGGAGTCACAGAGAACCTGCTTGGGGGTGGGGGGAGGCTGCAGTTCACACTCCTGGCTATGGGACTGGAAAAGGGCAAGGCTGTGGGCCAGGAGACATTTGTCTTCCTTTGTCTCATTAATGGTATGCCCATGTAAAAACATGGCCATCCGTGACAGCCGAAGGTAGTGCATTAAAGCGCGGTAATGTAAACATTCTCCTTACTTTGGGGATGGTAAGTTTATATCGGTATTTAGCCAGTTTAAATCGGCACTCACAATTTCAGCCCCTGAGGAATTACAAAATAAACTACCTTGTAGGACTGCATAGCACATAAATTATTTATTACATTTATAAGTAAGTAAAACTTTATTTTGGTCGTAGACCAGTGATACAACAAATAATAAAATGAATAAAAAGAATAAGATAATCATATAAAATCAGACTACATTAATGTGCATTTGGCATATTATATAGCAATATTTGGCCACAATATGGATGACATTCAGGTTAAGGTTAGTAAGCAAATAGTTTAAATAAAAATCATCTCCACGGCCCAGAAAATTGATCAAAAGTGGGGCAATTAATTGGAATCTTATGTCCCTGTATAAATCACAATACAGGAGAACGTGAGCAGTTGTTTCAACGTTACCAGATCCACAGGGGCACAATCTTAATGCATATGGTGTACCCTGGAATCTCCCATGGAGTACGGCTGTTAGAAGAGCATTTACACAGGCAAGTGTTAGAGCTCGTCTAAAGTTTGATATTAAGATACTACTTAAATATGTAGCAGGCCTAAGCTCAGTGCCCTGACTTCCTATGTAAATATCACTTGGTAATTTTGCATGTTCACTCTGCAACTCCATGTACTGGATACATTGCAAAATAGTTCTTCTGGCCTGGTCGAAGCCTAATCTAATAAGATCATCTTGAGAAAATCCATATATTAATAATTTTCCCGTAATTTCCAATTTCCATTTGGAGATAAGAGTCTTCCAAAATTAAATGTACTGAGCCAAATTTTGTAAATACCAGTTTTAACCAACAGAGTATGATTGATCTCCAGTAACATGATTCATTTCTGATCAGACCCACCTCCCTTCTAATAATAGTATTTGAGACACAGCACGGCAGCTGTAATATAGTTCTTATAAACTTAGTTTGAAGAGTTTCTAGCAGAGCAAAATTACTAAGTGGGCCCAATTGTGCACCATACATTATCTGAGGATACACGTTAGCAAGTATGTAGCTCCCCGTGTAAAATGAAATGATTTAATTAAATTAATTGATACTTGGGTGCTCTGAATAATGTGTTTTTGATGCACAATACAGGAGCCAGATGAATGGAACACAACAGCAAAATATTTGTAAGATTTAACTTGTTCAATTGTGTTCCCATTCATGTGCCAAGTATTGCTCTTCGGCTGCTTAGCAAACACTAAAACTTTTGTCTTGTGGTAGTTTACCTCTAACCCCTCTCTGTTACAAAATAAACTTAATTTTGCCAATGCTTGACGTAGTCCAATGGGTGTCCGGGATAAAAGAATCATATCATCTACATACAGCAGGACAGCAATATGTTTCTGTGCCAATCTTGGTGGATGCACAGACAAATCGGATAAACAGCTCACCACTGAGTTGATATAGATGTTAAATAAAGTAGGTGCCAAAATACAGCCCTGCCTTACTCCTCTGCTTGTTGGAAGATCTGACGATAAGTGACCAGACTGATTACAATGGACCTGCAAGCGAGACTTCTCATATAAATTAATAGTAATAATCTCTTCTCGATTTCCAAATCTATTAATTTTTGCCAGAGCCTATCTCTTGAGATGGAGCCAAACACCGATTTCAGGTCTATGAACGCTGTGTAAAGCGCTGCACCCAAATTAGCCATGTATTTTTCAACAAGATAATGGAGGGTCAAAGTATGTTCCGTGGTAGAGCAACCTACTTGAAAGCCAGCCTGTTCAACTACAAGAATGTTCTTATCCTCAATCCAGTCCACCAACTTAATTGCTAAGTTTTTAGCGTATATTTTACTAATAAAACTCATGAGACATATGTCTGTAATTGTCAGGATCACTCCGTCTGCCTTTTTAATATATTGGGACTATTATTGCCACTCCCCAATGGGGTAGAATTTTTGCCGTATCATCGATATACGTGAACAATGAGGATAGAACTGGCACCCACCAGTTTAAATTAGACAGAATCACCTCTATAGTAATATAATTGGTTCCAGGGGCACTACCCTTTTAAAATTGTCTCACAAGACCTTCCACTTCCGAAGAGAAGTCCTAGCCCAATCTCGGGGGATCCGTTATATATGCCTCAACATTCATCATTGTGGCATCAAATTACATTTATATCCCGCTCTTCCTCCAAGAAGCCCAGAGTACATGGTTACATGGTTATTTTTGTCCTCAAAACAACCCTGTTAGGTTAGGCTAAGAGATATGTGACTGGCCCAGAGCCATCAGGTGAGTTTCATGGCTTAATAGGGATTTTAACTCAGGTCTCCCCGGTCCTGGTCCAACACTCTAAGCACTGCACCACACTAATTCTACCCTTATCCTCCTGTAGCACTGTATCCCAAATGTGTTGCTTTAGGGATTCCTTAGCTTTCACAATCCCCAAGGAGATCAATATTGAGGGATGCAGGCCTAAACTCCGGATCTTCTTTTCTAACTCCTCTTTCCAACCAGAAACAGCATGATCTTTCCAGAACAAGGGTGCAAGTCCCATCTGATCTGACTCCAATTTGAGCCAGTAGATAATCTTAATAAACCAGATACAAGCCTCAATAGGGACCAGCCCAACCTCCAGTCTCAGAGCTGTGTTGGGTGAACCACTTGGAACATCGAGAACTGACCTGAGTAAATGCCTCCGGTGAATTCTCGATGTTCAAACTAAACTGCTTCCAGAGAATGACTGGCCTTGTAATTGCACAGCGGAACCCCATAAAGCAAGTGAGCTATCACCTTACTCCTAAATACCTGAATTGCTGTGGGGACATATCCTCTCCCCTTCCCAAAGAAAAATCTAAGCCATGCCAAGGTACTTTGCTGCGCCTCTTGAACAACGTTGGCCACATGGGCCCTCCAAAACCCATTATACTGCAGCACGACAACAAAAGTATTTGTAAACTGGCTTGTTCAATTATCTGCCCATTTATCTGCCACTTATGAAGAGTAAATTTCTTCACAAAAACTAATACTTTTGTCTTCTGGTAATTAATCTCAAGACCTTCCTCCAAACAATACTCGGCAAATAAACAAAGGACTCTGCGATGACCTATCTCAGAAAAAGTCAGAATAATTGTATCATCAGCATGGAGCAGTGCAAGAATAGGGTGTGAACATAATCTAGGAGGATGTAGGTCAGAGCCTAATAAGGTCTGTACTATTGAATTTATATTGAGCAATATAAAAGTACTGCTCAATAATAAGACAGTTAATGTTTTGATGAATCAAATAAGACATTCGTTTGGCTTCACATATAGAATAATAATAATAATAATAATAATAATAATAATAATAATAATGACAGAAAAAGACCAAAATAATCCCAGTGGTAATTGGCGCCAGTTCCAAAAGACCTTGAAGAGCACCTCAACACCATAGGGGCCACAGAAATCACCATCAGCCAATTACAAAAAGCAGCTTTACTGGGAACAGCCTATATTCTGCAACGATACCTATAACAACAGCAACAACATTGACAATAAAATTCTGGCATCCCAGGTCCTTGGGAAGGACTCAATGTCTGGATAAAACAAACCAGTCAATAACACCTGACTGTGTAAAATAATAATATTTTACATTTATATCCCGCTCTTCCTCCAAGGAGCCCAGAGCAGTGTACTACATACTTGAGTTTCTCCTCAAAACAACCCCGTGAAGTAGATTAGGCTGAGAGAGAAGTGACTGGCCCAGAGTCACCCAGCTAGTATCATGGCTGAATGGGGATTTGAATTCGGGTCTCCCTGGTCCTAGTCCAGCACTCTAACCACTATACCACGCTGGCTCTCTCATTAATAATAAATAATAATAATGATGATGATGATGATGATGGAACCATTGTGAGTTTTGTTTCAGGTCTCTGCACATCTGTTATTTGCAGAAAATATACATTTCAGTTCATCATTTTTATGTGAAAACCTATATGAAATGCAGCCTTGAAGAAAGAACACACCAAAAAACCCTGGGACACATAAAAACACAAAGAATCTATATCAAGCCCACTATAATTGATGGCATCACATTTCTCCCAGGAAAATTCCTGGACTAAATCTGCCCAGTTTTGGGGTGGAAATGGTTTGTACTTGAGTTTCAAATGATGTCACAGTCACAGGGTCTAAGCGTTCTGGACTTCTAGCAAGAACTTACAACAATCAAGAATGGAAACGTTCCAGGGTACTACCAATCAAGCATTCAAGCTCATGTTTAAATTTTGCTGATCATCAGCTCTTAAAATATGTTACAGTAAACAAGATGACAATCAAAAATGCAAGTATTCCACTGAATCATTTGTGAGACATTCTTAGCAGAAGATACTGACAAATAACAGCAAGTAACCTTTCATTATCACCCTCAAGTACTTTAACAAGTGTAACAAAATGTGAATATGCAACAAAATGACACTAAATTTCATGTTAGGCAAAAGCTAAAAAATAAGGGGGGAAACCCACCATTATTGTTGTAACCTTTCACTATTTCTGAAAGTCACACACCCAGTATGGCAAAGTATAGCTAGCAGGAAAATACACTCATGTTTTAAATATGTATAAATTGAATTCTGCCAATCCTTAGAGTCTTTCCAAGGAAATGACTTGTATGGAAAAGAAATGGGGGGTGGGGAGAAGAGAAGTAACAGCCATATGTTTGAACAAACTGCTCCTTGGAAAACTGGAAAAATGCAGCTTAATGTTTAAAAGTTGCTTGCTTGCTAATTACATGGTTTACTTAAACTTGGTGTTCAGATGACCTCTAAATAGTTTGTGCTTGTGTGTTTTTAAAAACATAAATAGTTAATGAATATTGCAACATATCAGTTTCCTGCTCCAGTTGGCTGACTTGTTAAATTGGCAGGAATTCAGGGTTCTGCAAAGCTGAAAGCATATGTCTCATGTTTAAATTAAAAAAAGAAAGAAAGAAAGAAAAAGAAAAGAAAAAAGACAACTTCTTGTTACAAACACTTCAGTGAAAATCACCATCCAGTTTAGAGCCAGTTCAGACCAGGTGCTGAAGACAGAGTAAATAGGTAACACATGAAAGCCTGATAAAAACTAGAGCCTCTTTGGGAATTATGATCAACGTTCCATTCTAAATAGCAAACTGAAATATGAACCGCAATATCAATATCTATCTAGGGACACTTTTAAAAAGCCATGTGGCAGGATATTAATTTAAGAATAAGTAACTAAGCTACTTCAATACTGAGTAATTTTTAAAATACATAAAATATAAATGTTAGTGTATTTTGAAACTAAACGTATCTGAATAATACATTTTATAAAATTGAAGTGTTTATAACATTAATTCTTTTTCTTTTTTTAACAAGAGACATATGCTTTCAGCTATACTGAGCCCATGAGATCCAGATAATATTTGTTATCAGGGTATTTACTTGCAGAGATTCTGCAGGTATCTTTGCCCCACACTGTAATAACCAAACCAGTTCTGAGTTCATAGAAAATGAGGTCTCATTTTACAGCTCAGGAATTCTGAAGTAGACATCCATTCCCAAATATAGGGTTTTTAATTTCCTTCCTACTCATGTTATGTGTAGTATTTTAGGGGCTATCTCCATGGATTCAGCTAAGAATTTACATCAGACCTCTGTGAAGATGAACTAACACTATTTCAGCTGATTTAGAGAGCCATATTCCTCCACAGATAGACAGATGGCCACATCAGGTCCACTAGACCTCTTTCCCCTATACCTTTCTCTGTTAGTTTTTTTTATTTTTATTGTTACATTTATATACCGCCTTTCATTAAAAACAATCCCAAGGCGGTTTACAAAAGTTAAAAAACATACAATAAAAATGACAATAAAAATATTAAGCTAAAAATACAAAACCAATCTAATTTAAAATCTATAAAATACAAACGTAAAAACTATACGTGAATAAAACACATAGAAGCAGCAATAAAACAATCATGTAAAGGCCGGGATAAAAAGTCAAGATTTAACAAGCTTTCTAAAAACTGTGATGGAGTCAGAGGAGCGAATGGCCACTGGGAGAGCATTTCAAAGTCTGGGGGCAGCAACAGAGAAGACCCTGTCCCAAGTGCACGACTGCCGATCCTCCCTCATTGTCAGCACCCGGAGCAGAGCCCCCTCAGATGACCTTGTTAAGAGGGCAGCAACCCTTAGGAGCAGGCGGTCCCTCAAGTACCCTGGGTCCAAACCATTACGGGCTTTAAAGGTCAAAACCAGTACCTTGAATTGGACCCGGAAACGAACTGGCAGCCAGTGCAACTCTTTCAGAATGGGTGTGATGTGCTCCCACCAGGCAGCTCCTGATAAAACCCTAGCTGCCGCGTTTTGCACTAGCTGTAGTTTCTGGATAGTCTTCAAGGGCAGCCCCACACAGAGTGTGTTACAGTAATCCAGCTGTGACAGTAATCCAGGGGTGCCGACTAAGGCATGGGTAACCATGGCCAGCTCTGCCTTCTCGAGAAAGGGATGCAGCTGGCGCACTAGCCAAAGCCGTGCAAAGGCACCCCTGGCCACCGCCTCCACCTGAGCTTCCAAAAGCAGAGCCGGGTCCAGTAGTACCCCCAAGCTGCCTACTTGCTCCTTCAAGGGGAGTGCAACCCCATCCAGAACTGGTAAAATCTCCTCATCCTGACTGGCTCTCCTACTGACCAACAGTACCTCCATCTTGTCCGGATTCAATTTCAGTTTATTAGCCCACATCCAACCCATCACGGCCTCCAGCCCCCGATTCAGGACATCCACCGCCTCCCTAGGATCAGGTGATAAGGAGAGATCGAGCTGAGTGTCATCTGCATATTGCTGACAACTCAGTCCAAGTCCCCAGATGACCTCTCCCAGAGGTTTCATGTAGATGTTAAACAGCATGGGGGACAAGACTGAACCCTGCGGGTCCCCACAGGCCAACAGCCATGGGGCTGAGCAGTAGTCCCTCAGCACCACCTTCTGGACCCTCCCCCCATGAAATGACCGGAGCCACTGCAATGCAGTACCTCTGATTCCCATACTCGAGAGGCAGCCCAGAAGGATACCATGGCTGATGGTATTGAACGTCGCCGAGAAGTCCAGCAGAACCAAGTCGGACGCACTCCCCCTGTCTAGTTCCCGGCATAGGTCATCCACTAGAATGACCAAGGCAGTCTCAGTCCCATATCTGGGGCAGAAGCTAGATTGAAAAGGGTCCAAGCTGAAATAATGATATAAAATACATAAAACAGTATATACTGAACGGTGAAACATTACTAGTAAAGACTAGTAACAGCTACTTATCCTGGGGTGGCTGTAAGTGAACCCTGAGGCTTTAATATGCTTGGTAAAGTTTGAACGTATAGTAATGTTACTCAACCTTCATCTTGTATCTATGGGAAACAGCCCCTGATGAAGAGCCTTGCAAAACAGCTACTTATCCCAGGGTGGTTGTAGTGTGCTCTCCCCTACAGTATTTGATTTGTTATCTACCATCAGTCATCACAGAGCATGTCGCTTGCTTTTTCCTGTATTAAGGACTTATGATGATTTAAGGACTTATGATCCGTACAGCATACATCACAGAGCACGGCGCTTGCTTTTTTTTTTTTAATTCAACGACTCATGACCTGAACTGTATGTATTTATCACATTTCTTTATCCGGAAAACATCTTGGACTCTGCCTGTATACCTATATATACCATTTATCCATTTTTCATATTTTTGTTGTTCTCTATATTTATTGGTTCTGTATGCTGCATTTCTATGTTGAATTCAGTTATTTAATTTCTGTATGGGTTATAAGATGTTTCCACTGTGGAATGGCAATTTATGTGGTTTGACCGCAATTGGATAAGGTGTCAGTTTACCACCGTTTCGGCATCACGCCTGTTTTGAGTGTCTACATTTGGCCAGAATGGCTTTGCCAATTTCATAAAAACGATCTTTGTTAGATATTTCATATCAGTTTATTCCATAATAGTTTGACTGTTTTCAGTGTGTTGAGAGTTGGTTCATTCACTTTTTTGTTCACAGGTTTTTTTGCTCTTCTTTCTTTGATTCCGTGAACCCCATTTTTCCTTATCTCTCCTACTGCATTTCCCTTGCTGATGCACCATTAAAAAGGTGTCTGTTGGAACGGTGGCATACCTCCCGGCTGCCCCGGTGTCCTCCTCGGCCAGAAGTAAAAGGAAGTACCTGGCACACATGCATGCACTGGGTACAGGCGTGGGCACGTCACGGTTGCCCACCCGCCAGGCGCGTGAGTGAGCACAATGTGTGTGCACACGCTCCCGGCATATGCACATGCGCCCGGTACATACTTTTACTTCCATCCGAGGAGGACATCGAGGTGGCAGGGAGGTACCCTGTCGCCCCAATGGACACTTTTTAAATGGAGCACCAGTGGTGGAAATGTGGTGGGGATATGGGCACCCTCTCCCGCCCTGAAAGGTATGCCCCCACCTTCAAACCGGCAGAACTGCTGGTTGTTCAAACCGGTTCTGAGGCCCATGGAGGACCTCCGAACTGGTTCCATGCACATCCCTAGTATATCCCCCTGGAAGAGTTAATCTGCTCATATAAAAAATGTGAATGGGACTCCTTACAGCTAGAGGAGGAATTTTGTATTCCCCTCCCCACCTTTTTATCGTTACACATAAGAACATAAGAATAGCCTTGCTGGATCAGGCACAAGGCATCCTGTTTCACACAGTGGCCCACCAGATGCCTCTGGGGAGCCCACAGGCAAGAGGTATACGTATGCCCTCTCTCCTGCTGTTGCTCCCCTGCAACTGGTATTGAGAAGCATTATTCCTCTGAGGCTGGAGATGGCTCACAACCATCAGACTAGCAGCCATTGATAAACCGGTCCTCCATGAATCTGTCTAAACCCCTTTTAAAGCCATCCACATTCCATGACAAGGAACAGGGGCGTAACTACCATTAGGCAGGGGGAGGCAGTCGTCTGGGGGCCCCACTGCCTTGAGGGGCCCCCCAGAGACACCTCACATGACTCCCCATTGCCCCCTGCCCAGCCCCAAGACCCTTCAGCCACTTGCGCTGTTTGCCCTCTCTCCTGCTTGTCGTCCTGGTCGGAAATCAAAGCAGCAGGCAAGCTGCTTTTCTCCCTGGCACCTCTCAGCTGATCGGCGGGTGGGCGGGGCTTCCAGGGAGGCCTCCGTGTAGGCCTCAGTCAAGCCTGAATTCGAGTAGGCTGGCAAGCCCCAGGAAGAAGGCTGGCAGTCAGAGTAGCCACTACAGCTCTCTGCAGCAGACCCTCTTCCCAGGCCAGACAGCTCAGCCTTTGCCAGGTAGAATATGAATTCCTTTTTGTGGTTACACTCCCCCCACCCCCTATATAGGGATCTGCTTGCCATAGGGCTTTGATGGGGGGGGGGAGACTGAGAAGTCTCTGAATATTTAATTTAAAACTGATTGGAAAATTTGCTGGCTTAAAAAAAAACCCTCTAAAAAGTCCTATAAGTGGCTTGTTTCATGGCAGGAAATTACAAAAACTTCTGGAACAAATTTATTTATGTATTAATTCATTCATTCATTCATAAATACACTTATGTTCAAGTTGTTTTGCAACCCAGGTCTGAGTGAGAACTGAGACATGAGTGAGAACTGTGAAGCATGTGTTGTGATTTTATTTTATTTTATTTTATTTTTCTTGTGTGTGAACTGCTCCCCAATAACTTGCAGGGACTTCAGGGTAAATCTGGCCAACATGTGAATGCAGCACCTCTATTCCAGAGGAGATGTGTGTTAAAGGGCTTTAAAAGCCTGGTGTGAAAAACCTCCTGGAATCAAACTTTTCTGAATTTGTTCAGAATTCTGAGAAAACAAACAGAGGCTCACCCTGCATGGTTGAAAGTCTCCTTTGCTAATCTGCAGCAAGGGGCCCATTTTAATAATTAGTGTTTCTAGTGTCTTCTCATTTGCTCAGTTTTGTACATCTGTTTTTTGTATGTTTTGAATGAGGACAGGAATGTGAGAATAAAAGTCCCCTGCTAACTGGACAAAGAGGCACCTTTTTCTCTTTGTAAACCGCCCTGAGCCATTTTTGGAAGGGCGGTATAGAAATTGAATTATTATTATTATTATTATTATTATTATTATTATTATTATTATTATTATTATTAAAAAATTTCTCGGCGGGGAGGCCCATTTAAGAATCTTGTCTCAGGGCCCACTCCAACCTAGTTACGCCCCTGACAAGGAATTCCACAGATTAATTATGCACTGTGTGAAAAACATACTTCTGCTTGTCGGTCCTAAATGTCCCAACCTTCAGTTTCATGGGGTGACCCCTGGTTCTAGTGTTGTGAGAGAGGGAGAAAAATTTCTGTCTGTCTACCCTCTCCACTTCTTGCATAATTTTATACACTTCAATCATGCATAAAATGAAGTAACATTTTTAGTTTCCTCTTCTGTCCGCTCACCTCTGCATTACAGAAATTGCTTGACATTGCTTCTGTGACCAGCCTGGAGTGGTAGAAATAATTAGGGTGCCAGGTTGCTCAGACACTTGAAGCAGCAGTATGGGGCACTTAAACAGCACTGTTCTTCAGCAGGAATCTATTCATTAATATGATTCCAGACTGCTAGATGGCACTGTGCTAATGCAATAATTGCAAGTAATTATTGTGCTGCAATAATTCACTAGTTCAACACAGGCATGAGTATCCCAGTAAAAGAAAAAAGAATTTGTTGAAGGAGATAGTCTACTTATATAATTTGTTTTATTATATTTTTTAACCCACCATTCCTCCAAAGAGCACTCATTTTATTTTTTCTTTATTTTTAAGAATTTCTGCTCCACCCTTCACCACAGTCTTAGGGCAGCTTACAAGTTCGAAATAGAAATACAAAAATAATACTATAAAACTCCTAAGACCAATAAAATGCTGAAAAACTATTAGAGAGATATAAACAACTATGAACAATTACAATTAACCAGTGGAGGAAAATGCTTGACTGAACAAGAGTATCTTAGAGAGGAGGCCAAATGGATCTCTTGGGGAAGGAAATTCCACAAGGAGGGGGCCTTCAATAAGAGGGCCCTATCCCATGTGGCTGCTAAACAAATCTAAACAACATGCAAGAGGCCCTCTCTCTCAGATCTTAAAGGTCAAGCAGATTAAAATGGGGAAAGGTACCCTGGCCCCAGACCTTATCCTCACAACAGCACTGTGATGTAGATTAGACTGAGAAAGAGTTTCTCCATCTTTAGTTGTTATTATTTTTATGTGTAAATAACTTTGAGAACTTTTGTTGAAAAATGATATATAAATAGAAGCAGAGGAGATGGTGGTGGCTGACCACCTAATGAGTTTTGTGAATGACAGGACCCTAATCCCCCTGCTTTAAGTACAACATTCTAACTATTACTACAGTACACTGGCGCTCAGAACTGAAGAATAATTATCTCTGTAGAGAGAACAGATACAGAACATGCAACTACAATTGCATAATAAGTGACATTTGCTTACTGGCAGGTACAGATAGGCACATCAGTTTCATTTCATTCATTCCAAAGTGTTACTATGTGATTTTAGTGACTAAACCGAGTGGGATGTGTGCTAATAACATCAATAGGCTTTTAATAAATTGCCTCACATGATTCATCTCAAGATTTACAAGACACATTGACTAGGTCCTCATGCTGATTTCCTTTTAAATTATCCAATACTCATTTTATTTCAATAAAATGTTCAATGTTCATTTTAGACATGATTACCTTTGGAGTGCCAAACAGGGCAGATCCTGAAGTGCACAAAGCTGTGGTTTGCTGAATATGCATTTTAAATTTATTTTAACTTCCCAAAGCCAATGTTACATTGATTAATGAAAGAAAACTGTTTTAACTGGTGAACAAAGCCAATGTTTAGTCACAAAAATGATAACACTTCCACAAATTCAGTACTAGCTCTCAGCATTTGCTATAGCGTGTATCTGAAGTAATCTATACAAAATAGCTGGGCTGTCTCCTAATTACCATACGTTTATTTCTGCTTCTTAAATAGGGCTTCCCTGCATATACACACATGCACATACAAAATGTATATACTTTTTAAAAAGAAAAGTACACAAAACAGTTTACATAACCAACAAAAAGGAATGAAGCATCCTCTATCCCCTGAAAAGCCACTTCTGAGAATTGGGGAACCCTCTGAACACCATGGGTTGTGGTGTCTCTGTACATCCTTGAACCTGGATACTGAAGGCAGCTGGCAGTGAGGGCAAGGATTGGCTGATCAATGCTTCATTGGTGGGTGGTGTGGTTCAGTCAGGTCTAAAGCAGGTGGTGGAATATCCCCTGCTGAAGAAGCACTCCCTAGACCCTGGGATTCTTGACAACTAATGGCCAGTTTTCTACACACCATTCTTCTGCAAGATGCTTGAGGATGTAGTGGAGATACCTTGATGAAACTGATCCCGTTTCAGCTTCAGAAATACCTGGATCATACTGATACCTTATTCAGCTGCAGAGATTCCTGGATGAAACAGGTTATCTTGACTCTGGCCTGGGTTTTAATGCTGAAACCACCTTAGTCACTCTAGTGGGTGACTTATGTTGGGCTCTGGACAGCGGGGATGTGTTCTGCTGGATCTTTCAGTGGCTTTCTGTATCATCAACAGTGGGATTCTTCCGGAGTGCCTTGCGGAGATGGAGCTGGGAGCCCCAGTTTTACAATGGTTCTGCTCTTTCCAGCAGGGTAGGTTCCAGCAGGTGGTGCTGATAGGGATTCCTGCTCAATGGGCATTAGCCTATAGCAATCTGCAAGGTTCTATTTTTTTCCCATGCCCTTTAACTTCTACACAAAACCCTTTGTCAATGCCAGAAGGGAACATCACAAAACCTTTGTTCATTACCAATCCAGCCTTTAAAACCTAATACGAATTACAAATCTCTTTAGGGTCTTAAAAGGATGGCAGGATTCCGCCCCCTTAACTAACGGTATGAAAGTAATAACTAGAAATTGTTAGTGGTACCTTACATACCTCTGCACAATGAATCTATTTTTGGTGGATGCTGATATCCTGTGACTTTAATCATGTCTGCACAAATCTCCACTTTGAACTGTAAGGGAATTTACACTTCATGGATCCCTTAGAGGAAGTATACGCTTACCTGTTATTTTCTGCAGTAAGGTAGATAACTCGGGTTCATCACAAAGAGAATGAATAAAGGCCTCCTTCACTTCTTCTTCAGCTTCATCTAACTCTTTTCCCATTTTTATTTCTCCAACTATGGAGTAAATGTACACCAGCAATAGAAGGAGATCTTCAGGAGTATAATCATTATCTGTTCTGTTACGAGACTTGATGATAGGCAGTAATTGGTTGAGGACACTGGGCAATGTTGACTCTCCAATATTCTGCAAGTGAGAAAAAAAGAGAACCCCTTATTTTCAAAGTATAAACATATATTACCAAGACAACTGTAGAAATATTCTGAAAGAAGGCCTAAAAACCTTCAGTGGATTCTGGAGGTGAATATTCAAATCTGCAGTCTGCCATTATGCTGCAATTTCTCAATGCATTTTTTGAGGTAACTTCATTACACAATCACATATCTATTCCAGGAATGGGAAGTAAAGATATAATAGTATAAGACTTCTCAAAGCCTCATAACTTAATCTTCCCTGGGTACACAGACTGGGTAGTAAAACTTTCCATACCAAATTTAAGCCAAATTGGATCCTACCCCGCCTCAAGATTGTGATCTTTTAAAAAAGGTTTTCTACCACATTTTGAAAAAGGTGCTTGAAATTGAAAACACCTTTAAAAAACAAACAAACCTGACCTGTTTTCAAATGAGCCATGATTTTGTTTGTGTATGTGGGTTATATGGACCACCAACCATCTCCTTAAAAGCCTCTGCTGTCTTCTCCCTCTGTAAAGCAGCAGTGTTAAAAGGAAATGAAAGTCTGATGTTCTTCTCAAGACATGAGGGCTGTTTCAAGCAAAAAAAAATTTTTTTTTAAATTGAAAATCCATATTTGAATTTGAACTTTGTGACAACAGTTTCACTACAGGAAAGAAGCTGTGTATAACTGCTGCTTTTATTATTATTTTGATTGTATTTGGGACTATTATTTTATTGCTATTATGCTTTTTTCCCTATGAAGCTATCCTAAAAACATTATTGAAGGGCAGTATAAAAATCCACAAAATAATAGTCATTTTATAAGTGTGACAGTCTTGGGTTTTCTATTTGTTTTAAAAACTTATAAAATAAAACTAGTATTTAGATTTATAATTAATGGAAGAGTAAACATACTTTTAAAAGAATGTTTCAGTGGCCTGTCAAAGAGACCATAGGGAACAAGAGACTGTGTTACAACCACCGTCATAGCCCTTGCACCTGAATCTTCTTGGCTATGGGTAAAAAGAGGGAGGAACGCCAGTCACAGCTGCAAAACCTGGCCCAGTTGAATATTTTCTTTCATTTTAGGAGCAGCATCTATTTATTCGCATGAAGCAGAATTAAGGAATAACCAGGGTACTGTAACCCTGTCCTTCATAGGGGAACCCTATACCTAAAATACACTTTTAAGGTATTTAGAACTCTATGCATATAATATTCCTTCCAGACTCCATCACTAGGGGAACTCAAACTGCTCTTCCAGTTCAAAAGGATATTACTATAAGAGCACAATAATAAGGGGTGTGTTTACTTTGTGCAAAAAGACACATATATGCAAAATTCTGCAACCTGTATATATGGAGCACATTTGCGTGAGTTCATCTCTTGCATTTTATATTCTTTCTGCAATTTATGGGGAGGATGAAGGAGCTATACAAGGCACTCAGCTTAAGCCAAAGCTTTTAAATTTTCACGCAACCTTGATATTAATCACAACAGTCTAGAAAGACTTAAAAGGGGGGAAAGCCACAATAGATATCAGCTTTATTTTACAGAAAGGGGTTATTTTGAGTTACCTTTAAATATTTAGAAAAAATTGTCACTTCCTTGTATACAAGTAAATGGCTCAGAAGAATGGTGCACAATCATAGACAAATCTGGATTACTCAGGGAGTATTCTAGACACAGATTTGGTGAATGCCTGAATCTCTTTAATGCAAGTTTTCCAAAAATGGAATGCTATACATGGACACGTGACTTCAAATTCTGTGCAAAAAAAATGCAGAATTCTGTAACCTCTACACATTAAGCAAATTAGAGAGGAAAAAACTGCACATTCTAAAACTGCTATCTACTGCATGAGGGTTAAGAACTCTTTGAAACATTTTCCCCCCTTTGGATGGACATAATATTTTTGCTATTAATTGATATTTACATGTTGAGGGGATAGCGATTAATATCTGCATTTTAGAATTGATGCCATTTGCCATAAGCCTGAGATATAGAGTGGGTTACACATTTTAAAAAAACCAACTAACCAAGCAGTGCTTTAACACATGTAAAATATGGAATAAACCAATACCTTCAGAGTGAAAAAGACCACAGAGAGCTGGGAAATTTGCCGCAAACGAAATATCTAGCAGTTTGTCATTAATTAGCCACCTCTAATGATTTGTAACAGCACAAAGAGCTCCTAAATCAATCAATTATACTGACTGAACAATCCTTAAAACACACATTTTTAAAATGTAACTACCTGTGACCCAAATTTCCTGCAGGTTATGTTGGCCTCAGGTTAATATCAAGGGGGCCAGTAAAAATAATAAAAAGAGGGTCCATTCTATACTTCCCCAAACCCTCCATAAAAACATTCACACTAAGAGTGGCTCCAACCAAGTTTAGTCTACCACCTGTCTTTACTTTTGTCATTTGGCCATTTTATCGGAATACTAGAACAAGTATGCAAGAGACATTTTCTCCCAGGGACGTTTTTGTATAGGATGGTAAGTAAGTAAGTAAACAAACAAATGAATAAACAGATATGACCATAGAAGGGTCAAGAAGAAAATAATTGAATTTGATTGTGAGGGGTCCCTTCTGATTTCTGGTCAGAAGCACTTGGGTGCTTCTACTGAGATTCAGACCAAGCTCCAGAGAAAACCACCAAAATTGAAGTTTCTTCACTGACAGTCTCAAATCTAGATGATCTTTTGGAATTTTCCATGCCTACAATTATATGATTCTATGAACAGGTCTTTAGTTGGAAAATAAAGCAGTCTCTGAACAGCAGATGAAGAACAGAAGCCACAAAGGACAGCATTTGTAGAAACAAAGTCATTCACTGATGTATCTCTGACCTAAAACTTTAATGTTGTATCATGCTAGGACATACTAGCAGAAAGAAATGACATGAGTGACAAAAGAGATGCTGGCCTGGTTCAGATATGAGGTAGAGCTAGGTCTTTGAGCATCAGGCACGCATCCCTGCTCCCCTTCACATACAAGGAAAGAAATTATTCTTAGAATATGCCAGAATCTATCATGACATCTGAACCAGATCCTGCTTTATTTGCAAACTCTAACTAAAATAAGCAAGGACACCAGGTTCAGACAACAGATTCTGGCTCATTCTAAATCAGGGTCGGAAGCAAAATCTTTCCTCATGTGCCCAAGATTAGGGGACATCACATAAAACCAGAGTTCAGTCTTAACTTCATGTGATGTCTAACCCTGGCCTATATCTAGTTGCATGTTTTCTTTTCAGGACCAGGCAAATACGCTCCCCCCAACCCCGACCTCTTTACTTGAGGTATTTTTCTGCTGCTGTAATAAGCGTCCTGAAGGAATTTAATCAAGTATCAGCTCAAACAACCCACCAAATTCCAACTAGTTTTAATGAATTTATTATTTCCAAGTCATGCAATTAACTCATGTGTGGAGGCAGGAGATTGCAGAGAGATGATGAACTTATGGTCCAATGGAGTTCAAATCACAGGAGATACATTATTACAGATGGAGAGTATTGGCTGGTGATCCATTAGGTGAAAGGATAGTGGTTTTACTAACTATATACAGGGACTCCCAGTGAAAGCTTCATGGTGGAATGCACTGAGAATTGGAACTAAAGCAAGCAGGCAGGGCTGTTTGCTTAGGACTGGTTGACTGAGAGAAGAAGACTCTGCCAATCCATCCCTAGTGCTTTGATTCTGGTCAAACTTTGATTCTGGTCTTAACTAGGAGATTCTGTTTACACAAACAAGTATACTTGATTAATCTAGAGACTCATACTAAGGGACTCTCCTAAAGATTATTTAAGCTGTTAGGAAGGCTTAATCAATAACATGATTCTCTATTTTGCATGGAGCCTAAACCCATGATGTCCCCCGTGGTAACACAGCTCCTGTTTTTGAGCTGCCATTTTACTTGCTTTTTATTGTTATTTTATATCTTTATAAAAACCATGCTGAGGGGTTTACACACACACACACACACACACACACACACACACACACCCCAAAACAAAAACAAATAAATGTATTATTTTAAAACAAACAAGATAGGTTAATGCTACAGACTTAATAACCAAAATTGGGAAGAATAGATAATTTCACCAGTGGCAAAACTTTTAAATTTAGAGTCAGCCCTGTTTTCAAAACAAAACTGACTGAAAACTCAACTATTGCTTCTAAATTAAATATGATTTAAATGTGTCTCTTGAAATTAGTGCCCAAATATCGACCAGCTAAATTGAGAAAAAGAGAGCATAGAGATCTCAGAGCAGAGTGCACTACTGAAAGAGTTCAATACATCCCCCTCTTGCTGCATTTTTTTGCAAAATAGCGCTACAAAGTCTTTGCAGTTTCCATCTCTGTTTTGCTCACTAGTAGCTCCCAGCTCCTCAGAATTCTTCCCTTTTTGAGTGGCAATTTCCTGCCTTTGTTAAACTTTCAGGCTTTTCGTTGTGCTGGATTCTTCTCAGTGGAACCTGTCAAATTCTGTTGCTGATTTTATTATGCCATAAATGGAAGGCTTAAACACAAATGAGCCTTCTCTAACAACAAATTAAATACCTATAATTGCCAGATAACAAATCTTACACACACACTTCAGCAAGTTCCTTCAGTTGTGCTGTTGGGTCATAAATCATTACATCTGCAACATAAAACAACATAAATTTACAGCTATTTTGCTACAGTTTAATGGTTTGGTGGGGGGCCAACAGGAATAGGATGTTGAAACAATTTTTTAAAAAAGCACCTCCAAAAACATAAAATGAGTCTGGTTTTTATAGCACAAGTTACAGTATTTTTGTCTACTCCTCTGCAGAACCCTCAGCCTACAAACTGTTAATGAGTATAGTTATAAGCCCAACCGGCAAAGCTCAGACATGATACTTTAGAAACTGGCAGAGATTAACCATGAAGCATTCTCTAAGAAGGTAGGTGGCAGAAGTATCTGTTTTATTTGAAAAGGCACTGGCTGACATCCTGATTAACAAAATGTGCATCTTAGGAGGGCTTGAAGGGCCTCTCTGGGAGACCTCAAGCAACTCTCCTACACAAGAGGACTCATACTGCACAAGAAGACTAATATTTCTGAGCTCTGCAAGAGCATAAACACATTGCTGCTGACCCATGTTTTAAAGAGTGCTTCTGGAGTGTGAGCAGCACCTGGAAATATTAGGCCTCTTGAATAACAGTGTGAGCTCGGGAGGATTGGAGAAGTTGCTCAAAGGCTCCCAGTGCATCCCCACAGACCCTCCTAATGCCCACACTCTGGTCACTGGAATATCAGCCACTGCAAGGGCCAGCCACTGAGCAGTTCTGAGACCTGCATATCACTCATATCAGCTTGAACCTTGAAAGGTTAGTTGACCTGTTGAACTAAATTAGTTCAATTAGTGGTTATTGTTAATAAATTGCATACGGTTTCAATGTTTTATTATATTTCATAAGATCAACACCTTATTACTTTCTGAATGTTAGATATTGTGAGCATTGTATATGCATTGGACCTTGTGGAGAACCACTATAAACAATATCTGGAAGAGAAGGATGAAGTTAAAATACAAATACACAAAATAAACTACTAGCATGGCCATGGACTTCCATGAAGGGAAACACTGGCAGCTTCCATACTGCTCTCAGTTTCCATACACTCTTAGGTATGTCAAGAATACTCCAACTCATAAAGCAGAAACAACATGGTAGGGATGTGCACGAACCTGTTTGGAGGTCCTTTTATGGGCCTCCGAACAGGTTCGAACACTAGCCGGTTTGAACGTTCGGCGGGGGTAGGGTGTAGGACTTTAAGGGCGGGGGAGGAAGCACTTACCCCTCCCCCTGTCCGCTCCCCCAGCACTGAAGTTTTGTAAAATCCCCCGGGGCGGCAGTGTACCTCCCTGCCACCCCTTCTTCTTCTTTGGCCAGAAGTGGCTGGAAGTACTGGGCGTGCACACGTCGCAATTGCACATGAGTCTGTCTGATGTGCACTAGCATAATGAGCACGTGCGCCTGGTACTTCTAACCAAAGGAGAAGGGGCAGCAGGGAGGTATGCTGCCGCCCCGAGCAATTTTACAAAACTCTAGCACCGGCGGGGGGAAAGTGGGGGTAGGGGTAAGTGCACCCTCCCCTTCCCTTAAAGTCCTACTCCCCACCCCTTTGAGTCACTTCCACCCAGTTCCGTGCACATCCCTACAACATGGTACTGAAACCATATTAATTCCAGTAGGGCAATCGTCATCAAGCTCTCTACCACGTGGTTCCTATGGTGTGGCTGTGAAAAACAGACCCATGGATTTTTCACTCAAAGAAAACCTTGAAATCCAAGACACTATCAGTTGTCTAAGTTGGCATCAGCAAACACTATGAGTAAAAGATGTATCAATAGAGGATGTTACAATGTTACAGTCTTTTGCACTCATAGAATGCATACATTATCATGGTTTCTTTCTTCTGCATGCCAGGTACAAAGGTACCGTATTTTCCGGCGTATAAGACGACTTTTCACACCATAAATTTCTGCTCGTAAATGGGGGGGTCATCTTATACGCCGAGTGTAGTTTAGGGATCGCTAATTATACTATGGTTCCAAGCTCCTGTTGTGCCCCTTACCTCCTCCTGCACACACACAGCTTTCCGGTGCTTTGTAACAGCGGGCAGAGGGAAAGCGGAGGGAGGGAAAGCCCCTTACCTCCTCCTTCGCACACACAGCTTTCCGGTGCAGTGTAACAGCGGGCGGAGGGAAAGCGGAGCCCGCCCCTGCATCCACTACCGCCCATTGTAGTCCCGAGCTCCTGTTGTGCCCCTTACCTCCTCCTGCACACACACAGCTTTCCGGTGCAGTGTAACAGTGGGCGGAGGGAAAGCGGAGCCCGCCCCTGAATCCACTACCGCCCATTGTAGTCCCGAGCTCCTGTTGTGCCCCTTACCTCCTCCTCCTGCACACACAGCTTTCCGGTTCAGTTTGGACAGCGGGCAGTGGGAAAGCGGTGCCCGCCGCTTCATCGCTACTTCCACTGGGTCGGTGTGCCGGTTTGAGGAAAGTGAGTCAACATGTAGGAAGTCTATGCCTGAAGCTGCTGTCCTTAATTGAGAATAATGCCCACTGAACACGCTGACTTCGGAGGAAACATACACAGATTCCGGCAGCACATGAAACAGAGCCACTTGTGTCTATCTTCACAGCAGGGATAGCGGCACTGTTCACAGTACACGCCTCCGGCCCGCCCCTGCATCCCGCACTGCACGGCTCCCCTCCAGCCCGCACACGCGCACCCGAGGCGCACGCCTTGTAGTTCTTAGGTAGAGGCGTACGCCCCAAGCGCACACGCGCGAGCCGGAGGAAAGACGCACAGCAAAGACACAAGGGGCGGGGCGGAGGCATTTTTCCACGCACAATGCTGCTAACCTGGGACTGCTACAGTAATAAAAAAAACATACCAGTGAATTAAATCTGAATAATATAAACGTAATAAATACAATATGGTATAATAAACTATGGTATATGGTAATAGTGGTAATATGGATAAGTAGGAATAGGCAGGTGAAAGAGGTGTGTGTGCTTGGAGTTGGAGACAGGGAGGACAGGCAGGGAGCAGGGACCAATCAAATCAGGCTTTGTACACATCCAATTAATTGCCAGTATCACAGTACTGCACCAGTGTACTTACAGTACGGTATAGAAAATGTCCAACAGTCAAAATCCTATCATGCCATCATCAAACCCCATCATGGCACCAGCAAGAAGAAAGAAATATGAAGCTAGTTTCAAACTTAAAGTTGTAAACTTTGCCATGGAACATAATAATTGCGCTGCTGCAAGACAATATGGAGTAACAGAAAAGATGGTTCGGGACTGGAAAGCAAATGAAAAAGTATTAAAGACTATGCCAAGGGGTAAGTGTGCATTAAGAAGAGGCACCCCACATTGGCCAGAACTCGAAAAACATGTAGCAGACATGGTGAATGAGCATCGCCAAAACGGTTATGTAGTAACACGAAATAAAATACGCTTGTTTGCACTTCAGTGGGCCAAATCTAACCCAGATCACAGCAACAATTTTAAGGCCACTGTATCCTGGTGTAGTAGATTCATGACAAGGCATAATATGGTACTAAGGCAAAAGACAAAAATTGCCCAAAAATTACCTGCAGATCTGGATAGCAAAGTAAATAGTTTCCATCGCTACGTAATACAACAGCGCACTAAACATGGCTATGCGTTAAGTAATATTGGAAACATGGATGAAACTTCAATGAATTTTGATATGATTGGAAATAAAACTGTCCATCAAAAAGGTGAAAAAACAATTCTGATTAAAACAACAGGACATGAGAAGTCGAGTTTTACAGTGGTACTAGCATGCACAGCTGATGGCAACAAACTGAAACCGATGATTATTTTTAAAAGGAAAACAATGCCAAAACTCAAGTTCCCTGCTGGTTGTTTTGTACATGTGAATGAAAAAGGCTGGATGGATGAAGAGGGTGTGAAACTATGGCTTGATAATGTATGGAGAAGACGACCAGGCGGTCTTATTCAAAAACGTAGTCTACTGGTGTGGGATATGTTCAGGGCTCATTTAACTCCCACCACCAAGCAAAGGCTTGCAAGACTAAACACGGATGCAGCAGTTATTCCTGCAGGATTGACATCATTAGTACAGCCATTGGATGTGTGCCTAAACAAGCCGTTTAAAGATCGCATTCGAGAACAGTGGAATGAATGGATGGTTAGCGGCGAAAAGTCGTACACAAAAGGAGGAAATATGCGTGCTCCACAGTTGGATGTTTTGTGCCAATTTGTCATAACAGCCTGGAATGATATTGACGCAGAGACAGTAGTCAAGTCTTTCAAGAAGTGTGGAATATCAAATTCATTAGATGGTATGGAGGACGACTACTTGTGGCAAGATGAAGAGGAAGCCGAAGCTGAGAGCACACCATCTGATACGGAATTCGATCCATATGACGACTGCCTTGCAAATGTATCACAAGATGTCATTGATGAACTTATGATATCAGATGACGAACAGGAGGATTTTGAAGGCTTTTAAAAGGGAAACTGTCACGCTAGCAAAAAATACCATAGCTTGCAGTTATGATGCATGCTACTCGCCAGTGACTTGCCCAGCACTTGCTCTCTCTCTATTGTTTGTTAACTTCCTCCTATCATTGTCAGTTCCAGTTTAGTTTATAGCTTAGAAAACAAACAGTATGGCAGCTCCCATGCGTTTATTGTGTTATCCTTTCATTCAGCTTCTGAGTTTAATCCACCTGCACTTACGGTATGTTTACGGTACATGTTTGATGACATTCAGCCTTATGTTTATAAGTGACAGTTTTGCTGCTTTGAATTAAAATTACCATGTTGAAATCAAATCTGATGTTCTTATAAGTTTTATTTGGTGTGCGGAAGAGGGGGTAGTCTTATACGGCGAGTATATAACAAAATCTATATTTTAACTGGAAAAGTCAGGGGGTCGTCTTATACGCCCAGTCGTCTTATACGCCGGAAAATATGGTACATTTCCTACATCAGGTCTTATCGGTCAAGTATCCTTAGTTTTGAACTATCATAGTATTATCACCAGGCTAAAGAGGCAGCTCAACAGGCCACCTTAACTGCTTTATGCTGCTGCTTCCCATTGATCTACAAAATACAGTTGTTGTTTTAAAGTTCTTCAAACCTCACTGTGGGCCAGCTTGGACAATATTCTCAACTGTATGAGTAAGCATGTTTCCCTTCACAGCTGGTGCACAAGAGATTCATCCAACCACCTTCCAAATGCAGTGTTAATAGTACTATAAAATATTATTAAAACCACCTGCTGATGAGTGGTTCAAATGAATGGTCTAAGTGGAGGAGGAGGAAAAACTGATGCTCCTCTGCCAGACATTTAAAGGGGCTGGTCCAGAATATCATCCAAACTGGCCTCTTGTAAACCAGAAGTACTGAGAGGGAGGGAGAAAGGCAAAAGGTAGCAAGGAAACTGCTCAGGCTTCACCCACAGGCATTAGCTGTGATGCCCAATATGTAAGATTTCCATTCATACCTCTCAACCACCTACAACTAATTCACCTCTTAAGGCCTGGAGAATACTTTTAGAAATAAAATTTAAGGTAACAAGTCAAAATCAGCTTGACCATTACACTAGGCTATCCCACAATCTCCAGTGCAACGCAGGGGCCTTAAAAAAACAACTTAGCACTTAGCACTGTGTGTGTGTGTGTGTGTGAGAGAGAGAGAGAGAGAGATAGCAAGTCTCTAAGATTGTGTGAGTGGGTGAGGGAGATAAAAAATATCTCAGTAATCCGTAGAACATGGAAAGTAAGTAATATGATCTATCTATCTATCTATCTATCTATCTATCATATTTATATACTGCCCAAAACGCAAGTCTCTGGGCAGTTTACAACAATACAATTAAAACAACAAATAAAAAGGTTAAAACATTACAACAATTTAAAATTTAAAACAACTTTAAAACTATTAAAAACCATCAAACTATTAAAACAGTATCTAATTAAAAGCCTGGGTGAACAAATGTGTCCTGACTGCCTTTTTAAAAGTTGTAAGAGATGGGGAGGCTCTTATTTCAGCAGGGAACACATTCCAAAGACTTGGGGCAGCAATGAAGAAGGCCCGTCCCCGAGTAGCCACCAGACGAGCCGTGGCAACTGAAGACAAACCTCTCCTGATGATCTCAATGAGCAGTGTGACATTCTCTTAAATATCCAGGGCCCAAGCTGTTTAGGGCTTTATAGGTTATAACCACGATCTTGTATTTTGCCTGGAAATTTATCGGCAACCAGTGCAGATCTTTTAAGATAGGAGTGATATGGTCTCTCCGAGATAACCCAGAGACCAACCTCGCTGCTGCATTCTGGACCAACTGCAGTTTCCGGACTAGGTACAAAGGCAGCCCCACACAGAGTGCACTGCAGTAGATAAGTCTGCAGGTGAGCAGCAGATATTACAAATTGAAGGTTGAGAGGCAGTGAGTGGCTTGCCTATGTCCAACGTAGCAAATTCATAGCTGAGGACTTCCTAGTTCACAGATTATACTCCCAAATTATAAAATATTGTATATTTTAAAACAAAGTTATCAGGGATTTGTTTTAAGCAACAAGTATCGCACATTTTATTCAATAGTTGTGAAAAAGACTATTAACAACTCACATTTATGCATAATTATTTCTTTTTAAAAACTGTACATAAAAATCCCATAAAGCAATTAGCATAGGGAGGAAATGCTGTCTGTCCTCTACATATTTAGTTCTGTTGAATCCTATGATTTTCAGCAATAAAATACAATTAATGGTAGGTGGTCCACTATCACTGTGCAAAACATTTTTGTTTTAATTAGCCAAGAGCACTGAAATAGATTATTGTGCAAATACTGGCAAATCTTCAAACGAGAGCACATGCTGTCCATTTTCTTCACAATGAAAAAGTTCTTAAGAGAGATTTTGATAAAGATTTGCCTCCCTACTTACAGCCCACATTTGTAATGTTTATGTAAGTGAGGGATATAAATCTTTTTCAAATGAACCCCACTGTTCTTGAACCAGACTGCTTGTTATAAACTGCCTGTTTCCGTTTTGCCTGCTTAAGCAAGCAATGCAGAGCCTTGCCCTGGACATACTGGAACTAATTTAATGTGTTCCAGGTTTGATCCCCACTCCATTCTCCCAGCTTTTATGGGTAGATTTTACACAGTGGATTACTGCTGACTTAACAATGATTCATATGATAAGTGGGGTTTGATTTGTTTGGTTATTGCAGAAAATGTGCACTGGTAACAAAAATGCCACCAACCGCCATTAGAAATGAAACAATCCCAACTCAAAAAAAAAAGGGGGGGGGATAATAACATAAGGAACCCAACTTGGACACACAAAATGACCCCAAACCCCCTTTAAATAGGGCTAAGCCTTATTGTCTTAATACAAATGGGAGACAAGATTTTGCAGAGGGCTGTATTTGACTTGGAAACAAGCCAACAAACATTCTGTTAAACTGATTCTGTACAAAAGGATTTGTGCTTGCTCTTCCAAACACAAAAGGGGGACCACAGGAGAGAAATAGACCAAATAACAATTCTTTATACTGCCTAAGATTTAGCTCTTTATTTTTCTTCATCAATGGAAGATACATTAAGCAGGACATGATAAAGTTGGAACCATTGTTGCCAGTTTTAGCTTCTACATGAGCGCTCTCTCTCTCTCTCTCTCTCTCTCTCTCTCTCTCTCAAGCATCTTGTGTGTGAAATTTCTCTGTCCTGATGAAGACACAATTTGGCTCTGAAAGAACATTACATTTCCTCCAAAAGCAACAGTAGATGGCAGTATTGCATTTAGTTGCTCAGGGGACTAAAAAAGGGGAGATCGAGCTCAGAAAGACAGAAGATTCCTCTATACTAAATTTCAGTTGCGTCACAATGATTTTCCGAATGCAACAAAACTCATCTTGAACTACAGCAGAAATGTATTGTTTTCTTTTTTCCTTGGCTTCACTTTCAGGAATCATGATCATTGTCTCACACACACAAACAAGGAGTTAATAATTATTTTATTTGTTCTCCCAATCCTCCCTGAACAACCCAGTTGCGAACCTGGAATGAAAGATTTCTAGCTCTTTTTAAAAAAAAAGACGGGGGTCGGCATTGTATACTTTATGCTTCATATTTGAAAGGTATATTTTGAAGAGATGTTTTCAAAAGGCTTTGCATAGACAAATGTTTGCAACAAGTGCAATAATTTCCTTCTATATAATGGAGCCGTTTTGTGGTTGATAAACTTGGCAGAAGTGTTAAGCAAGGAAACAAACTGGCATTAGTATGAAACACCATCTCAAATGCTTTTCTTTCGTTTTGGGGAAGCAATAAAAAAACTCGTTGCCAGTTCTCAACACTAGAATGTCTACTGATGAGTCTCTATAAAGGACAAAGGGCATATGTTCTAGCACAAACACTGATCTTAGTCTTCTTAATTTCTGAGGGCAAATTGGCTGATGGGATCACTTTCCCAGGTGAAGATAGTGAAGAAGAATAAATAATAATTAGACTATTAACATTTAGTGAATATAAACATAGGCTGAAAGGACATTAGAGGAACAGAAATAATTAGAGAAAGCGATACATTTAAAAAGCGATTTTGGTATGATTGTATATTTCTAGAAATTTAAGCTTATCAACATTCAATTATCACTGTACTTACAGAAAGAGAAAGACAAAGAGAGAGAAGAGCAAGAATCTTACTGCAGTCCAGGGCACCTGGTCACATCCAACAACTAGCAATTTCATATTCAAATGGGCATCACCATTTGTATCAATAAGATTCACATGGGCTTGTTCAAAAGGCCTCAGATAAACACCACAATGCAGATGGGCCCCTGCATCACTAACTAGTGCAAAAAGCAGCTTACATAACTGTGATCAGCTGAAACAGTGTGCATTTAGTGAGAGCTGGTGGCTAAGAGACTGATCTAGGAATCAGGAAATTCCTGGCTTGAATCTCACCTCTGCCATGAACCAACTTGGTGGCCTTAGGCAAGTTACTCCCTCTCAGCCTCAGTTCCGCAGTAGTATTATTTCCGCAGTATGGAAATAATACTTCTCACTTATCTTACAGGATTGGTATAAGGATTGCATCAAATTAATATATGTGAATACAATTCATTCATGAATTACATGTAATACAAGCACTTTGAAGACTTGGAAATGCTATACAAATCCTAAGCATCAATAAGCTTTTGACCTTTGATGAAATGCATCTCAGTTTTTTTCCTTTTTTTCTTTTTTTGCACCTCTTTGGAAAAGGACGCAAATTGCTGAGACAACTGGACCAAAGCTCTCTTGCCCCTATTGAGTTGCAAAAGTTTACTAGTTGGGGCATAAAGTCGACAACGGTATGTAAATACAAATGGGGATTTTATGCATCCAGACAGCACTACTATAAATCTCCATCCATATTCTGCACAACTATATACAATTGTAGCAAGACTGGGGTAAAATATTTGCTACAAAGGTCTGATAGTTTATGAAATTGTCTAAACAGTTAAGCAAAGCAGGGAACATTGGCTGAATCTGTCTAGGCAACAGGGATGGATGCCGTCTTCATCTCCATTCAGAATATGAACAATGGGAGAATACACTTGCTCTCAGTTATTTCATTCATTCATTCATTTAACATTTTTGCATAACGCCCAAAATGCAAGTCTCTGGGCATTTTAAAACAAAACAATAAAAACAACAAGTAAAAAGGTTAAAACATTACAACAATTTAAAATTAAAACAATGTTAAAACTATTAAAAATCATCAAACTATTAAAACAGTATCTACTCAACAGTAGATACTCAGTCCAAAGTCCAGAGGCAGCAACATAGAAGGCCTGTCCCCTAGTAGCTACCAGATGAGCAAGTGGCAACTGCAGACGAACCTCTCCTGATGATCTCAATGGGTGGTGTAGTTCATAGCAAAGAAGACGTTCTCTTAAATACCCAGGGCCCAAGCTGTTTAGGGCTTTATAGGTTATAACCAAGACCCTTGTATTTTGCCCGGAAACTTATCAGCAAGCAGTGGAGATCTTTTAAGATAGGAGTGATATAGTCTCTCCAAGATGACCTAGAGACCAACCTGGCTGCCGCATTCTGGACCAACTGCTATGTTATGTCATCATGTAGTCAAACCTGCCTGGTTTTATCATGTAATAATAATATTCACTATATGATATCAGACTGGTTGGAATCACACTATGAACAAGTGAGTCTCCCTGAGTTGCACTGCACTAGGGTGGTGGGATATACATTTTATATTTATTTGTTTATTTAAAATATTTATACCCCACACCTCCAGTACACTATTGCTCCAGTACACTACTACACTACTGCTGCTTTTCTACACTACTGCTTTCTACACTACTACCTTTCTACACTACTGCTTTTACAACAATAAAATAGATAAATAAATAAATAAAATTACTTTTATTGTATACTGATACAATAAAAAATTAACCAAATTAAGTAAACAAGTTAAAAGTCAAAATAAAAACCACAATCAGTATTAAGTTTCAAATTAAAAGTTACTTTAAAAGCTAAACACTGATCATTGTAAAAACTAAAGAACCTACCAGATATAGCCAAAGATCATAGGCGGAACTGGGGTGGCAGGCATGGCACGTGCCCTAGGCGCCACTGAGGGAGGGGGCGCCATGCCAGTTCCTGCCACCCCCACCCCATTGCCCACCTGCCCAGCCCCAGGGCCCCTCAGCCACTTGCCTCCAGCTCCGGCCTAGGATTGGAGCAGCCTGCAAACTGCAGAGCTCCTCTCTCCCCGCCTCTCAGCTGATCGGCGGGTGGGTGGGTGGGGCTTCCAGAGAGGCCTCCGAGTAGGCCTCCCTGAAGCCTGAACTCAGCAGGCCCCAGCAAGCCAGGAAGGAGGCTGGCAGAGATCCCTGCAGCAGACCAGACCATCCAGCACAGCTTTTGCAAGGTAGGCTGTGAATTCCTTTTTGTGGTTACCCCCGTATATAGGGATCTGCTTGCCATTGGGCTTTGATATGGGTGGTGGGGCGAGACTGAGAAGTCTCTGAATATTTAATTTAAAACAGACTGAAAAATGTGCTGGCTTTAAAAACAAAAACTATCTAAGGCCTATAAGTGGCTTGTTTCATGTCAGAAAATTACAAAAACTTCTGGAACAAATATTTATTTATTTATTCATTCTTTCATTCATTTATAAATGCACTTATGTTCAAGTTGTTTTGCAACCCAGAAGGTCTGAGTGAGAACTGTGAAGCATGTGTTGTGCTTTTATTTTATTTTATTTTTCTTGTGTGTGAATTGCTCTCCAATAACTTGCAGGGACTTCAGGGTAAATCTGGCCAACATGTGAATGCAGCACCTCTATTCCAGAGGAGATGTGTGTTAAAGCGCTTTAAAAGCCTCGTGTGAAAAACCTCCTGGAATCAAACTTTACTGAATTTGTTCAGAATTCTGAGAAAACAAACATAGGCTCACCCTCTGCATGGTTGAAAGTCTCCTTTGCTAATCTGCAGCGAGGGGGCCATTTTAATAATTAGCGTTGCTAGTGTGTTCTAGGCAAAAAAGTAGCACAAATATATAGTACTCAATGTATATCACTATATACTGTGAAGTGTGCATGTGTGTATTCAGTGAAATGTATTTCCAGGCAGCATACTTATTTTGAAATATCAGACTTAAATCCTTGGGGGCCTGGGATGTGTGTAGGCCCTGGACTTTGAGGGGCTGGGGGCCCATTTTAAAATCTCATCTTGGCCCATTCCAACCTTGCAATGCCCCTGGCGGTCACTACACATGGGTTTCTGCACAACACCTGCACAGAAGAAACTTCCATGTAGAAAATGTGTCTCTTGTAAATTGACCCTGAATTTTCCATCCATGACTGGGATATCTGAGAGTTAGAGTCAATAATAAAAGAACAGCATCCTGCTTGTGACAGGAAGGGGCAAATTACAATGATTTCTTAGTCTGGCAGGGGCTGGTTTTGGCCCTGGCAGAACTTGGCTGTCTGCTCCTGTTGCAAATGCCTCTGTCTAGTGTGGCAAACTAATGTATCCTCCTCCCTCTTGGTATCAAAGTAAGCACTGGTGTGGTGAATGCACATATACCCCATCATGAGCCAACAGTCATCACAAGACAAAGGCTGGCAGGAATCATTCACTGGTTTATAGACACTCCACCACCACCACCACCACCACCTTCTTCTTCCCCTATTTTGCTAGTGGCTATTTGGGCAGGTGATCCTCTAGGACAAAGTCATGTTTTTTTTAAAAAGAATGAGATGAGACAGAGAAAATGACACTTGGAATCCTGACTGTTGTTCTAAGTCTTTTACAGAGATGGCTCATGTTTTCAGGTTTTGATCAACAACCATGTCTAGATGGTACAGTGTTCCTTTTAACAGGGATTTCCAGATATTGTTGACTACAAGTCCCATCATTCCTGTTGGGACAGGGGCGCAATTTCAGTGCTTGCCCTAGGCGCTATTTTCCCTAGTTACGCCTCTGCCAAAGATGGAGCATTAAAAAGCATATTTAAAAAGATGTGGTTTTAGTTGTTGTTTTTTAAATAGTGGGGGAGGGAGGGAGCACGGCAAAGCTCTTCAGGGAGGGTGTTTCAAAGCCAAGGGGCCACAACCAAATAGGCCCTATCTCTAGTTCCCACCAACCAGATCTCTGTTAGTGGCTGGGCTATGAGCAGGGCCTGCGACGATGAGCAGATCCTGGCAGGTTCATATGGGTGGATGCGATCCAACAGGTACCGCATATATTTTCAATATTTTAAATAAAACAAATATTTTAAATAAAATAAATATAATAAGGAGCTCTTCAAAAAGATACTGAAATGACAACATGTCAGGGGAACGACAACTGCTAACCAATGTGAGGTTTTTTTTGCATTTTTACACTTCCTCCCAAACAGAAACTTTTGCAATGAAAACCAAACTTCACAAATATTCAGCATTGCACTCTTATGCATGATGATATCACCTCTCTTTCTACATCAAGGCACCAGTGTCAACATTTAATAAGCAATTCCTTTCTGATATCAACTTCAAAGAATAAAGCAACATTTTCCTACATAAGAAAATCCTTTATTTTACAATCATGAGGAGCAGGGACAGGGTGGAAAAAGAGGTACCAGAGCACAAGCAAAAACATCCTTGTTGCATTTCCTATATCAGATAGTACTTAGAACAAACTTTAGTGACTGGATGTGTTACATTCATTTACAGCTTTCCACTACCATTTTGGTTCATTTCCTGAACACTTGCCCTGAAGTTGGGTCAGTGAGCATGAATCCTTCAAAGTGGATGCCTGGAGGCCAACTCATTAACAGCAGAGGAAATACAAGTGACAGTGATGTAACATATTCTGGGCAGGGAAAGGTTTTCTACAATGACAAGCATTTTTCAGGTCTGTCATCCCTCTGAAGTGCTTAGAGGCCAAGTTCCAGAGAGCTACTCTGAGCATGCCCAAGGGTATACATCTGCCTAGTGGGCTTTTGATTTTCTCTCTCTTTGTGTAGTAGGTCCCTGGGCCAAGTTAGCTTTTAAACAACCCCTAGTTTCCAAATCAGCTTGCTGGGGATGAGGGTGTGGGATGCAGTTTGAGAAACACAAGTCCAGAGTCCTTTTGGGTTCATGGAATTATTTGTGTGGTTGACAATAACGTTATTGACAATAACGTTTAAAGCTTCAGGCAGCAAATGAGCTACCCGATTTCTCAACATCTGCTATTAAAATTGGACACAAAATTCACCAAAATCAGGAGGGTAAGTCAACAAGCATAACTAGAACGGATATAATATTCCATACTCATAGGAACCATTGCTCTGGAATGTCCATGAATCCACATTTGAAAGGAAACAAAAGTAAAGTGCAGTAATGTTGTCAGCTTAAAATTATTTTAAAACTGTTAATTACTGCCTGTAAGGAATCCATTACTGCTACATGAATTGTGTAACACATACAACCAGATGTTAGGTCAGGCCAACATTTAAAAAATGAAAAGCCAAACTGGAATATGAATGTTGATATGATCAGTGTTCCCTCTAAGCAGTGCACGTGTGAGCGTACTCACATATTTTTTAATGTTGTTCAGTCAATTTTAGATCCCGCTCAGGTTGAATCAGGAAGCCCCACTCTGAATGCATGTGTGTATACATTGTCTTGATACTGCTGCCCAAAACAAAACTCATTCCGCACACAGATGAAAAATATTAGAGAGAACGCTGGATATGATATGAAACACACACACACACACACACACACACCCATGTAATATCTTGCCACTCTAAACTGCGACATATAATTCTTGCCTATTATATTCACAGATTAACAGCATAATTCAGGAAAAAGTACAGAAGGTGGGAAACAGAGTCTTGACAGAATTTGAAATTTTAATAACAAAGAATTCAGAGCATATGCTAGGCCTTACATATAAACTACTATTGAAGTATGATTCAGAATCAGAACAGGTGAAAGACTGTATGATAAAACGGATGCAGAACTTTAATAGGACAATAGAGATGCAACAGTGGGAATTCCAGTGGAAGCTGAATATAAAATTTACAGTGAACAGCACTCTAAGGGAAAATTGGTATAAAATGTACTTGCGTTGGTATATTACTCTAGCAATGATTTCAAAGATGGACAATGAATATCCTAGAGACTGTTGGAAATGTTCAGAGCAGAAAGGTACCTTTTATCATATGTGGTGGACATGTAAAAAAAGCCCAAAATTTTTGGTACACAATACATTTGAAGATGAAACAAATCTTGCAAATAGATTTTCCTTTTCTTCCAGAAATTTTAATGTTAAATTTTATTAAACCGTATATTCCTGCAAAACACACTGAACTTTCTTTATATATTATAACGGCGGCAAGAATCCTTTATGCTTCCTGTTGGAAAACAAATCTGATTCTGACTTTAGATTATTGGTAACTCAAACTTTGGGAATACGCATCAATAGCTAAAATTACTGCATATACTAAGAATAAATCTGAAGACTTTTTCTTTCAGCCATGGGAACCATTTATTAAATATATCGCAGGGTTTGGTACCTCATCCAAGATTTGGTTTTTCTTTGTAGAGAAATTTAAGGCAGACTATTGTGTATAGATAGTAGGAGCATCAATTTTGTTATTATTAATTGTTTACTTTTGCAGTTATATATTTTTCAGAGTAGGGGAAGGAGGGGAAAGATGTTGGCTGAAGGAATTCAGGTTGATATATACCAGGCCTGCTCAACTGTGGCCCCCCAGCTGTTTTTGGACTACAACTCCCATAATCCCCAGCCACAGTGACCAATCACCAGGGATTATGGGAGTTGTAGGCCAACATCCGCAGGAGAGCTGAAGTTGAGCAGGCCTGATATATACAGATTGTAATGAGTATCATTGTATTTGCTTTGCTTGATTATTTTTTTCCCTTTTTTCTTTTTTTCTATTTTCTTATGTCTCTTGTTTGTATTTCTGATAAAACCATAAAAATATTAGTATCAAAAGGAAAAATAAAAAATAAACTGAGACATTCAATAAAATAAAATGAAAGTTGGGAGATGATTTTGGTCAACTTTATTTATATTGATAGATATCCCTGACATTAACTGTACAGAGATGTATGCTTGAATATTCCAAGATTCTGAATACACATTGCAAGCATCAAAATGAAGTTCTGTACATGAACTTTTCAACCTGAGAGTTTTACCAGAAAAAGCTCCTTTGCAAGGGCTAATTAAAGGCACATTTCCGTCAAGACCTTCACTTCACTCTGGTTTTCATTTTGGACTTCTTGCTGTGTCAAAAGTCATGTTGCAAAAGGGAACTGAAGTTTATTATTAAATCAGGAGCAAGGTTTTTTTTTCTTATTTCTTTAGTCTAGCCTCAAACATGCTTTAAGTTTTGTCTTTGAATTTTGAATATCTAAATTAGATTGAGTTACCTGAACCAGAGGATAAAATGTAAACAGATACCAGAAACAAACGTTAGCTTTGCTCTACATAATAAGAGGACGGAAAAGTACAATGCACTCAAATGTTACTGCCAATCTTCCATGAAAATGAATTTGAATCAAAACTAAGAGGGAGTCAAATGTTTTCCCAATTTACTTTTTCTTTTAAAGTAATGATTTTGTGTAGGAGAACCCCTGTAAGGCCCTTCATCTGACTTTTTACATGCTGAGTGCAATTATTTGCAGCCACTGTTTCAGCATAGTTTTTGCTCTGTTTTCCTCCTCCTCTAGTGATCCCAGGAACACATATTAGATGTTATGACATCACAATGCTATATAACCCCTCAGACTTCATTGTATGCTTACATCACTAAAAAATGAAGCCTATTTAGATAAAGAGATATACTTCCTATACTGGGCACATGGGCAATATTAGCCACCCTATCACTCTAACAATCAGTTTCTCAGAAATCCCTAAATATACATAAGAGGGGGAAATCCTGTTTGTGAGCAGAATTAACAAACACACAGTTCTCCAAATTGTGGCCAGAATTCTTGTCTTTGCTTATGTGTAAGAAAACCCAAACAAAAGGACAGGTTGCTTACCTGTCACAGTGTTTCTTCAAGTGCTCTTCTGTGCATTCACACACATGGGATTTGCACCTGTGCAGAGACCAGTCCAGAACATTCCAGTCCAGAAAAAATAGATATTTTTTGGCAGTAACCCCACCCCCTTTGTAGCTACTCCATGGCTGTCCCACTCTGCTCCTTCAGTTAGAGCCACCACCGAGGCAACTACTAGAAAGAGAGAAAAGTAGGCTGCAGTGGGGCAGGAGGGCAGGTTGTGTGAATGCACAGAAGACCACTTGAAGTAACACCATTATAGGTAAGAAACACGTCCTTCTTCTTCGTGGTCTCTGTGCATCCCACACATGGGAGCTAGCGAGACTCTTACCTGGAAATCAGTGGAGGGGCAGCCTCAATGTGAAGCAGTCTGAAGGACATTATATTCAAAGGAAGCATCCCTTCTGGCTCTCAGGTCCAGGACGTAATGCTGGATGAAGGCTGAAGTCTGGGACCAAGTGGCTGCCTTGCAGGTGGTGTCCAGTGGAATCCCAGAGAGGAAGGCCACTGAAGTTGCAACAGAGCATGTGGAATGAGCTCATGGAACAGCAAGCAAGGGTTTCTTGGCCAGTTCGTAACAGAGCTTGATAGTAGAGCAGATCCAAGTGGAGAGGTGCTGGGTGGACATTTGCAGACCCATGTTGGGTCCTGAGTAGCAAACAAACAGAGCAGCAGCTTTTTGAAAGGGCTTCATCCTCTGGATGTAGAATGCCAATGCCCTACAGGCATCCAAGGAATACCATTTACGCTCCTCAGCAGTTTGGGGTTGAGGAAAAAATATTGGGAGGAAGATCTCCTGAGATATATGGAATTGAGAAACCACCTTCGGGAGGAAAGTGATATCATGAGTTAAAGTAACCTTTTCCTTATGGAAAGTAAGCAAGGGAGGATCAGCCCACAGTGTTCTGAGCTCACTCATGCGTCGGGCCAAGGTAACTGCCACTAGGAAGGCCGTTTTCAAGGTAAGGAGGCGGAGGTCAGTAGTGGCCATGGGTTCAAAGGGTTTCCCGGTCAACATGTTCAAAACTAAAGTCCCAGGCAGGTGCAAGACGGGGTTTTGGAGGGAACAATCACACTAACCCCTTGAAATTTTTTTTAACAGGAACTTTGAAAAAGGAACCATCAACATAGTGCGATAAAATGACCACGAGATGAACTTGAAGAGACAGGATTGATAGCCCCCGTTTCTTCAATTGTAGCAGGTAAGTGAGGAGATCATCCATGGTGGAACAGCGAGGGTTTATATGCAGCTGGTCAGCATAGGAGATGAAGCATTTCCATTTTGCATCATAGGAGTGAGGCATGAAGGGTTTCAATGCATTGTATAGCATGCTATCAACTGTCAGCATAGGTCCAGGTACCAGGCTGTCAGAGCTAGACTTCTGAGGCTTGGATGTGGGTCCATGGTGGCTGCTGAAAGCAGGAGGTCTGGACAATAAGGGAACCTCCAGAAGTTGCATGCTGCCGTGGACATGAGATTGGCAAACCAGTATTGACAAGGCCACCAGGGTGCTATTAGTACGCAGTGTGCTCATTCGTTCTGTGTCTTTTGGAGAACTCGAGGTATCAGAGGGAAAATGCATAAACGAACTCCCCAGTCCATCTGGACAGCAAGCCATTGCCCTCTGAACCTGGTTCCGCTGCATCCCTCCTGAAAAACTGTCGGCAACTGCAATTCTTGGCATTTGCAAAAGCATCTACGTCTGGTTTGCCCAAGAGTTGAAAGATCTTGGAGACAACCTCCAGATGGAGTTGCCACTCGTGAGATGGATATCTCTGTCGGTTGAGGGAGTCGGCCAATACATTGTCCTTTCCTGGTATGTAGGCTGCCTTCAGAAGGACACTGTGGTTTAGACACCAGTGCCAGCCTTAAGAGTGACCTGGAATGTGTGCCGCCCTGGCGGTTGATGTAAGTAGCAGTGGTAGTGTTGTCTGTGAAAAACGGGACATACTTGTTCTCCACCAGGGAACAGAATTTTAGAAGGGCACGCACAACTGCCAGCAATTCCAAATAGTTGAATGTGATGGCATATATTGGTTGGTATCCACATGCCAGAAGTTATGTGAGTGCCACAGTGAGCACCTCTGGTATGTGATGCATCCATGGTTATAGCGACATCTGGCATCGGTGCAATGAAGGGGCACCCCTCCATAAGATTGGGTTCGTGTGTCCACCACTTGGCAGCCCATGCCACAGCAGCCAGAACTTTGATCTTTTTTTGTCTGGCTTTCCATGGAGGGGGAGAAGCTGTCTAGGAGCCAAGCCTGGATGATTCTCATGCGCAGCTGAGCATGAGACAGAATGGCGGTCGTAGATTACATGAGCTCGAGTGTGCGCTGTACCCTGAAGACAGTGATTTGACAAGTGGAGGGGAGATGATTTGCAGCTGCAATGATCTCAGTGATGAATGGTTGAGGAAGCTGCTGAAAGGTGGGCATCAAGGAGGACACCTATGAACTCTATGCGCTTTGCCAGGTAAAGACGCGACTTTTTGTGAGGCCCAGAGCTTGGACCAGGTCTAGCGTAGTCTGAATGTGACTTTGGAGTAGAGTTTCTGATGATGCTACCAGAAGCCAGTCATCAATGCACAGGAAAATTATAACCCCACTTTGGTGCAGAAAGGCTGCAACCATGGTCATGGTCTTGGTGAAGATGCATGGTGCAGATGCCAGACTGAAGGGGAACATAGTGTACTGACAGTCCTAGTTTGCAATCTGGAACCTCAGGTATTTCTGGTACAAGGGGTGGATGGAGATGTGGAAGTAGGTGTCCTGGAGGTCGAGGGATGCAAACCACGCACCCCTTAGGAGGAGGGCTAGGATCATTTGAATGGTAACCCTGTGAAAGTGATGATAGTGTATGAAGCAGTTGAGTGTTCTGAAATCCAGGAAGGGTCTTAGCCCACCCACTCTCTTGGGTACAGAGAAGTACCTGGAGTGAAAACCTCAGAGAAGGCAATATGTGACCCTCTGTACAGCTTGTTTTTGTAAGAGATTCTGAACCTTCCTCCCGAAGGGTGTGAGTTTGTGGTGTTGGATGAGGGCCCGGGTTCGGAGGTGTTTGAGTGAACTCTATTGGATAAGGTTGGATAACTGACAGAATCCAGTTGTTGTTATTTCTTGCCACTGATGCTGGAAGGAGGACATGGAAATGTGCCTCAGGGTGGTGGTGGTTATCCTCTGTCTGGCTTTCCTGTTGGGGATAGCCTTGTGCTGTAAGGGATAAGGGGATAGCCTTGTGCTGTAGTCATATTTTCTTGTTGTAGGTGGATTGACATGCCTTGGAAGTAGCGGACTGTCTTCCTCAAGCCACAGAAGTTGGCTTATGCAATGAGCCATATTTGTTCCTCCTGTACACCTCTGAGTGTCGTGTATAAGGTCTGTAGGTATGGCTGGCCTGTTCCACTGTTTGTTTTTTGCTGGGCAGTACAGCTGGTAAGATGTGGAGGTGGTCATGGACTTAGCAGTAGATTTCAACTTTTGAACTCGCTCCATGATGTTGGTGAATAGGTATTCATCGTCGAAGGGTAGATCTTCAATTCTTGACTTTGCCTCAGGAGTCAGGGAGGTGGACTTGAGCCAGGCATATCTGCGCAAAGCTATAGAGGTACCAGTCGTGCATGAGGCACAGTCAGCAGTGTGATGTGCAGAATGAAGCAGCTGTTTTGTAATCTTATGGCCCTCATTGAGGATGTTAGAGGCTGAGTCCTTTAGCTCAGGTTGGGATAATTGCTCTAAAAATGATGAATGTTTTTCAAACAGCATATGAGTGTATTGCACCATACACGCCTGGTAGTTGGTGATGTGAAGTTGTAGGGCCGCTGCTGAGTAGTTTCTTTTCCCATTAATGTCCAGTTTACGACCATCCCTGTCCATGGGAGTGGATAGAGGCTTTTGTCAGGATCTGGTTTGAGACATTTCCACAACTACAGATGTGGGAACAGGATGCTTAAACAGGAATGAACAGTCAGAAACAGGGTATGATACATGCTGTCTAGGCACCTCGCCATGGGAGCCGACTTGTCCCAGGTCTGCTTTACTACTACCAGAATGGTGGGGATCAGCAGAAGAGAGAGCGGGGTTTTAGTATCGGCTGCTACTAAATTAAAGATTGAATCAGGAGCAGCTGTGGTGTTCTGATCAATCTCCACCCCCAGAGCCTTTGCCATATGTTCTATATGTTCTGAATAGATGCACAATTCCTCAATAGCCAAGTCAGATTTGGAATCTGGTTGTAAGGTGGTATCAAGAGGTACTTCTGAAGGCGTGGACTGTGTATCTGTATCAGACTCATATTTGGAAGCAGAGGCAGCATTGTCTGGGGCTGGGTCTAATGGAGCAGCACAGTCTGTTGGATCAGCAGTTTCATACAATGCAACCTGTGGAGTAGGGTGTACAAGAGACTCAAAAAGTGCTTGTGTCTCAGTACATGCAGGAGCCTGTGGCCTGGGAGGTAGCGCTGGCTTTGGTTGCTTTTGGGGGGTAGTGTGACGTGGGCTATGGCTCTTATGAAGTGCGTAAGTTGACCTGCTGTGCAACCTGGGTCTACAAAGGCTTTGCACTGGCAAGCAACAGCGATAATGGTCATAGTCCCTATTCAGGGACTCCTCGCACCTGCCATAGCCTATGTCATAGTGTCTCTGATGGGACTGAGAATAGCATTCCCTGTGGTAGCACTGATATCTACATGGGTCTGAGGGATGTGCATAGTCAGCATATCTTGAACATGCATAATCTCTAAAGCCACAGTCCCTTTCTCTACCTCTATTCTCCTGCCAAGGTTCCCTGTCAGAGTATTTAGGGATGGAGTCCCTGGGGATGGGTGAGAGGGGTAGCTCCATCTCATACTCCTCCTCAGAGTAGTGCTGCACGTCGGGAGCGCTGGCAGGTCTAGAGGCAGGTCAGAGGCTTGGGCCTCAGAGTCAGAGCCCAACTACACTTCCTGCAGCCTCAGAATGGTGGTGGACAGAGCTGAAATAGGAGCCTCGTTAGGAGCTCCTCTGGGCTTATGGGCAGGCATGAGAGCAACAGGTTTCTTCTTCTTTTTTACAGGCTCAGAGCTCAGAGGGCCAGTACCAAGCACTTCTTTTTAGGCGTTTTCAGCTTGAGCTTGGTTTTGGTGGGCTGGTTTGAGCTCATAGAGGACAATGAAGACAGCGGTGTAGGTTGTCCCAATGCCCCTGTAGTTGAGGGGGCAGGCACCCCTCTGGGAGACTCATAAATCATCTCTGCAGAAACTGGTCATTGCTGGGCAGGCTGCTGAGGTTGTTGCCATAGTGGGGAAATCTGTAAGGGCTATCCCTGTAGATAGGAGGAGAAAGGTAAAGGCAATCCCCTGGAGCGCAGTTGGATAGGCATGCAGCGCTCATTCCCGGAGGAGGGAGCGAAGCCTCGTGGCACGATTACAGAGCACTTGATGGGTAAAGGTTTTGCAGATTGCACAGGCTTCTACTTTGTGCCCCTCTCTTAAGCACGCCAAGCACAGTGAATGTTCTTCGGCAACAGGGATTTTAGAGTTGCAGGTGGAACAGTTCTTGAAAGGGCCATTTGTAGCCCCAAGCAGGGGTGTAAAGGGAACTGTTTGGGGTGGTGGGGAACCAGGGAGAAAATCAAATCACAAAACAAAAAGGTTGGAAAGACTGGGAGGGAGAGAGGTAAGAAAGGCAGAATAAAGAAATAAAATCAAGGAGGGAGTACTTTCCCCAGTGAACTGCTTCTCTTTCTCTCTCTAATTTATCTTTCTATGAAGGCTCTCGGAATGTCTGAAGTCAGCAGCGGTAGGCGACAAATGGAAGGATCAGAGCAGGACAGCCACAGAGTAGCTACAAAGGGGACGGGGCTACCACCAAAATATATATTTATTTTTAAAACTCTAGAAAGGTTCTGGACTGGTCTCTGCGCAGGCATAAATCCCATGTGTGTGATGCACAGAGACCACGAAGAAGAACACAGTTTTTAGGCAAAATAAGTTTCAAGAATGTCTATTTTCCATATATATACATATATTTGAAAAGAATCTCTAATATTTAGTAAGGCTGTACAAAGCTTTGGTGGCCTTTTTGGCTTCAGCATGCTTTGGCCCAAAGCAAAGTGCTATCTCTTTGGGGCCAAAACAAGTAGGTGGGAGACAAGTTGCTTCCCCGCAAACCGCAAGGGAGCAGGCAACCATCTTCCACAGCTGACTCTTAAACTAACGTTTTATTTTCATCCCCTGGAGTCTTCAGAATGGTGCAGGTGTGTGGACGATGGCTGCCTGCTCTCTCACGACTGGGAGTTAAGGCAGAGGGAAGTGGCCTGTCTTGTGCCTGATCCTATAGGTACTTTATGGGTAGAGCCAAAGGAGTTTGCTTTGGAGCATCACAGAGTTTAGCCTGAAGTAAAGTAGGACCCACCTCAAGTGCAGCTGAAGCAAATGGGGCCCCCTACAAAGTTCCAAGGCAGTCCACAAAGTGGAGATGCTTCACCCAGCCCTCAAGTTCATTGCAAAAGCTACTATCCAGATTTCAGTATTCCAGTGTTTGGCTGGAATACATTTCCCCACATATTATGGCCAGAATCCAAAGAACTGTGAAACTAGTTCTGTATACCTAAGTTGGTGCTGAACACAAGACATTTTTTCTTTAATTAAGACAGGCTGTAATTATACACTTTGACAACCCTGCTCTATGGCACTTTAATGAATCTATGTGATTTATGGTTCCAGGGTTGGCTCTAGGGTTTTGGGCACCCTTGGTGAAGTTTGACTTTGAAGGCACTCCCTGCCCCTGCAGCAGCTGAGAAGGGCAGAACCCCGATTTAAACTTGAATTGTGCAGACTGCTTAGCCCATATGGATGACCAGCAAATGACTAGCCCACACATACACACACACACACACACACACACACACACACACACACACACACGTATGTGTGTGTGTGTAGATCATGATACTAATGAACTATACATATAATAGCTTAACCCACACAGATAATGCGCACACTAGTATTGATTGTTCCCCTCACACCCTGACACAGCCCCACTCACCTCGGAGATCTCTCCATCCTCACCTGAGCTGCACTCCTGCTCCTCCTCCATCTGGTTGCTTCCATCCCCATCACTCCTCCATCCCTTTACTCCACCCCCTCATGGTCGCGGCTACAGCATTGCTAGTGCCTATTGGCCAAGCTGCAGCCCCCAGAGACACCCTAACACGAGCCCTGCTCCTTATCCCCAGAGACACCCTCACTTGAGCCCTGCTCCTGCTCCTCCCCACAGGAGTAGCAGCGGTTGACTGGGCCCTTCCTTGCTGCCGCCATCGCCATTGCCGCTCATTCCCCTCAGGCCGCTGACAGGCTCGGGACCGTCCATTGCCCTTCCTTCTTTCTCTCTTTCCCTCCCTTCTTTCTCTCTCTCTTCCTGTGTTAACAGATCTTGTTCTTCTTAACCATCACAGGCTCCTCCTCCCTATCTGCATATGGAATCCTCACTGCCCAATCACCACAGTGCCACAAGTTCCTATCTGCATACGGAATCTCCACTGCCCAATCACCACAGTGCCACAGGCTCCTCCTCCCTATCTGCATATGGAATTGCAACTGCCCAATCACCACAGTGCTTCTGTTTGTGAACTCTTGCGAGAGCTGCCACACACAGGATTAGCCATGGGTATGTCTTGGAGAATTAGATAGATAGATAGATACTGTATTTGTAGCTTGTACATACCAAAAATAATCCAGAGCAAATATGTAAATTATAGATCCATGACCATCATATTAAAAACACTTCCATATATACAAGGTAGCCAAATGAGTAGCATGATTGATTTGCCATACCGTACAAAAACCTGATAAAGCAGAGGAAGAAACATATCAAAATCATCAGGTCATAATGCTAGCATGAAGCAAAGTATGGCACTTTGTAGAAAAGAGGCATCTTGAATTTGGGCATAACTTATGCACCATTCAATGCAGACAAACTTCAGTATATTCAGAAGAAACTATAAGATTTGTTTTTCCCCTAGGTCCATACGTACCTAGGAAAATACCTCCTTTCTACATGCTTAAAATAGGGTTATGTGCCTTACTTCAAAACACAGAGAATTGCAAGCATTATGGATCATGTAATCCAAAGTTATTGTCATTTAATTGCAGAAAATGACCGTGTACTTAGGAAATAATTATAACACTGGAGAAGAAAGACAGCTTTGGCTCAAATTCTTAACCTCTTAAGAATATGGTCTGAAGGCAATGGGTATAATCCAGGGATGGGTATGATTAAGAGAGTGCTTGGTAACAAGAAGCAAAATGTACATTTAAAAGTATATGCCTGCCTTCTGCCCTTTTCCTCCTTCTGCATTGTTCTTCAATTAGTGCAACATACCGCTTTTGCTTTTTCATTGGACCTTCCACACAGTGTTAAACCTGTAGTCTGATTTTAATTAAAACAAAATCAAAACTGGCAGAACACACACACATGGCATGATCCAACCAAAGCCAGACACTTTTAACAGCCCAAAACTATGCATGTTTACTTGGAAGTAAGCCTCACTATGTGCAATGGGACTTGTTTCTAAGTAAGAATGTATATATTTGCAACCTCAGTATTGCCGATGTTAATGGGAGATCTTTAAACACATGCTTAACTCCCAACTGAGTTCAATGGGCAGCCTTTAAAGTAGAGTACAAGTAATAATATATTAGACTGTACCTGCACAAGTAGTCTTTCAAAGGCTAAGAAGTTGTCCCACTTGGTATTTTGAGGGTGTTTTAGTGCCTGAACGGTGGCCAGTGCAATCTGGAGAAGCCCACAATGGTTTTCAACAGCTTCACGTTTCTTTTTGAAAAGCTGGATATATGAGCTGAGCTGTTCAGGAGTGACTCTACCTGTGAGAGAAATCAAATTCCATATTACAACCATTTCTTAGCAGTGTGCAGATAGATGAACACATAAAATGTTACTAATGGCCAACAATACTTATGCAACATATCTGGACAAGAAGTTTTCCAATAATTCAGTACAAGGCATGTTTCCATATTATGCCAACTATCTTTTGCCATCTGTACAACAATCAAGGCATCTAGTAACTCTGGATACTGAACATATGGTTATCGACATGCACAGCATACAGCAAACACAAGGCTACGAAATCAGCACATTCTTAACCCTCCCCCCCACACTCTTTTTAATAATTATAGTCAATGTCTGCGAAAAAGAAAATAAAAATGTTATTGAGGCCATGCTTCTACAGGACTTTGAACCAGAAACCAAGGTAATGAATACATCACAAACAATTCCCAAAGGAAGGAAATATGGGAGACATCTCAAGAAACCAGTGTGGATGCTCAGAGAACACTCTGAATAGTGGAGAAGCAAAAATGATACAAACGGGAAATTGAAGGAGGGACATATAATCAAGGAAGAGTACAAAAGAGTGACCTAAACCTGTAGGGAGAGTACCAGGAAAGCTAAGGTTCAAAGTGAGCAAAGGCTTACAAGAGATGTCAAAAACCACCACCAAGGAGGGGCTTCACAGATATGTCTAAAGTAAGGGGAAGGCCAAAGAAGCGGTAGGTGTGTTACTTGGAGTAGATGGTGCAATGGTATCTGGTGACAGAGAGAAGGCCTTAACACCTATTTTGCACCTGTTTTCTCCCACAAGGCAAATGTGGCCCAACCAGGCAATAGATGCACAAATGAAGAAAGGACGGAAATGTGCCTCAAGATAGGTAAAGCAGGAGCAGCCAGAGAGGGCAGCACTGGGGCTGGTGGCGAGGCACCTTTAAGGAACACTAAGCAGGTGCTTACCAGCGTGTAAGCAGCACCTGCAATCCCGCGTGGGGCAGTAGCGCTCCACCGGGCATCTGGTGCAGCCACGGCGTCCCCTTGGTCTCTACACAGCATTTGTGACAAAAGCTGGGTGGAGCGCCACTGCCGCGCGCAGGATTGTGAGCGGAGTATGGCAGCTTGCAGTGCTGCTTACACGCTGGTAAGCACCTGCTTAGTATTCCTTAAAGGCGCCTCTCGCCACCTGCCCCCCACCCCGGAGCTGCGCTCACCAGCTGCTCCTGTGGTAAAGAGATTGTAAGAGAACACCTACCTACCTTAAGTAAGTTAGGACTACAAGTCCAAAAGAATGACAACCCCAGGTACTGATGGAACTTGTACTGAATTACTGAAGGAACTTGTGGTCTCATAACCACCTTCTGTAATTTTTGAGGGCTCCTGCAGAATGGGTGAAGTGCTGGAAGACTGGAGAAAACCAAATTTTGTCCCTACCTTTGAAAAGGGGGAAAGGAGAAGCCAAGAAACTACGGACCAGTCAGCTTGAGATTGATACCTGGCAAAATACTACATCAGATTATTAAGCAGCCTGTGGACACTTAGAAAAGAATCTGGTGATTAGCAGAAGCCAGCATGGATTTGTCAATAAGTCATGCCAGTCTAATTTGACAAACTCTTCCATGATATGCTTGCTGACAAGTTGGTTCTAGTCATGCCCTCAAGAGCTACAAAGAACGCTTCTCCTCCTATGTAACAACGCTTCAGACATCTGAAGATTAGGGGTGTACACGAACGGGATTTTCCGTTTGCTGGTCCTAAATTTCCCGGCAATCGATTTCATGGGATGACCCCTGGTTCTAGTGTTATGTGAGAGGGAGAAGAATTTCTCTCTCCACTTTCTCCACACCATGCATGATTTTATAGACCTCTATCATGTCTCCCCACAGTTGCCTGTTTTTCTAAACTAAATAGCCTCAGGCGTTGTAGCCTTGCATCATAAGAGAGGTGCTCTAGGCCCCTGATCATCTTGGTTGCCCTCTTCTGCACCTTTTCCAGTTCTACAATGTCCTTTTTTTAGATGTGGTGACCAGAATTGTACACAGTACTCCAGGTGTGGCTGCACCATAGTTTTGTATAAGGCATTATAATATTAGCAATTTTATTTTCAGACCCCTTCCTAATGATCCCCAGCATGCAACTGGCCTTTTTCACAGCTGCCGCACATTAAATCAACACTTTCAACGAGCTGCCCACCATGACCCCAAGATCCCTCTCCTGGTTAGTCACCGACATCTCAGATCCCATCAACATATACTTGAAGTTGAGGTTTTTTGTCCCAGTGTGCATCACTTTACACTTGCCAACATTAAAGCGCATTTGCCATTTTGTCACCCCCTCACCCAGTTTGGAGAGATCCTTTTGGAGCTCCTAACAATCCGTTTTGGATTTCACTACCTGAAAGAGTTTGGTATCATCTGCAAATTTGGCACCTCACTGCTTACCCCTGCTTCTAAATCATTTATGAGTAAATTAAAAAGCACCGGTCCCAGTACAGATCCCTGGGGGACCCCACTTCTTACTTCCCTCTATTGTGAAAACTCCCATTTATAACTACCCTCTGTTTCCTGTCCTTCAACCAGTTAGCAATCCACATATGTACTTGTCCCCTTATCCCATAACTGCTAAGTTTCCTCAGGAGTCTTTGATGAGGTACTTCGCTGAAAGCTTTTTGGAAGTCCAGGTGATATACCAAAAACAGGTTCTTTGTCTGGGTGTTGTTAAATGCCAATCACACACACACAGAGGAAAAGCTTTGAAAGTTTATTTCTGAAGAAATCAAGGCTATCGGGGCGAACCCAAATCGAGAGCCAAGTCCTTTGTTTGTTACAAGCATTTATACCCCAACATTAGCATTTCTCCCCCAACCCTCTCTGCCATTTGATACTAGAAAGATAACACGTAGAAAGGCCAATAGAGAAGATCCAGGCCCAACTAGCATTTATGATCCTGCTCCTGTCTTTTGTTTATCCCTGGTAGAATTCTAGCACCAGCTTGTTACATTTGAATTACATTCGAGATGGCCTCTCGGCTCATCCCTTATGTTCAAGGCCGAAGGACCGGTTCCTTGTTATTAGAACAAAGGGAGTGTGAAAGCTATATACATTCAGGAATGCAAAAGCGGGGGCCCCTACATGTCTTGGAAAGTTCAAGCCTCTTACTAACAGGAATATTTCTAACTAAGCTAAAATGGAGTCCCGGAAACAAAATGGAATCACTTTGGTTTGCATAGCATATCACAGGTATACAATGTCAACTGGATCACCCTTATCCACACACTTGTTGACACTCTCAAAGAACTCCAAAAGGTTTGTGAGGCAAGATTTACCTTTGCAGAAGCCATGCTGGTTCTCTCCCAGCAGGGCCTGTTCATCTATGTGCTTTACAATTTTATCCTTGAGGATGCTTTCCATCAATTTGCCTGGAACGGATGTTAAGCTATCTGGCCTGTAATTTCTCAGATCACCCCTGGATCCCTTTTTGCAAATTGGTGTTACATTTGCTACTTTCCAGTCTACCAGTACAGAGCCTGATTGCAGGGATAAGTTATATATTTTAGCAAGGAGGCCGGCAATTTCACATGTGAGTTCTTTGAGGACTCTAGGATAGATGCCGTCTGGCCCTGGCGATGTGCTAGTTTCCAGTTTTTCCAGACAGTTTAGAACATCATCTCTTGTCACTGCTATCTAACTCAGTTCTTTAGCCTCCATCCCTAAAAAGCCTGGTTCAGGAACAGGTATATGCTCAGTATCCTCTGCCACGAAGACAGACGCAAACAACTCATTTAGCTTCTCTACAACCTCCATATCCTCCTTAATAATCCCTTTCACTCCCTCATTATCCAAAGGTCCAACTACAGTACCTCCCTGGCAGGTTTCCTGCTTCTGATGTATTTAAAGAAGTTTTTGTTATTCCCCTTGATGCTTTTGGCTAAATGTTCCTCAAACTCGTTTTTGCCTTCCCTATTGTCACCTTGCATTTCTTTTGTCAGAGTTTGTGCTCCTTTCTGTTCTCCTCATTTGGACAGGCCTTCCAATTTCGGAAAGAAGTCTTCTTCCCTTTTATGGCTTCCTTGACTTTACCTGTTTCCATGCTGGCATCCTCCTGGACTTAGTGGTACCTTTCCTCCTTTTGGGTATACAATCTAACTGGGCTTCTAGTATTGTGGTTTTGAGTAAACTCCATGCACTCTGGAGCGAAGTGACTCTCCTGATTTTCCTTTTCAACTTTCTTTTCACCATACTCCTCATTTTGGAGAAGTTTCCTCTTCTGAAATTCAAAGTGTCTGTGTTAGATTTCCTTGGTGATTCTCTCCCCGCATGTATGCTTCAGTTCTGAAAGATCAACTTGAGATTGCCTCTGCCTCACAATTATGCTAAATGAGGCTGAATGCTACACCTACAGAATATTGTCAAAAGTTCTTTCAAGAAAATACACTGCTAAACATCCAAGGCCAAAAAAAGTCAGCAAAGTATCACATATCTCAACTGACAGCACTTTAGTATGGCTAAAAGCTGACAAAAGAGTTCTACCCTTAGCCCACAAAGGCTAAAAAAGCAACCACAGCCATATATGTTTTCAGACTAAACACTGGAATTTCAAGTCATGATTTATTTCCTTTAAAGCTGTGTCAGGCAGATTTACATGGTGATTTGAAAATGTCAACTCATGATTGCTTTGCAAAGAGTGCTTTTTTACCCTTAGCAGTGATGCGATATATAGCAGCTTATTCTAAATTTAATGATTTCATAAAATAATAAATAATGAACAGAATTACAAGGGCTCACACCTTCTTTCCTTTCCCTCAAAACATTTTATTTCAAGATTCCACATGTTTTTAAAGAAATGAATCTAAATACACCATTTGTCTTTTCCCTTTGCAATACGGTCAGCATTGTCTTCATTGAACTAACAAAATAACCACAATCAGTATTCTGAATATCATTATTCTATCTTATTTAAGGAAGGGGTTTTCCAACCCATTGGTTCCCTGGAAGCTTTTCTGGGTCTCTTTGCTACTTCAACACACCAGATATAAAGAATATGTAGGGGTATGAGCAGGGGCGTAACTAGGGTGGGGCAGGCAGGGCATGTGCCCTGGGCACCACTTGAAGGGAGGGCGCCATTTTTGAAAATTAAAAAAAAAATTAAAAATGGCCACCAAAAAAAAAATGGCCACCATGCATGCTCAAATGGCCTCTGTGAGGCCCTAGGCCATGCCAGGACTCGCAGAGGCCATTTGAGCATGTGTGGTGGCCACCTTGTTTTCAGTGGCCATTTTTTTAAAGTTATTTTTAAAAATGGCCACCGCACATGCTCAAATGGTCCCTGCAAGGCCCTAGAAGCCAGCAGTGAGAAGGGAACCTTTGCAGACCCCCCCCCAGCCTTTAGGAAGCCCCCAAAAGGGACTACAGGTATTATTTTTAATTCAATATAATATAAATCACTGTACACATATTCAGTTTGGCACTATGTACTGAGAATCAGGGCTTGTGAATACTGAGCTGAAGCTTATGAGCTAGGATTGTATTCATTTGCTCTTATTTTGCTTCTTGTGATAAATGAGTTAAATGTGATGTCTTAATAATATGGCTATTAATGGTGAGTTTGTCTTTGAATCAGTGTGAAATCCTTAGTATTAAGCCCCACTGGGAGTTTCTTGCTCTCTTTCTCTCATTTTAACTGTCTTTCTGAAAGACTAGAATATATTCCAGGCAGTGGCACAGTTTACTCTGCATATCCTTTAATTATTTTCAGAGTATCTGGGAAAAGTCAAACTCTCCATTTATTTTTAAAACTTACGTAATAGTGATACTACAATGCATAGTAGAGAATTAGACAGGCACTTCTGTTTAGTTTTCCAAGTACACCTCCACATAGTATTTGGATATTTCATGAGCCCCAGCATACTGAAATTTGTAGTTTTCCAGCATTTTTGGTCCAGCTACATCCAATGCTAAACAGTTTTTGAAAGATTAAAAGATTAACAAGCTTGCCTTGTATTTTTCAGCTGATATTATGGTTAAGTTATCTGAAAGATGGCTGTCGGATGTTTGGACAGGGGGCGCAATTTCAGTGCTTGCCCTAGGCGCTATTTTCCCTAGATACGCCTCTGGGTATGAGACAGACAATTAGACTGTACAGCCACATTACAACATTGAACACATCAGAAAGAGAAGGGGTATTTAGGTTAAAGGAGAACATTATGATGTATTAATTCAGGCTAACAACCAATTAAATAAGTTTAGTTGATTATCTGCCAAATCAGATCATTCAAATAATCAAATAAGTTTACCTAAACAAATAAATTTAAATAAATTTGCATAATACTCAACATAGGTGCATTTGGGGGTTCATGAAGAAAGTGTAAAATAACTTATGATTTTATAAAACAAAAGCTACCACATTAGAAGGGAAGTCCATCTGTGATATTTTGTATACTGCAGTAATTTGTGTTCACTGGAGAGGGCCCTCATGACCTCTGTTTTTACCTACTTTCCAGTAGGCTTATGAGATCACCTGGTAGTGTGTGTGTGTGTGTGTGTGTGTGTGTATGTGTGTGTGTGCATCCGTCCATGTGGGTATCCCCCCACATCAACTTCGCAACGCCTGGACCAATATGAACCAAATTGGGTACAATTGTAGGGACACATAGGGACACCTCAGTGGTATAGTTTGTAATGATGTCATCCACCCCAATCCAAGATGGCGGACGCATGAACATTTGAGGTGCAAGAGATCTAACTTGTGGACCTCGATCTGTACCAAATTTAGTCCAGATGTAGAGACAGTAAAAGGAAAGTAGGCTGATTAGTTCTTACTAGAACAACTTGTTCTCTCATAGGATGTAATTGTTGGCCTTTGTTGGTGCAATATTCAACAATGCTGTCGTTCAGCTTATAACCCAGCTCCAGGCCTAGTGAAACCAAGAAGCCTGATTAGTCCCGAAAAACTGCCAACAGCAAGTATTTACAGCCTGCCTGAAAAGGAAGGTTGATAGCAATATGTATCTGCTGTATCATTTACTGTAACATAATTTGACATTCTTCACTGCTCATCCACACAGCTTCCTTATTCTCCTTGTCACTATTCTCCATTTTGTGAAAATGTACATTATGTCCTCACTTTATTCAATTCTCACTCCTTTCTTCTGCCACTCTTCTTTCCATTCATACCAGGGCACAATGAGATTTGCACAAATAAGAATCTCTTCGGGGGGGGGGGTGTGTGCATGTGTGTGAAAGGTAAAATTCCCATATATACTTCTATTAATCTTATTTAAGTGATGTTTCTCACAAAATACTTTGTACTCCTTTACAAAGTCCCAAACATAAAATACACACACAGACTTCATCAAGTGTAAAAAGCACATACTGTATGTGTTTCAAATGATTTTTTTTTACTTCAAAGAACTAAAAATAAAAATGACAGCCTGATCCTGTGGTTTTGATACAATGCATTTTAAAAGCTGTATCTGAAACATACATGCATTATTTGTTCTTTTGACACAATATACCTGAATGGTCTGACTCAGGTAACTGTACCAAAGCATCTCATGAAAAGCTGCCTTTAAGTTAAGGCACTATGATAACCTTGACTTTCCTGTAGGACCAGCATCATCATCAAAAGGAAACTTTAGGTTCCAAGCTAATATGAACATAAGGACAGCCCTGCAGGATCAGGCCCAAGGCCAATCTAGTCCAGCATTCTATTTCACACAATGGCCCACCAGATGCCTCTGAGAAGCCCACAAGGAAGAGGTGAGGGCATGCCCCCTCTCCTGCTGCTGCTCCCCTGCAACTGGTATCCCCTGCAACTGGTAGAGGCATCTTGCCTCTTAGGCTGGAGGTAGCCACCAGACTAGTAGCCATTGCTAGACCTGTTCTCCATAAATCTGTCCCAAGCCCCTTTAAAGCATTTCCAATTGATTAGTGCTAAAAATGTCATGTTGTTAAAAATCACTATCCCGAAGGAGGCTTTGGTTCTCCAGGCTTTATGAATGAGCGAGGTGTCAAAAGGGAAAGTTCAGCAATATTGAAATAATGTTTGAATAGTAGTCATTTCATTTTGAGTTTCACATCTAGTTAATGACCTCTTCAGGGACCAATTAAGAAGAGAATAAACTTCGAGGAACTGAATAAGTGGCCTCTTTCCTGGGGATACAAGTTTGCCAAGTATTTACAATGTTAAACTCAGGTCAGCTTTTGTTAGTGCTCAACTACAGAGGCTCCCCATCTTCCAAATGACAGAATCAACAATGTGGTTCCTTGTTTTATTTTAAAAGGTATATCCAAACCTTTTTCTGCAAATGCAATGTAGTTATAAAAAAATAAGAATGCAGCTACACAATAAAAGCAGAATAGAAACAGCAATAATAAGAACATAATCATACAAAGAACATAAAGCAGCAAAAAAAGCCAAAAGGGAGAAACTAGCAAAGACCAACATTCAGAGGGTATTGGGGAAGGCTTGCTGAAATAGAAACATCTTCAGATTATTTTAAAAAATTGTCGGGGAAGGTGTCACCTGACAATCAGGTAGCTGGGAGTTCCAGAAAACCACGGAGGGTTGCTCATGCATTCCTATCAATCAAACTTCAGAAGGTGGCAAGACACACAACACAGCCTCTCTAAAAGATCTGGGGGGCACATTCAAGTGGGAGAGGCAGTCTTTGCATAATTTGGCCCTAAACTGTAAAAGACTCTAAGGGTCAAAATCTGAACCTTGAATTGTGACCAGAAAAACACTGTAACCGGTGAAACTGCTACAGTAGTGGCAAGATATGATCAGAACACCCCAAATTTGTCAAGCATTCTGCACCAGCTGAATTTTCCAAAAAGTCTTCAAGGGCACACCCACATGTGTTGCAGTAATTAAAATAAGAGGTGATAAGGGCACAGATAACTGTAGCTAGGTCCATCTGTGTTGGAAATGGGTGCAGCTGGCACACCAGCCAAAGCTGGGCAAGTATACCTCCAAAGACTGAGGAATAAGGTTGGGTTGAGGAGCAAACCTGCTCTTTCAATAACTAGAGCTGGGAAACAACTCAGTCCTTGATTAATGGGCCTCCTGACTAGGAGTACTTCTGTCTTATCCAGATTTAGTTTCAGCTTGAGTGGCTTCTCTAAGGTCACCTAGTGAGTTCATAGCTGCCTCGAGATTTGAACAGAATGATTCATAGCTCAGTTTCTTTTTCTAGAAAGAATCTTACATTCTATCAGCTCTCTACCAGAAAGAGAGTATTTTACTCTCATTTACTCTCTAAAATGACCCATTTTAGTGGATCATCTAGTAGTTTATCACTGGCAATAACCAAATTACTTGTGTGGTAAAGACAATTCATTTGTGCAATTATACTGGAGGAGGAAGGCAAGGTGTGGGGAGTCATGCCAGAGGTTAAAATAACATAGGTATAGAATATGAAGACTGAAATACACGATAATGATTACAAATGAGCATTGCTTCTTTCCAGTAGAAATCAATGAACTATCTGCAGGAAAGTTGCTGTAGTAGTTGATACTGCCTGAACACACTAACTATTATAAAATCAGTGAGTGAATCCAGTGCAGCATTAGGAGGGCAAAGCAGGAGCTGTGCCCTCATAGCTAGGACTGTTCCAAACTCAGCCAAAGGCTTGTTGAGCAACACACCATGAACACAGAGGGATGGGGAGCACTTTTCGCTACTCTCCCCTTCATCCAAATATGCTCTTTGGCTTCCAAGAATATATCCTTGAGGGTTGCACATATATTCTTTGGGACATATTCCTGGAAGCCCAAGAGCATTTTTGAAAAGAGGGGAGAGAAGCAAAAATCACTCCCCCCTCCCCTTGTACTTGTGCTCTGCTCAAGCCTTTGGCTGAGCTCAGAGCAACCCTCACTGTGAATGCAGAGCTCTTGCTCCACCCTCCTAACTCTGCTGGATGTCATCCAACAGAATTTGTCCCAACTTTATGAAATGACTCTCTACATGGGTGAGTGCTCCAAGGTAGCCAAAATTAAAACAAGACTGAATAAGAATTGCCTGATATTCAAGAGTTTAAAGATTTTTCCCTTGAAGTGTTCGCTTGTTTGAAATCACATTTTTGTCCCATGTATCTGCAGTTTCTTCTTTTGCCGATTTACCTCCCATCAAAAATTCAGGGAAATTGCAGGGAGGTTATCTTCCTGGTTTGATGAAAATCCATTGTATATTCATAAAGTTATGAGGTGCTAAATAAAATTGTACCAGAACCATTTATTTTGGAATTTGTTCAGGGTCACTCTGTGTATTAACTGTAGTAATGCAAGTTAGTAGAGGCATGCACACATATTCCAATATATGTAGCGTGACCTGGTATCAGTCCCATGAAACATTGTTCAACTGGATATGTTATGATGCAGGAAGGTGGTATCTAAAATCTTGCACTAATATCTAAGGATGTGCACTAATTATGATTCTAAGCATGATTTACAGCACAGCCCTGGCACCTTTAAGACAGAGAGCAGGTGTATACCTGGTCCTCCACCGCTCGCCATCACGTGAGAGCACCGCTGATATACGAAGTGGCGGTGAGCAGTGGAGGAGCAGGTATGCACCTGCTCTCCTCCATTTTAAAGGTGGCAGAAATGTGCTGTGAATCATGCTTAGAATCACGATTCATGCACATCTCTACCAGTATCATCAAGGTAAATACTGGGCTCCAAAGAAGAGTGCATTGAGGTTGCCACCCCATAAACGCTTCAGCAGTTGCTTGCAAGACTGGCATTTTTCGATAAGCCATAACTTTTGTACATTTAAACAGCCAACTCTTCTATTCCTTACAAAGTAAATATCTTGGGATGGGTTTTCTGTCTATTACCATGAACCAGACCCTGAGTCCATCTTCTGCTCCCTCCCTGTAGAGAGGTGAGCCTGGACAATATCATCAATTGCCAGAGATGAAAAGAAGCTGCCATAAAACACCTCAAAATATCCCTAATATATTGTATCTTTTTGTGGCTTTCAAAGCTGCTTCAGGTGCCAGTGTCGGCTGAAAAGCAGGATATATAAAATAATAAACACATACAATGATATTTCTATCTACCTCTTCCATGTATCTCAAGTGGAATTGCAGTATTGGGAATTGCAGACTGGCGTGGTTTGGTACGAATTTGGTTCGAATTCGAACTGAACTGTGCCAAAGCAAACCGGTTCAGTCGAACCAATCAGCTGGGACAGGCGGTTCAATGAACTGGTTCAGGATTAAATCACTTGAACCAGCCCAGTTTGCAGCAGTCTGGTTTGTAAGTGAACGGGTTCTGCACATCCCTATACTGTATAACCTGAATCATGCCTTGACATCATATACTACTCTGCAGCAAGATGGAAATACTCAACAATCATTGGGATGACAACTAAAAAATTAAGGAGCTTTGTGGTTTCACACATGGGACAAAAGCAACATTAAAACTTTGCCTACTTAAATTATAGGCAAATACTGGTTTCAAATTAAGATACTAGCAGAATTACAAGAAGATTTAATAAATATCAGTTTTTTGTCAGACAAGATCAACACACTTGTTTTCTTTTAATTATTTTTGAATTATCTTTATTAAAAAACCAAAAAACCAGCGACCATACATTTAAACTTACTTGGCCACAAATTCACATTTAAGTATTTGAGTTTTCTGTCTTCAACAACAGTTTGACATTAGTGATACATCATCCTAAAAAGCAACACACACACACACAGAAACAAAAAGTGTCAGTGAACTCCCTTGTTACACAAAACAGTAAGGTCAGCCAAATTGTACTATATCCATATGCCATCCATAATTTAATATGCAAAGATAACACACTACCAGCATATTACCCTTGTAAATGCCTCTGCATGGGATTTTTAACCAGTATTCTGTTTCCAATTTTTAATGATTTATAAGGATAAGAGGACAAGGAAAAATAAACAAGAGAAAAAGCTAAGAGAAAAGTGAATTAGCTAGGGACACAAATCTGATAAGCGTTATAGTTTTATCAGTACATACTTGTAATCTAATGACAGTATTTATATATCTGTTCCACATTTTCATCTACCACTAAACATTAAGATTAAAAATCTCACACAAGCAATGCTTTTATTGCAGCGGGGAGCTGTATCAAAAACAGGCAGAGTAAGACCCATGGGTTACAAACAGTTGACTAATATTCCCCCACCCCCTGACGACAAGGCACCACTTGAGGATAAGGCAGTAATTTTGTCTTCTTCCAATAGAAACCGAACTTTCTTCCTCTGTGTAATGCCTTAACACGTAATCTAAAGACCAATGAACTATCTCCCTTGATTTAAGCAGGTTTTGTGTTTTTGTAACAAACTTCCCAATATCCATGCTTTTGTTCAGCTGTAAATGGAAGTGTTTTTTTTGTCATTGTTATTTACACAGCACTGTTAAATTCTCACACACCATGGAATCCAAATGCGGTAGTGGAGCCTAACCAGCGGTGGACTGTGTCCAGCTGCTGCCATGGCCCAGCCCCCTACATCTGATGTCAGACACAGGGATTAGCCACACCTCCGCATCTGATGTCAAACACGGGGGGCATGGTCTGGCTCCTGAACAGAGCCACGTGGCCCTGTTCAGGAGTTAGATTCAGGCCAGCACTGCAAACGTAGCGCTGGCCATCTAACTCCCAAACGGGGCTGCGTGGCCCCATTCGGGAGCTAGATCGGGGCCAGCGCTGCGTTTGCAGCACAGCCAGAAGCGGCTCTCCCTGCCTTTAAGACAGGGAAGATCCGCTCCTGGCCGTGAAAATTGAATGCAGTGATGGCCATTTAACTCCTGAATGGGGCCGTGCCGCCCCGCTCGGGAGCTAAACCAGCCCCCCCCCCACGTCTGATGTCAGATGCGGGGGGCATGTCAGGGCCACAAGGTGCAGCCCCTGTGGGGCAGCAGCCTAGGTTCTTGGAACCCAGTCGCCCAATAGTGGCTATGCCCTGTCCAAATGTGTATTTATGGTATTAGACTTCATACAACATTTGGTACTGCCTTCAGTACCTACCACCACCAATACCTTTATCACTCACTAAAGGTGTCCGGGGGACGGGACGGACAACACACCTTGAGTTCCTGTATTTCTTTTTTTTAAAATCTAAATATCTGGCTTGTGTCTGTGTGTGTTTCATGGAAACTGCACTGGTGTCATACAAACTCATACATTTTTATTCACTGATTCATTCATTCTCCATTGGTTTCAGTAGAGGAATTACCTCCACTTCTGCCCGCTAACTTCACAATTTCCAGCCAATAAAGTTTACAGGCATTCTAGGACCTTGCCAAGAGACCATTACTGCCAAATTTCAGGCAGATAGCATTCAGGGGACCCATTTTAGATAACATTAAAAATGGCACAGAGGCACAGCCTAAATGCTATCTAAACTAATGTTAAAGAGAAATAACAACACTGCTGGCATTGTAGAGGGGTACTCAGAAATCCCTAAAATAGATGAGAAATAAGCAGTAGCTTGGAATACTAATTTTGGGGAGTAAAGGAATTGCGTTTTTCAAATAAACTGTTCCAAGGCATATACAAACAGAAAGGAAACAAAAGTACAACATGCTGGGGGAAAGAGACACATTTGGGGTGGGGTGGTGGAAATCTGGAAAGCAGGTTTCAAATTCAAATGAACTGCTTTAGAAAAGGCAAGACCTCCCTCCACGAAAAAGCCCCCAACATGATGCAGAAATAGAATAATTTGGTGCCGGGTAATAGATTTCAATGCTACTGCTAAAGCCATGCCAAACACGCACAGAAGACACCTCTCACCTCCCAAACAAAAACACCACAATCCCACAAATTCAGAACATCAGGATATAAGGAAGACAGGATGAAACGGGGTCAGATTGGAAGAAAATTGAATAATCAAATCCCAAACAGAATCAGAAACAATGCTGGGATTAAAATCCAGAACAGAAATGAAAATACTTGTTTCTTGCACATGGTAAAAATCTACAAACACCAAACAGTCTCAGAAAAAGTGTACTAAAAATTAAGAGGCAAAATGGAATGGCAGTAAAGTTTGTTGTATAAAGCAAAACCCCAGAGTTTCCACCAGCAGCCTGCTCATGTGTTGGCAGCACTGAACCAGCCTCCGTGGATGCACGGAGGCCATTTGTGTGACGTCTGCTGATGTGCAGATGCCATGCAAATGTCCTCCATGCTTCTGCGGCTGGAATTGCGCCACTGCCATGCGGGTGGGCTGCTGGGGGGGAGCGCTGGGGTATCAAGGAGTGGCCACCAGATCAGTAAGCACCTACTTTTTTAAATGCCTTCTTGCCCGCCCTGCCCCCCCCCACCGGCTGCCCTTAGAAGCCTTTTAAAGCCAGGCTTCTCCTTTGCTTGTAAAGGAGAATCCTCATTGGATTCTTCTTTACAAAAGCACAGCCCGTCGAACTGGGTCAAATCAGTTTGATCTAATGGAACAGATGGGCCAGTCGGTTCTACCAAACCTGTTTGTGGACCAGTGGTTCGGTTCGAATTTGAACTGAACCGCAAAAATCAGTCTGTGCACACCCCTAATACCAGCTTCTTTCACAAAGCCTGATGTATCAGTAGCTTGTCACTATAGGCTACGTTTGCCTTGTGCGCTGTAATGAGCAGATGCTTTAATCTTTTAGGTTTCATTCTGCATAGTTTACTAGGAAAGAACTGAGGAGGCTTTCTTCCATTAATGGAGGGTTAGAGTAACAGAAGAGAGCACTTTGTTTCTGTTATCCTCCTGGTGTTTCAGCTTTCATCATTCAACATGCCAATAAAGGGACATAATAAAGGGATTCAGGCTCAATCTAGATTTACTGTTCTCTGTTAAAACTGCCAAGCAAGACAGGCCATTTCTGAAACCACAGAAGGACATTTGTAGTAAAGAGTCTTTTGCTGCCAAATAATATGCTAATAGCAAAGCTTCAAACAAAAGCATCATGGACCATCACTTTCAGAAGCATACTAAGATATGCATCTGATCACCAACGAGGCGGTGAAGGAAGTGAGGATTGGGAAAGAAGAAGAAGCACTTCTACTGAAGGAACAACACTTCTTTGTTTTAATAAGCTGTACCCGGAATAGAACTTTTCCCCCCTGAATCTAATATTCTCAAGTGCGTTAAAATACTGTAACTGATTAAACCAATGGGAAAATAAGAGGGTTTCATGTTCACAAGTCCGATTTCCCTTTGGATATCAACGATCTTACATTACAGATCCTTAAAAACAATCCAAAAATTTACTGATCAAACAGCTACTCTTAGAGGCTGAATTTTGAAGGTGGTAAAAACTCTGAACCAATTTTTACTGAAATAGGCACTATCTAGATTGCAAAGCACACACAACTTTGGAATAAATTGTTACTGTTAACCTACAATATTGTATGCCTAACTGACAAACACTCATCTAATCTGACATACTAACAAGTATGCTGTTGAACAATCATTATGCATATTTACGTTATCTTGAGGGAGGGAGTTGAGTTAATAACATTACCAGTGATTTGGATGTGCGGAAGACAGAGAGAGCGAGCATTTGTACCCACTCATTATGTGGGGAAATGCATACACTTTGGGAAATCAAGTGGGTCAGGTCTAAACATGTCACCTGCTATTGTTATCTCATTACCTGGGAGAGCAGTTTTTACACTCCCTAACCCCAGCAGTTTTGCCATTTCAATCTGGGACAACCTAAACAGACTGAAATCTGTTTAGAGTGCAGTAGAAGCCATTAAAATCAAGCCTGTTTCTATAAGCATAGGCTCTCCTCCTAGTATTGCTGCCTGCCTGGGACTGCAAAAGGGGGGGGGCAGTGTAGGTGTCAAATACCCAGAAGGTCGCAATAGATTTCAGCTGGAAGGTTTTTAGGTTAAAGAGGCCCAAATTGTCCAGGCATACTCTATGAAGTTCATCCTGCCTCACTAACCATTTGAAGTTCTTTGAGAGGGTCAGCAATGGCTGACAATGGCTATAAGTAATTATGGCCATATGGAACCTTCAGGTTCAAAGGCAATATGTTCCTGGATGCAACTGCTGGGGAGCAACAGCAGAGGAGATCTACTGCCCTGGTTGTGGGCTTCCCAGAAGCATCTAGTCGGCCACTGTGAGAACAGGATGCTTGACTAGATGGCCCTAATCCAGCAGAGCCGCTCTTACAGTAGGTCTTCAACTGCTGAATTCAGACTAAATCAAAGGAGTCCACACTTAGGCAAACAGAATAGAGGATCAATGTCGGCCAAGATGGTTCAACAGCAAAACAAGAGCAGCTGACGGAAAAAAAAATCTTTTCCCCCAACACACTTTGATAATATCGTTTTCAAGGAATATTTGAAACATTCCTTGACCAGTGAGGAATTACTGAATTGCTTGAGGGACAAATGCTTCCAGATAACAGATACTTTCATCAGCCTGTTTAGGGCTTTTGCAAGAACACATATTTCTCAGGCAGTCAAGTGAAAATATTCCTTGAAAAAAGAAGCTATTGGAACACATTGGGGGGGGGGGTTTCATCAGCTGCTCTTGCACTGTTGTTGTGGCCAACCTAGAGTATACAACCATTTTCAGTTGTTTTTAAAGTGGAGAAAGAGAGAAGGATAAGGCTAGGAAGAGAGACAGAAAGATGATTTTAAAAAGCAGGAGAGACACAGATAAGGAAGGCTAACATATAGCAAAAAATTAAAAGACCACCCCATGTTGCAGATGAAGGTAGAGGTGAGTCCCAGGACTAAGAAACAGGGCAAATCTTCCAAAGGTTTTTTTGTCATCATTTTTTTAACTTATTCTAATGCCCCCCCCTTTTTTGCCTAAGATACAATGTATGACACTGAAACCTATTTCAATCAGCTCAGCAGAATGTGTTGAAATCATGTTTTCTCTTCAAAAATTTAGTCCATATAAACTAAAATTTTCTTTAAAAACACAGAGGTTGATCAAATAGTGCAACTTTAAACTGCCTCTACTCCTCCACCACTTCAACATTTAACATACATTATTTTGTTCAAATCTATACTGAGAGCAGTTTTTACACCAGGATGACAATTTCCTACAAATGGTAATATGGTTAGATCTTTAAAAGGGAAAAGACAAGCTATTTTACTCTACCTAGACGCTGAAGAGTTCAACTCAACTCATCTGATGAGTTCAAACCAAGTGTTCAATTTGAGTCAAATCAACTCAAATATTTTCAAATTCCAAATTTTGATTGAAAGAACACTTTTAAGTCTGTTATAAGTGGTTGCTACTAAAACACATGTATCTGGAACCCCAGTTGACAAGCAGTTTTTAGAGTGAAACTGCACTTGTTCAACCTCCGTGTCGATGCTCAAAATTTGGGATTAGATGCTGAAGAAAGTTAATACACATGCATGCTAGAAAGAAGTTTGAAACCACAGTTCGTTCCCAATGTCCTTTGTCCTTCCTAAATGCTCGAAGAGCAGGAAACAGCCTCCAGCAACCAGTAACTCAAGGGGAAAATGTTAAAGGGCACTTTCAGAAGGTACAAAGCAGGCCAGAATTAGTTACCTCCAAGTGTGAGCCGATATGGGTCACTTACATGCCCTTGCCCCTTGGCAACGCAACTATTTAGTTACTTCACATTTTTCCAGCCTCCTCGTCACCAGCAAGGAATTACTCAATTACTTGAGGGAATTCATCCTCAAATGCTTCCAAATTAAAAATGCAATCAAAGTCTGTTCATCATTCAACCTAGGTCTTCTCTCCTTGGACCACTGATATACAATATATCATGAAACATGAGGGGAAGGGCAACAGGAACTGGGTGGCATCTGATACAGCAAGCAAAATTCCCTAAAGTGCGAGTGTGCAAAACTTTCAGATAAAGCAGAAGGGGACAGACTAGAATCAGGAGTAGAGCAGCCGTAAACACATAACAGCTGGTCAGAAAGGTCAAATGACAGTAAGGGAGATAGCACACTCCAACACCCAGTAAGAGACTCAGCATATAGGTGTTTATTTGCCAGAAGCCTCCAAACCAGAAGCCTCCGAGCCAAGATGGGCAAGCTGGAATGCTTGGTTGCTAATGAAAAAAACAAGCTGCTCACCTGTAACTGATGATCTGATAGCAATCCATTGAATCAATTAGAATGGGTTCTGCGCTCTCAGTGTGGAGTACCAAAGCTCCTTTTCAGCGCTTGTGCCCCGCTCCACATGCCTACGTGGCTATTTAAGGCAGGAGGAAGTGTAAGCACCTCAGTTCCTTTAAGAGCACTGAAACCAGCGATCGATGCTGTACAAGCAGGTGAGTTCCAGTAGAATACTTGCACATTACTACAGAGGGGAGGCAGGGAGGGTTTAATGGATACCAACAGATCACTACCAGATCATCAGTTACAGATGAGCAACCTGTTTATCTGGATCGTGATCCGTTGAATCCATTAGAATGGGTGTTTAGTTAGCTCCTTTAGGAGAAGGGAGCATAGTTGGAATTACTGTAACACTCTTTTTAGGACACCTCTCCCAAAATTCGCCTCTGCCACAGAGCACAAGTCGATGGTATAATGCTTTACGAAGAGCAGTTCAGAGGACCATATTGCTGCTCTACAAATGTCCTTGAACAAAATGCTTGACAGGTAAGCCGCCGAGGTACCATATACTCTGGTAGAATGTGCCTTTATGGATTTTGGTGGCTAAACCTTATGTAGCTTATAAGTCATTCAGATTAGTTCCACTAACCAGTGGGACAATCTCTGCCTAGACAGTGCTGGACCTTGAGATCTGCCTTTATAGCAAAAGAACAACTTCCTTAATATCAACTTTGTCCTAGATAGGTAGAACATAAGAGCCCTTTTGACATCCAAGGAGTGCAAGGACGTCTCGAGAGCTGGTTTCGGAGAGCTGAAGAAGGTAGGTAGTACTATATCTTGATTTATGTGAAAATCTGTCACAATTTTTGGTAGGAAGGAGAGTTCAGGATGTAGTAAGACCCTATCCCTATAGAAGCGTGTAAAGGTGTTGGAGAAATCTCCAGGAGTTCGTTTTAATGAACGGAGGCAACACCATCCATCAGGTACAAGGTTTATTATCATGACATGCCGGGTGCCTGCACACCTAGTAGTCTTGGCAAGAGTGCTTTATATAGTTACAGATCTTAATGCAAACACAGGCCCACAAATTAGGGGCTCACAGCAAATTGTCTGAACCAATCATGATAGAACAAAGTATCAGCATTATTCAAAGTAAGGATTGTAAAGTTCCCCGCAATCAGGAGCTTATAACATAACTAAAGGTAAAGTGTGCCGTCAAGTCAATTTCGACTCCTGGCACCCACAGAGCCCTGCGGTTTTCTTTGGGTAGTTACCCAATTATAGCAAAGGTCAAACATCAGACCATATAACTAGTAACATCGAGAGTATGCACCAATCACCATTCGCCAGCGGGATGTGCAAACCGGTTTGAATTCGAACCGGTTCGGTTTGACGGTTCAAATTCAAACCGAACCAGCTATTCGGTTTGAGCTGCCGGTCCAAATTCGAACCGAACGGGGTGGGGGTCAATTCGAACCAGTTTGAACCAGTTTGAACCACCCAAAGTGGGTGGGTGGGGAGGTAGTTGGTACCCATGGGTGCCTACCACTCAACCCCCAAAGCAATCAGACACGTATGGTTTTTTATGAATTTTTTAAAAAAAATTTCTCGTAGGGAATAATGGGACTCGAACCAGCCCATTATTCCTTATTGTGGAGCACCCATGGGTACCAACTACCACCCAAACCTGAAGCAATCGGACACTCCTACGATTTTTTAAATGAATTTTTGAAATATTTTTAATTATTTTTCTCATAGGGTATAATGGGATTCGAACTAGCCCATTATTCCCTATGTGGAGTACCTAGGGGCACAAAAGTGGGGTGGGTGGTAGGCAGTGTCCAAATGTTTTGGGGTCTGGGTGGTAGTTGGCACCCATGGGTGCTCCACAATTGGGAATAATGGGCTGGTTTGAGTCCCATTATACCCTATGAGAAAATAATAATAATAAATTCAAACATTTAAAAAGTATCATACGAGTGTCCGATTGCTTTGGGGGTTGGGTGGTAGGCAGCCATGGGTACCAACTACCACCCCACCCACTTTGGGAGGTTCAAACCCAAACTGAACCGGGGGGGTTCAAGCAAAACCAAAACTGAACCTCCCCCTCCCAGTTTGAACCTGGTTCGAATTCGAACTGAACTGGGCAAACCGGTTTTGTGTACATTCCTAGTTCTTAACACTCCAATCTATATGTTGCCCCAATTCCTTCAATTCCCTCTAAACAGCATATTGATACATTATGTTACCATAGCAATCCTTGCAGCCATACTGAAGTTCATAACTCAAAGACCTAGCTAAGTTACTTGACTAGGCCCAGACCAGACCCAAATAAAGTTTTTCTTCATCAAAAGGGCACATCCATTCTCAACGCCATCATCTTGCTCACTCTGCGGGCAGTTGTAACAGCCAAGAAGGCTGTTTTTAATTAGACAAGTTTCAGGTCAGCTGTAGTCATTGGCTCAAAAGGTGGTTCTATCAGGGTATAGGTTGGAGAGACCCTTTAAAAAAACTCTTGCAACTGGGGTGGGATAATACTTTTTTCTCATCCCAACCCAGGTGCTTAGCTGAGATAGCCGCTAAGTGAACTTTAATGGAGACACTGGACAGCTCTGATGTTTTAAACGAGGTCAGATACAGCAGAACCTCATACACCACAGCCTTAGACGGCCGGAAGCTTCGAGAGGCCGAGTAAGCATTAAAGCGCTTCCACTTACTTGAGTAGTTTTTTCTGGGGGTAGGCTTTCTTTGGTTTAACATAATCTTGTTCAGAGGCCTATCCTCCACAATGTTAATTTTAGAGTGGGTACTTCTGGGTGCAATACTCGCCCGCTGTCTCAGGATAGAAGATCCTGGTATGGAGGAAGTCTCCTGCACATGTGCTTGGATAGTCTGAAGACTTGCGGAAACCATGGTTGGCGAGGCCACCATGGTGTGACAAGAATGCTCATTGCCTGGCTGGCTAGTAGATGGGCCACCACCCTGCCTAGCAACAGTAGAGGAGGATACATGTACAATAGATATTGAGACCAGTCCAGCTGTAACGCATGCCCCAATGATTGAGGGTCATGACCCACCCTTGTGCAGAACTTCCTGCATTTTGCATTGTGAGCTGTTGTGAAAAGGTCTATCCAGGGATACCCCATGCTCTGAATATTGGAAGCAAGAACTTGTTGCTCAACTCCCACTCGTGTTGTTTGTCTCTTGTGAATGAGCAACTGAAATCGTCTGCTAGAACATTCTCTGTCCCTTTTATGTGAATTGCCTCAGGAGTAATGCTGTTCCTGATACACCAATACCATATCTGCACACTCAATGCACTCAGCAACCTGGACACCATCCCCCCTTGCCTGTTAATATAGGTTATCGCTGTTGCATTGTCCAGTTGTACTTGAACAGCCCTGCTTCAGAGCATGGGCAGGAATGCCTCCATGGCCTGGAATACTGCCAAACGTTCTAGGAAATTTATATTGAATTGTTGTCATTTTTGGCAATTCCACTGTCCCTGGACCACATTGCCATTGCAGTGACACACACACACCCAATCCCAGCATGGAGGCATCAGTCATCATCCAACCCATGGGGGATTGCTGTTGAAAAGGAACTCCCCACAAAAGGTTCTCTTCTCGAGTCCACAAGGTCAAGGACTGAATGATCTGTTGTGGAACCAGCAATCTCTTTTGTTGGGGATCCACGTTCAGGCGGAAACTGGATAAGAACCATAACTGCAGTTTTCGCAGACATGTGTGCCATACTGTTGTTTTGCAGGATGCCATTAAGCCTAGGAGTCGTTGGATCTGTTTTGCATGCCGAAATGGATTTGACTGGAACTGACGTACTAGATCTGTTATGGCTTGGAATTGATCCTGAGGTAAGCAGGCTCTGCCTTTTTGTGTATCCAGGACAACCCTTATGTATGAGATCTTCTTCACAGGGTTGAGTTGAGACCTCTTCCAGTTGACCTCTATCCTGAGGTCCTGGAGAAGTTGTAATAAGTACTGTATTTGAAAATTTAACTCTTCTTTTCTCTTTGACACCAGTAGCCAGTCCAGTTAAGGGTAAATTGCCATCCTCGTGGTCCATAGATGTGCCACCACCACGGCCATGCACATGTAGGACAACACTTGAAAGTCTTTTTTTTAAATCTTTTTTTCTGAGCATTTGGGGAGGTCCATTGCTTATCCCAAATTAAGGTCCATTGCTCTGTCCCAAATGAAACCTTAATATCCATCCAATCTAATCGTCTAAGCCATAGGGATTACACAAAAACATAGCTGAATAACAGTCCAAAGTCTGAATACTGTATAAATAATCTTCTTTTAGAGAACTCACAAAGATAAGGTTCCAAAACGAAGGAGCCGCAGTGTCAGAAGAACCGGTCGCTATGACAGTCATAAAGGAACTGAGGTGCTTGCACTTCCTCCCACATTAAATAGCCATGTAGTCACATGGGGCGGAGCACAAGCACTGAAAAGGAGCTGTGGTACTCCACACCGAGAGGCTCCCGTGCAAGCACAGAACCTATTCAAATGCACTCAATGGATCACGATCCAGATCAAAGATATAGTGGGCATAACGGAAAGGTGAGAAGCAGTGGGATACTGTTATTCCTGCATACAGACTCTACAGAAAGGACAAGGATATGTGGATTGGGGGTGGAGTAGCACAGTATATTAAAGAAGGAATAGAATCCAACAAGCTAGGAGGATTGGAGTCCTCCACAGAATTATTATGGGTAACAATACGAAGACTGAAAAGCAATGTGTTACTTGGGATGTGCTGTCGCTCTCCGGATCAAAACACTGAGGACAACCTGGAGTTGGAGAAGCAAATAAGGGAGGAGTCAAAGAGAGACTTCGCTTTAATAATGCTTGACTTCAATTACCCTCATAAAGACTGGGTAAATTCACATGTGTGTATTGACAGAGAGGCCAAATTTCTAGACATGCTAAATGACTGTGCCTTAGAACAGTTGGTTGTGGAACCAATCAAAGAGAAGGAGACCTTGGATCTAATCCCAAGTGGTGCTCAAGACCTGGTGTGAGAAGTCAAAGTTGTAGAACCACTGGGGAACAGTGACCATAGTGTGATCTAATTCAGCTTATATGCAAGTGGAGCAATGCCAAGGAAGATGCATTGGACTTCAGAAAAGGAAACTTCTCAAAAATGAGGGGACTGGTAAAAAAGAAGCTGAAAGGGAAAGTCAAGAGAGTCAAATCACTCCAGAAAGCATGAGACTTATTTAAAACCACAATAATAGAAGCTCAGCGGGCACAGGGCCTTCTCCGGGAAAGCATTCCCCCAGGCTATGGAATGTTCTCCCAGTGAATGTCCACTCTTTGACATCTGTGGCTGCTTTTAAAAAAAAACAAAGATATTTTTACTACTACTACTATAACTATACTGCTTTTCAACAAAAGTTCCCTAAGCGATTTATATAGAATAAATAAATACAATGGTTCCCTGTCCCCAAAGGGCTCACAGTCTAAAAAGAAACATAAGATAGACACCAGCAACAGCTATGAGAGTGATGCTGTGCTAGGCTTGGATAGGGCCTGTTGCTCTCCTCCACTAAATATAAGAGAACAACCACTTTAAGAGGTGCCTCTTTGCTCAGTTAGCAGGACATATATATCCTAGCAGTAGTCTCAAAGATGTGAAACAGGATGCTTGACTAGATAGGCTCTGGGCCTGATCCAGCAGAGCATTATTATGCTATGTTCTTATGGCTGATGATTCTTCAAAACATGTCTATTTTTGTTTTTGCGCAGTATGAGTGCAAGAGAGATAGAGGAAAGCTGGGTTTTCTTTTTCAGGAGCTGTATTCCTGTCCAAACTGCAATGCAAGGGCAACATATCATACTTACTGTATCTGAATGAATGGGACTTGCTGAGGATTTCAGGCAGGACTATACCAATCACGTGGCACCACCAGGGTTAACAACATTTGATTGCCCAAATACAAGTCCTGCCAAGCCCCCTGCTCTGTGCGCCCCACTCCCCAGTGGGGACTGGGGCTAACTTCCCTCTGTGCAAGTCCCCCCAAACTTTTAGTTTATGGGCTCGCCCTGGCAAAAACCCCTATCTTGCCACCACCACCAACCCACTTCCTTCCTCTGCCTCCCACACTGCCTTCAATTCTCCACTGGCACTCAAAGCAGGGTGTGGGTAGATGGGCTGTTTTCTCTCCCATGTGAGAAAGGACACACAGCCCATCTTCTCCCTCCAGCCGCAAGTGCCAGCAATGAAATTGTGGCAGCTGCGCATGTGCCCTGAGCTGTGGAAATCTCCCCTCAGCTGTGAATTCACTAGGTAGAAATATGCAAGCCATATACATTTACAACAGGCAAGCCATAATCTCCCAGCCTCAACCCCTTCATCAGTAATATGAGCTACTAGTGGGCCTGGGCACAGAGCATCTGTGCCTCTAGCTGACCTGCCTCTAGCTGGCCCACCACCGCGGCCGGGCCCGCCGCCTTGCCTCCGCAGCCGGGCCCGCCGCGGCCGGGCCTGCCGCCACCACCTAGCCCGCCGCCTTGCCTCCGCAGCCGGGCCTGCCACCGCCGGGCCTGCCGCCTTGCCTCCGCAGCCGCCCAGCCAGGCAATTCTCCTGCGTGCACCAGGACCAATCAGGCGCCCCCGCAGCCCAGCCAATCAGCTAGGCTGCCAGGATGCATTTTTCCTGGGCACACCCAGGAGGAATATATATATATAGATTATTGACCTACTTTACAGGATACTTGTGTCAATGAGAATGTATGTGAAGCATTTTTGAACACTTTAAAAATGCTACATGAAAATTAATCTGAAAGTGCTTGTTGACATCTGTCCCCAAACTCAATATTTAGATAATTTTGATTATCTAGATCATCTAGAAGTAGTAAGAGATTACTCATTTCCACACTAGATATCTTATTTCTTCATCACGTGAGCTAAAATTTCTTCAAATCTACCTCCTGGAATGAATTCATTGAGGACACACATTTGATCACAAGAAAGATCTATTTCTCAGTTACTTTGTTATTACCAATAAAACAATGACACCAAATATTTTTGTATCCACCATTCCCATTAATGATGCAGCACCCAAATCAACCTTAAATTTAATGATAAAATAGGTTACAGTTTATAATTTCAAGAGAGACTTCGGAATCATAAGTGCTACAAAATCTGTCATTTTCCAATGATGGCCTTTAGGGAAGAATGGAGGGTGGGGTGTTTTATTTTTTTAATCAGAATTTAGTTTTTATATGGAACTAGTTAATTTTGGCCCGTTGAACAACGGGCCCTAGTAACGGCTCTCCTGTCCCCCCGCTGCCATTCCCCCTCCCTCCCTCATTAAGGGCCAAATCGGCCCAGCCACTTGCCCCCGCAGCTTCCGCCGCCGACCAACCGCCCGCCCACCCAGCTGCCGATACCTCCTTGCTCCCGGAACACGTCCTCCGCTTGATCCGCTGCTCGATTAACAGAAGGAGAGAGGTGCTCGCATGCAGAGCTCCACTCTCTTTAAAGTCTCTTCCCGAACTGGCGGTTTGGGCGGCAAGGACGCAAAGCGCCAGTTCGGGAAGAGACTTTAAAGAGAGTGGAGCTCTGCATGCGAGCACCTCTCTCCTTCTGTTAATCGAGCAGCGGATCAAGCGGAGGACGTGTTCCGGGAGCAAGGAGGTATCGGCAGCTGGGTGGGCGGGCGGTTGGTCGGCGGCGGAAGCTGCGGGGGCAAGTGGCTGGGCCGATTTGGCCATTAATGGGGGGGGTCAGCTGGGAGGGAGGGTCGGCGGCATCGGCTGCGGGTGCCTTTTAAAAAACATTTAAGTGGCCTCCGCTCCGCCCCCGGCCTCCGTCTCTTTTGGCCGAGGCAGCGGCTCTGCCGCTGCCTCACCCAGTTTACCCCGGCGCCGGTTTTCCGGCTTCTTCGAGGCGGCCGCTTCTGGCCGCCCAAGATGGCTGCCGGGTACTGGCGAGCGTGTCTCCCTTGCCCTGTTCTGCGCCTGCGCTTCGCGCAGGCGCAGAACAGGGCAGGGAGGCACAGACACACGCTTGGTGTCCGTCCACGGACGGACACCAAGCGTTTTATTAGAGAGGATTGTTGTCTTTCCCAAAACATCACTAAGATTTTTGAGATGCTGCAAAATGCCAACATGAGACAAAACAGCATCTCTTTGCTCTTTACTTCTATTTCCATTATTACAATCATATTGAGTGCAGGTGTCCTAGGAATTAAGTAAAGGCATCTGGAACAGAGGAAGCATAGTTTTGTTCAAAGCCAAGGAAACAGCTGATAGCCAACATTTTCTACTTCATTTCCAGCTGCCTTTAATGATTAGATGCACTATTGTGGCAAAAATGCCACTGCAGAATCAAGACATAGCTGATTTAAAGTTTCACTGAGTCAAAAAGGTAACAACAGGAGGCATTTATAGTGAAAATATTTGCTAGAACAGTTATTAACACCAAAGGGCATGGAAGGAGAGATCTAAACATAACTAAAAGTAATACTTGTACAGGTACTTTTTGGCCCTCTGCTCTCAATCACATCTTTATGGGACCAGCTGTCTCACTCATAGGTCATGTGGTTTTATGTAGATCAGGGCTGCACAACTTCAACCCTCTAGCTGTTTTTGGACTACAACTCCCATAATTCCCAACCACAATGGCCAGTAGCCAGAGATGATGTGAGTCGTTTCCAGCATCTGTAGGAGGGCCAAAGTTGTGCAGCTCTGTTGTAGAGATTAGATTCTGTGTCAGGACAAGGCTATAAGCAACCATACATAAATCTAGATCCAAGGTTAGATGCTGGAGCCAGAGAAGGACCTAACCAGAAGCAGGGAATTTATTTTTATTTTATTTTATTTTATTTATTACATTTGTACACCACCACAAACTTTCATCTCTGGGCGGAATCAAACTGAACTTGAACCCCAAAACTGGTTCAGAACATTTTTTTTTCAGTGAACTGGAACCAAACCTTAACTACAAAAAAGAGGCAACTAGTTCAAAATATTCAACAACCAGGCACTCAGAAAATTCTTTTTAGGGATGAAAACAGATCTTCTCTGCTCCAGCTATGTTTAGAGAAACTATATTTCCTAGTGGGATATTTATTTATTTACATTTATCTCCCATTCTTCTTCCAAGGAGCCCAGAGTGGTGTACTACATAGTTATGTTTCTCCTCACAACAACCCTGTGAAGTAGGTTAGGCTGAGAGAGAAGTGACTGGCCCAGAGTCTCCCAGCAGGTATCATGGCTAAATGGGGATTTGAACGTGGGTCTCCCCGGTCCTAATCCAGCACTCTAGACACTACACCACTCTGGCTCTCTTTGAAAAGAAGAGAATGAGTAGGAGAGATTGGTAGGCAGGACTTAGAACTGGCAGTCTTAGGGATGAGAGGCTTGCTCATCCACAGGGCTGGAAACAACTCCTGCCTGAATCATTGGAGAAGGATGCTGCCAGTCAGTGTAGACAATACTGAATAAGATGGACCAGTGTCTCACTCAGTATAAGGCAGCTTTCTATGTTTCAGTGTTCATATCCTTAAACAGAAGCTGGAAGTTTGTTGTATTTCCTTGGCATTGTAGTTCCTCCTTGCTGCCACTCTACCACTCATCCAAAACAGGGTATTTCCCAGTTTTTTATCCTTAGATTTTGTTTGTGATAACCTTTTTTAAAATATCAAAAATAGAGTTAATTTCTTTCAAATGAAAGTTATCATTGTATTCATTTTATAGCACTACACTGCAAGCAAAAGAGTTCAAAATTGCTCTGTATGAAATGTATCTAAACTGGTTCAAGATCAGCTCAACGTGTCTGAACTGGTTACCAAACCACTTTTTAAAGTTGTATATGAACTGGACCCATCGAGTCCAAGAGACTCCCTGGTATATAGGTGAGTTGTGGACAATGAAGCAGGCTGGTATACGGCTTGAGAATCGTTGGCGGAAAACTTAGAATAAATGTGACCAAACACAAGCTAGAATGTGGATAGAGAGAAATTCTTCTCCCTCTCACATAACACTAGAAGCAGGGGTCATCCCATGAAATTGATTGCCAGGAGGTCTAGGACCAACAAACGGAAGTACTTTTTCACACAACACATAATCAACTTGTGGAATTCTCTGCCACGAGATGTGGTGACAGCCAACAACCTGGATGGCTTTAAGAGGGGTCTGGATAACTTTAAGAGGTTTGGATAACTTTAAGAGGGGTTTGGATAACTTCATGGAGGAGAGGTCTATCACTGGCTACTAGTTGGAAGGCTAAAGGCCACCTCCAGCCTCAAAGGCAGGATGCCTCTAAGTACCAGTTGCAGGGGAGTAACAGCAGGAGAGAGGGCATGCCCTCAACTCCTGCCTGTGGCTTTCAGCGGAATCTGGTGGGCCACTGTGTGAAACAGGATGCTGGACTAGATGGACCTTGGGCCTGATCCAGCAGGGCTGTTATGTTCTTAAGTTCTTAGAGCCCATCTTAGGGCCTATTCTATTTATTATTCATTCATTCATTCATTCATTCATTCAATTCAATTCAATCACGGTGATAGTGGCAAAGAAATCCTACTTTTCTGCCACCATTGTGTCTACTCAATGTCGTCCAGAACAGCTTCTTTGAGTGCTTCAGGGCCTATGTGAGGGTCCCACCTTCAAACAGAGCACCATCAAACAAATCAAACCTTTATTGTTACAATCATTTGACCAGCAAAACACAAAACAAACAGAACCCTGAACAGCCTGCTATGACCAATTTGTGTTACATTTTGCAGATAAAATCGATCGTATCCATTCTGACTTGGATTCCAAGGTTTTTGTGGTACCAGGACTAGATGTTGCAAGTGCACTTGGATGGTTTTCAGATTGTGTTGCCTGAGGAGGTGGATAGGCTGCTTGGAAACCTGAGGCCTACCATATGCATGCTTCACCAACCAGCATGGTGAAGGCTGCTAGGGAGGGACTGGGTTCATGGATGACAGGGCTGGTGAACGCCTCTCTAAAGCAGGTGGTAGTGCCCCTCAGCTAAAGGAGGAGTCATTAGGCCCCTCCTTAAAAAGCCCTCATTCGACCCAGATGATTTAAATAACTTTTAACCAGTTTCTAATCTCCCCTTCTTGGGCAAGGTGTTGGAAAGTGTGGTGGTGTCTCAGCTCCAGGCAGCCGTAAATGAATCTGATTACTTGGATCCTTTTCAGTCTAGCTTCTGACCTGGAAACGGGGCATAAACTGCCTTGGTCACCCTGGTGGATGACCTATGCCAGGAGACAGACAGAGGGAGTGTGACCCTGTTAATTCTCCTGGACCTCTCAGTGGCTTTCAATACCATCAACCATGGTATCCTTGGACGTCTCTCTGGGTGGCAACTTATATATGATGTCTCTGCTCCTACCTGGAGAGTCGTACTCAGAAGGTGATGCTGGGGGATGCTCGTTCCACCCCTTGGCCTATGGGGTGCCACTGGGACCTATTCTATCTGCTATGCTGTTTAACATCTACATGAAACCTCTGGGAGAGGTCATCTGTGGGTGTGGGCTGTGGTGCCATCAGTATGTTGATGTCACCCAGCTCCACCTATCTTTTAAGTCAGCAGACAGTCAGGAAGGCAGTGGATGCTCTGAACCGGGGCTTGGTTTATATCTCTGGGCTGGATATGGGCAAACAAGCTGAAACTTAATCCAGATAAGACAGAAGTGTTCTGGGTTGGTAAAACTGGTCATCCAAGTAATGAGATAAATCTGGTCTTGGATGGGGTCATGCTCCCTCTGAAAGACAGAGCTTGGGGCTATTGCTGGACCCGATGCTGTCCTTGGAAGCACAAGTGGCGGTGGTGTATAGAGGTGCCTTTCACCAGCTATGGCTGGTATACCAGTTGTTACCCAACTTGAAGAAGTTGGACCTCACCTCAGTCACTCATGCTTTGGTAACATCCAGATTGGACTACTGCAATGCACTCTACGTGGGGCTGCCCTTGAAGACGGCTCAGAAGCTTCAGCTGGTTCAAAATCCTACTGCAAGAATGCTCATAGGCGCAAGTCGCTTCATAAGTGTCACATCCATCCTACGGCACTGGTCCACTTCTGGGCTCGATTCAAGGTGCTGGTCTTGAACTTTAAAGCTCTGCATGGTTTGCGGCCAGTATACCTGTCGGACCACATTCGCCCATATGAATCTGCCAGGGCCCTCCACTCCTCCTCTCAGGACCTGCCCATGGCTCCGTCATTAACAGAGACCTGGTTGGCAGGGACTAGAGACAGGGTCTTTTCAGTTGTGGCCCATGAACTCTGGAATGCCTTTCCCAAAGTAGGGATGTGCACAGAACTGGTTCAGAGGGCCTTTATGGGCCTCTGAACTGGTTCAAATGACTGGCGGCTCTGCCAGTTTGAAGTCGGGGGAATGACTTTAAGGGCGTGGTAGGGTGCACTCACCCCTCCTGCCACTTTCCCCCCATTGGTGCTCCATTGTAAACCAGTCCGGTGGGGTGGCAGCATAACTCCCTGCCGCCCTGTCCCATTGTCGGACTGAAATTAAGCGGAAGTAACCGGCACGTGTGTGTGGGCACCGTGCGCTCACTCGCGCGCACGTCGGGCAGGCACACGACATGAACATGCCCGAAGTGCGCATGCGCATCAGGTACTTCCACTTACTTCCAGTCCGATGTAGGGACGGGGTGGCAGGGAGGTATGCTGCCACCCCGCCGGACCGGTTTACAATAGAGTGCCGGTGGGGGTGGGGGTGAGGGGTGAGTGAACCCTTCCCAGCCCTTAAAGTCATCCCTCCTGCCTTCGAACTCCCCCACACTGGTTCTGTGCACATCCCTATCCCAAAGAGCTTCATCATGCTGCTTTCCTCAGTGTTTTTAAAAAACAATTAAACACACATCTTTTTAAAGAGGCTTTAAAATGTTTTATCTGCTCCTTCCTAGTTCTCAGTTTTTAGCTTTTTAAATAAAACTTTTAACTTGAAACTTTTAAATTGTAATTTCAATGTTGGTTTTAACCTGAGCTTTTAAGTTGTTTAACTTAACTTGTTTAATTTTATTAGTCCCATATTTTACATCGTGTCTCTTTTTATTAATGTTGTGAGCTGCCCTGTGCAGTAATGTACTGCAGGGGGAGCGGTATAAATATTTTAAATAAAAACAACAAGGAAGAAGTTCCCATGCAACTTTTAGAAGGGCTTCAGATATTACCTTGCTGTGCAAGAGTCAAATGCACAAAAGCTCTGTGTATCATATTCTTCTTCTACAACACTATTTGTTGTAGAAGTAAAAATACAGCCTTTGCACTTCTCCCATCTGGGAGATGCGTTTGTCTCTTGGGAAGGGAGATGCTAAGGCTGTATGTGGAAACAAGATTGTGTGGAAAAATATGAAGCATGGGGCACTTCCCTATCCTGTTGCTCATGGCTCTACACAAGTTTGCAATAGAGGAGACTGGAAGTAGAGAAAGCAATAAAGAATAAGATGAGAGCCATTCATACTGGACAAAAAGCTGTAGTTGTAACTTCAGTGGAATTTGAAGAAAAGCCAATATTCCAACACAGTCAGGGCTCTGAATCCCAGCCTATCCAAACACATACATCCCACTTCCTCCAACTCATATTTCACAGCGCTAAAGACCTGCCATTATACATTTGAACAAGTTTGTTTGTTTGTTTGTTTATTGTTCGTTTGTTTGTTTGTTAAATTTATATACCGCCTTTCATTAAAGCAATCCCAAGGCGGTTTACAGCAAAAAAATTTAAACACAAGATGGTAAAAAAGACACAATTAAAATATTAAGTGTGGGGGGGTGGGAATTAAACAAATCTGATTAAAATTTTAAAACAAAAGCATAAAAGCAATACAGACCATAAAGAGCAGCAGCAGAGAATCACATAAATTCCAGGGCAAAAAGCCAAGATTTTACACTTTTTCTAAAAGCTGTGATGGAGACCAAGGAGCGAATAGCCACCGGGAGTGCATTCCAGAGTCTGGGGGCAGCAACAGAGAAGGCCACGTCCCAAGTGCATGACAGCCGAGCCTCCCTCATTGTCAGCACCAGGAGCAGAGCCCCCTCAGATGACCTCATCAAGCGGGCAGCAACCCTTGGGAGCAGGCGGACCCTCAGGTATCCCGGGCCCAAACCGTTAAGGGCTTTAAAGGTCAAAAACAGCACCTTGAATTGGACCCGGAAACAAACTGGTAGCCAATGCAGCTCTTTCAGAATGGGTGTGATGTGCTCCCACCAGGCAGCTCCTGATAAAACCCTAGCTGCTGCATTTTGCACTAACTGCAGTTTCCGGATATTCTTCAAAGGCAGCCCCACATAGAGCACGTTACAACAATCCAGCCTTGACGTGACTAAGGCATGGGTAACTGTGGCCAGATCTGCCTTCTCGAGAAAGGGACGCAGCTGGTGCACTAGCCGAATCCGTGCAACGGTACCTCTGGCCACCGCCTCCACCTGAGCTTCCAAAAGCAGAGCTGGGTCCAGTAATACCCCGAAGCTGCGTACTTGCTCCTTCAAGGGGAGTGCAACCCCATCTAGAACCAGTAAAATCACCTCATCCTGATTGGCTCTCCTACTGACCAACATTACCTCCATTTTGTCCGGATTCAATTTCAGTTTATTAGCCCACATCCAACCCATCACGGCTTCCAGCCCCCGATTCAGGACATCCACTGCCTCCCTAGGATCAGGTGACAAGGAGAGATAAAGCTGAGTGTCACCTGCATATTGCTGACAACACAGTCCAAGTCCCTGGATGACCTCTCCCAGCGATTTCATGTAGATGTTAAACAGCATGGGGGACAAGACCGAACCCTGCGGGACCCCACAGGCCAATGGCCACGGAGCCGAGCAGTAGTCCCCCAGCACTACTGTCAGCACTACTGTTATTGTCAGCTTGCCAGTCAAACTATATTGCCTAACCTTTAAAATATACATACACACACACACACACACACACACACACACACACACACACACAATTATTCATAAACCACCAAGCTTCACAGAATAGCACAGATGGCTCATCACCAAATTTTAACAAGCTCAGAGTAATTAAAAGCCAAATTACTTCAAAGAGATTGGTGCTTGACCGAGGGAGAATAATGTAAACTTTTTAAATACTTGCACATGGATGAAAAATGGCTACTGCTATATTCTACATCATAGCTAGATAGTTGTGTATGTAGGGGTGTGCACAGAACCGGTCCGGCACTGGGGTGGGGGGTTCCAATAAAAACAGGGGGGGCCTTACTCACCCCTTCCATCATAGTAACTGTAATTCTTGTAGTAATCGGGCGGCAGGGTGCCGCCGGCTTCAATCTCCCCTGGAGCGGCTCGGGCTCCTCCATTCCTATACGTAACGGGGCGGCAGGATCGCTCCCAGTCCCTGCCGCCCCCTTCAAGCTAAGCCCCCTCGGCTGGCAGCCGCCACCTGCAGCACTCCAAATGTCCCCTGCCGCCCCCTTCTTGCCAAATATCCCCCCATCTCAAGGGGTCGGCAGGAGAACTCTCCTGCCGTCCCCGCTCGCTTTGCCGCTTAGTTGCAAATGGCTTCTAGGAAGCCTTGTGAATTGTGAATTCTCATTGTATCATAGCAAATGAGATTTTTTTTCAATTAGACAACTCTCATGACCCCACTTTCACTTTTTCACACTCTCTATTACTATGAATAATATGAGGAAGTAATCAATTTAGCACACTTCACCTTATGAAGACGAACCTCATAAAAATAAATTCACCAAAATTCACCCCTCTGCCCAATCACTCTTAAATTGGGGATGGGTGGTAGCCTCCACCCATTAGGCACTATCTACCAGCCCACCCCAGTCCTTTGGGGCAGATCCACTTTCTGCCCCCAATCTGCCCCAAAGACACCCAAACTTCAAATATTCCCAAAAAATCAGCCCTCTGCCCAATCCCCCTGAAATTGGGGTGGTAGCCTCCACCCATTAGGCACTACCACCCCACCCCACTCCTTTTGCCCAGATCCCATTCTATGCCCCCAAACTGCCCCAAAGTCACTAAAACTTCAAAAATTCACCAAAAATCAGGACTTCGCCCAATCCCCCTGAAATTGGGGTGATAGACTCTACCCATTGGGCACTACCACCCCACCCCAAAATTTTGCCCCTGGGCCCCTTTTTACCCCCCCAAATCAATTCAGATTCAGATTCGGATTAAATCCGAATCCGAACCGAATCAAGGGTGATTCGGGTGACCCAGATTCGGGCACAAAACAGAACAGGGGTGATTAGGTTCGGGTCTGAGCCGAATCACCCGAAAACCCGAATTGCACACCCCTACTACCTACCACCCAATCCACAAAAGAAATGGGCAAGTAGGTTATTTTTAACAATTGTTTAACCTTTCTCCAGGTTGAAAATTAAAAAGATTTTGGGTTTAACCTTTCTCCAGGTTGAAAATTAAAAAGATTTTGGGGAAAGGTTAAACATTTGTTACAAATTATCTGCTTGCCCATTTCTTTAGTGGGTTGGGTGGTAGGTAACACTCATCATACAACCCACTTTGGTGTCCCTAGGAGCTATCCATGGGGAACAATGGGGTGTCTTGAGTTACCCCATTGTTCCCTAAGGATGGAACAAGCTGCACTCACAGAGTGCATGCACACGAGCTTTGCATTGCAATCTGAAATGCATTTTGCAGTCCTGCCTTAAAAAACACTGCAGAAGCACACAGTAAAAGGGAACCTGTTCCTCCCAACACAGAACACAAATTTCAAACATTCCAAAAATAGCCAAAAAATAATCACTGACCAAGAATTCACTGCCAGCCACAGTGCTTGCGTCGTAACAACATCATTGGCACAAGTTGCTTTCTCACACACAATTATGGTTTTTATGTTACTTCCTAGCATTGCAGCAGCTACAACAGCACCCTTACTTAGCAGCAAGCATAACCATAAGCTCTAGAGCAACTCTAGCCACATTTTGACTGAGTACACCTTGCAATGCAGATTGCAGAGCAGACCAGAGCAGTGAGTAAAGCACAAGTTAGCCTCAAGGCCAGACATGGAGCTCATCACAGCAATCACCAATAAATATTACACACAGAGAAAGACGAGCTGTGACTGCCCATTTCTCGCCACAACACAATCTCATAAACAAAACAAACCACATCTCAAGGAAGGCAGGTAACCAAGTTCTGCCTTTGTCAATCTGAGATCCAGAAAATCCAGACAGTTATAGCAGCAATATCACAGCATATTATATTCTGTGCTGAAAAAAGAAAGCCACAAAATCAAACCTTTCCTTGATTTCTTCTTCCTCTCCTCCTGATGTATCCTATTCATGAGAGGCACACTATAAGGGCTCTGTCTGCCTCCCAGTCCCTTTGAATACATTTTGAATTATAAATTCCTTCTTTTGTGTGCCTCCTCCCTCCTGCCAGCCAATGGGGACACAGTGGCCCATGACAACACTCGATTTGCATAACAAGCCAACCAAGATTCAAGCAGATCACAAGCCAACCAGAAGCCAGTTCCAGAAAACCAATCAGTAAGGGAAAAACAGGCCTCCAAAATGGCGCTTGAAACATCAAAACATTTTCACCGAAACAGGGTTATTCTGCTCCAAGCTCAAAACAGACTCTTTATTTAGAGGGTGTTCTGTTTCATGCTCCAGACACTTGAAATGGCCCATTTTAAGTCACAAGGTTTCACCATTCAACCATTCTGCACATCCCTAATGTGTAAGTGTGCACTCACTCACAGGCTTACCCATGCTCATCTTGATTGGCAAATTTTCTCTGCTTGCAGCTTCCACCAGATGTCTCCGAACTTCCATCACAGCTTCTTTGTGTTTGAGATTCATTAAGGACTCCCACAGAGCTTTAGCCGCTGGATCACTGGGGGGAGGGGGGAACAGCCAGGTTTACACAAAACATCTGTTAAAAAACAAATAGGCTTCTTCGAGCTTATTAAGTTCTACAGTGTTGGTAGCCTACTTATTTTCAAACATAGAAATAAAGCTCAACTTTTTTTAAAAAGCCACTGTGTCTTTAAACCATGGATACCAAAGGGATGGTAAAGTGACTTAGCACAATGACCAAATAGATCTTTGGATTTAGTCAACATCGTTACCACAAAATTGTAATTAGAACAGTGAAAAGATTTTTCAAGCAATCACTAAAAATGGCATACACCACAAAGGGTATCAAGAAGGATCAACACAGTAGGTTATTTCTTTATTCACAACATATTTCTTAATCACAACAATTTACTAGAACTTTTCTTGTAAGCCTTCCTTCTCAAACATATACATACTTTCTAAAGCTAGAGCTCTTAGGTTGTGAAATAAATACAAGCAATCTACGTGCAGGGTTGGTACATGTATAATATTGTGTGAAAGTGCTAGACCTTTGTCTAGTCACCGTGGCCCAATTCAGTCATATTATGGTTTGTTGTTATGATAATGAGCTGTGGTAAGCTTTGAGTTCATGCACTCCTCTCTCCTTTCCCCTTCTTAGCATGGGAGGCAAGGAGGCTAGAAGCTTCCACTTCTAATTTCCAACAAAAAGTAGTTTGCCATTTTGTCCAAATGTGGCAAATGGTTGCTTATGCAAACCTTAGTTGTTTTCAAAGCAGGATCTCTTAATTTAAATCAGTTACATTTGAGGTGAAGCTAGAGAACCATGTTTGATTTCTACATCAGAAAATTCAACTGAGGTCTCACTTTTCTGACATAAATTTATACTCTAGATTTCTGAATGATCCTGAAACCAGTGTGAGAGTCATTATAAAGATCTAGAAAACTACAGCAGAGGTACCAGCAGGGATTCCAACCGGCAAACTTCTGCTGTTTGTTTGTTTGTTTGATTGATTGATTGAAACATTTACTATACTGCCCACTCCGGGTGATGTAAAATCAGGGACTGACAAAAGGGCCATCTGAAATGATCTAACAGGACAGGATGTAACTGGATAGGAGAGGTGGTTCTGTAGGTAAACAGATGCCAAGCCCCGCAAGGCTCTGAAGGTAAGAACCAGGACTTTGAATTGAATTCGGAAGCGAATGGGTAACCAGTGCAGTGACAGCAGGAGAGATGTTACCCTGTCATATCTTTTAGCACCCATGAGTAGGCAAGCCGCTGCATTCTAGACCCGCTGAAGCTTCCCGATCAGTTTCAAAGGTAACCCTACGTAAAGCATGTTACAGTAATCTAAGTGGGAAATGACAAGGGCATGAGTCACTGTCATTAGTGCCTGCCGATCAAGAAAAGGGAGTAATTGGCAAACCAGATGAAGCTGGGCAAATGCACTTCTAGCCACAGCCTCCACCTGTTCAAGCAGGAGGCATGAGTCCAAAAGAACCCTCAAGTCACGGACAAGCTCCTTTGGGGACAGCACTACCCCATCCAAAAAAAGGTTCAAGCCTAACTGCTGTCCGGTACGAGGACTGAGTAAGAGCAGCTCAGTCTTAGTGGGGTTTAGTCTGAGCTTATTTTGAGTCATCCAGATCTTAACAGCTTCGAGACATCGAGCAAGCACAAAAATAGCATCCCCAGCATGGTCTGGGATGGTACTATACAGCTGGGTATCATCAGCATATTGATGGAATCTCACTCCAAACTGGCGAATGACCTGACCCAGCGGCTTCATATAGATGTTAAAAAGGATAGGGGCAAGAACTGAATCCTGGGGAACTCCATAAAAGAATGACCATGGGTCAGAACACCTGTCCTCAATGCATACCGACTGGATACGCCCGCTAAGGTATGAACGGAACCACTGTAAAACAGAGCCCCCGATACCCAACCCATGCAGGCGGTCAAGAAGGGTAGCATGATCAATAGTGTCAAATCCACTGAGAGATCTAAAAGGACCAAGAGAGGGACACTACCCTGTTAATCAGTGGTGCAGTGGGGTCTTGAGGTAGCAAGCATGAATTGTCCCTTTGCTAAGCAGGGCCCCTGGTTTACATCTGAATGGGAGACTAGAAGCACTGTAAGATATTCCCCTCAGGGGATAGGGTCACTCTGAGAAGAGCATCTGCCTGTAGGTTCCAAGTTCCCTCCCTGGCATCTCCAAAATAGGGCTGAGAGAGACTCCTGCCTGCAACCTTGGAGAAGCCGCTGCCAGTTTGGGTAGACAATATTGAGTTAGATAGACCAATGGTGTGACTCAATATATGGCAGCTTCCTATGCTTCTTTGTTCCTAAGAAGCATGTGAGGATCTGCATAGCAGAGTAGCCGGAACTTATGACAAGCACCGTTTGCTTTGACAGAATCTATGAAGTGGTTCATTTTGGGCAGCGGGGGTGGGGGGGAGGGAAGGGATTAGGGAACGATTTAGCCTTTTATCCTGCCATGCTCTACCATGCTGACCATGTTTTCAGCAGGAAGGGGTTTGTGTCTGTGCGCGCCTCTGTCTGTGTGTGTGTGTGTGTGTGTGTGTGTGTGTGTGTGTGTGTGTGAATGAGAGAGAGAGAGAGAGAGAGAAGGGGGGAGATTAGTGGGGATCTGACTCCTTGATCAGGGTGAATAATTTCCAAGGTTTGAACAATACTACAATCTCCTAACAGGCCTTCCCCTATCTCTTTAGCTGCATGTAAGTGAAACAAGACAACTCTTGAAAGCATTGGAAGCTAAAATCAAGCTGTGAATTGATTCCAAGCTGTGAATAATTTGAGGATGTTCTCCAAGCTGTGAAGTTCTCTAGGAAGACTTTTTCTCTGAAAGAGATATACCCCAAAAGTCTGACATGTTTAATGCACAGTATAACCAAATACTTCCCCAAACATCAAGGATATTTTTCAGTCTAAAATATGCTTTATCAGTTTACAGATTGGTCTTGCCTTCAATTCATTTCCCCCCACCTCCCAATGAAATGTCAGTTAGCAATAAAGCATTGCACATATATATGTCTTGGTGTGCAACAAATATCAATTGGAGTTTGCTGGAAACTAAAAGGAAACTCTAATCTTAAAATAAACTGCAGTTTTGTTTTTAATGTAGAACAGGAATGCACAACTCAAATGCCCCAGTGGGCCAGAACCAGCTACAACTTAGCATGCAGAGGCCAAGGTCAATTTTCAGTGCATTATTAATTAATATTATTTAAAATATTAATGAAAACAATTATTAGTTACTTATGGATCTTTTCACCTGACAAGGGACCCACAATTTTAACCATGGATAGTAGCTATAAAATAGACGACCCTGTCTCTGCTCAGTCAATGAGGCACCTGGAGTGTATGCCAGTCCCAAACAAATACCAAGTTCTGTCCTCTCCCTCAATCACAGTTGCTTTCAGGCTGCAGGCCTAGGCATCCAGTCCTAGAGCTCTTCATGACTTCTGCTGCAGGATATTCCTACCTGGGGGCCAACCAAAGTGTACCTGCCGGCCAGATCTGGTCCCCACCTTATGCTGTGCAGGCCTGGAGTAGTAGTAGTTTAGATATTGAACCATGTGAATGACTCAGTGAAATGGGATGTAGAAAATGATCCTGGGAAAATATAAATCATAGGCTACGTAGTTTGAGATTTCAGTATGAAGCAGCCAATATCTGACATAAGAACAGCCCTGCTGGATCAGGCCCAAGGCCCATCTAGTCCAGCATCCTGTTTCGCATAGTGGCCCACCAGATGCTGCTGGAAGCCACAGGCAGGAGTAGAGGGCATGCCTTCTCTCCTGCCATAATTCCCCTGCAACTGGTTCTCAGAGCCATCCTGCCTTTGAGACCGGAGGTGGCCCACAGCCCTCTGACTAGTAGCCACTGATGGACCTCTCCTCCATGTAGTTATCCAAACCCCTCTTAAAGCCATCCAGGTTGTTGGCTGTCACCACGTCCTGTGGCTGAGTGTTCCACAAGTGGATCATGCGTTGTGTGGTACTTCCATTTGTTGGTCCTAAACCTCCTGGCAATCAATTTCATGGAGTGACCCCTGGTTCTAGTGTTGTGTGAGAGGGAAAAGAATTTCTCTCTCTCCACTTTCTCCAAACCGTGCATGATTTTATAGACCTCTATCATGTCTCCCCGCAGTCGTCTTTTTTCTAAACTAAAAAGCCCCAGGTGTTGTAGTCTTGCCTCATAAGAAAGGTGCTCTAGGCCCCTGATCATCTTGGTTGCCTTCTTCTGCACCTTTTCCAGTTCAGCAATGTCCTTTTTACGATGTGGTGACCAGAATTGTATGCAGTATTCCAAGTGTGGTCGCACCATAGTTTTGTATAAGGGCATTATAATGTTAGCCGTTTTATTTTCAATCCCCTTCCTAATGATCCCTAGCATTGAATTTGCCTTTTTCACAGCTGCCGCACATTGAGTCGACACTTTCAACGAGCTGTCCACCACGACCCCAAGATCCCTCTCCTGGTCAGTCACCGACAGCTCGGATCCCATCAGCATATACTTGAAGTTAGGGGTTTTCGTCCCAATGTACATCACTTTACACTTGCTAACATTGAACTGCATTTGCCATTTTGTCGCCCACTCACCCAGTTTGGAGAGATCCTTTTGGAGCTGCTCACAATCCATTTTGGATTTCACTACCCAGAAGAGTTTGGTATCATCTGCAAATTTGGCCACCTCACTACTTACCCCGGCTTCTAGATCATTGATGAATAAATTAAAAAGCATCGGTCCCAGTACAGATCCCTGGGGGACCCCACTTCTTACTTCCCTCCATTGTGAAAACTCTCCATTTATACCTACCCTCTGTTTCCTGTCTTTCAGCCAGTTAGCAATCCACACATATACTTGTCCCCTTATCCCATGACAGCTAAGTTTCCTCAAGAGTCTTTGATGAGGAACTTTGTCAAAAGCTTTTTGGAAGTCCAGGTAGACTATGTCAACTGGATCACCTTGACCCACACACTCATTGACACCCTCAAAGAAGTCCAAAAGGTTGGTGAGGCATGATTTACCTTTGCGGAAGTCATGCTGGCTCACTGCCAGCAGGGCCTGTTCTTCTATGTGCTTTACAGTTTTATCCTTGAGGATGCTTTCCATCAATTTGCCTGGAACGGACGTTAGTCTAACCGGCCTGTAATTTCCCGGATCCCCCCCTGGCTCCCTTTTTGAAAATCGGTGTTACATTTGCTACTCTCCAGTCTTCTGGTACAGAGCCCGATTTCAGGAATAAGTTGAAAATTTTAGCAAGGAGGTCGGCAATTTCACGTTTGAGTTCTTTGAGGACTCTTGGATGGATGCCATCCGGCCCTGGTGATTTGTTAGCTTTCAGTTTTTCCAGACAGTTTAGTACATCATCTCTTGTCACTTCTATCTGACTCAGCTCTCTAGCTGAGGTATATGCTCAGTATCTCTAGATATCTCTCTAGGTATACAGGTGAAACTCGGAAAATTAGAATATCGTGCAAAAGTCCATTAATTTCAGTAATGCAAATTAAAAGGTGAAACTGATATATGAGACAGACGCATTACATGCAAAGCGAGATAAGTCAAGCCTTAATTTGTTATAATTGTGATGATCATGGCGTACAGCTCATGAAAACCCCAAATCCACAATCCCAGAAAATTAGAATATTACATGGAACCAAGAAGACAAGGATTGTAGAATAGAACAATATCGGACCTCTGAAAAGTATACAGTGTACTGTGCTTGATTGGCCAGCAAACTCGCCTGACCTGACCCTATAGAGAATCTATGGGGCATTGCCAAGAGAAGGATGAGAGACATGAGACCAAACAATGCAGAAGAGCTGAAGGCCGCTAATGAAGCATCCTGGTCTTCCATAATACCTCATCAGTGCCACAGGCTGATAGCATCCATGCCACGCCGCATTGAGGCAGTAATTGCTGCAAAAGGGGCCCAAACCAAGTACTGAATACATATGCATGCTTATACTTTTCAGAGGTCCGATATTGTTCTGTTCTACAATCCTTGTCTTATTGGAGACAGATGCAAAGAACTCATTTAGCTTCTCTGCAACCTCCATATCCTCCTTAATAATCCCTTTCACTCCCTCGTTGTCTAATGGACCAACCGCCTCCCTGGCAGGTTTCCTGCTAATGATGTACTTAAAGAAGTTTTTATTATTCCCCTTGATACTTTTGGCTAAATGTTCCTCAAACTCTCTTTTTGCCTCCCTTATTGTCACCTTGCATTTTTTTTGCCAGAGTTTGTGTTCCTTTCTGTTCTCTTCATTTGGACAGGCCTTCCAATTTCGGAAGGAAGTCTTCTTCCCTTATATGGCTTATCTCTGCTTATCTCTGGCATGTTTCATTATTAAGTCTATGTCCTAGCCAAACTAATATGCATCACAAGGATCATGATAACAGACCACCAAAATATAGCCTTGCCTGTCACCTACCTAAATTTCCAAAATTTCATAAGACTCTAGTGTGAGTAAGAAACAGGACCCAAGTCAGCGTTCTCCAAACGGGAGAGGGTTGATCCTTAATTGTAATAAAAGCAAGGACAGAAAACTGGTGTGGATCCTATAACAACGATTTCTCTGAGTACAATAATTTACTTTCACCCATATAAGTGAATGATTGCCATTCATCCCTATGGCAACCAGACAGTGAGTAAATAATCCTGCCCATTAACTGACAGAGGAACGGGTCTCACGATCAGGGAGACCTGGTTTAGGGTGCTGAGCGGGCAGGGAGCCCTGGGTGGCCGGATCAGCCGCCTACACGATGGCTGGCTCCGAGACGGAGCTGGCGGGGGCTGGGGAGCTCGGGGGCCAGGCGGCCCCCAGAAGCCCCAGTATGCCCTGCGTGAGTGTGCAGGGCATACTGGGGAGACCCCCGAACCGGGAGGCTGCTTTTAACCCTCCCAGCCAGGGGTCTACTCATGAGTAGCAATGGCACGGACCCACGCCACGGCTACTCACAAGCAGATAGCCCGGGTTTGCGGAGCACTCGCTCCGCAAACCCGGGCTAAGGGGCTGGCTACAGGAGCGGGTTAGCCGCTCCAGAACCACTGGGCTCGGCTGCAAGCCCGATGGTTTTTACGATCACAAAAATCGGGCTAGGATTTTCCTAGCCCGATTTTTGTGATCATAAGAATAGCCCCAGTGAGTGGCGTGGCTTCCATCAGCAAGTACCCTGGGAAGAGCATATGCAGGTCCTCCCTTCACTCACACCCTGCCCATGGTGGTGCTGAGTGGGTCAAAAGAAAAAACTGGGACTGACTTCCTGCCTTTAACATCTTCTGACATCTAGTAGTTTTTATCAGCATGCCTGCAAGACTGCTATGCATGCCACATACCTAAATGGAAGAGGATACCCATGTAGATACCAAATGGAAGAGATACCAATACTGCCATGTATAAAGCAACCCTTGCATAGAGAACAACCAGTTTAAAATATCAAATATTTCTGCTCTCACTTAAGCTAATACATGCAATCTGATACAGCAAACAACCCACCACTTCCTGGTCCCAACGCATTATCCTCTTTTGGATTAACAGTATTTGAATTCCCATAATTTTTCAAAGTAAAAGATGCAAATGCATATTTTAAAAGCCAGACGGCCATTAAAGAATGTAAGTATTTTCTTGAGCAATTTAAGCTTGTTTCCCAGTTTCATTCCAACCCCTCAAGCCACTTTGATGGTGTAATCTGCTCTAGACTCAACTTTGGCTGTGTATTTTGGCACACACTCAAAAAACAGAGGTTATTGTTTGATTTAAATGCCAAAAGACTCGGAGATAAAACTCACTAGAAGCAGAGCTACAGTCTCCTTCTCCTTGGGCAGTTTAGAAAGACCTCATCTCCCTCACCCAATTTCTGCCTCTAATAAAGGAAACTACGTTACATCAAGATGAAGCACTCCAATTAGCCTATTGCTGGCATAACTTGACCGATAAAGCTATTATGGAATCAACTGCTACTGAATATTCACTGCTGCAGTTAGAAGTAGTGCACTGTTCTCTATGTACTATGCAATTTGTTCTGTTTAACCTGTGCTTTTAAAATTAACAAGAAAACAATGTGTTCCCTTCAAGAGAGTTCATCTATAGGCAGTAAAATCTTTCTAAAATCTATGACATATTAATTGGGGGGGGGAGGGAGGAGATTAAGAAACACTTACCTTAAGAATAAAAGACAAGTGGAAGGAAGATTGTGGGGAAGACATTTTGAAAGCAAAGGGAAGTCAATTTCTGTGAGTGAAATAAGTTATTGCATTGCAACAAACCTAAGAATCACTTCAACGTTCTATATTTAACATCTGTTAAGTTTAACAAATGTACCTATTTTAAAATAACTACATGGCTGCCAATTAGTTTCCAGGCAAAATACAAAGTGCTGGTTATTACCTATAAAGCCAAGTGGCTTGGGTCCAGGGTATTTAAGAGAGCTCCTTCTTCTTCTTGAACTCCATCACCTATTAAGATAATCAGGGGAGGTCCAGTTGCGGCTCAAAAGTTGTGGCAATCCAAAACCAGGCCTTCTCTAGGGTTGCCCTGGGGCTCTGGAACACTCTCCCAAATGAAATCAGAATCTTCTCATCTCTGGTTGTTTTTAAATGACTTTTGAAAACATACCTGTTTTATCAGGCTTTTAGTTTACGATGTTTTAAAGTTATTTATGGTAATTTTAATCTATTTTATGTGATTTTTAGGTTTTAGTTGCTGTTTGGTTGGATTGTAGATTGCCCTGAGATTTTATATAGGGCAGTATATAAATACAGCAGATAAATAAATAAAATGTAATGGAGGTTTTCTGGACACACGATATATTGTTCACAACCTAAGGGCTCTTCAGGCAGCAATATATTCCAATTTCAGCACAAATTATGAGGTTATATTGAATGAGCAAAAAAGACTTTCATTTTTCTCCATATACATATATACATACATAAATACCAGATAAAGGTAAAGTGTGCCGTCAAGTCAATTTAGACTCCTGGCGCCCACAGAGCCCTGCGGGTTTTTTTGGGCAGAATATAGGAGGGGTTTCCCATTGCCTCCTCCTGCACAGTGTGAACTGATACCTTTCAGCATCTTCCTATATCGCAGCTGCCTGACATAGTGCCAGCGGGGATTTGAAACATCAACCTTATTATTATTATTATTTATTATTTATTCAATTTCTATACAGCCTTTCCAAAAATGGCTCAGGGTCAAGCATTTCCTCACTGCACCACTTAAAGTGACATATACAAGATATAATCACATTATTTCAGTCCTTTATCACATAAAGGGCTTCTATACTTTTTAATCATAGTTTCATATATATCACTTTGGTTCGTATCTGTTTGAACTTTATACAGACTTGTAGCTGTTCTTTGAAAATTGCTTTACCAGCTATGTGCTGAGAGACTTCACGGCAGAAGGAAGGAAGCTGGTGCTGGCTTTAGGTCATGGCTTTAGATACATGGTCAGATATATTGGAAATCAGGACATGTAGGCAAATTTGTTACTGTGAGATGGCTTATGTTCTAACGAACAAACCACAAATGGAAGGGGCTTTTTCTGTTGAGCATTGGCCTTTAGATAATGGTCAAATGACACTGAAACCATATAATCCAAATATCCAAGCTATGTAAGTCAGCAATTCATGTTTTTTGCACACAAGACAATATTGATCAATACCTGATCATTCTAAAATGACGTCTTTCTAATCAAGATGGGTGGTATCTTGTGATCAACCGTGGCCTATAAAAATGTAACAAATACTCAAAGCCATCCTCTTGGGAGGGAAAGACACTTCTCTATCATAAGGGATTATAAAGGTTTTTATCATGGGATTTTTTTAGATTTCCCCCTTTTTGACCCCTTATGATTTTCATATATAAAGTTTTCCCTAGCAATAAGCTGTAATAATTTAATAATTAATCACAATTAATTTGTGATTTTCCTTTTTATTTCCATTAAATCTCCTATTTTTGAGTTCAATCCTTTGTGTTGCTGAGACAGCTTTCCAGACTGATTCAGTACTTCTGGTGAGACAGCTACTGAATTCATTAATATGTTTAAATTTTTCGACTTTATTTCTTCCTTAACTCAAATAAAACATCACAATAATTTATGGAGTGTGTGCTTCATTTTCTGGGCAGTGGGCAAAACAGCTGGTCTGGACCCAATAAACCCATAGCTAAATCTGACTAATGGGAAGAATTAGAAATTTAAAATTTAAAATGAGGAATCAACACAACATACAAGAATATTGTGTAATATTCTTAGCACCATCTGCTGAAATTAGAATATATCATCACCTAAAGAGCCCTTAGGTTGTGAATAATATCAAAATGTGCCCATTAAAGTTCCATTAATAATACTATGCAATACTTTGCATATCATGTGGATTTCTATTTTTATTTAGTTTGTAATTTGCACTGAATTTGGAATATAACACTGTTTGAAAGAACCCCAAGATAGGAGACTTGCAAATGTGCTGAAGTTGTCAGAAAACTCAGTCATTCTGGAAAGTGATCATTAGTTATTCTGCTTAAGGAATTATTTTCACATTCGTTATCCCTATCATCTTTGAGAGTACTGTTAGGATATATATGCCCTGCTAACTGATAAAAAATGCACCCTTTAGAGTGGCAGTTCTTTATATTTAGAAGTGGGAAAGAAACTGTCCCTATCTAATGCCAGCATAGCAACCCCCCAATGGTTGTTCCTGATGTCTACCTAATATTTCCTTTTAGATTGTGAGTCCTTTGGGGATAAGGAGCCATCTTAGTAGTTTATTTTTCTATGTAAACTGCTTTGAGAACTACTGTTGACAAGCAATATATAAACATTTATAGAATTATATAGATTATCTGATGTGAAAAGCAGCAGGAATTGACAGTCTAATTACTTGCAGTAGTCAGGATCAAAGTTGCAAGGAAGCAGAAAGAAATGGAATTAGTTTTATGTAGGGGAAGAGCAGGAAATTTTGAGATGATATTTTTATGGTCAAGAGTAATCATTTCGTCAAGTATACAGAAGTTATATAGGATTAATAACTTCTGAGATGAAATTATTATTATTATTATTAATTCAATTTCTATCAATTAATAATATTGATAGAAATCAATTTATTGCATATTAGAATAGATAATTTCAACAATATATGAGTTTATTTAACCATCAGGAGTACTACCTAAGGTGATAATCATCATATTTTTCAGTCATTAGAGCTCATATCTTTTTTTAAAAAAAAACTTCCTGCCTCATTGAATTTTTTAAAAATACAAACAGAAAAATAACAAGTTGTTCTAGTAAGAACTAATCAGCCTACTTTCCTTTCACTGTCTCTACAACTAGACTAAATTTGGTTCAAATTGAGGTCCACAAGTCAAATATCTTGCACCTCAAATGTTCATGCGTCCACCATCTTGGATTGGGGTAGATGACATCATTACAAACTACACCATTGGGGCATCCCTATGTGTCCATACAGCTGTAGCAAATTTGGTTCAAATCGGTTAGACAGTCCTCAAGTTAGTGCACTTGAGCCTCAAAGGTTCACACGTCCACCATCTTGGATTGGAGTGGATGATATCATCACAAGTTACATCACTGGGGCATCCCTATGTGTCCATACAGCTGTAGCAAATTTGGTTCAAATCAGTTAGACTGTCCACAAGTTAGTGCACCTGCACCTCAAAAGTTTACATGTCCGCCATCTTGAACTGGTGTGGATGACATAATCACAAACTATGCCATTGAGGTGTCCCTGTGTGTTACTCACTGCAACTGTACCCAATTTGTTTCAAATGCGTTAAGCAGTCCACAAATTAGTTCACTTGCACCTCAGATGTTCACGCGGCCCCCATTTTAAATTGGAGTGGATTACATCATCACACACTATGGCATTAGGGCATCCCTATGTGTCCCTACGGTTGTAATAAATTTGGTTCAAATCAGTTAAGTGGTTCACAAGTTAGTCCACTTGCGCATCAAAAGGTTACTTGTTCTTACTACGCCTGATATGCACATCTACATATATGTGCATTTGTTTGGTTTATTCCAGTTCACAGTTAATACCATTTCTTAATATTTGTGATTATAAGGAATCTGAGGAAAATGCTCAAAATATTTTCTTGTATGGCTTTATTGTTTAAATGCTAAGGCATTTATCTGGGACTATATTTTTTTCTGAAGCTATTATTTTCAGTTTTCATGCTCTATGTTGTATTCTTAGTTTGTAGCTTGCTATAATTTAAGAACAAAACAAGCAACCAACCAGTGTGTAACAAAACAGTTATTCACCTTTACTTTGCCATTTGTGGCCCAAATGAACAAAAATAAATAGTTTTGTTGGTGTTAAAATTGACTATGCCTTTATTTTGTGGTTGGGAACCTGCCAGAGCTGAAAGATGGAGCAATACAGAAATGTAATAAATAATAAATAAATGAATTTAAATAATATTAGAGAGAAAAGGGCACCTTGTCTTTACAAAGATATGTCTAGGGTTAGCGAAATCCCAGCATGAAGCTGTTTAGGACCTATACATATGATGCCAGCACTTATTAATTTGAAAAGTGCATTCAGTGCAGTGCAGAACTAGTGGTAACAACTAAATCCTGACAATTTGAATTACTGTTCTAGCTTGGAGAGGGTGTCATGGGAACTGACCGAGAACCAAATTAATTTTTAACAGAAGCCCGTTCAAGAAAAAGGAGTTCCTATATGGCTTTTTCCTTGATTAATAAGTCTTTCATATCAATCAATTTAAGATTATTTTACAGAATAAATTTAAAACAGAGATAGATATTATCAGTGTCAAGTCACCAGTTTGACATTAAGTTTAGTTCAATGGTCCTGATCTTAAAAGATCAGTACTGCAAGAATGTGTTGAAACTATATGTTTGACATGACAAGTTACACAAGTTTCCTTACTACTGATAGGACTGAGTTATCTCGATCAAAAGAAAATACTTTTACACTGAGGGTCAATTGGTTTTGAATTAACACTTTTATGTAGAAGTAGTTTCCTGAAAGTTCCCTTTAGAGATTAACATAAACTTACAAAAATAGCTTTTAATGGAGTCATTATGGATCAGAAAGGAATATAGATATGTGAATGATCAGCTGTAATTCTCTGTCCTCCAAAATTAGAGCAAATAAGTTAACATTATTGCAAGATAACATGACACTTTATCATTCTAGATATATACAGCTCTGTTAAATAAAATGTTAGATTGACAAAAAAAAATTAAAGACCTATAATTGTTACTGGATGTTCAAAAAGCAGAAACTGGGCACATCAGTGTGATCTTAACAAACCCAGTGGCCTCAATTTAGTGGCCTCATATTCTATAAGAGAATATGGTTTTTTGTGTGTGCAAATGGATAAAGTAGTTTAGACATATGTTTCCAGGGCCATGGTGTGTGGAGACAGTGGGTTTTCAATTGAAAACATCTGGGAATGCCCCAAGGCCATAACATTCCTGGAGTTCTTCCAAATCCTATTGGCAACAATGGTTTGTGAGTTTGAGGCAAAAGGGGGAGGGGGGGTACAGTATTGCTTTATTCTGTTGGAGACAGAAGTCAATACCTAGAGCAAAAACCTATTTTTTAAAAAAGCTTGAAAGATACTACATACAACAGTTTATTTCCCTCTACAAAACTTGTCTTAAAGAAACACCAGACCAGGAAGTTGCTCATTTACAAACAGGGTGGATTTGATTTAAATCAAACTGATTTAAATCACAATTTAAATCACTAGCAGGGTGGATAAAAATCAATGATTTTTTTTAAAAAATCAAAAAAATCAGATTTTTTTGATTTAAATCAGATTTTTTTGATTTAAATCAGATTTTTTTGATTTAAATCGGATTTTTTTGATTTTTTTAAAAAAAATCATTGATTTTTATCCACCCTGCTAGTGATTTAAATCGTGATTTAAATCAGTTTGATTTAAATCAAATCCACCCTGTTTACAAAGTTCACACAACTTTTCCTATTCATCTCCAGTTATAACAAAAGATATGTTAGTCTGTTTTAGAATAATCTATGAAGGCTTATAAAAGCAACAAGTCCCATCTAATAGTAAGTTGTGAGGCAACCACTGCTCAGGGATAGCTAGCATCTCTGCAGTACAGTTAAGTAAACCAGTTCTGTCTGGAAGTGATGTGAGGTGTTGGCACTAGTGCAGGGCAGCCCCAGGACATGCCCTACAACCCAGGATTGAAACATGGGAGGAAGCAGAGTGAGGGGAGATTGTCTGACCCCAGACAGGCAGAAGGGATGCTGGTCTGAAAGGCCCTTGCCCTTACTTCCCCTGGCCTTGGAACCGTGACGGTCTGTGGCCTGAAGTAACTCCATCCCAATATCTCACCTGAGAAAAGACCATACTATTACGGAAAGGTCAATAATACCTGTGCTCAGAAGCCTGTTAGTATCCTATTGGCGTCAAGGGAGCTGCAGGTCAGAGCAGAGCTGTGTGTGCCCTCTGACACTGAGTTTGCCTCGCTAGACTCAGCAATCCTAACAAAAATGTTTGGGACATATAGTGAAATCACACACACATGCTAGCCACAACAAAAATATAAATGACTGCCCAAATGTGTGAGCACTGTAAGATATTCCCCTTAGTAGGGTATGGGGCCGCTCTGGGAAGAGCATCTGAGGTTCCAAGTTCCCTCCCTGGCTTCTCCAAGATAGGGCTGAGAGACATTCCTGCTTGCAACCTTGGAGAAGCCGCTGCCAGTCTGGGTAGACAATACTGAGCTAGATGGACCTTTGGTCTGACTCAGTATATGGTAGCTTCCTATGTTCCAAATGTGCAAAATTAGTTGAATAGGAAGAGCTACAGTCACCTTTACAAAGCCATTGAGCAACTCACCAGATTCCTACGTTCAAACCGACAGACATGCCAGGATGGTAGCCCAATCCAAGTAGCTTTAGAATAGCATGTACATCACCACTATTGCAAACCACTTATCTGCCTCACTTCACATGAAACAAGAAAAGGGGCAGAGATAGCAAAAGCAAGCTACCTGCAAGAGATAACATATCCAGAAAAGGGCCCTTCTCATATGATAAAATACGGTAATCAAAGTTCGACATTTAAACAATTAGAACCCTACTGAACACTGAACAGTTCAATGTAGCTCAAGCCTCAAGGACAAATGAGTACCATATCATTTGGAAAGGGAAAGAAGGGTGAAAGCATCATTATTATGCCTGCTGCTAAATTACCACCATCCCACATATCAGCTGATACTCAATACTAATTTCTCTATGAGAAGGATAGGAGAGCAAAAAGCTAATGACATGACTATTGTACCCGATACTGAAACACAGGGGGAATAGGAGTAATCTGTGACAGACATGGAGTCTATTCGATCCTTTCTGTCAACACAGAAACCCTCCCAGATTTACTGCCCACACTTCTTTTTAGACAGTATTAACGCTCACTAGCATCAAACTTGAAAGTATGTAGGGACTGGAATGAGGCAAAATTTCAATGAATTGAATAAAAAAGCAAGCATTTATTAAAAGGAAATCAGAAAGAACAAAAATTGCAAACATTTAGTAACAAAAAGATGACATTTCTATCTAAGCACTTTTCCCATATAGATCGCAACATAGGAGGGGGTATAAAATCTTGGGCTGCAATCCTATAGATATGTGGGAGTAAGCTCACTTAACACAATAGGATTTTCTTCAGAGTAAACATGCATATGATCAGGTTGTTAGTTACAGTGATAGCAGGTTGCCAATCTACATTTCAAAAAGACATAGTTTGTTTGTGTTTGTTTGTTTGTTTGATTGATTTATAGACCGCCCTTACAAAATAGCTCAGGGCGGTTCACAAACATCAAAGACCCTTTAAAACAATTTAAGAGCACTGGAAGGCCAGGCCGAACAGGTAGGTCTTTAGGGCTCTCCTAAATTCCAATAAAGAATTCAAATTACGGATGTCTGCAGGGAGCACATTCCACAGTCCAGGAGCGGCTACAGAGCTGGTGGCAACTGGAGCCAGACCTCCTCAGATGATCTTAGCGTGCGGTGGGGATCAGACCGAAGAAGGCGCTCTCTAAGGTAACCTGGACCTAAGCTGTTCAGGGCTTTAAAGGTAATAACCAGCATTTTGTATTGTGCTCGGAAACATATTGGCAGCCAGTGCAGCTGTTTCAAAACAGGCATAATATGGTCTCTCCGGGTTGCCCCGGAGACCAGCCTTGCTGCCGCATTTTGAACTAACTGAAGTTTCCAAATTATGTACAAAGGCAGTCCCACATAGAGCATATTATAGTAGTCAAGCCTGGAGGTTACCAGCTGGTGCACCACTGTTCTGAGGTCATCCTCCACTAGGAATGGACACAGCTGTCGTATCAGCCTAAGCTGATAAAAAGCACTCCTGGCCACAGCCTCCACCTGAGATACCAGAGTGAGGCCTGGATCCAGGAGTACCCCCAAGATCCGTACCTGCTCCTTCCAGGGGAGTGTAACCCCATCCAGCACAGGGAGATCTAACTCATCCCTCAGATTCTGAGCCCCTACAATGATCACCTCCATCTTGCTTGGATTCAGCTTCAATTTGTTATCCCTCATCCAGCCCATTTCTGCCTGTAGGCAGGTATTTAGGGAATGAACGCCATTTCCTGATGAAGCAGATGAAAGAGAGAAGTAGATTTGGGTGTCATCAGCAAACCGATAACATCCAGCACCAAATCTCCTGATGACCTCACCCAGCGGTTTCATGTAAATATTGAAAAGCATTGGTGACAGAATGGAGCCCTAAGGGACTCCATATAACAGCTCTCGTTGAGAAGAGCAACTGTCACCAAGCTCCACCATCTGGGGTCTGCCTGATAGATAGGAGCGGAACCACTGCAGAGCAGTGCCTCCTATCCCCAAGTCCGCCAGGCGACCCAGAAAGATACCATGGTCAATGGTATCGAACACCACCAAGAGATCCAAGAGAACCAACAGAGTCACACTCCCTCTGTCGATTCCCCTGTATAGGTCATCCATCAGGCCGACCAAGGCTGTTTCAACCCCACAGCCCACTCTAAAGCCAGTTTGAAATGGGTCTAGATAATCAGTTTCCTCCAAAACCACCCGGAGCTGGTCGGCCACCACCCTCTCAATCACCTTGCCCAACCAAGGGAGATTAGAGATTGGCCTATAATTATCCATTGCCGAGGGATCTAGGGAAAGCTTCTTAAGAAACGGTCTAATTATTGCCTCCTTCAAGCATGGAGGCACCTTACCCTCCCTCAGCGATGCATTTATGATATTCACCAGGCCTCCTCGAAAAATCTCCCTGCTAGATCGAAGCAGCCAAGTTGGGCAAGGGTCCAGAGAACAAGTGGTGGACCGCACCGCTCCAAGCAGCTTGTCCACATCCTCAAGAATCACAGATTGAAACTGATCCAACCTAATACTGCAAGCAGGATTGCTGGACACCTCCTTCATAGACCCTGCAGAAAAAGTGGAATCCAAGTCGGCCCAAATACAGGAGATTTTGTCCGCAAAGAACCCACTGAGGGCATCACAGCAGAGCACCTCCGGGAGCCGATTAGAAACAGAAGGAGTAGAAATTAGACTCCTCACTACCCGGGATAACTCTGCTGAACGTGAATCCACAGAAGCAATGCGAACCGACCAGAACTTCTTTTTTGCCGTACGCACCGCCTCCGTGTAAGCCCTCAAGTGGGTCACATGCTCCATCCTGTCAAATGCGAGCCGAGTTCTCCTCCACCTGCGCTCCAGTCGCCTACCCAGCCACTTCAACCCTCGCAAATCCTCGGTATACCAGGGAGCCGACTTTGAAGCCGGTCTGGAGGGACGCTTAGGAGCAATAATGTCTACTGCTCTGGCAAGTTCTTTATTCCAGGTTCCCACCAAGGCATCAACAGAATCACCTGCAGCACTAACTTTGAAACCCTACAAGGTTTTTTGGAACTCTACTGGGTCCAGCAGTCTTTTTGGGTGGACCAGCCTAATTGGTCCATCACCCCTGCAGGAGTGGATTGTGGCCGTGATACCAACCTTAACCAAGTAGTAGTCTGTCCATGACAATGGGGAAACCACCGGATCCCCCACCCACGGAACACCCCCCTCATCTGAACAGAAGACCAAATCGAGCGTGTGGCCGGCAACATGAGGTGGTTCAGATACTAGTTGGGATAGGCCCATAGTTGTCATGGCCATTATGAACTCCTGAGCCACACCAGACAAGCCAGCCCCAAAGTGGATATTGAATTCCCCCAAGACCAGAAGCCTGGGACACTCCAACACCAACTCCACAATCAGCTCGGTCAGCTCAATTAGGGAGTCAGTTGGGCAGTGGGGTGATCAGTACACCAACAGAATCCCCAATCTATCCCTAGTTGCCAGCTTCAAAAATACACGCTCAATATAGGTCAGGTGCCTCACAGGGGCCCTGGTAAGGGAAATGGTATTCTTATGGACCACAGCCACTCTAACCCCTCCCCCCGCCCACTTCCCCTAACCTGCTCTACAACAGAATAATCTGGAGAGAGAAGCTGAGCCCACACTGGACCACTCACCTCCCCCAACCAAATTTCAGTTATGCATGCCGGGTCAGCTCCCTCGTCCATGATCAAATCATGGACAATTTTGATCGTATTCTGAACTGACCTGGCATTACAAAGGAGCAAGGCCAGGCTCTGTGGGAAACTGGATCTGCTCCCCAAGGCCTGAGAGTTGACAGAGCAGCTGGAAGTGGAAACAGTTACTAAATTACTAGTTTCCCTTCCCCTGTAACGGCCAGCTGCTCTCCCAACGCCAGTTCTTCTATTCCCCACCACTATAGCAATAGCCGCCCCAGAACTACCGGACGCACCCCCTGCAGTATCCCACTCAGGAGAACCCATATCTGCAAATGGGCCTGGGTCAACTCAGTACAATTAAAACCCCTCTAACCCAAAACCACCACGCACAAGAGAACCTCCCCTCAACACCCACCCCAAAGGTCCAGCTCCAAAGGCAAGCCCCTTATATGAAAAATAGGCCAAATATTCTGGCCCTCGCCCTCGTTACTCCCCCGAAGTGGCTTCCCCAAAGGGGCGACCTCCTTTGGTGTCGTCCCGCCAGTGGCGGGCCCACTGCCACTGGCAGCTTCCCTTTTTATAAGTCCAGGGCAAAAAGCCTGGCTGATGGAGCCAGGAGGGCCAACTGCCAGGTCACCTGGGCTTGGCCTCGGTCCTGCAAAGCCCCACAACACCTCAACCAGTCCAGGGGTGAGGGAGGCAGATGGTAGAAGGGGGCAGCCAGCCAAGAACCCCAGGCTCTCACCCTGAGGGGTGCCCAGCAAGATGGTAGTCCCTCCTTTCTTCTCCAGCAAGCTTCTGGGCCTCAGACAATTTTAAACAATTATATTCAACTCATTCAAACATTAACAGCATAGACTTGCAAATAAACCTATAAAAGCAGTCCATGCAAACCTTGTAATCCATCTCCCTGTACCTACTTTTATTAGTCATGTATGGAATACTAAAGGTATGAATAAAGAAAATAAATAAGACTATCCTGCTTCCTTTTACTTTACAGAGACTTTCTCTGTTGGATACCAGGAGACATTTATTAGGATGGAACTAGACACTATAAGGCAACTGCCACCATTCTGTGTCTCTTGCCCTCCTCTTAACATTTACAACATAGAACATGATATAATACTGCGTTTCTCTCCAACTCCACCAGCCAATGAGGGCAAAACACAGAATGGAATGACGTCACAGAATGAATTATTTTGAATTACAAATTAAGAGAGGTCAAAAAGGCACAGGGGTGTCAGCTCCTTTTCTCTTATGTCTAGTTTAACCCATATTACTCACCACAGGTGACTAGGCAAGCAGCCATGTACAAGTTCGACTTAATATACTGCTTTATCTCTCATATTTTATTTTATTTTATTTTATTTATTTTTTACATTTTATATCCCACTCTTCCTCCAAGGAGCCCAGAGCAGTGTACTACATACTTGAGTTTATCCTCACAACAACCCTGTGAAGTAGGTTAGGCTGAGAGAGAAGTGACTGGCCCAGAGTCACCCAGCAAGTATCAAGGCTGAATGGGGATTTGAACTCGGGTCTCCCTGGTCCTAGTCCAGCACTCTAGCCACTACACCATGCTGGCTTGGTGTGCATATTTTTGTAATAGAAGATATTAAGCCTTCCAGTCTGCCTTTTTTTTTTTTAAATGGTAAGCCAGAACATAGCAAAAAAAAAAATCTTAATTATAAAAAGATGGGCTATGATATTTATACACAACAGATGATAAAAATACTTGCTAAGTGTTGCATTTCCTGGTACCTTCGTAAGTGCAACTGGACGCACAATGTCTTTTTCAGTATTCATTACAGCTTGATATGTTTAAATTGGATAAAATGCACACAAGTCTGCCTGCCGTGGTCAACCAACATTCAAAGCAGGATTTCTACTTGCGAAATCTACAAAAGTAAACCTGTATCTTAAGCTTGGATCAAAAATTTTCTACAACCCAACATCTTGTTCACTTGAGGCAAACAACCATTTAAGCCACAAGATTATTTATTTAATAATGACCTAAACGGAACAACAAAATGTTCAGACACAGAGTCACAAAATGTTCTTTTGATTAAGAATATAAAGTTTTAAGTGTCTGTGATAATGAATAATTTGATAATCACTGTATGCTTAGGACATAACCCAGCTGTCTAGAATATGGGATGTTTATAAAGGAAAAACATTCCATCTTTGTTTATTGCCCTCCAACACCAATAGTAACTTCATACGGTCAGTATAGGTTTTTTAAAAAACAAAACTAATCCAGGAAGCATAACTGATAATATTATGAATTTAACTTGTAGACAGTTTTTCAGAATTGGTACCTATCCTATATTCCAACCAGACACTTAAGATCCACTTTAAAGCTATATATCAGTCCATGTCTACTTCTCTCCCTCTCCTAAAGATTGAACCAACCATCGTGACAAAGAAAAATGGTGGTAATGTTGCTTGTATTAACTATCCTGGATTGATGCATGTTGTATAAATAAATAAATAACAAGATAGGCTATACCTCCCTCACAGCTCAGGTGGAAGAGGAATGCTGCAAGTCCATCAAACAGTAGAGGAGGAGAAAAGAGGCCTTGAAGAATATATCAAGGACAGTGAAGAAGATGCACTTCAAATGGTCAAGAACGAGAAACTATTCAACACCAATGAAACAAAGCAGGCCTACAAGAAAGAACAAGTCAAGAGCCGAGCAGGAAAATGGAGAAATAAACCACTGCGTGGTCAATATTTGCACAATATAAGTGGAAAATCAGACATCACCAAGACCTGGCAATGGCTTAAGAATGGCAACTTGAAGAAAGAAACAGAGGGCCTAATATGGGCTGCACAAGAACAGGCACTAAGAACAAATGCAATAAGAGCAAAAGTTGAAAAATCAACAACAAACAGCAAATGCCGCCTTTGTAAAGAAGATGAAACAGTGGACCACCTAATCAGCTGTTGTAAAAAGATCGCAGACTGACTACAAACAAAGGGATGACAAGATAGCAGAGATGATACACTGGAACATCTGCAAAACATACAAGCTACCTGAAGAGATATGTGGACCGGACCATCGTTCTGGTCTGGGGGTTCGTGGTCGAACTGAACCACCCACCCTCCACCCACCCCGGTTCCTTTGGACCAGAACCAGACCACCGGGTCCAGTCCGGCAGGTCCACGAACTTTTTAAAACAAAAATTTTAAGTTAAGGAAGTACCTGTAGCCCCTTCCGGGGACTTGCTGAAGCCACGGGGTGTGTGTGTGTGTCCACGCGGGCTCCCTCTCCCCCCGCCGGCCCTCCTCATCACCACCGCGGCCGGGTAACTGAAGCCTTTTTGGCCCTTTCGGGCCTCGGTAAGAGCGAGCGGCCGCCGTGCATGTGCAAATGCCCTCTGAGAGGCCATGGAAAATTTACAGATTATTTTAGTATTCAAAAAGGTACTAGACAAGGTTGCCCCCTGTCTCCATTATTATTTATATTGGTCTTGGAAATTATGTGCAGGATAATAAGGGAAGAGACCAAAATACAAGGATTGTCAATAGGGACACAAAGATACAAACTAAGAGCCTTTGCAGACGATATAGTGCTGTTTTTACAAAATCCTTTAGAGGCAATTGATACATTATTGGAAATATTAGAATCATATGGGAATTTGGCAGGGTTCTATATAAATAAGGATAAGACAAAGGTATTAATTAAAAATATGAACAAAGAAGACATTGAAAAATTCATCTTGAGATCTAGTTTCAATGTGGGGGGGGAAAGGTAAAATACCTAGGAGTTACGGCTTACAACAAATAATGCCTTATTGTTTCAAAATAATTATATTAAAATCTGGAAGGAAATAAAGATAAACTTATGTAGATGGAATAGATTGAATCTATCGTTAAGTGGAAGAATTTCTGTTATCAAAATGAATGTTCTTCCTAAAATGCTATATTTCTTCCAGACCATACCAATAATAAATAAAATGTCAATTTTTGATCAATGGCATAAAGACATAAAGAACTTTATTTGGCAGGGCAAAAAACCAAGAATAAAATTTAAAAACCTAACGGATGACAGGAAGAGAGGAGGGTTTGCGTTACCGAATTTTAAGTTATATTTTGAAGCAATATGCCTAAACTGAATGAAATAATGGATTACATTAAAAAATCCAAGACTGTTAGATTTGGAAGGATTCGATATAAGATATGGTTGGCATGCATATCTATTTTATGATAAGGTAAAAGTAAATAAAGACTTCTTAAATCACTATGTTAGAAAAAGGCACTACATGGTCAATATTTGCACAATATAACTGGAAAATCAAACATCACCATATGGTATGGATGAAAAACAAACTTGTTTTAGAACCAAAAATTCCACTTTGGGTATCTCCACTGGAAGTTATATCTAGAAAACAGAAAAATATGCAACAGACATGGCCTAAGTATCGACAACTGCTTGTTCCCCAAAGTGCAAAATACAAACTTTAAAAACTAGATCTTATGCAGGATTGGAATATTTCTTGTTTTCAGTATCACCCGATAAGTCCCTTATTCAAGCAAGTTGTGTGACAAGGAAGACAAACTAGTTTCTAGGATGTATGATCTGTTATTATTGGAAGATACAAGAATGGAAGAAGTGAAAACTTCAATGATTAAATGGGCGCAGGATTTTGGTTACAATATAGAGTTGGAGAAATGGGAAAGACTATGGATAGAAGACATGAAATATACTGCCTGTTCTAATTTAAAGGAAAATAATCTTAAGATGATGTACAGATGACATCTAACTCCTAAAAAGTTGGCTTTAATGTACAAGAACATGTCAAACAAATGTTGGAAGTGAAAAAAAGAGGAGGGTTCCTATATACATTTATGGTGGACTTGTAATAAGTCTAAAGGCTACTGGGATTCAATATACAATGAGCTTAAGAAAGTGTTTAAAATGACTTATCCCTAAGAGCCCAGAAACAATGCTATTAGGCATCGATAATAGCTCATTGCCTAGGAAATACTGGATCCTTTTAATGTATTTGACAGCAGCAGCAAGTTTGACATTTGCATACAAATGGAAAGATATCCATTGTCTGAATAAAGAGGATTGGATACTTAAAGTCTTAGAGCTGGCAGAAATGGCAAAGCTAACAGCATTATTAAGAAATAAATTTGAAGCATTTAAAAGGGAGTGGGACCCTCTTCTTATTTACCTAAAAACATATTATAAAGTGGATTTCTATCAGGCTTTTGAGTGGTTAAAAAAATGTTTTTAAAATGCCTTAGAGCTGACCTTTGTACAATTTAACGGGGGGAGAAAGATTAAATTACAGGCAAGACTTGGGTTTTGTAACTGATACTTGTTCTAATGATGAGATGGAAGCCCTCGTTTTTTTTTTCTTTTGTGTGTTTTCTTTCTTTCTTTTTTCTTTTTGTGTGTGCATGTGTGTATCTTGTCTTGTGAAAAATTGAATAAAAAAGTTATTGGAAATACTTTGCTAGCAGAAAGCCCCAGATTCCAGCCCTGGTATATCAAGGTAGAACTGGGAAAGACTACTTTGTGAAACTCTGGAGGGCTGCTGTCAGAGTAAATAGCCAGTGCTGACCTAGATGAACCAATAGTATGACTCAGGATAAGGCAGCTTTGTATGTTTATATGAACGTAAGTGGCTCAGGCTGGTCATCTGTGAAAAGAGTTCCTCAGAAAGTTTGGAAGGCTTAAAAAAAAAGAATCATTATTTTAACACAGAAGATTTTTCGAAACCAAGTGGCAGCATGCTATCAGCCACCTATCATTACTTTTAGTTAGCACCCAACACAAAGGCTGTTTTATTAATACTGTGGGGATGGACGTAGTGGTGCCTTGAACAAGTGGAAAGGAAGGACCTTTCTGCTCCCACAAGGAGAGGCCATGATTTCTGGTAACTCCCCCCGACCACACGATATCCCACACAGTTCCCAACAGTCCCCAGGCCTTCAGGACTGGCTTCTGGGGAGTGCTGGAGGTTGAAGCATGGAGGAGGGGATGGGAATCACTGCTGCTCTCTCTAACCCTTTATGTACATAGGGTTTGTTTGATTCAGTTGTAAGCTTTATTTAGCCCCAAACTCACAAAGAGAACCATTCAGATCGAAGGGACACTGAATAATCAGAACTGATTATTATTAGCAAACTTAATATTAACCAACCAAAAAAAAGAGTTCCCTCCCCAACACTGTATTCTCTCAGGTTCAGCACTACATGAGCACCTTCTGTCACCTTGTCGAAGAGCTCAGCTCCTAGGGTTGCCACATTCTGGCTTTCCAAATCCAGGTGCCTAATTTGCATATTATCAGAGGCGAATCTAGGGAAAATAGCGCCTAGGGCAAGCACTGAAATTGCACCCCTGTCCAAACAGGAATGATGGGAGTTGTAGTCAACAATATCTGGAAATCCCTGTTAAAAGGAACACTGTACCATCTAGACATGGTTGTTGATCAAAACCTGAAAACATGAGCCATCTCTGTAAAAGACTTAGAACAACAGTCAGGAGTTATGTGAGGATTCCAAGTGTCATTTTCTCTGTCTCATCTTATGCTTTTTAAAAAACATGACTTTGCCCTAGAGGATCACCTGCCCAAATAGCCACTAGCAAAATAGGAGAAGAAGAAGGTGGCGGGGGGGGGTCCTCCTATAAACCAGTGAATGATTCCTGCCAGCCTTTGTCTTGTGATGACTGTTGGCTCATGATGGGGTATATGTGCATTTACCATTCTAGTGCTTACTTTGACACCAGGAGGGAGGAGGAAGCATTAGTTTGCAACACTTGACAGAGGAATTTGCAACAGGAGCAGACAGCCAAGTTCTGCCAGGGCCAAAACCAGCCCCTGCTAGACTAAGAAATCATTGTAATTTGCCCCTTCCTGTCACAAGCAGTGTGCTGTTCTTTTATTATTGACTCTAACTCTCAGATATCCCAGTCATGGATGGAAAATTCAGGGTCAATTTACAAGAGACACATTTTCTACATCGAAATTTCTTCTGTGCAGGTGTTGTGCAGAAACCCATGTGTAGTGATCAATACATATGCATCTATTCCGCCAGGGGCATAGCAAGGTTGGAATGGGCCCAGAGACAAGATTTTAAAATGGGCCCCTAGGCCCTCAAAGTCCAGGGCCTCCACACACCCTAGGCCCCCAAGGATTTAAGTTTGATATTTCAAAATAAGTATGCTGCCTGGAAATACATTTCACTGAATACACACACTTCACAATATATAGTGATATACATTGAGTACTATATATTTGTGCTACTTTTAATGCCTAGAACACACTAGAAACACTAATTATTAAAATGGGCCCCTCGCTGCAGATTAGCAAAGGAGACTTTCAACCATGCAAGGTGAGCTTATTTTTGTTTTCTCAAATTCTGAACAAATTCAGTAAAGTTTGATTCCAGGTTTTTCACACGAGACTTTTAAAGCCCTTTAACACACATCTCCTCTGGAATGAAGGTGCTGCATTTACATGTTGGCCAGATTAACCCTGAAGTCCCTGCAAGTTACTGGAGAGCAGTTCACACACAAGAAAAATAAAATAAAATAAAATAAAATAAAATAAAATAAAATAAAAGCACAACACATGCTTCACAGTTCTCACTCAGACCTTCTGGGTTGCAATACAACTTGAACATAAGTGCATTTATAAATGAATGAATGAATGAATATTTGTTCCAGGCGTTTTTGTAATTTTCTGCCATGAAACAAGCCACTTATAGGTCTTTTTAGATAGTTTTTGTTTTTAAAGCCAGCAAGTTTTTCAATTTGTTTTAAATTAAATATTCAGAGACTTCTCAGTCTCCCCCCCTCCATATCAAAGCCCTATGGCAAGCAGATCCCTATATACCCGGGGTGGGGGTAACCACAAAAAAGAATTCACAGTCTACCTGGCAAAAGCTGTGCTGGGTGGTTTTGGGCAGAGGGTCTTCTGGTGCAGAGAACTCTTACTGCCTCCTTCCTGGCTTGCTTGGGGCCTGCCGAGTTCAGGCTCCAGGGAGGCCTACAAAGGCCTCTCTGTAAGCCCCACCCACCTGCCGATCAGCTGAGAGGCGGAGAGAGAAGAGCTCTGTAGTTTGCAGGATGCTCAGATCCTAGGCCTTGCCAATCCTAGGCTGGAGCTGGAGGCATGGCAAGCAGGATGGCAAGTGGCTGAGGGGCCCTGTGGCTGGGCAGGTGGGCAATGGGGTAGGGGTGGCAGGAACAGGCGTGGCGCCCCCTCCTCAGTGGAAGCTAGGGCACATGCCCTGGCTGCCCCCCCCCCACAGTTCCGCCTATGCATATTATGTAAATTGGCTTTAGAATAATTTTAAAGCAGAATAGTGACTGCATGTTTTGCTCCATAACTTTTTTTCCCTCTTTTTTTTTTAAAGAAAGCTGAAATCCAGGCGAATCTGGGTGGGCTAAGTAATCTGGGTGAGATGCTTAAAATCAAGGTGAAACCCGAAATTCCGGGGGGCATGGCAACTATCAGCAACACACTGTGGTGATACAAAATGGTGGCATTTTCCAGCTGTTTATGCCCAACTCCTTGTGGGTCTCCCCCAGCCTTGTAATTTTAGAATTCTCTTTGTACAGAATGGCCTCAGCTGCTCAGCAATTGGCAGCAGCTTTCAACATCCTCAGCTCTGCAACTGCCAGGAGCAGTTTCTTTTTGTGATTTCTTACATCTTTTATTCCTCACACAGGGGCAAGAGATAAAAAATATTAATCTGAGCCTGATGACAGCTATATAGTCAACTGCTCCAATACTAAATTCCTTTCTGGCTATGACTACTCCTTAGGTTTAGCCTGAGGCTTCTATTACATTCATGTCAGGTCCCTCCAAAACACCTCATGCCACAGTGGAACTGTTCAAACAGCAAGGAAACATCCCCTTATTGGCTCCCATTGTTCAAAATAACTTTACAGCTGAGGAGGTAGGATTATGCAGATAAAGCAAGGAATGTCTCCAATAAGACTGCCAGTTCCCTATGTCTGCCACTAGGTGGCAAAATTCTACTATGCTTTTAGAGGTACAACAATATGTTCCCAATTTCATGTATTTGTTTTTGCAAAAATTATGCAATCCTTGCCTACTCTTATAACTTAAAGAACCACATTAATGTTTGAGGTGGATTTGTACCCCAATAGGATATTTATTGTTAAAAGTGGAGGTTGAATATTCTACCTATATTCTAATAAAAGTGTGCAATCAAATTTCATCCTGTGCCCTGTACACCCACAAATGAGGTAGAGCCTATTGACTTATAACAAGTTTTCTGGAAGCTACAAAATCTTATTTGAAAGACTGCTGGCCCACATGTTCTGCAGCATAAGACGGATGGTGCGGATCAGCCCATGCTGTGGCAGATTCCTAATGAAGTGCCAGTAATGTTGCGCTTTTGCACATGAGCACCCAAGAATTCAGGTAGTTTGCCTGCACTCCAGAAGCACTATTTATTATTTGCATTTATACTGGCTATGTCCTGGGACCCCAGGATGGTGAATAACAAATTAAAAGCAAAGCAATAAGACAGACATAATAATTAAATTAAAAACATACAAAACAGTATCCAGTTGCTCCATGCAGCATCACATATAGCAGGATCACAGCTTTACATTTTTTTCAGTACATATGAAAGCAGTGTTCCCACATAACCCCTAAACAGGGTAGTGCCTTCCTTGCAGGATGAGACTACATCATAGGCTTGTTATGTCTGATGGTGCCAACATGTCAAGCCATTGATTAGCCAAGTTGTTCCTAGTCCTGAACTGGTCAAGAAATTATCCCTCATCCTATTTTCTTCACATTGTGCCAGGGCTGTACTGGCTGTTATGCAGCTAGTGTCATCCTCAGAACTGGCCACTTCGCTGGTTACCCCAACTTCTAGATCATTTATGAACAAAGTTAAAGAACACTGGCCCCATTACAGATCCCTGGAGGATCCCAATTCTTAATTCCCTCCAACATGAAAACTGTCCATTTATTCCCACCCTCTGTTTCCTGTCCTTCAAACGGTTACTAATCCACACATGAACCTGTCCCCTTATCCCATGACTGCTACGTTTACTCAAGGAACCTTGTCAAAAGCTTTTTGTAAGTCCAAGTATACTGTGTCATCTAGATCATCTTTATCCACATGCCTGTGGACACTCTCAAAAAACTCCAAAAAGTTAGTGAGGCAAGACTTGCCCTTGCAGAAGCCATGCTGGTTCTCCTTTAGAGAGAATGATAGTCTGAATGTGGCCAGTGGCTGTTGCTAGTGTCTCCTTTGTATTTCTTTTTACATTTGTGAGCCCTTTTGAGACATATCCTTATTCCTTTTGCTATGTAAACCTCTCTGAAAACCTTTTTCTCAAGTGTTTATATATATATAACTAACTAACAATAAATAATACTAGCTGACCTGACACAGAGCATCTATGGCCCGAGTTCTTCTTGTCGTTCTTCCCCACTGGCCGGCCCAGCGGCGGGCACTCTCTCTCCCCACCCAGCAGCAGGCGCTTTCCCTCGTCAGCCAGCCCAGCGGCAGCCACCATTTTCTCTCCCCGTACCCGTGGCTATCTGGCAGCTGCCCGCGAACTCTCACAAGAGCTGCCGCACATGGGAGTAGCCACGGTTATGTCTTAGAGAAATAAATAGACAGAAGATTCCTCCTTAGGCATCTCAGCATAATGAGTTCACCTCAAATTCAAAATTCAAAAAACCACAAAACTGATCTGGAGGTTTTGACTAAACAAGCAAGCACACATATCACAACAATCTAGTGTGCATCTAAACAAAGCATATTCCACATCCAGCACTCTTTACACATAGGAGGAAAAAGCCTTGTCAAGTCTATTTGTGAGACAAAATAATCTAGACAACATGGCTTAATTGGATGGTATGGAAGATGAGGTAGCATTTTCTATTAAAATGGAAGATTAAACAATGGGTTCCTTCCAGTCCTATGGCTACAAGAAAGAAAATAAAATTTAATTTCCTATTTGTCAAGGTGCCTCTAAACCACCTTGCCAATTTTCCTTTGAGACAGCAACAGACATATTCTCAACTGTATCCCAAAGTTGCATTCCCTTACTTGAAAGCATTATCTCAGTACTCAGTTTCAATTACATATCCTTGATAAGTTATATCATACATGCTCAAATATAAATTTACGCATGTGGTAAGATCAACTTATATATTTCCCTTCAAATCCACAAACCCTCTTGTTCTGAACAGTTAGATCTTAAATTCCCTACAAGACTACTTTTAACTTGTGAAAACAGACATTGAAAAATTATTTGTCATCAGGGATCTGTGTTTGGTTACTGACCAAGGCAAATTACACTACAAATGAATTCTGATTCTTATAGCATGTCTATTTCTTGGTGATTCATTATCCAATATAAAGTAGTTTTCAAGCATTCTATTTTTATGTTTTAAAATATAAACCATCACTTTAATTAAAGAAACAAAACCCCAGTGTGATGGGAGAGTAGCAAGTAACAAGGTGCTGACAGCTGAATTTGCATTTAGGGACTGTAAACCGGTGCCAAATCCTTTTTTACAGATGTGGAAATCAGTTATCCAGGGGTTGCCCTGGTGTATGCAAAACACTCTGTGAATGTTTTTTGTGGCGCAGAACTGAATAGAAGAACTATGAATGAAAACTTCTAGCTTTCTATTTTTTCCTTTTGATTTTATGCAAAACAAAAATTTTGATACAATGGACTGTGTGGAGTTACCTTTCCTTTGAATGTGTTTTATTTGAAAAGTACTGTCTTTTGGTACATGACCCTCTGACCTTTCCCTCTCATTATCTGGCCTTAAACTATACATATCCAATCAATTTATGACCCTGCAATCTATTTCAACATACACTGTGAAGCCACTCTGGATGTTTAAATACCAAAGGGATATTCCCCTGCCTCTAAAAAACCTCTACAATATTTTTATGATTGTAGACAAACCATATTTTTAATCTTTATGCTGATGTCTGACTGCCATCAGCATGAACAAATCTACCAACTACCAAATCTAAACAAGTTTAGAGGATTACAGTTCAGCCACTTGAACATATTCTGAACCAGTTTCTCAGAGCCTATTGGAAGTAAGCCTCAGGATTGGGCACTCCTTCACCCTTGTGATCAGGAAGGCAAACTGACAAGAGCACAGATGTCAGGATGTGCTCCATGAATGTCCTGACACATCCCTTGATAATGCGGGGGCGGGGGGGAGTACATCCAAACGACCCCTCTATATGTGCTCCAAATACTTCTTTAAACAAGTGTCTGGTGAACATGTAAAGGGGCCATTTGGTATGTGCCAAAAGGATGTTGGGACATCCACAGTGAACATCCTGATGGCTATGCTCCTGACATGCCCCCTTCCTAACTGCATAGATGGGGACAGTATCAACAAGTCAGGCCACTCCACTCTTGCCTCACCAACCTTTTGGAGTTCTTTGAGAGTGTCAACAAGTGTGTGGATCAAGGTGATCCAGTTCATTCATTCATTCGATTTCTATACCGCCCTTCCAAAAATGGCTCAGGGCGGTATAGACAGAGAAATAAAAAATAAATAGGATGGATCAGTTGACATAGTATACCTGGACTTCCAAAAAGCTTTCAACAAAGTTCCTCATCAAAGACTCCTGAGGAAACTTAGAAGTCATGGGATAAGGGGACAAGTACATGTGTGGATTGCTTACTGGCTGAAGGACAGGAAACAGAAGGTAGGGATAAATGGAGAGTTTTCACAACGGAGGGAAGTAAGAAGTGGGGGCCCCCAGGGATCTCTACCGGGATCATTCATAAATGATCTAGAAGTAGGGGTAAGCAGTAAGGTGGCCAAATTTGCAGATAATATCAAACACTTTGGGGTAGTGAAATCCAAAATGGATTGTGAGGAGCTCCAAAAGGATCTCTCCAAACTGAGTGAGTGGGCGACAAGATGGCAAATGTGCTTTAATGTTGGCAAGTGTAAAGTGATGCACATTGGGACGAAAAACCTCAACTTCAAGTATATGTTGATGGGATCTGAGATGTCGGTGACTAACCAGGAGAGGGATCTTGGGGTCATGGTGGACAGCTTGTTGAAAGTATCAACTCAATGTGCGGCAGCTGTGAAAAAGGCCAATTCCATGCTAGGGATCATTAGGAAGGGGATTGAAAATAAAATTGCTAATATTATAATGTCCTTATACAAAACTACGGTGCGGCCACACCTGGAGTACTGTGTACAATTCTGGTCACCACATCTAAAAAAGGACATTGTAGAACTGGAAAAGGTGCAGAAGAGGGCAACCAAGATGATCAGAGGCCTAGAGCACCTTTCTTATGAGGCAAGGCTACAGCACCTGGGGCTTTTTAGTTTAGAAAAAAGACGACTGCGGGGATACATGATAGAGGTCTATGAAATCATGCATGTTGTGGAGAAAGTGGATAGAGAGAAATTCTTCTCCCTCTCACATAATACTAGAAACAGGGGTCATCCCATGAAATTGATTGCCAAGAAATTTAGGACCAGCAAACGGAAGTAATTTTTCACACAATGCATAATCAACTTGTGGAATTCTCTGCCACAAGATGTTGTGAAAGCCTACAACCTGGATGGCTTTAAGAGGGGTTTGGATAACTTCATGAGGTCTATCAACGGCTACTAGTCGGAAGGCTATAGGCCACCTGCAGCCTCAAAGGTAGGATGTCTCTGAGTACCAGCTGCAGGGGAGTAACAGCAGGAGAGAGGGCATGCCTTCAACTTCTGCCTGTAGGCTTCCAGCAGCATCTGGTGGGCCACTGTATGAAAAAGGATGCTGGACTAGATGGGCCTTCGACCTGATCCAGTAGAGCTGTTCTTATGTTTTTAACCATTACTATAAAAAGGCTTTGATTATGCTTTTCATGATTTTGTGTTACCATACCAGACATCCTCTCAGAGAGATCAGAAGATACAGAGTACAACTGACTAAAAATACAAACTGCTTAGAAATGAATGGGAACTTTACATTATTTTCATTTCAATAGGATTTCCCATTCCTAGTGGTTGTGCCCAGACAAACCATTCTGTTTTTGATGAAAGAATTTTTAGTTTGACATCAAACCTTGCTGTCATTAAACAACTTCAGCAGCACTGTTGCTAGAGTTTACCCCCTAAGAAATTCAGCAGCCACATTATGGCCTGATGCCACCAACGCAATCTGAAAACTCTATTATCAAGCTCAATTTCCTTCTTCTGAACTATCTGTTTGTTTCTTGCTTAAAACAGTCCAAAGCACTGGAGAGTTTATATTCTATCATTATAATTAAAACCAAATTCCAAGACCATCCTAATCCATCTGTTTAATCAAAGTCTTCGATTGTCATGATAAGTGGGGGCAGGGTAGGGCGAGAGAGACACACACACTTTTCTACATAATGTAGAAACTATCTATATGTGGTTTTGAAGCAAAAATCTACAGGATCTAAACTTATTTTCAGGTATAAAATGGTGCCACTCTACTGCATTCTACAGTGCATATGTTATAAAATTGTTTTGTCTCTAGTCAGTAAGCAGGCAACAACACATAACTGAAAAAGCTTCTTCTTAGGTAGGAGTATAAGTCTCCTAATTTTGTCCAAACTTTCCACAGGATGTTTGGATCTTGTCCAAAGATGCTCCTGATGCTAATGCCACTTGTGGCACACATGATGCAGGTTGGCTTCCCTTATTCTTCACTACTGTCACTATGAACACATGGATTTTCATCTCAAGACTTAGGATTCTCATGGTAGTGCCAGGTTTCTTCAGGCAGCAGAAAGGAAGAACAAAGCTGTTCAGCAACCGCTCAGGGATTTATTTGTATGGGGCAGTATAAAAATATAATAAATATATACATACCTTGTTCCTCTCTGCTGCCCAGACAAGCAAGGCATCACTAAAGGGGTGAATAGGCCAGTGATGCTGCTGTAAGGGCTGAAATGGAGCTCTCCAGGTGCCCATCAATGGTCAGAACCAAGCACAGCTACAGCCCAATGGAGGCTTTGTTACCAGACAAGCACAGAAAGCACCACTCTATGTGCATGGGACTGTGGGATCACAGTCTCCATTTTGGATGTTTCAGTTCATGGGCTCATGAACTTTTCACCTGCCTGGGTTTATCAATACCCACAGCTGGTCGCTCATGTGGGGCCATGCACCCTCAGGTCAGAACATCAAGGACAGAATGGGCCACCCCCACCCCCCTCTTTCGCAAAAGAGAAGGCACAAACTGGTGAGCAGACTAGACTTGAAAAGGTGAACCAATTAAGGAAGGAAACCTCCCTTCCACCAGAGATAATGGTAAAGTACTCCTTGAGAGTTGCACAGATAAGCGGTGCAATTCCTAACCCTTCTTTGAATTAGCCATTAGTTGGAAAGGACTCAGGGAAATTAGCGCATCAAAACTAGAGAGGTATAAGACCCCTAAAGGCACCCTACTCTTCAAATATACAATCCGGGAACAATCCATTCAACTCAAGTAACACATTTTGCATAAATTCCCATTCCCATTGTTGGCCAAGATTCACTTACCCAGATTACACTCAAGTAGCAATACACTCCTTCGTCATTTATGGAATCTGCCACCTTCAGGGTGTGTAAAATGATTTGGAAACTGCCCAGGGCATGTTTCCATGTATAAGTACCTCTGGCCAAAGCACATGGCTTCAGACTCATTTTCCTCTCAGAACCTTTCCACCTTGGAATCCATTTGGATTTACCATCCACAGACTCTTCAAGTGAGTGACAGCTTTTTCTTCTCCATCTTGTTATCCTTCCCATGAGGAAAGCTACAAGGGCAACAAATGCACCACTGGACCAAGGATAGGTAAACTAATCTCTTTCCTCAACGAGAAGCCTCCTCACCCCTTCTCTTTCCATCCTTCCCTGCCTTCAAGCACTTTCCACACAAGCCTTAAGACAGGCTTTGGTCTAAGCACCTAGGCCAAGCTGATCTACCTTCAATTTGGACTTTAAGATAAATTACTTTCTGCAAGATTCTCGCTTAGAACATTAGTAAGATTTATTGTCTTGCCTAAATAACTTTTGCTGTCCTGTACCCCAATTTACCCCTGAATAAATCCATTGTATTACATTTCTGCCCCCTCATCTTTTCCAATTACCAAACTTGTACAAATTTGATATTGAAGCCAAGCTGCTTCCTCTAGCTGAACTAATTCTCATGTTAAGCCAAAAGCACAATCAGAGTGTCTAGCCAGCACTCTGGAGCAGTTCTGGTAACAGCTTCTGTAAGCGTCGAGCCAGTTCACAGGCTCCTTTGTGAATGGGTATGAAGTCACAAAAGGGTGTAATGCATATAGGGAACTAGCTTGTATATAGGTGAATGGATTAATATGCAAACAGCAAAAATAAGCCAAAATTATGAACTAGTATAACAACATTGTTTACTTTTGGAAGACAGAACAGAAATCCCTGCCTGCTAATCATCATGATCTGCCATAAGGAGGTTCAGATAATAACTGTTTGGCAGACCAAGGCATACATGTGCCCTCAAGATTTTGTATGGTTTTGCAAACAGAAGTCTCTAACTCAAAACAGTCTATTATCCACCAAGGAAACTAGTGCGAACATGACCCTACTGGTAAAACTAGCCTATAGCATAAGCACAAAAAATTTTCATTCAACTCCATATGTTCAACAAGTGGTCTACCCTTTAGGATTTACAAATTTACCAAACTATCAACAAAATCATCAAGCAAAACTTTTTCATTCTTATCTAGATAAATCCAGATGACAATTTCAGATTTAAGATCAAAAATATATCTATGCCAATGCCTTGCTCTCACTTAGCAAATCACTAAAACTAAGCAGGTCTGGTCCTGAAGACTACATAGAGGAGCTATCAAATGGGAACAATATGTAAGTTATTGTGAGCTCTCTCCAGCAACTCTCCAGTGGGATTATAGGTGTCACGCACAACTACAACTAATAATGGCTGGGGGCCAGTCTTCTGCACATACATGGGGGCTTTTCAACTTCCTTCCAGTGATAAGTCCTGCTTACCCATCACAAAATGGAGACCATCCATAGAGCAGTCTTCTTGAAGGCTAGATCAGTAAACTGTGCCTCGCTCCCCACTATCCCAGCAAGTGCAGAAGCACATTTTGCACAGACTTGACTTCTCTAGATCTTGGTCAGTTTTATGCCCCATTAAAAAGAGTACTTTAAAATGACATTCTTATTAGCAAAATTTTGACATCACTACATTACCAGTTTGCAAATCACTGGAATCATCACTATCTAAAGAAACCATGAATTAAATCTAGACTGGTAGCCCTTTTCACAGAACAAAGTTACTATATTTTAAATGCCTGAGTTTCAAAATACAAAAGAGGAACAAAAATAATGCAGTCAGCTTTTGGTCTTTGTTCAGATTTTTAGATATAAGCACTCATGCTTTGTGTAATTCAGCAAGTTTTGCATGCATAGCCAATTGTAGGACATAGCATCACCTTTTTTTAACCAGTGTTAAGTTTATTAAAATAATAATATATTATTATTATTATCAATAACAACAACCACAACCCCTACTGAGGCACTACCTTGAGGTGGTTGTGGGGCTTGCATGCTCTGAGGAAGGTGAGAGCTATGCCAGAGGTCCAACCATACTGGACAGGTCTCATCAGAGGAGCCAGACGAAGAGTGCCTCTCCCATCAACAATATGGTGATATGTAACTTTAATAAATCTATAACGGATCAGTCATCGCCCAGGTCAACAAGGACCATGCAAGGTGCTGGAGTCCCTGGACATCTGGTGGCAAGTGGGCAACAGGACTCAGGATCTTCAGTTGAGCAACCAGGGCTGGAGACTGCAGGGTTACTGGAAGAAACGTCGCTTAACCGGAAAAAATATACGAAAAATGCCAACAAGGAAATAATGATCTGCTATTACAAGTCTAGTCCAACTAGAAGAGGTTATTTAAAAAGAATGTACCAAATTTGGAAAGAGAAGCATCCAGATACAGAAATAACAGAACAAAGGCTAGCAGACCACAGAAGATTCATAATAAGAAATAAAGTATTCACAGAAGTTGAGCTGGAAGAACTGCAAAGAGCAACACAGGCTCAAGCTACAGAAGAAGAATTACCACCAACTGAAGCAGTTGCTCAGACGCAGGTGGAGAAGGTGTTGGAATTAGAGGATGCTACTGTTGCTGAACTGTTTCAAAATCAAAACCAGGCAACCTCCCCTTTGCCTTCACCTCAAAAACCCAAATGCCGTTTAACAGAAAAGCAACAAGAACTAAAGCAAAAAATAACTGAGCACATGAACCAAACAACCAGCAGGGTTTGACTTCCAGTGCTAAAAGCAGTTGCCCCGCTCAAAAAACTTGCTCAGGTATTAAAAGATGTCAATGCTGCACTTGCAGAAATAACCACCAACTAGCTGGGCCAGGCGCAGAGCATCTGCACCTCCGGCCAGCCCACCCTCTGCTGCTTTTTCCTCCCCCCACCCCGCCCCCGGCATGCCTGGCTTTCTGGCCGGCCAACTGGGTGGCCAATTCTCACCCCCACACTTTCTATCCAGCCGGCTAGCCAGCCCACTTCCTCTCCCCCACCCCATGGTTTCTCTGCCCCCACCCTGCGTCTTCACCCCACCACCGCGCTTTCTGGCTGGTGGGCTGGCCGGAAAACTGGCCCGCCACCTCTTCTCACCCACTCCCAGTAGCGGACGCCAACTCCCACCAGCCGTGCCAGGTCAGCTCACTGCTGCCCTTTCCTCCCGGCGACCAGCCCAGCCCGCCATCACCTCCTGCTCCCGCTGGATGGGTTGGGCCAGCCCACCACCTCCTGTTCCCACAGGCCGGCCCAGTCGGAATCCCTATTTCCTCCCATTCCCCATTGCTAATCCTATCCGGCAGCTGCTCACAAACTCTCATGAAGCTGCCACACATAGGAATTAACGACAGGTACGCCTAGGGGAAATAAATATACAGATAATTTGCAAGAAACAAACCAACTGATGTACAGTGCAGCAACAATAACAACACAAGAGCTCGGATATAAGATCATGGACCTGTAAAAAAAGAAAGTAGTACATCACCTAAATGGAAAATTAGATTAGAAAATAAAATCTCCAGGCTTAGATCAGATGCTAGTAAATTGAAAGATATGAAAGACAAGAAGCTGAAGAATGAAAACACCAAACAGTATCTGATCCAAAAATACCATCTAGATTCAAGGAAATTTAGAGAAGTCCTGGAAATAATAAAGCTGCAAATAACAGCAGTGTCGAAGAAGATTAGCAGATATGAAGCTAGAATTACACAACACAGGCAGAATCGCCAATTCCAGTGGAATCAGAGACATTTCTACCAAATGATAGAAGGAGAAACTGCAAGAAAAATAGAAAGACCAAATAAAGAAGAAACAGTGCAATTCTGGGGGAAACTATGGGACAATCCAATAGATTATAATAAAAAAGCAGACTGGGTAAAAGAGGTTGAAAAATGTAACCAACAAATGCAAGATCTAATAATAACACCAGAATTAATAAGTGAAAGAGCAAAGAAAATTAAAAATTGGACTGCACTAGGCAATGATGAACTGCATGGCTTTTGGCTTAAACACCTAACAAGCCTTCATAAACAACTATCAAAACAGTTCAATCACATTTTGCAAGGAGGTGATATTGAACAATGGCTAACGACTGGGAAAACTCATCTCATAATGAAAGACTCAGCAAAAGGTGCAGTTCCAAGTAATTATAGACCGATAACCTGCCTGCCAACCATGTTCAAATTATTAACTGGAATAATAGCAGAAGAAGTAATGCAACACTTATTAACTAATAAGCAGCTTCCAGTTGAACAGAAAGGAAATTGCCCGAATACCAGAAGCACAAAAGACCAGCTGCTGATTGACAAAATGATTTTAGAAAATTGCAAGAGAAGAAAAACAAAGGAAGGCCTTCGATTCATTGCCTCACACATGGATACTAAAATGTTTAGAAACAACTGGTGTCAGCAAAAACATTCAGATATTTATAAAAAAGCAATAAGCATGTGGAGTACACAGTTAAGAATCAATGGCGAGACACTTGGACAGGTTAGCATTAGAAGAAGTATTTTCCAAGGGGACTCACTATCCCCTCTTGTTTGTAATCGCCATGACTCAACTTTCACAAACACTAAACAGAACAGGCCTCAGATAGCAAACATCTAAAACATAAAGAAAAACAAACCATCTGTTGTACATGGACGATCTGAAGTTGTATAGAAAGTCCCAGTCAGAAATCGAATCACTGCTAAACACTGTCCATATATTCAGTAGCGATATAGCAATGGAGTTTGGACTAGACAAGTGTGCTACATAAATAATGAACAGAGGGAAATAAACAAAAACAGAAGGAATAGAACTGCCCAATGGAAACAACATCAAGAACCTGGAAGAGAATAAACATTACAAATACCTGGGCATTCTCCAGGCTGATAACATCACACACCCTGAAGTTAAAAGAAAAATTGGAAGTGAATACATCAGGAGAGTTAGAAAAATCCTCAAGTCCAAACTCAATGGCGGGAACACCATACAAGCCATAAACACCTGGGCTATACCTGTTATCAGATACACTACAGGAATAATAGACTGGACCCAGGCAGAGTTGAGACACTAGATAGTAAGACCAGGAAAATAATGACCATCCATCATGCTCTGTACCCCCGCAGTGATGTGGATAGGCTATACCTCCCTTGCAGCTCAGGTGGAAGAGGAATGCTGCAAGTCCATCAAACAGTAGAGGAGGAGAAAAGAGGCCTTGAAGAATATGTACTTAAAATGGTCAATAACGAGAAACTATTCAACACCAATGAAACAAAGCAGGCCTACAAGAACAAACAAGTCAAGAACTGAGCAGAAAAATGGAAAAATAAGCCACCACATGGTCAATATTTGCACAATATAACTGGAAAAACAAACATTACCAAGACCTGGAAATGGTTTAAGAATGGCAACTTGAAGAAAGAAACTGAGGTTCTAATATGGGCTGCATAAGAACAGGCACTAAGAACAAATGCAATAAGAGCCAAAGTCGAAAAATCCACAACAAACAGCAAGTGCCGCCTTTGTAAAGAAGCAGATGAAACAGTGGACCACCTAATCAGCTGTTGTAAAAAGATCGCACAGACTGACTACAAACAAAGGCATGACAGGGTAGCAGGGATGATACACTGGAACATCTGCAAAAAATACAAGCTACCTGTAGCCAAAAATTGGTGGGACCATAAAATTGAAAAAGTTGTAGAAAATGAAGATGCAAAAATATTATGGGACTTCCGACTACAAACAGACAAACATCTGCCACACAATACACTAGATATAACTGTAGTCGAGAAGAAAGAAAAGCAAGTTAAAGTAATCGACATAGCAATACCAGGGGATAGCAGAATAGAAGAAAAAGAAATAGAAAAAATCACCAAATACAAAGATCTACAAATTGAAATTGAAAGGCTGTGGCAGAAAAAGACCAAAATAATCCCAGTGGTAATTGGCGCCCTGGGTGCAATTCCAAAACAACTTGAAGAGCACCTCAACAGCATAGGGGCCACAGAAATCACCATCAGCCAATTACAAAAAGCAGCTTTACTGGGAACAGCCTATATTCTTCGACGATATCTATAACAGCAACAACATTGACAATAAAATTCAGGCATCCCAGGTCCTTGGGAAGGACTCTATGTCTGGATAAAACAAACCAGTCAATAACACCTGTCCGACTGTGTAAACAACAATAACAATAACTATAACTATAACTAAAATTAAAATAAAATTTGAGCTTTGAAAAATAGATATTATCTTGGGTAGTACAAAACTACTGGGGAAAGCCACTTTTCTTATATCATTTCATTGTTACTGCGAATGTGTTTGAGAAGTTTTACATGACTTCATAGTTCTGATTTACTTCGTAGTCCATAAACAAAAAAAACTCACTTTTTCCAAAAACTCTTGGCTGACATCCAGACTAAATTGCTCAATAGTTACTCTAAGGACTACTTAATTTCAGTAGGACTACTCAGGAGTAATTTAGTCTGGATGTCAGTTCTTGGCCATAACCCATTTTCCTTAGCCTAATATGTCAACAATTACAGCAACAATTTCTCTGTGGAATATTTTGCAGGTGACTAACACTATTAAAATAATATTTTTTAAGTTATTCTTGAATTTTTCACAGTATCAAATGATTGTCTTCAAAGCCCAATAACTTGAGAACCACACCAGAATAAAATGTTAATTTATATCTTTAAAGAAGGCAATTGTTTCCTTAGGTTTAAGGAAAGGACCCTGCTTTATTTCACAACGCCAACCATAAATATTCATTAAATCTGTTTGCTAACCCTGTAACTGAGCCCAGATGTTTTGGCTGGAAATGCATTAAAATGTAAATATAGCAAGCAGTGTAGAGGAAGGAGGAGACCTCACTACCTGAACATATTTGAAATACATAGAGAAAAGAGAACTTTTTATTTTCATATTTGTATACTTTCCCCTGAAGACGTTTCTCCTTTAAACATGTTGGGACTTTGAATGAACTGCTATCCCAATCCTTTCCCCCCTTATTGATGTTATCCTTTTGTCTTTGAAATGCCGCAGATGTCAATGTGTATGTATGTATGTATGTATGTATGTATGTATGTATGTACGCACGCACGCTCGCTCTCCCCCCCCCCCCCCGCCAGCCTCACCCTTTTCAAAAATAACTCAGAAAGTCCCAGTGCTGGCAACAAGCTTTTTGCCATCACTGTCAAAGTTCATATGAGAGCTCATTGCCAAAAGTGTAAAGCAATTACAATACAATCAAAAATATGGATTGTATATAAAATATATAAACGACCTCAGAATGGTGGTACATATGCTGGTAACCTCCAGACTGGATTACTGCAATGCATTCTATGTAGGGCTGCCCTCGCATGTAGTCCAGAAACTACTGTTGCTCCAGAATGCGGCAGCCAGGTTGGTCTCTGGGTCAACTCGGAGAGACCATGTTACTCTCGTATTGAAAGAGCTACACTGGCTGCCGATAGGTTTCCAGGTAAAATACAAGGTGCTAGTTATAACCTATAAAGCCCTAAATGGCTTAGGCCCTGGGTATTTAAGAGAACATCTTCTTCATCATGAACCCCACTGCCCATTGAGATCATCAGCAGTGGTTTGTCTGCAGTTGCCACTGGCTAGTACAATCAGAAATATTATATTTGTTTGATCAGAACAGTGGTACATATGCTGGTCACCTCCAGACTAGATTACTGCAATGCGCTCTATGTGGGGCTGCCTTTGTACATAGTCTGGAAACTGCAGTTGGTCCAGAATGCGGCAGCCAAGTTGGTCTCTGGGTCATCTTGGAGAGACCAATAGGTTGCCAATGGGTTTCCGGGGAAAATACAAGGTTTTGGTTATAACCTATAAAGCCCCAAACAGCTTGGGCCCTGGGTATTTAAGAGAATGCCTTCTTCGCTATGAACCACACCGCCCATTGAGATCATCTGGAGAGGTACGTCTGCAGTTGCCACCAGCTCGTCTGGTGGCTGTTCAGGGACGGGCATTCTCCATTGCTGCCCCAAGGCTTTGGAACACATTTCCTGCTGAAATAAGAGTCTCCCCATCTCTTACAACTTTCAAAAAAGCAGTCAAGACACATTTGTTCACCCAGGCTTTTAATTAGATACTGTTTTAATTGTGGTAATAGTATCAACATTTTAAATTGTTGTAATTATTTAACTTTTTAATTTGTTGTTTTTATTGTTTTGTTGAGAACTGCCCAGAGACTTGTGTTTTGGGTGGTATACAAATATGTCAAATAAATAAATAAATAAATCCCTGTCTGGAATCTGAGCATTTCAACTGATAGCTGCTAAAGACCCTTTTGCATGACCTGCCCCTATATGATGACAACCTTCCCAAGACTCTGACCATATTACAACATTTCCATGTGCATTATAATATAGTTGACATGGGGAATAGTCATTCAAGTCACTCTTGTGTCTTAAGACAAAATATGAAAATAAGTAGTATACACAAAAATGGTCTATAGGATCCTAAGAACTGATGAAACGTACTATCTGTGGTCTTCCCAACAGTTAATTATGCTTCTGTCCCATACAAATGACAGAGGAAAGTAGCTGGAAAGTTGAGCTATATAGGTAAATAAGCAAAAGGGCACCCCTCTCCCATATGATAACTGTTTATTGTGATACACTATGGTGTAATAATAACTTTTTTGCATAATAATGCATATAAACCACTTTTTATAAAATTTACAAAATGTTTTATACAGCAAAAGTGGGGGGGGGGTGATGAGCCAAGGGACTCATGATCTAAAAAGAAACACAAGGGAGACACCAGCTACCACGCTAAAGATGTGCTATTCGATTCACGCCGAATTGGAGGTAATACACGTATTCAACCTCAAATAACCCATAAAATGGACACCTGATTCAAGGTTGAAATGAATTTGGGCTGATTCAACATAAATTTATTAAAGTGATTCGCATTGCGGGTGCCATTTTGTCACTGATTTTCCCCCTTGCAAATTGGTTTTCTGGCACTGACTTCCAATTGGCTTGATATCTCCTTGCTTCTTGCTTGGATTATTGTCATTCAACTTCAGTGTTGGCATAGGCAACTGTACCCTCATTGGTTGCAGGGAGGTAGTAGAGAGAGGGGAGGCCAAAGGGGGAATTTTCAACATGTATATAAGGGGCTGCTTGGAGGCAGAGAGAGCCTCTGCTTTTGTGCCTCAGAACAGAAGGATCAGAGAGAGACTGTGGGAGTAGTGACAGCAGAGTGGTGGTGGTGGTCTGGGCCTGCTTGGGCCCCAGTGAGTGGAGAAAGAGACAGAGAGAGCCTGCTGGGCATACCTGTCTCTCTATGATTATTTTTTTAGCCTACTTTCCAGTAGGCTTATGAGATCACCCAGCATTTCGTGTGTCTTCCATCAACTTCACAATGCCTGGACCAATATCAACCAAATCGGGGACAGTTGTAGGGACACATAGTGACACCTCAACGGCGTAGTTTGTGATGTCATCTATCCCAATTCAAGATGGCAGATGTGTAAACATTTGAGGCACGTGGGCTAACTAGTGAAATGTCTAACTGATTTAAACCAAATTAGGTACAGTTGTGGTGAGTCACACATAGACAGACACTTCTATGGCGTACTTTGTGATGATGTCATTCACCCCAATTCAAGATGACAGACATGTAAACTTTTGAGGAGTAAGTGAGCTAACTTGTAACCTTGATTTGTAACCCTAACCTAACTTAAACTTGATTTGATTTGATTTGTAACCTAACCAATTTGAACCAAATTTGCTACAGCTGTAGGGACACATAGGGATGCCCCAATGGTGTAGTTTGTGATGATATCATCCACCCTGATCCAAGATGGCAGACACATAAACATATGAGGTGCAAGTGTGCTAACTTGCGGACTGTCTAACCTATTTGAACCAAATCTGGTACAGTTGTAGTGAGTGACACACAGGGACACCTCAATGGTGTAGTTTGAGATATCATCCCCCCCCCGATTCAAGACGGTGGACATGTGAATATTTGAGGCATTAGAGGTCTAACTTGTGGGCCTCAATTGGAACCAAATGTATTTCAGTTGCAGGAATAGTGAAAGGAAAGAAGGCAGATTAGTTTTTACTAGAACTACTTGTTATTTAATCCTTTTGATTTGCAGTGCCAACTAGTCCCCCCCCCCACTTCTATTTTTTTTTTTTAATTGTACCAGCTGCTCTAGAGGTTTAACTGGGAGCCAATTAGGATTTTTTTCCCCTTGTGTGCCTCCCCCCGCCACACACACAAGCGTGCTTTTGGATCCCCCCTCCACAAGCTTACTGCTTGTAGCTAGGCCCCAGCGGTTTTAAAAACTGAGGTGCAGTGCTGTGCTGCCGCACCCCCCCACCCCCACCCCATAGCTCCAAGCTACACTTCTTTTTTGCTGCTGCTGCTGCCTGGACTGCATTTCTTCTTCTTTCTTTCTTCTTTTCTTTTTTTGCCAGCTGGTATGCTATGACTTCTAACTGGTGTCCAGCATGCCCAAGTATCTGTATCCCTTGGCAGGGGTGGGGGTGGGTGGGGGCTGATGGTCCTTTTTCTTTTGATTGGGTGTGTGGATGCCTGTGTCTGCTTGGCCCAAAAGTGCCTCCAAGAACAACACCTGGGAGACTCCAGCCGCAGATGCCACTGAAAGTCCCCATCAGAAGATGCTGGAAGGTGAGACAAACCTCCCACTCACCACACACCTCAGTCAAGTTAAGTTCTCTAAATAGGGCCTAGTTTGGGGAAGGGATTGATTAGGTGGCAAGACTGTAGGACCGGAGGGGGGGATTAGAGACAGGCTACAGTAATCCCTTGCCCTTTGTCTTCCCTTAGACTTGCCCCATTGTTGCTCAGTCTCCTCCAAAAACAACCACCCCCAAATAAAGCCTGCTTCTTTATTTGGGGGAATTTGTTTTTTCCTAGCTTCTATGTATGCACCACAGTGCTATACATAGTACTGTGTGTGGCACAGAGCATAAATAAGACCACCCCTGGGGACACACCATCTTAAAGGCATCTCTCTCTCTCTCTCTCTCTCTCTCTCACTCACACACACACACACACACACCCCAGAATTGGGGCATTTAAAAAAAAAAAAACACTCCAAGATGTTCAGGACAGTGCAAAGCAGAGCCAGGAGCAGAGTGGCAGGCAGAGGGAGCGGTGATGCTGGTCATGGTGGGTAATGGCGAGAGGGGCCTACTCCCCGAGTTGTCTCCACTGATGTGGTTATGCACAGGCTCTCCTTTCCAGAGGAGCCTGGCCCTTCAGCGCAGCTGCCTGTGGTGGCTGAGGTAGAAGTAGCGGGGAGGTCCTCCCCTGTCAGGGAAGAAGCTCCTTCCTGTGGCAGCAGAGGAGTTTATGTTGTCAGCTGCCAGCCCATCCAGATTTCTCTCTCCATCCTCCCTAATCCCCTTTGGCAGTGCAACTCCCTCAGTCTGAGACTGAAGAGGAGCAAGCAGAAGTCATTCCAGTTGTTCCTGGACCTTCTCAGCCCTGGATGGAGGGTGGCAACAATGGCCCACAGAATGAACCAGCAGCCCTAGTAACACCACCACCAAAATGGTCCCAGAGCAGCATGCTGCGGAACCACTTTGTGTTCTGCCCTGGTGACCTACACCATGCTGTCTGCATCCACTGCAGGACATAGGTCACCAGCAGAAAGGACCCCAAGAGTCTTGGGATGACAGCAGTGATGCAGAACCTGCAACGGCATCACCCGGGGGTCCCTACTCTTGCTGGCAGCAATAGGCCTGGTGTGCCCTCGACTTGCAGTAAGGCACCTAATCCTGCTCCCAAGCAGGGAAAGTTGCCTACCCAGTGGGTGCAGTTGGCCAATTGGTCTGACTGCCCAGAGCCTCTTCTCATTACCCGGGCCATTGGAGAGATTATCACTTTGGACGACCAGACAGTCCAGGTGATAGAAAACGCCAGCTTCTGCCAGCTGCTCTGACTGCTTTCACCCCATTACAACATCCTCTCACACACCACCTTCAGCAGGTGGTGGTGCCCTCCCTGTATCATTTGTATAGCAAGGCTGTGTTGGGGTGTGCTGCATGTGGAGGTGCTGGACACTGACCACTCGGCCTGTGAGGTGTCAGTGGCCATGAATCGTCAGGTGGGGAAATGGCTGTCTGGGCAGCCAAACCTTTGCCAAGGGTTCATGGTCATCAACAATGCCACCAATGTAACTAGGACAACTGAGCAGGGTCAGTTTGTGTTCATCCGTTGTGTGGTGCACACTCTTGTGTGGGATGCGTTTGGCTCTTCTGGTGTTGCAGCCAGGCAAGAAATTCCCACTGCAGACTCTGGCACCATCCTGCTGCTGCCATGGCTGCTCTTGTGGAGAAGTGCCACAAGATAGCTTACTTCCACCAGAGTGAAAAGGGTAGGCATATGCTCAGGGAGTGGCAGCTTGAGCTGGGCTTACCTGAACACCTGAACATTTCTCAGGATGTTCCAACCCAGTGGAACTCCACCTTTCTTTTGCTCCGGCCCTTGCAGGAGAAAAGAGCCTGGCAAAGCCTGGCAAAGAGGTGTGGCTTGGAAGTGTGCGACCTATCCAACCAAAACTAGGCCCTCATTTCTGAGGTTGTCTTGGCACTCAAGCCATTCTTTGTTGCGACAAACAGCTTGTGTGCCAAGGCAACAACAGTGAAGCAGGCTTTGCCCATCGCTCTTCTTCTCAAGAAGACAATGGATGAGCTCTAGACCTCACTGATCACTGAGGAAGCAATTGCCTTGGCAGGTCAGCTGAGAACTGGAGTGGTGGACTGGCTCAAGACTCTCTTGGGTAAATCAGCAGAGGATATTTTGTCCTGCCTATGTAACCCAAGGATGAAGGGCAAAGAGGTTACTCCTGACCAGCTGCCCAGGTGGAAGGACCTCCTCGTTGACGAGGTTAGGCAAGCTGAGGATAGGAGGCTAATGAGCAACCAGGAAGAGGGTGCTGGAGTGCCTACTGCTGGTGTGCAATCCACCCCAGCAGCAGTATCACAACCACTTCCTGGTCCAGCAGTGTGGTGTCCCTGGTAGGGCCAAGTGAGCCGATGGTTGTGCCCCCGTGTTCCACCCAATGATTCATGGAAGGGTTTCTTGGCACCTTGCAAGAGGGATAGGAGCAACCCAACAAGTCCTGCAGCAGTGTTGAGCACTGTGTGCTGCGGTACCTGTAGGAGTCGGTGGCAGGATGGGAGACAGAGTAGATCTAGTTTTGAACAATACGTCACCAAGTCTGGCCAGATTTTATGATGGTTGCCGGACAGTTCCTCTTGTGCCCGCCAACCAGCGTCAAGAGCAAAAGGGTGTTCTCCATGGCAGGGAGCATGGTGACACCCCATCACACATGCATGGGTGCTGACATGGTGGAAAGGCTGACCTTCATGAACACCAATCTTCCCCTGCTGGGCCATCCCAAGCTGGCCACAGAAGGCAAGTGACTCATGGTCACCCCCACCCACTGCAACACCACTGGCAGCTTGCCCCACCCTGGCAAACCGCAAACCCAGATGTGTCACAGTCTGCCCATTAATGCTGCTGACACACACCACTGTCATGGCCTATGATAAGATATGGACTTGTGTCCCAACAGGCTATCAGCCAGAGTCCAGAACCAATCTGAGGCCATGGTGTTATCCAGACACAGGCAGGCAGAGATGTATGCTTACGCTGGAGAAGAAGAGAAGAAAGAAGACTTCTTCTCATGTAAGAGTCTAGAAGTTTTTTTTTTCCCCTTGTCAGGCCATGACTGCTCTGTTCTCCTGTCTCTCTGTGATAGGCAACAGGATGGAAGGAAGGAAGGTTTGATTTTGTAGTTTTCTTAGCACTGAGTAATGAAGTATAATATACTTGCTGTGTTATTGCTTGCTGTTATAACTATCTGGTTTTGCTGGATCTCAGATTTACAAAGGCAAAGCTTTGGGTGCTTCCCTGACTTCCTTGAGTTGTGGTTTGGTCTGTTTGTGAGATTGTGTTGTGGCAAGAAATGGACAGTGGCAGCTCAGCTCTCTATCTGTATAATATTTTCTTGGTGATTGCTGTAAGATGCGTGCCTTGAGAGTAACTTGTGATTCACTCACTTCTCTGGTCTGCTCTGCAATCTGCATTGCAAGGTGTACTTGGTCAAAATGTGGTGGCTGATGACACTGATGTCATTTAGTTTATGCTTGCTGCTAAGGGCGCTGCTATGGCAGCTGTTTCACATATGGACGGAATCATAATTGTGCGAGAGAGAGCAACTTGTGCCAATGATGTTACTACAGCATAGGCACTGTGAGTGGCAATGGATTCTGAGTCAGTGATTCTTTTTTTGCCATCTTCGGACTGTGTGCTTGGCAAAATGTGTTGTCCTGTGCTGGGAGGGACTGTGTGTGTTTCTGTTCTGCAGTGTTGTTTTTCAAGGCAGGGTTGCAGAATGTGTGTACTCTGCTTGTTTTGCTCATAGGGAACAATGGAGAACTCAAATCACCACATTGTTGCCCGTGGGTAGGTAATAGGGACAACAAAGTGTGTTGGATGATACGGTGTGATGGGTGCTACCTACCTCCCAACCCACAAAATAAATGGGCAAGCAGGCCAATTTTTTTATCCCAACCCCCCCCCCCATAAGATCCTATGGGAGTTTGGGGAAAGTCTTTTTTTTTTTTTTAATTGCCTGCATGCCCATTTCTTTGGTGAGTTGGGTGGTAAGCAGCACCCATCATGCCCTAACACCCAACCCACTTTGATGTCCTAAGACCTACCCACTGGGAAGAATTCATGCACATCTCTATGCTATCCCGGATTGAATTGTTCCCTATTCAACTACCACTTTAAAAGATGTCGCTTTATCCAGTTATCAAAGGTTATATGAAAGTAAGGTGTATGCCAAACTTAATGGAGATTGAAAGATCTTAATCTGCATCATTTAGTAGAATTGATGCTAACTCTTATGAAATGACCCATGAACTTCAAACAATATCTTACTATAGTGTACAAGTTAAGTGAAAATATCCAATTAGGCTGTAGTGAACATCAAATCTCTGGTAGACGAAATAATCTGGAGATATATATGTAAAGTAAGATATGACAATACAATCAAGTTCCATATTTTCCAAGTTCATCTTTTTAGCAAGTTATGGTCTAAGTCAGAATGCAAATGCACATCAGCATCGAGTTTGCTTGTGTGGTCTCCAACCCAGCCAGGAGATCTGCATGCAAAAACTGCTTCTGAGCATATCTCTCATATGCTGTATGGGGATGATAATGCAGAATTAAAATCTAACAGACTTAAGAAAACACAGGGTAGAATCCAGACCAAGTACCATTGAAATTAGTAGGACTTTAGTCACATCTCATTGAATTCAATGGTACTTAGTGCTAACTTTAGTTTGAAGCCTATAACATTTTTTTAAAGACAATAAATAGTCTTACTTTGGTTGTGCCAAGCAACCTGGTGCGATAATGTTGCAATTTGCATCATCAGTCAGGAGGGTTGTGAGGTCCACCATATTAACCATCACATCATTTGTATGACCTGGAAGTTTGGGAAGCACACAGAGAATCTTCTCTGCTAGGTTGTCACCATGATGACCAACTGCTCCTGGAAAAAAGGGTACAAAAGAAAAATGCACCCATATCACAAGAAGTTATGAGAAGGAAGGAAGAAAGAAAGAAATAAAATAAAAACCCACCAGCTTCCAACAGATGTAAAAGAATATCTGGTCAATGTTAAAATGAAAGGATTTTTAAAAAAAGATTTTTGCCCTTTTGGAAGACAGCTATTAAAAGTATTCTAACCTCACAGTGAAAATATAAAAATTAGGGATGTGCACGATATTTATCGGCGCTGGCGGGGGTAGGGCTTTAAGGGCGGGGGAGAGTGTACTCACCCCCCCCGCCGCGTTTCCCCCGCCGGCGCTCTCCGAATTTGAAGCCCCTCGGGGCGGCAGCGTTCCTCCTTGCCGCCCCGTTTGCCCCCTCGGCCGGAAGTGGCCGGAAGTTCCAAGTGCGCGTGCGCCCGTCGTGCGCGCGCGCGCGCGCTCGGAACTTCCGGCCACTTCCGGCCGAGGGGGCAAACGGGGCGGCAAGGAGGAACGCTGCCGCCCCGAGGGGCTTCAAATTCGGAGAGCGCCGGCGGGGGAAACGCGGCGGGGGGGGTGAGTACACTCTCCCCCGCCCTTAAAGCCCTACCCCCGCCGGCGCCGAATCACCGAATCTGCCCCGACACCCGAAACGTTTCGGCGGCCTTTTCAATGGCTGCCGAAACGTTTCGGGCACAAGCCTAATAAAAATAAAGGATTTCAGTCTTTACCTAAAGAAAAATACAAAGTTTTCAAGTTTGAGTAAAAATAAATCATACTCCTGTTATATAGTGGGAAACCAGTAAATTACATTATTGTTTTTGTGTCTCTTATACACAATTATGTTTGACAGTATTTGAAAAGCTGGCAAAATCCTGACAGGAATGCATATGCCACAACAGTTTGTTTACAAAGCTATGGAGCTCATAAAGGCTTGCCTACTTAAATGAACATGATTTAATGAAATTACTATTCAACATTCTTAAGAAGCACTTGAGTGAGTCCTAGCATTGTGGGTAGCTGTCCAATCATAGACTACAACTACATAACCACAAATCCACGAATTGCAAACATTCACATAATTTTTCTTTATGGCAATTCAGTGAGCTGCTAAAATGTTTATGTAAAAATGATTCAGGAAGCCCAGTTCAATGCCTCAAATAATGACTGCCTTTGCACTGTAGCTTCCATCCATTCAAGCTGGAGGATATCTCACCTGCCTATATCTTTGACTTTGTACATGGTCCCTTTGCACATGGGCTCTGCTTGTTCTCACAGGTTTCTAGTCAGCAAGAACGTGCAGGGCCCTTGTAATGATGGGGAGGGGGTCTGGATGACTGCACCCCCAGCCCCACCTTCAGACAACCTTGTCTAGCTACTTGTGTGTGTGGCAGGGAAAGTGTGTGCTATTTGACTTTTGGAGCTCTGCATTGGTATTAATCTTGTGTTTCAAATAAAATCGCCACATTTGTCAGAGAGAATTTCAGGACACAGCCATCAAAAGCAGTGGGGAGAGGAAGCACAGATTTCTGCAGATCTTCATTTTTCATGCGGTAACAATAAAGGACAGTTGTGTTTTAAGGCCTTTTGCTCCTCATATTTCTTTCTGCTACTCCACACAGAAGATACTTTGTGCTGGAAAAGAGAGGTCCTCACAAGACTGCAGTGCTGCATCTTGCAATGAGCATTCTAGAGAGAAGTGCAACCCCAATAATGCCACTAGATAAAGGGGGTTCTCTCTGTCCATATACCTCACAGCTAAACTCAAAAGCCCACTATCACCCTTGCTAACTCTAGAGATTATTCAGAAAGGAGGAAGGGGTTCACTGAGTCATATACAGAGATCCAGTTTAGCCAGTCAGCAGCACTGGTGCCAGAAAAAAAAGGTAAGAATGGGGCTTTAAACATTGACACCATGAAGCTACAATGCCTGGATAGAAGCGTCAGAAAAATGTGTAAAATTCTTTACAGCTATCTCCCCACTCAAGTTCCTTGACATTTCATATCCAGGATGACACTTTTCCTAAATCCTGGCCAGGGCATCCAATTCCTTGACATCTTGCAACCCTAGTTTCACATTATATTTCTAGAGACTAGCCTCCCATGGATGTAAGTGGGGAGTTCTGATCCTGGCACTGTGGACAGCCTATCAACCAGTATCAGCACTTCCATGTTCTCCATGCTATCCATATCCTTGGAATCCATGCAAGGCCTTTCACAGCGCAGGCTATGACCTACATTTGTATACTGTAGCAGTAATCTCACTATACAGGTAAAAGGTACACATTTAAATGAGCACAAGACAGTTAGCAGATAGAACTGGGTTGTAATTGCCCATATTCATTACCATTGGAAAGGTCTAGTCATGTCTCCTCTTTACTGGTCGCATATGCATTTCCAAAGTGAGTTATGACTTGATGCACGAGTTTTTGCAACACTGAGGATCTGATTATGAACACTTTTGTCCTGCAGGTGGATCCGGTACATAATCACGTGGGAGCAAGTCCTATGAATTCAGTAGGCCTTACTCCAAAGTGAACATGCATAAGACTGCAGCCTTATAGGAGTTACTATCAGAGGTGGCATAACCCCAGTCACATTTGATTGTATATATTGATCTATTTTACTTGAACATTTGTCACCCTGCTTTTCAATCCAAGGACCCCCAGAGTGGTTTATAATCAAAATTAATAACCAATAAAATTAGTAAACAAAACCAATAGAGGTTTGACACTGCAAACAACATAATGAATACCAGCAGATTTAAAATCAAGAGAACTTGGGAAAAATCAACTCCTCCTCTAGGGAGAAAGTCCAAAGGTTGTGGTGCAACCACAGAGAAGGTCTTCTCTCTGGTTACCACCTGCCTAACTTCCTATGATTGGCGGGGAGTGGGGGGCTCTGAGGAAGATCTTAACACACTGCAAATATATGATGCTACTTTAAAAACACTGGTAGTACATAATTCTTTCCCATGCACTTTACCACAATATAGTTATAATTATTCCTAATATTGCATCTCATCAGTGATTCATCCCGAGCTTGTTGTTTACAGACAAGCAGATATGCAGGCAAGCACCCATGTAGGCCAATTATCCTCGCAACTCAATAGCTGAATTTGAGAGACCATCAATCCTGACAGTTTAAACACAGGCAAAAGCCCTTGTAAAAAATCAGAGATGCTACAGGTGTGTGTGTGTGTGTGTGTGTGTGTGTGTGTGAGTGTGTGTGAGAGAGAGAGAGAGAGAGAGAGAGAGAATGTGCACATACACACACCTAAGAGACACATGGTGCTCAATAATGTTGGCAATTTGGGGCCAGGGTTCGAGGAGATTTTATAAGCATCTCAAGTCCACATTTTGGGGGAGGAGTGGCTGGAGATGCAGAAGCTCTGTGAAGCCTCCCCAACAACAGTGATATGGTTCGAAGCCCCATGGCAAGTCAACTGGCACCTAGATCTTTTCTGTATTTAGGAAGGTCAAAATAAATTTACTAGTTTAATGAGATGGTCTTTCTCAACATGTCAAGGATTTGGATAATTTGTAGCCCCACATACCACCCCCAATACCATTGCAATAACTATGGTGGTTAAGGGGCGGGGAGTCAAATTCTAGAAGGCCCTAGAAACTTTTTATATCCAGGCATGCAAAGGCTGGTATTATTGTATCAGCTTCAAACAACAAAAAACTGTATTAATGTCCCAAGCGTTAAGATCCTTACCTGTCAAATCTAAAGTTCTGTCCACAAAGATTACAGAGGCTCTGTGTTGTGCAGTTTTTCTTCTGGCCTTGGCTGGAGAGTAATTTGCCAGATCCCCTGCAATAATCCTGCTCAGTATACCAACAGCAAAGCATTCCTCTCGCACACTGAGGTACTCAAATAAACTGTTGAAGCCAGATACCAATGACCTGATTTCAAACTGTAGTTCTGAAGACAGAGACGAGAAGTCAACATCACTCAAGTTAGCAATTTTCTTTTTCTCTGGTCTGGCGCTATTGATCTGAGCCAAATCCAGATTCATCAAGGGGAAAAGTGAAGAAAAAGCAGGTGTTACAAAGAGGTGAGGTGAAATGGGTGCTAGAAACAAAGCAGCATGTTGCACCTCTGCAGTATAATTAACGTTGCCCATCCACTGGCAGAGCTTCTCTTCAAACTGCTCAAAGACCACTTGGCCACCACCTTCAACTTCAGAACTGCTTGGAGCATTATGGGCCTGCAAGTGCACTGCATGACTGACAGCTGTGAAAACCACACAGTACTGGAAGTGGCTGAGACTCACAATATCACGAATGATGTCCACTGTCCTGCCTTTCAGCAAGGTGCTCACCACAAAGACTGCCTTGGGCTGCTTTGCACCACCAGATTCAAAGCTGGAAAATTCCTTGACGTTGAGAGCCCCGGCTTGCAGCAGCCTCCCTGCTCCTCCACACGCCCAGTGAAGGCTCTCAGCGCAAGCAGGGTCCATGAACACGACAGCCCGCTTCACCTTTGCACACACCTGTTCCCAAGCTTGGTGGGAAAAGAACGACATACCAACTGGGTTTGTGGGAAAGGAAGCGGTGCTCGTCATAACGCGGGAAGAATAGCCCACGAATACCCACCCCCCAATGGGTGGCACTCAAACTGCACAAGGAACGTGAAGCCAAGACTGGGGAGTAGCAAGAAGCCCTTGGAGCTGAGTCGAAGGGAAACTGTACCACAACCCAATTAAGCCCCCTTAGGCGTCTCGGGAGAAGAGTCTGAGTTCAAAATCCCCGCATGTAGTAATGTAGTAGCACACAAAATCACCCGCAGTCAAACGTATTCAGGAAGAGACTGTAGCGACTATGCTGACAGCACCACTAGCCGCCACACGCCTATTCGCACGCGCAGCAGCCTCACGAATATGACGTCACCCCTAAGCGCCTAACTCTGATTGGGTGTTTGAAAGGAACGAGGGGGTGGGCTGAGGCGCCGGATGCTTGAAACAACATAACTCTGTGGATTAGCTTCCGAACTTGTGTACTTCTCGTTTGATGACGCAAGTACGTCCGCCACGAGAAAAGCGCCACAGAGAAAAGAGGGAGCCTATCCGAAGTACAGTGCAACAGTGGGAGACCTCTATCGTTGTCACGGGCAACGGCGTTGTTTCTCTTTCTTTCTCTCCTGTCTTCTCTTTTCGTCGGTGCATCTTTCCCGTTTAGCTTTTGGACTTCTTCTTTCTCGATGGTTTTCTCCTTATTTTGGTTCTGAACTGTTCTACTGCTAGTCTGTTTTTTCAAACGCGTTAGCTATTACATAAAACATTACCAGGTTTAATAACATGAAAGATAAAATTGTAGTATTCCAAGCTGAGTGTATGTGAAAAAAAGTATTAATCCCACCAAAACTGATAGTAGCTCACTACTGGGCTTAATTTCAAGCCGATTTATTTCCTTGTTAAATCATGCAAATGTTGCACAACATTAATTTTGAGTCTCACAAGAGCTGGGCATAGATTTTTCTGAGTTTTCTTTTTGCGCTCATTCTCTTGAAGCTTTTGGGGTGGCGCAGTGGGGAAATGCTTGACTAACAAGCAGAAGTTTGCCGTTTCGAATCCGCTGGTGGGAAACACCTATATCGGGCAGCAGCGATGTAGGAAGATGCCAAAAGGCAACATCTAGGCAATGGTAAACCTCTCCTGTATTCCACCAAAGGGCTCTGTGGGCGCCAGGAGTCGAAATCGACTTGACAGCACACTTTACCTTTAAGTGGTAAAAACTACTTGTAAGGGGCTGGAGTTTAAATAGATAGTACAGGGTGCAATTAGTGTTTTAATAATTACTAATTTCCATCTTCCAAAATAAGTGTAGGGCTAATGCTCCAAGGTTATTCAAGCAAATGAACCTAGCTACAAAGAGTTCATGGTCAATAGTAGCCAATACATGGTAAATAGGAGGAAAATTTCTCCCTAAACCCGAATATAACTGATCCGATCCTGAATATAAGTAAACTTGCCCACTGAGTCTTCTCAAACCCCTTATGCCATACAATATTCTGCATCTAGCCATCCTTGTTGTATCTCTAAGGCAGGGTTGCTCAACTTCAGTCCTCCTGCAGATGTTGGCCTACAATTCCCATAATCCCTAGTTATTGGCCCCTGTGGCTGGGGATTATGGGAGTTGTAGTTCAAAAACAGCTGGGCAGCCTAAATTGAGCAGGCCTGCTCTAAGGTAAGGGAGAATTCAAGGTCATGAATAGAAACAACCTATGTTACCTTAATTATCCACAACTGAAAGTTGCTTTGTACTGATATTTTTGTACTTGTGTACATTAGATGTGTTGTGCTTCAGATCATGTGTAAAGTGTGCATGCATTTATATTTGCTACTTCCATCAAGCAAGCAGTGATTAGATCGTTTCCCAAACTGCTGTATGTGGGTATCTTAGATAGTGGCAAAAGAAAAAACTATATATGTATACTTACTTCAGATATGATTAGCAATATGTATAAAAAACACCTAACATCTTGAATGAAGTGACCCTAAGACATCTGAACAGAAATCTCCTTTCTGCTGTTTTAAACCTAGAAAGGTTCTATGTATTTCAGGAAACAGTAAAAAACAACACATACATGTCTGATGTTAAAAACATTCTGATTGCCAGCTTATGCCTATTGATAACATTGTTATATGTTTGTTTTTGTTTCCTATGAAACAAAAAGTCAATATTGTTTCCCACCACTTAGTTATCTTTAACTTAGTTATCTCCCCTGCACTGTATGTTCCACATCAAATTACATATATTATTACTTTAATCCTCTTTCAACCTCTCTTAATCTCAATTTATATATTCTCATTTAACGTAATCATTCTAATTCTTTGTATTTGTCCTGGTTTGAATTTGTCCTTTCTGAATATTAATAGTCAAAACTGGACACAGCTTTCTGAATGATGATATTTTATCAGATTTGTAGACTTCCCCAAACTTCTGTCTCTGGGTGGTTTACAACATAAATTGAGGCATTGAGAGTTGCTATTTTATATCCCTCACATCTTTCTTCTTTGTATTAATAGGATATGATTACAGTTTTCCCGGTTTACATTTGTTACAGAATGTTGCTACGTTGACAATTAGGCTTCAGTCTTAGGATTGTTCCCTTTGCTAAGCAGGATTTGAATGGGAGACTTATGAGCAATGTAAGATATTCCCCTTGGGGGATGGGGCTGTCTAAGAAGAGCATCTGCATGCATGCAGAAGGTTCCAAGTTCCCCACCTGGCATCTCCAAGATAGGGTTGGGAGAGACTCCTGCCTGCAACCTTGGAGAAGCTGCTGCCAGTCTGTGTAGACAATACCAAGCTAGATGGACCAATGGTCTGATTCAGTATAAGGCAGCTTCCTATGAATCTAGACTAATATTGTAATCCTAGGTGCATTTTTTCACAGCAAGTCCTATTGAATATAGTGACAGTTACTTCTGAGTAAGTGAGTATAAGTTGGGCCCTAGAAATAGTTGAGCATAGCAGTTCTTAAGTTCTTATAATTTATCAATGTTATTGATAACATTGTTATATGTTTACTCAGAGGTCTCATTTAGTTCAATGGGATATAATCCCTAGTAAGTGTGTTTAAGATTTTCAACCTTAATTACCTGAAAATCTCAAAAAAGGCTGCAGTCTAAGCCTTTCATGCAAATTTAAAAACTCCCTATGGTAAAGATGGTCAGATTCTGCCATTGCTTTAAAAAACACTGAAGCAAGACTAATTTTAAAGACATGGTTCAATCTTAGTCAGGGCTCATACACTAGGGCGAAACCATTTTTAATACCCAGATTCACCACTGGAATAATCAAGAAAACATAAGTATGTGCAGAATGTGATTACCTAGTGATGAGGGGAAGATAACTTACACCTGGAGGTCTTGGAAAACTGAGGGTGTGACTTCTAGGCAGGCTTTAATCTCAGGACCTCTTATTTTAGAAATTAATAGTTCAAATAAGTTGACTTATTCTCACTGTTCCAACTTAGTGAGCAGCAACATGAAGAGTTGAAGATATTGATGAATAAAGGAAAAGAAGAGCCACTGACAACAGTACGCAGAAGATATTTTCAGAATGAGAGGTTGTGAAGGTGATGTTTAAAGGCGGGGGTCATATTAAGACAGGTGTCTGTACAGAATGCGGAGAGCAAATAGTCATGGCATGAACTGGAGGCTGGGGTTTTATACTGTTGAAGGGCACTTAGTAAACAGAACACAGCAGGCCCAGACAGAGCCTCAGAAATAGGAAATGCAATGAAGGGCCTCTAACGAAACAAGTGAATGTGTGGAGAGCCTGCTTGGTGTTAAAACCAAAATAGTCTACATTATTTTACAGTGCAGTTCTTTCCATGTTCACTCAGAAGCAAGTTCCCTTTGTATTTAATGGGGTTTGCTGCCGGGTAAGTTAAGTATAGGCTTGCAACCATCGAGTGAAAAAGTCACAGTAATCCTCCATGGAACTTCATGGTGTTAACTCTCTAAGCATGGATCCAAAGTAGATAGTTTGAGTAGACCCATTGGGCTTGAGCCCTTTCCATGAATCCAAGTCCAATACCAGTGGGAAAATGGTCATTGACTTTAATAGAATAAGTGCATACTATGTGTATTAAGTAAACACATTTTTGACCTTCCACTCACGTGAAAACTGACTTTAATGAGATGACTTTGTAGTTCTTTGTAGTTTAAATAGTGCTGTGTCAGAGGCATTTATAGTAAAAGAGGTAGGGGACCCCCCCCCCCTTATTATCATTAACAACAACAAAACAATTTGGGGTTTGGGGACAATCCTTCCAGCCGGATCTTATAGCTGTTTTCTCTGAAGTAAGTAGTAACTGTATTGAATGGGTCTTGCTCCTAGGGAGCGTGCATAAGACTGCAGATTCGGTAGGTAGTGTTAAGAGAAGACTCGTCGTCCCTTATCTGTGTCATCCATTCCTGAGCTTGGGTGCGGGTCGGGAGAAGAGGAGAGGCGGGCAGCCGAGTCTGCCCCTTCCTGCCCCAGTGTGTATGTCACTCACACTGCGACGGGGGAGGGGGAAGCGCTGCTGAGCAAGTGGCGGTGGTGTGGCGGAGCCGCTGATTGCAGCGCACTCGCAGCTTCCCCGAGCGCTGGGGGCGGGGAAAGGCATCACCGCTGCCGCCGCCACCATTGCCCGAAGTGCGGAGGCCCTGCGGAACGCGCTTTAGCAAAGCGTCGCCGGGCTTGGCTTGTTCGTCTGTCTGTCTGTGCGGGGTGGGGTGAAGCAGCAGCTATGTCGGCCGGCGGCGAGGTGGAGCGACTGGCGGCGGATTTGAGCGGGGCCGGCGCCGGGGATGAGGAGGAGGAGTGGCTCTATGGCGGTACGGACCTTTCCCCACCCCCGTGTGTGCGTTCCTGCCACCCCCCCTCCCGGGCCGTCTGCTCTAGGTTGGGCAGCGCCTTCAGGCTAATTTAGGCCCTCTGGGCGGCGGCATCCACTAGGCCTGTGTTCAATCCGCGCTGTAGCGTGAGTGACTCTCGCAGGCCACGGTGGGGCCCTGCTCTTGCCAGGCCCGGCTCCTTGGGTCCCTTCCGTGGGACCTCCGTGGCGGCCTTTTTGAGTTGGTGCTGCTGGCAGCGCCATAATCCTCCCCCTCCAACGGGCGCTGATGCATTTTGTCAACTTCCCAAGAGAGTCCAAACCACGCCAGGGAACATTCGTTGCTTTCCCAATCCTAAACGCAGGTTTAGGCACACTTGCTCGCGAGGAAGCCGCACTGAACTCGGTGGCTCTTCCGAGTAAACGTAGCTAAGGAGGGTTGGGCTGCAAGAGGGCGCGCTGGAGGGTCTGTGTGCGTCGGCCCGTGGAGTGCCAGCCCGCAGGGGATCGATTTGGGCAGCTGGGGAGGGAGGCTCACTGAGTGTTTCACCTGGAGGCCCTGTGCCAGGACTAATTAGTGCTTCTCCCTAATCCCATTTGTGTTCCTCCCTCCCCCTGCCCAGGTATCGGTCCCCTTTTAAGACTGTAACTCAGCTCCTGTAGTGGTGCACTTCTGGCCTCCCTGGAGGTGACCAAAATCTTTGAACCGGTAGAGATTTCGTCTGTTTCTGTATTGTGGTTTCAGGGCATGTCCCACGTGATATACCTTGGTAAGATCAGCCACGGGAAAGAGGGTGTTTGGAAAGCTACCAGGATCAGTGCATAGACTGTTCTAGTCTCCTTCCATCCTGTCTATACAGCAGACATGAGGAGACCCAGTTATACACAAGCATTTCTAACAGGAGAGCTGTTGCAAGAACAGAGGCTGTTATGGAGCCTCTTCCTTGGGTTTGCTTTATGAACAACTGCTGCGGAGGGGGGCATTAAACTTGTGTGCCATGCCAGTCCTAAAAATGTAGCTGTGAAGAGAAATACAATTGAGTCCAGTTGTTCTCAAAAGCAAATTGAACATCATATTTGTGCTTCAAACAGTTTATATTGAGCTTTATGAAGTGATTGAAGTTTCTATGAATAAATGGGTTATAATATATACTATCCATGAAATAGGATTTAGATTAGCATTGCTACATTTGTGATAGGTCTCCTATAATTTTCACAAGTACATAACATATAGAAATTCAACTGGCAAAATGTTTCCTGACATGGTGACAGGGTTCATAATTTTTAAAAGCAACACAAGGAAAACACCACCAGCAGTAGCTTATTGTTGCCAACTTCTGCACAATCCCCTCCACACAATCCCCTTCACACAATCCGAGGAGATCCATCTTCAGTTACCACCAACATGTCTGTTGGCGACTCAGAGGCGGGCCTTCTTTGTAGCTGCTCCTGGGCTGTGGAATGCACTCCTGGCAGAAATCCATAATCTGAGTTCATTATTGGCCTTCAAGAGAGCTGCTTGGCCTGCCCTTCCAGGGTTTTTAAACTGTTTTAAACCGTAAAGGTTTGGCCTGGTTTTCCAGCATTTTAAAAACTCTTTTGTTTTAATAATGGTTTTATGTTGTTTTTACAGTTTTTGATTTTAATAGTAATTGATTTTAGTTTTGTTTTAATGTAAACCTGAGCCATTTTTGGAAAGGCAGTATAGAAATCAAGTAAATAAATAAATAAATAAACTTGTTCTGGCCCTGCTCCTGTGCCTTTAACAGCAGCTTGAATCATAAATTGAGTAGACAAAGATTTTCCTACCCTTGAGAAAAGTCTTGAGAAATGTTTCACTTGCATAATTTCTGTGTGTTAGGCTTGAGAACTGGACTAATACAAGAGCTGGCAATTCTAACTACATATTGTATACAACAACATTGTGATTCTACAGGTTGGAATTTGTGAGGTATCCTCATTTTTGCCATTATATTTGGACATAATTCTGATATAGGTTGTTGCTTTTTGTAGATGAAAATGAAGAGGAGAGACCAGAAGAAACACCAGCCAGGTAGATTTTGTATCATTTGTGTGTCTTTATATCATTGATTATGCAGGCTGTGACAAATTCTCTTTGAATCTAGGAGCCAGCCCAAACATTTAGAAGTCAAACAATGGACACTTGACAAAATTATGACACTTTGTTACAGACATTGTGGGAGGGTAAATGGACTTCTCTTTATCCTCTTTGCAAGTAACATCCTTAGAACAGAAATGGGGCTGCCTGAGACAAATACTGATTTTGTTAAATAACTACTTGTGAATACCCTAGTCTAGATGCCACATCTAAATTTATGGGCACCATGGCTCCCTGACACCTGGGATATGTCAAGCACTGACATATGTTTGATAATTCTTTCTTATGACTTGTTTTGTATTGAAAGTTAAAGAGATCTACTATTCTTAGCTTTGCTTTATTTTTGAAATATTCCCTGCTGTGTGTGTGTGTGAGTAGAATATACCAGACACTTTCAATCCAATTTCCTACCTAGTTAGTTCAGAATAGTTGCACGATGTAATACAATGTGTTCTGTTTTGTTGTGGATGAATCACCCCTATGTAGCAACTTGTGGTACACCTGCTGTAGGAGACTTGTGTGTAGAAGCCCATTTATCTTGTTATGTCACTGGACTAGGATAATGATCTTTAAAAGTTTTCCTTGTTCTTGTTTTGGAGATTTTCCTGACTGGGTTTTAAAAGTGCCATATATACAAAATATCATTGTAAATATAAGCAGAATATAGCCAGCCTTGGAGTAGATACATGCAACAAATAAATAGATCAAAGCAATTTAATCAGTAATCAAAGGAAGATGTATGATTTCATCCAACTTTCATCATTCCTTTAATTTGTAATATTGGGATGTGTGTGTGTGTTAAAGCAGGAAGGCTGATTATGGATGGTTATTGTAGCATTTTTATTAACTGTAAAGCCTTTGTCTCAGCAAGCTCACGTGAGGGGAAAAATGCTGAATCATCCCTGCTGAGCTACCTGGCTAGGCTTCTCCTAAAACTATTCTGTATTATTGGTAGGTTCAAAATGCTGCCGCCGCCGCCCCTCTTATTGACAAAGCTTGAACCTCCCTGGGCTTGGGGTGGAATCCCAAGGAAAACACTCTTTATTTTGCTATTCGATAAGTACAAAAATCTTCCACATGCAAGCCTACATGTGGAGAAAAAACTGATAGCTGCTGTTTGTACCAGAGAGGTCCCCCTCCCTCCCCCCTTTTCCTGAGTTAAAAACCAACTCGGAGAGGCTTGTAAAAAGACAATTTTGTTCAATCACTACTGACTGCTTCCATCTGTGGCTTTCTCGGCTTTTTTAGATGCAGTTAAGAATACTTAGTAGGATTACAAAAATAGGTTGTCTTAATGCACGCTTAGTTTATAGAGTGCAGTGCCATAGGTAGGATGGTTGTAAGCTAGTGTTTCTTATTTTAATTACATTACAGGTAAACAATAATAGAACAGTATCGGGAATATGCAAATACACACACCAAAGAAACAGAAATTCTAATGCAACCCCCCCCCCGCCGCAATATTGTTTTAACAAAGATATAAACAGAGAAAAATAAGAATGGGGGGGACCTCTTACTAAACCACTTTCTCCTGCCCTAAACTTCCAAAGCCACTATCCTTGGCTTCCTTTTCCCTTGAACTCACCAAAAACTGTTGAGAATTCAAGCTTCTTGCCCTCCTGTCTTTCAAGGATTTGCAGAGTTATTCTCCTGTAGCCAACCTCCATGGCCACATGTCCTCCTGGGCACCTCTTGCCTAGCTTTCTCTAACAAAGAATTCCTTTCTTCCTGGCAACAGCTCTCTAGGTCCCACCCACCTGGTGTGCTGATTGGCTGAGCCCTGGAGTTCACCAGTCTGTCAGTCAAGACAGGGTTCACTTCCCGTTAACTCTTTAGGGGGAGGGGAATCTGACAGTGTTCCTTCTAAGGCATGCGCATGTTCATGCGCTCACACATTTTTTAATGTTCGCTCAGTTAATTCTAGATCCCGCTCAGGTTGAATCAGGAAGGCCCCATTCGGAATGCATGTGTCCTTTTACTTTCATACAATGAATTGTATGAAATTATATTATCTGTCCTTTTTATAGTATTTGATACCCACTCAAATATTTGGGATGGGGTGGTCTATATGAATTTATCCCTTCCGCTGTATTGGATGGAAGATAGCAGAATATTACATTTGTGAATCGAAATTGCCCATGCGAAAATCTGGAATCAGTGGGTCATATACTTCTGCATTGCCCCTTCTATAGGGATATACATTTTAAATTACTTTCACCTTTTTAAGGTAAGTATCTGAACAGACCTAATGAGGTTTATATTATCCTCCTCATTTCTGATCAATATGCAGATATTTCATTATCTGGATCGTGATTTCTTGCAGTGTTCCCTCTAACAGGGATTCCCAGATGTTGTTGACTACAACTCTCATAATCCCCAAGCAAAAGCTATTGCAGCTGGGGATTCTGGGAGTTGTAGGCAATAACATCTGGGAATCCTTGTTAGAGGGAACACTGATCTGTTGCATTCATAATGAATGGATTAACTCACTGATAGATTAACTAGCTCCTCGCGATGCCCCCTCTGCCCTGCACGTGCTCTGTGCTTCCGTTATTTTTGGCAGTTGAGGTGTCCTTTTACTCAGTTTCTACTTGGCCACCAAAGTGTCAACACCATGTTCTCTAGCTCCTTGGTACAAATAGATTCTTTAAGATCAGTGAAATTTACTATTGGTTGTTGCTTGGTTTTTGAACTTTGGACTGCTACACAACTATTCTTTACTGATTGGACTAAAACTTGGTGAAAGGAAATTTAACAGATGTGTTACGGGTTTGCCTTGCGGTGCATCACTATCTCGTTATGGCGTCTAAACCTTCTACAAAAATAATTTTCAAGCGCTGTGTCGAGTGCCAGGCTATGTTGCTGTCTGTGGACTACTGCAATTCATGCTTACTGTGTTTAGTAAAGCAGCATAACCCGTTGACATGTAAGATGTGTTGCTTCCCCAAACGCTGAAGAATTGAGCGCTTCGATTCTGAGCAGCGTTGGGCAATGAAGCATTTCGACCTCCTTTCAACCTACGCTGAGGCCAGGTTACCCTTCGACATCAGCATCGATGCCAAGCTTGGGATCGAGCTCAATGGTAACGTGTCTGGTGGATTCTGTAGATATGCAGTCTAAAGTCACCAAGGAGCCAGAATTTAAACAGCCAGAAACGGTGTCGAAGAAAAACCACAGGCAGTGTTCCCTCTAACAGGGATTCCCAGGTGTTGTCGACTACAACTCCCAGCATCCCCAGCTGCAATAGTCTTTGCTTGGGGGTTATGGGAGTTTTAGTCAACAACATCAGGGAATCCCTGTTAGAGGGAACACTGACCACAGGTCTAAGAAATGGAGACACTCTTCTGAGGAGGGAGAAGAGACAAAACAGTGGTAAAGAAGAAGACACCTCCTATAGTGCCTCCAGTGGACAATGATGACGAGAGCTGGATATACTATGGATTCCATAGAAACAGATTTTGGTGGAGGTGATTTTCCTACTGATTCACCAGCAGAAGTGCCTCCAAAAATGTCACTTTCGCCAACAGAGGAACTTAAAGCCTATCAAGATCAGATTAGAGAGATGGCTGAGGCGTTAGGTTTAGAGTTGAAACAGCCTGAGATACATCTAAAGGATCCGGTCTACAATATGATGACTAAGGCAAAGGCTTCACACCTAGTGGTACCCAGGTGGCCCAGTCCGCATGGGAAGTTTTACAGACGTCTACACCTATGTCGAAAAAATTAGAGGGATTGTATAGAATCCAGGAAGAGGAAAATACATACCTGGTGCACTATCCTGTATCAAACTTCCTAGTAGTTGAATGTGCAACTTAATCAAAGGGAGGACAGTGTCTTGCTAGATATGAACATTATTTATGGGACATGCTTTTCTAGGATTCCACCTCAATGTCACCAGAGGATTTTCAGGGTAAGTTTGCACAGACCTATGAGAAGACTACAGCTGTAACTAGACAGCTGCTTAGCACATTTAAACATTTAGCAGAGACTGAATCAAGAGCCATGACGATGGCAGTAACATTACTGTGTGGTTGTGATCCACCAACCTACAGCAGGACATGCATGATCGTGTGGAGCATTTACCATATGATGGAACAGGGCTTTTTTCTGAGAGTACTGACTCTACAATGGAGTCTTGGAAAAAATCAAAATACACTCAAAGACATTTATGGCATGCCTGTACTTCTACATCAGCCCATTAACAGTTATACGGCTGTCAACAGCAGCGTTCTACCTTTAGGCATCAGGAATGGAAGGATTTCAGATGGCAATACTGCTCATATCATAGGAACAAGGGCTTGGGACAATAGAATAATGGACAGGCTACTAAACCTAATACAGAACAGAATAAGCAGACACTTTGATGGGCAGTTCTATCCACTGCAATTAAAGCCAAAGACACCAGTAACACCGCCCAAGGCTCACAACATTGGCTTTGTGGTTGCCAACAGTTCCATCAAGTTGGCAAGTCATGCTCAAGCATGGCACTACATAACACCAGACCAATGGGTGCTAAATATTATAGAGACTGGTTATGCAATAGAGTTCAAAGCTTTATCTCCATTTACCGGGATGAGGTACACAAAAGCAACTCCTGTGTTGGAAAATCCTCAAGAGAGATGGGAGCATTTGAGTAATTATGGACCTGAGGGAACTCAATGTGTAGGCACACAAGTTCAGAATGATGACGTTGCAAGGAATACTACATCTCCTTTGCAAGGAGGAGTGGGCGGTAACATTAGACTTGAAGGGCACGTATTTCCATGTCGGAATACGGGAGAACCATCGCAAGTATCTAAGATTTACAGTGGGCGATGTAGCATACCAATATACTGTCCTTCCATTTGGATTGTCACCTGCTCTGCATGTGTTCACAAAGGTGATGGTGGTAGTGGTGGCATGCTTTCAAATGGAGGGCATTGTGATCTTACCATTTTTAGACAACTGGCTAATGGTCGGTAACAAAAGAAAAGTTACGTTCGCAGATCGAGTTTCTACTGCAGCTTCTAGAGGACCTGGGCATCAATGTCAACTGAAAGAAGTCGAATCTGGAACCACAAAAATGCATATATTAAATCCAGCATTCTCTCTAAGGCGTGCATGCGCTCACACGGTTTTTTATATCCGTTCAGTTAATTTTAGATCCCGCTCAAGTTTAATCAGGAAGGTCCCGTTCTGAATGCATGTGCACACACATTGCCTTGATACTGCCACCCAGAACAAAACTCATTCCTCACAAAGATGAAAAAGAAAGAGAGAGAACACTGGTTACATTGGTATGGTACTGGATATGCAGTTAAAAGGGGCATTCTTACCAATGGACAGTTATCAGCAAATCGGAAACCTAGTTCACCTTAAATCCACTGCAACCGGCAGAAGCTGTTCAACGGCTAATGGGTTTGATGGTTTTGTGCAATGCGACCGTGTGTTATACATGTCTGCGGATGTGAACACTGCAGATGTGGTATTGAAGAAACGTCCGCCCCAATGTGGACAGCCAACGAAAGATGCTTATGGTCCCACAAAATGCACTGAACTCAGCGGTGGTGGACAGTGCAGTTGAATCTTCAGATAGGAGTGTCTTACGAACCCTTGATCCCCACATGATGGGTGACAACAGATGCCTCCTTGTAGGGATGAGGAGGGCACATTGCGCCAAGAATCAGGTGCAGAGACAGTGGAAGCAGCACCAGGAAAAGGAAAGATTGTGTCGTCAAGTCAGTGTCTACTCCTGGCAACCGCAGAGCCATGTGGTTTGCTTGGTAGAATACAGGAGTGGTTTACCATTGCCTTCTCCTGCGCAGTATGAGATGATGCCTTTCAGCACCTTCCTCTTCTATATCACTGCTGCCAGATATAGAAGTTTCCCATATTCTGGGAAACATATCAGTGGGGATTCAAACCAACAGCCTCCTGCTCTCTAGGCAGGTTGCTTCCCTGCTGTGCCATTAGGTGGCCAGCAGCACCAGAGTCATATGCGTATAAACCAGTGTTCCCTCTAAGGTGTGCACACGTGCATCCGCTCACAGATTTTTTTTGATATCCACTCAGTTAATTTTAGATCCCTCTCAGGTCCCACTCTGAATATACGTGCACACATACTGCCTTGATACTACCACCCAGAACAAAATTCATTCCACACACAGATGAAAAAAATTAGAGAGACCACTGATATAAACTGTCTGGAACTACTAGCTGTGTTCGAGGCTTTAGAAGCATTCAAACTGCTGCTTCAGAGAAGAGTGGTGCAAATCCATCTGGACAATACAACAGCAATAGCGTATTTAAACAAACTGGGAGGAACAGTGTCCTGCCCCCTCTGCTTGCTGAGTCTGCAGATATGGGAATAGTGCATAGATAGAGAAATTCACTCTTTAGCCATCTACATAAGGGGTGTAGACAGTGTGCTTGTGGATGACCTCAATCATGCGAATCAACAGTATTAACACCACGAGTGGGAATTAAACACCACATACAGTGGGTATTGAAAAGAATCACCCCCTTGGATAGACCTTAAATTCTGGTTCCCTTACATCCTGAAATGAAAACACAAAGAAAATTCCCTTCACCAGCTGTACTTATCCAATACAACCTATAACACCCAACTGAAAAACATCACAATTACAGTCCAGAAAAAGTGTCAGAAACAAAAAACAAGAATTACTGAGATTGAAAAAGGATCACCCCCCCAATGTCAATATTTTGTTGAACCACCTTTTGCTTTAATAACAGCCTTGAGTCTGTTGGGATACTTCTCTATCAACCTTGCACATCTAGACGGAGCAATATTTGCCCACTCCTCCATACAGAACTGTTCAAGTTCGGTCACATTGGATGGTAGGTGTTGGTGGACTGCTATCTTCAAATCTCTCCACAGATTTTCTATGGGATTTAGGTCTGGGCTCTGACTGGGCCACATGAGGACGTTCACATTTTTCTCCTTCAGCCACTGTGTGGTCAATTTTGCTGTGTGCTTCGGATCATTGTCATGTTGAAAGGTGAATCTTCTGCCCATCCTCAACTGTCTGGCAGAGGGTAGCAGGTTTTCTTCCAGAATCTGATGGTATTTGGCCCCATCCATTTTTCCTTCTACCCTAACGAGAGCCCCAGTCCCTGAGGCAGAGAAACACCCCCACAACAGGATGCTGCCACCTCCATGCTTCACTGTAGGTATGGTGTGTTGTGGAAAAAATGTGGCTTGTTCGGGAGGGTCGCAAGGAGAAAGCCACTTCTCAAGAAAGGCCACATTAAAGCTCATTTGAGCTTCGCCAGAAGGCACCTTGAAGATTCTGATGCCAAATGGAAAAAGGTCTTATGGTCAGATGAGACCAAGATTGAACTATTTGGCCTCAACACCAAACAGTACACCTGGCGTAAATCCAACGCAGCTCACCATCCACAACACACCATACCTACAGTGAAGCATGGAGGTGGCAGCATCCTGTTGTGGGGGTGTTTCTCTGCCTCAGGGACTGGGGCTCTCATTAGGGTAGAAGGAAAAATGGATGGGGCCAAATACCGTCAGATTCTGGAAGAAAACCTGCTACCCTCTGCCAGACAGTTGAGGATGGGCAGAAGATTCACCTTTCAACATGACAATGATCCGAAGCACACAGCAAAATTGACCACACAGTGGCTGAAGGAGAAAAAAGTGAACATCCTCATGTGGCCCAGTCAGAGCCCAGACCTAAATCCCATAGAAAATCTGTGGAGAGATTTGAAGATAGCAGTCCACCAACACCTACCATCCAATGTGACCGAACTTGAACAGTTCTGTATGGAGGAGTGGGCAAATATTGCTCCGTCTAGATGTGCAAGGTTGATAGAGAAGTATCCCAACAGACTCAAGGCTGTTATTAAAGCAAAAGGTGGTTCAACAAAATATTGACATTGGGGGGGGTGATCCTTTTTCAATCTCAGTAATTCTTGTTTTTTGTTTCTGACACTTTTTCTGGACTGTAATTGTGATGTTTTTTAGCTGGGTGTTATAGGTTGCATTGGATAAATACAGCTGGTGAAGGGAATTTTCTTTGTGTTTTCATTTCAGGATGTAAGGGAACCGGAATTTAAGGTCTATCGAAGGGGGTGATTATTTTCAATACCCACTGTACCTAGCAAGGCTCTTCGACTGGTGGGGTCATACATCGATAGACTTGTTTGCGACTGCTGCCAGCAGAAAGTGTCGGAGATACTGCTCACTTGCAGGACTCGGCAAGGGATCTCTGGGTGATGCGTTCCAACATGTATGGAACAGGGGGCTTCTTTCCCTGTTCCCACCACAACCATTATTAAATCGTGTACTGGCACAAATGTTACAGGACAATCAGTTGGAAATTCTAGTGATGCCGTGGTGGCCCAGGCAGCCATGGTTTGCACCGCTTCTCAAATTCTCAAAGGTGATCTTCCATAGATCCCCACTCTGGCCAGACATACTGGTCTGGGATGGTGGGGGTGAGGGGCAGTACATCACCCAGAATTTAAAAAAATCTATGGATAACAGCGTGGAGGGTCAGATTTTAGATGAGATATTACTTAATAATAGAAGGTCGTCAACTAGAAAGAATTACTACAATAAATGGGAAAGATTCAGAATGACGTGAGGCAACTTGGATTCTTTCCTAGGAAAGCCTAATTGAGATGGGCCTTGCTTTATATGACCTCGTTAAAAATTAAGGGGTTAGAAAATGTATCTCAAAGTTCATTTGGCACCTATTTCATCAGAATACTAGGATGGGATGGTGCAACAGTATTCTCCCATCAGGATTGCAAGAAGTTCTTAAAGGGACTAAACAACTTGCATCCCCCAGTTAAGAAGCCAATGGAATAATGGATCTTGTCCCTGGTATTGTCATCGCTAACTGAGCAGCCTTTTGAACCAATCAGAGATGCATCTTTGAAATAAAAAAAAATGAAAACTCTCCTGATTGCGATTACTACTGCAAGGTGCTGAGCAAACCGACTGCGTTGAGAGCAGGCAGACCATACACTCAGTTTTATCCGCATAAAGTAGTTATGCGCATGGATCCACAATTCTGTCCTAAAGTGCTGACGGAATTCCATTTGAATGAAGATACAATGCTGCCTACCTTCTTTCAAAACCGGAAACAATGCTGTAAAGAGCGCTACATTCCTTGCGGCATTCATTGCTATCTGGAAAGCACAAAAGACATAAGAAAGATAAATAGGCTAGAGGAAAGCCAAGGGACAACCAATATTGAGACGAAGGCGTGTAGCTGATTGTGTTAGCATACAAACAACAGGGGGTGGCTCCTCCTTATACCATACAAGCTCATTCTGCAAGGGCTTATGCATCTTCAGCAGCCCATCTATCAGGAATTTCTGTGGCTGATATCTGCACAGCTGCTACATTGTCATATCAGCAGTCATTCATAAAGCATTACGCCATTGACCTGTGATTGGCAAAAGAAACAGGCTTTGGGAGGAGTGTGCTAAAGTGTGTGCTGCCATAGTCATGGCAAATCACCCATTCATTATGAATGCAACGGATCACGATCCAGATTATCAGGTTGCTCATCTGTAACTGATGATCTGGTAGTGATCCGTTATATTCATAAGACCCAGCCTAACCTCCCCGCAACAGTAGCTTAAAGCAACATACTTACCTTACAAGGACACTAAGAGATCATCAACAGATGGTGGTCTACAAGAAACTGAGTAAGAGGATGCACCAACTGCTGAAAACAATGTAAGCACAGAGCATGTGCAGTGCAGAGGGGGCGGCACAAGGAGCAAGTCAATCTATCCGCAAGGTCAGAACCCATTCATTATGAATACAACGGATCACTACCAGATCATCAGTTACAGATGAGCAATCTGTTTTAATGTTACGAAGTTTTGTGTAGCTGCTTGCAGAATTTGAAAATGGTGTGTAAACATTCATTGAAGTAGACTACAATATGTAATAATCTAAGTAAATCAGAGGTCTTTTAACATATATATGCTGTTGTGTTGTGGTTTTTATTGCTTGTATTCTATATTGTTTATCTATCTTGTTATGACTGATCAACAGACCATAACAAGGATTTGATTTATATAAATTTACAAAACCAAATATTTGACCTGCTGTTAAATCTACTGTTTTATAAAGTTATTTTGACAGCATCTGCTGTCTTTTTGTATGTAATATATAATTTGCATAAATTAGAATATCAAAATGTATATAATTTATTCTTTCCATATTAATTATGCTATGTATAAAGCTAGCTTTACATCATTTAAACCAGTAAATTATACATTCCTTTGAAGATCCACTCTAACAGATAAGTGGTGGTATTTAATGGGCCAGATCACAGTTCTGTATGCTGGGTAGTAAAATGCAGCACACCTACTGCTGATTCACATTGTCTGTCACAAACCCCATTAAAATAATTGGAACACAGTGCTACTGCTCTGCTTGTTGGTGGATTTCATTTTAGTTTCCATGAATGTAGATTTTCCCCCTAAAACATGCCTTTCCCCTCCAACAAAACAATAATAAATGTATATGAAATTTGAATAATTCTTTTTACATAACTATTTTTAAATGATATTTTAATTCACCATAACACCTAATAATTAGTTAATGCTTTTTATTTTTAAGTGTTCCTCCCACAACTGGAAATGAAGAAGAAGCTGCTGAAAATGGTGTCGTGAAAACGGTAGCATTAATTTTCTAGAATACTTGTATCTTCTTATACTTTGTTTGTGAGAATACTACTTCTGGCAGCCTGCTTCATTATCTTTCTCTATTCTTTTATCTACTGCAGTACTGCATTTCAGTCAATAATAAATGATTATGAAATAAATGTGTTTAGTATGGTAGCAAAAATACTTAGTTCATTCTGAGCTCCTTTGTTATATAATCTGCTTTGGCTAATACTGAGCTCACAAGCTACAACATCTGAGAGAGAGGCTAGGGAGAGAGAGAGAAGTAAACCTGCACAACATAAGGCCAGAGGGCTGGATCTGACCCATGCTTTTTGTTGGCCCACACGTAGGAATACTTTGCAGGAACCATGAAGAGCTCTTGACCTGTTCAGCTGACAAGCAGCAGTAACTCAGTGCAGTTGGCTGCTCTCACTTGCATTAATATTTTTATTTTTAATATAATTCATGTGCAGAATATTGACCTTGCCCCCAAGTCATGGTTGGTTCAGCCTCACAAGGGCATTTGAGTTGTGCACCTCTGATCAAAACTAACATTGTGTAAGGGCCAAATTATGTTACATTCAAATGTGTGTAATGTGGCCCTGACAGCTAGCAGCTTGTTTAGCTCCAGGAGTAGCCAATTTTGAGTGAAGACGCAGCAGATGAGGAAAGGGTGCTTGCCCTTTTTCCTCACTGGCAGCTTTTCTGCTCCAAATCGCTCCCTTAGTTGCTTTCTCCTCTTCCCCAAAGTTTGTGTCTGGAACACCTTAGAGCAGTAATCTCCAGTGTTTTTAAAGTGAGGGCAGCAGCTGCTGAGAGGGCTGCTTCGACTGAGTCGTAGGGAGAGAACCAGCTAGGACCGTGGTGGTAGTGGCGGGAGGGAGGGAGAGAGTGCAAGCACCACAACAAGACGGGGGGGGGAGAGAGAGTGCCACAGCAGTGGTGGGGGGGGAGAGCTCTGCAGCAGGCACGATGGCAGAAGAAGGGGAGCAAGAGAGAGCCAGTGGCAGAGATAACGTGGCTGGGATAGCAAAGAGAGCCAGTGTGGTGTAGTGGCTAGAGTGCTGGACTAGGACCGGGGAGACCCGAACTCAAATCCCCATTCAGCCATGATACGTGCTGGGAGATTCTGGGCCAGTCACTTCTCCCTCTGCCTAACCAACTTCACAGGGTTGTTGTGAGGAGAAACAGAAGTATGTAGTACATTGCTCTGGGCTCCTTGGGGGAAGAGCAGGATATAAATGTGATGATGATGATGATGATGATGTGGCTGAGGTAATGGTGGTAGGGATGGAGAGAGGGAGGAAGCATGCACCATGACAGAAGGAGCAAGAGAGAGATAACAAATGGAGTGGCTGAGGGGACTAAAGGAGGATGGAAGAGGCAAGCCAGGGGGTGCCACTGCGGGGTCTGTGCATGCCACCATTGGTCTGCAGGCCATGAAAAGTAGAGCAGTGCCTTAGGGGGGAAAGTGGGTGTGAAGCGTGAAAACAGCTTCTCCCCATCCACTTCTTCCTACTTAAAATGTGTCACTCCTGAAGTTGCTTTTTGGCAGAAAAAGCAGACATCGGGGCTGCATTATATACATTTGTGTGTTAAAATGTAATTTGTTCCAAGCAATAATATGCTTCATCCATCAACTATATTAACCCATCAACTAGTTAAAATTGAAGAAAAGAGTAAGATTGGGATGATGAATAATTGCAAATGTAGTGATTATTTGTGAACTGCATAATGATTTTATTCATCTGTATGGCAGGAGTGGGAAACTGTTATTTTGTAATGGCAGAAATTGGTTTCTCCTCAAGTTTTTTCTGGTCTTCCTTTGTTTCCACATTTGTTGCAAATCATTGGCTAAGCCTCTACTAGCTTTAGCAGTGGAAGATTACAGTGCACATAGACACCCTGAGATTCTGAAGCCAAATTTAATGTTTAATAGGAACCTATAACATCTTTCTGCTTAGAGATACTTCTGTTCGACCCGAGCACACCCTCATTTTTCTTTTTCATAGATTTATGTTTTTTAAAGTAGTAAATGCTGTCCAGAATATAAATAACATCATAAATTGGCAATCATTTGTTCTCCAATGGGATGTGTTTCGCTTGTTTAATTTGCTCTTGATGATGATTTAATTACATTTAATGCCTAATCATGATCTTTTATTGTAGAAAGTGGCAGAGGCAGAGGATGATAGCGACAGTGATAGTGATGATGACGAGGATGATGTCCAGGTCACTATAGGAGATATTAAAACAGGAGCCCCACAGTATGGGTAAGTTATTTGCTGACATTAAGGTTCTCAGTTTTGTGACACAATGTTGGTGGCTCTGATCTAAGACAGGCCTGCAAACAGCCTATTGTCTTTTTACTTGTAACAAATAAGGTTGCCTCCAGGCAGGGAAACATCTGAAAAATTGGAAAGTTGGATTTTAAAAAGATCTTTCTCTGTGGCTTGCAAATGATTAGCATATATATATATGCATGGACAGTCTGGCAAGTAAGTAATTTTAATGGACTAGGCACTTTATCTGGGCTTAATTACTAGTCTGACATAAGGAGAAATTATATATAAGCTCAAGACATGAAGAGAGCTGCTCTTGTGGTAGCAAACATGACTTGTCCCCTTAAGCTAAGCAGGGTCCACCCTGGTTGCATATGAAAGAGAGACTAGAAGTGTGAGCACTGTAAGATATTCCCCTTCAGGGATGGAGCCGCTCTGGGAAGAGCATCTAGACTCATTTCTTCCCTGGCATCTCCAAGATAGGGCTGAGAGAGATTCCTGCCTGCAACTTTGGAGAAGCCGCTGCCAGTCTGTGTAGACAGTACTGAGCGAGATGGACCTATGGTCTGACTCAGAATATGGCAGCTTCCTATCTTCCTATGTTTGTGAACTGATCACATTGGCTTCTTTAGGACTCCTCAATAGTGCTAATAGTCCCTTGTTAGGCAGTTAGGAATGGTAGATTAACTTTCACTAGATGTCATGAAAATGCAAATGTTGTTATGGGGTAACTCTGTACCCCCAAATTGGCCAGTCTTGGCAACCACAGGAGTATTTACTTTTGAAGGCGCATCTATTATGCTATGCTCTCCTCCTCCTCCTGTTCTCTTGCTTGATCTTCACCCTTTAATGTCCTTGCTGGTAAGTAAGGATGTGTGAACCAGCTTGTGGTCGAGCCGGTTTGCCATCTAACCAAGCCAGCTCGAGGGCTCACTCAGGGCGAGTTCAGGGCTCTAAAGAGTTTTGGTTTAAACGTGCACGCACACACACACCAAAAAAACCCACCTCACGCAAATGGACGTATGCATGGCAGCCTCCAAAATGACCACTGTGATCACAGTGGCCAAAACAGCCTGAAAAGGGCTGAACTGCCACATATAAGACCAGGGGGAGGCCGGGGAGTTGGAACCACTAGAGACTTTGTCCCCTGCTGCGGCAGCATCCCCAGAGGCTGCCAAATCTGGCTGTAAGTTTAAAACAAATGTTTAGGGTTTTTTGTTTTTAGATTATATTTTGCACTTCAGAACCCCAAACTGGCTCGAATTCATGCCAGGGTTCTAGTTCTGAGTGCCAAAACTGAACATGCCCGGTTCGAGTCCAGTTACCCAAACTGAACCGGGTAAACAGGTTTTGTGCACGCCAGTGAGGGTTAAACAACCTTTCTTTTTAAGGATAATTAATATATGTTAATGTTTTAGGTATGGAGCAGCACCTGTGAATCTCAATATTAAAACAGGAGGACGGTCTTATGGATCTTCTGGTAAGCATCTTTTATGCTGTCATAAATAGAAAATGGCAGAAAAGATGGAGCATTCTGTACTGAGTATCCCATTCATTATGGCATAATAGGGTATTATAAAAACTATAAGAAAAATAGGGATGCATTTATACAAGATTGTAAAGATGTTCATTTTAGCCTTTTTGCATCCTCTCATAAGGGATGCAGACTCACAAGGTGAGTTACAATTAAAATAACCTTTGAAATAGATTATGTTGAGAGATACCCTAATGTCTGAGATCTCTACTGTCCAAACTCAACATTCACTCCAAATTTTGAACATTAAGCAGTTAATTACAATTGTAATTTTTCGTACTCTTGATTTCTTTCCTGTTTCTCTATAGCCAGCTTATTCACTATTTTTAATTATATATCACAGTCTTTTAATAAAATACTATTTTAATACAAGTAGCAAATAGTTTAGTTTTAATGTGGACTGTTGATAGTGTTGTCTTTATGGTTATGTGAAGTTAATCTTTTAATATTTCTTGATAGGGGCAAAAGTGAAAGGCGTTGATCTCGACGCCCCAGGAAGCATTAATGGTGTTCCACTATTAGAAGTTGATTTGGATTCCTTTGAGGATAAACCTTGGAGAAAACCAGGTAAGAGGTCTTGGGTTGAAATATCTGTTGCTATAGAAATCAGTGATTGTATAGGTGAACAAAAATGTTACTTTCCATGGAGAATGTGAGGCTTTCTTCAGTCGGAGGTACAGTGCTTACTTGTGTAGAATCATATGAACACAACGTGTAATTAAGAAGCTAAATTGCTGATGTTTGTGAATAAATATTACACAAACAGTTGGATCTTGAACAACGAGAATATCTCAGTGCATCTGTTTACAAGCATCCATCAGCAAACTAGGCTTAACATGAGTGTTGTTTCATGCCTATTTGGAATTTTCTGCAGTTTGAGCTTAGCTAATAAGCTGTTTGGGAAACCACCCTCTCCTTTGAAGTACAGCTAATTAATTCTTGCTGGTAGCTGCTGGCATGTCTTGTAGAACATAAAGTAGTATGTTATCGGAAGATGCTGCTTTTTGTAATGTTTCTTCAGCGATGCTTCATTTAGACATACTAGCACCTAGAGAGCTTGGTGAAATAGAAAGGCTGGAGTCTTTTCCTTCTTCCATGTCACTTGCATTTCACTTGAATGCTTTCCCCCCACTTCCTTTTAAGGTGCTGATCTCTCAGATTATTTCAATTATGGCTTTAATGAAGATACCTGGAAAGCATACTGTGAAAAACAAAAGAGGATACGAATGGGACTTGAAATTTTGCCAGTTACCTCCACTACAAATAAAATTACGGTAATAAATAGAATCTATGACATACCAAATTATGGAAATTCTTTTGCCTTCTGAAGTTGGCATAGTGCTATATCCACAGTAAGTGTTAGAAGCCTTTGTGTGGTTCAAAAAGTTCATACCTTTCCTTCCTATCCCAATCATCCAGAAACTTTGCTCCATTTCTTTCTTGGCCTTTTGTGTTGATAGTGTGGAACCACCAAGCTGTAACTAGCTTGTAACCTTTTGTTGGTTGTAATGTAGCCCATCAGTCCATAATGTGGTATTTTAATGGGCAATGTGTTATTTAACTTAGGCCGAAGACATTGCTATGGAAGTAACGCCAGGGGCAGAGATTCCAGAAGGGAGATACAATCTTTTTAAGGTGAATGTTGGTAAACTTTCCTTAGTCACTCTAATTACTGTTTGCCATATCACTTCCAAAGGTTTGAGTCTAAGCAGAAGTGGACATACCTATCTTTTCCAAGTTTTTTTTTTTTAATGTATCTTCTGGATGTGCTGCATGTAAAATTCTGTATTTTACTTGTGCTGCTGCAAGCCTTTGATTTGATGGCCTAATGTACTAATTACTGCTATAACAGCTACTTAACTTCTTGTATTCTGCATCCTTCTAGTAAAATGAATAGTTGCTTTTAAGAAAGTCTAATAAGAGTTTAGATGTTTTTATTATTTGTTCAAGTAAGGAAGTATGTCAAAATATGAGCATGAACAAAATATGAACCAGTTGGATTGATGGTTTCTCTTCTTTCCCCCAGATCACTTTTATATTCTTGGAGACCCGCTGAGTTCTCCAGAAACTAGTTTGGTGGCTGGGGCAGTTGACCACCTCATTGAGATCATAAAATTGGCAATGACTGGCAGTAAGGTTAGGGATCTGCAGTTTTTGTCTGGCCATTATTTGTAGGAGCCATTGACCCCTCTCTCTGATATGCATAGAGCTTGGGGCTTTCAAGGCACTGACAAGCCATAATAAGTCTGTTCCTATGTGTCTGTAAAACCCAGCCGGAGGAGAGAAATGAGACCTAACCCCTTCCCCAACTTCTGTGCATGCTAGAGGACTTGGGGAAAGGGGTAAGATTTTTATTTCTTTGCTGGCCAGCATGGAGTGGGAGATTCTTCTGTCCCTTGAGTTTTCTGTGAAGTATCTCACTTCATGCTGGGTCAAGAGCAGATGATCGCCAGGATCAAATTTATAAGTTGCCATTGGCTATTTAGAAACTTAGGAAGCTGTCATATACCGAGTCAGACCATTGGTCCATCTAGCTCAGTATTGTCTACACCAGGCCTGCTCAACTTAGGCTCCCCAGCAGTTTTTGGACTACAACTCTCATGATCCCCAGCCATAGTAGCCAATAGCCAGGGATTATGGGAGTTGTAGGCCAACATTTGCAGGAGGGCTGAAGTTGAGCAGCCCTGGTCTACACAGACTGGCAGCGGCTTCTCCAAGGTTCCAGTCAGGAGTCTCTCTGAGCCCTATTTTGGAGATGCCAGAAAGTGAACTTTGAACCTTCTGCATGCACACATGCAGATGCTGTTCCCAGAATGACCCCATACCCTAAGGGGAATATCTTCCAATGCTTACACGTCTGGTCTCCCATTCAAATGTAAACTAGGGTGTACCTTGCTTAGCAAAGGACAATTCATGCTTGCTACCACAAGACCACCTCATTTGTAGAGTCTTGCATTAAAGGCTTTACATTAATGAAGCACATATACTTCTATTTATTGTACAATAACATTAGTGGAGGATGCCACTGAGAAATTAGAGTGCTTCCAGGAAAAAATCCACTCAAGAAAGTAACTGTGATGCTTTGCCTTTCCAAAATTTTGATGAGAGAAATACATTAAAGCATATGAGATGTTGCCTCTTTCCCTCAGAAGTGAAACCTTTAAACATTGTTAAAATTTGGTTGAGCCACCAGGGCACAGGTGAAAGTTGCTTTGTAGTCTGGATCTGACCCCTATAGACAACCTACTGGGAATCCTTATTCTGCAAAATTGTCTAAAGGGACTAGTTTCAGAATGCAAATAAGGGTATTGGTTCACTCCCCCTCCTTTATTTTCCCATTATAATAAGTGGGAAGTATCTTATCCTTGTACTTTGGCTAAATAGCAACATATGATTTTCCTGTTCATTCTGCATATTATGGGAAGTGAACTTGTGCAAAGAATTTTGGTGGGATATACCATCAAATGCTCTTACTATCCCTTTCATCCAGCCACATTTTCCGTTCTTGATCAGTATACAGTGGTCATCCAGCACTAGATGCAAAAGATCTGGTTGAAACTAAACCTAGACAAGGCTGAAATACTGATAATTTGAAATGGACTTCTCCTGGTTTGTTTGTTATCTATTATGTTTTTATGTTCTTTCTCCAAGGAGTTCAGGACAGCATGTAAGTCTCATAACAATTCCAATAATTGCCCAAGGCCACCTATTGAATTTGATAACCAAGTGGGGATTTGACCGATAGTTTCCCACATTAAAATCCAGCATGCTGACTGCTACAGCATACTGACTCCTTGTATGTATGAGTAGATTTGGGGTGCCCCTGAACCCATTATTGTGATTACATTGCATTGATGACCAGTAGTGTTTACCAATCTCTGGTTAGAACGCTGCAGTCCTCTGCAATTCTAGTTTAGTTAGTCAATCGTGCCTTTTATGATATGATGGCTAAATGTGCTGCCTTGAGACAAGAGTGTTCTTTCTGAAATTCTTATGTTTTAGGATCCCTAGCAGCAAACATTGCATCAATACTCCTTATAGTAGCAATTTGGATTCCCATACTGGAGAGTGTGACAAGATATGGTCTATTCTTTAAAGACCTGGAAGATAGCACTGCAATAGTTCTATGGTGTGTTTTGTGGTTCATGGGAAGAGAGTGAGTGCTGTGGCACCTTCAGCACTGTGTTTTTTGCCCCCTTCCCCTTCTTGAAGGGCAGAAAACACAGCTATAAAAGCAGTACAACACTGCAACATACTTTGCATCTGAACAAAGAGAGAAGCTATTGCCATTAGTGTAGCAGTAATTTTTACTTGCCTCTGGCAAGTGGCTAATTGCATCCTTGTCCATTATGTAAAGAAAGAATGTTTATCCTTGTCTTTGCTTAAATGTATATGTAAGGTTTAGTTTGCATTATGTTCTTAGCAAGTGTACAGTTTTTGTTTTTTTTAATGAAAGGGTTTTTGTACAAGACAGATTGCAGGGAGAATTTAGGCTAGATTTTCACTGTCCTTGCTTAAGTGGTTTAATTTTGAAATTCTTATGTTTTAGGAATAATATAATTTAGTCTTTTGCATTTCTGATATTACAGGCTTGCAAACTGTGATGGTCAAGTTCTAAAGAAACACAACTATCTTGGTGGTAGTTTACTTGGGTTTTTCCAATAGAATTCATGAAAAGCAGCCTTCCTTCAGTGCTGAGTTTGTTGTTCTGTCTTGTAGAAGCTAGGCTATTTAAACTTTTTGAAAACTTCATTGTATTGGAATTCTCACTTTCTGCTGTTCTCCCACTGAAGAAGTGTGCTTGATTGAGAAGCTTATATAGACTGCAACAGAACAATTCATATGCTGGAATCCAAAGAGCTACTTATGCTCACCCAAGGGACTGGGCATACATAGTTGAATTCTGGATTATTGGTTTTTTTTTTCCCTTCCTTTGGGCAGCAGACTCCTATACTATAGCATAAACTGTCTTTGAAACTCCCCTTAGTTTCAAAGCAGGTTTTCCACATGGCATGGGGGGATCTTCTGTTCAAGAAATGAAAACCCCAAGGTTCCCTTTGACATGTAAAACCATTTTGTAAGGGTCTTTGGATTCAGCTCATAAAATGCCTGTGTGAAATTTATAAGATGAGCAGCCATAAAGTGTTAGAAACTGTGTGTGTGTGTCTTTTTTTGTTTACATTTTGTTGGGAAAGATCCTTTGTTATAGTTTAGACCATGCTAATGAAGAACTTCATTCTGAAGGTACAGCAGGGCAGAACTGGAAACATGGAGAAAGAAATATCACTGCCGCCAACCAAAGCTGAGTTTACATCTCCTCCACCCTTATTGAAGACAGGAATCCCATCAAGCAGGTCAGTCAGTCATATTTCAAACTGCTATAGAAAAGAAATATCCTAAGGTTGCTGCCACCGTTTTCATGAGATGTTTGTCATTTCCCCCCATATTTCTTATTTTTTCATGTTTCACTCTGTAAGCCTAGATCTATTTGAACTCTAGAGACGTAAGAAATAATCATGTTACTGAGGAAAAACAGAAGGCATTTTAACACATTTTAGCATAAGCAGTGGTAATAATGTGGACATCTGCAGTGCCTGTTTTCAGTATCTGTGTTAGCTAAGCACAGATAATAGGCTGGTTTAGATTGTTGGCATTACCTAAAAGAGTCCTGTGCATACATTTTCCTGCTTCCCTTTGAATGCTCTGCTTGATTAGTAACTTCCTGGTTTTTGGCAAACCATAGTTTTCTGTTGCATCAGAACTGGTGAACTATGGTTTGTGAAAGGCCTGTTAATCAGGATTGTTTGACTCACTCGATTTAGCAGTGATAGGCCATTTAGATTCTTCCTTTTCTTGTGTATTTTTCTAGTATTTGTATTCTAACTTATAAACCTGTGAGTGTGTTCATAACTTTTCATCTGGAGGCTGCTCAGCAATAAATACATCTCTGTGTAAAGAAATCTTGCTTGACAGTTTAAGCTCTCTGCTGCCCTTAAAAACCTGTATATTTTCTTATGCTAACTGTCAAAATGTGATAAAGCTCTTCCTTGGTTACTTCCATTCTCCAGGAGTAACCTAAGTAATGAGGAAGCTAAACTTTTGGAATGTGTTTACATGATATGCATTTCTGTACACTTTATCAATAATGTTATGTATACTAATTCAGGCTACTTACCTGCCCTATCAAAATAACAGTATATTGAGGAGGTGGAGGAACTCCTGGAGGATATGGATGACTTTCAATAAGATTCTGAAAGCAAAGTACCCGTGAAATTACTAAAAGCCTTGAAGCAGTTGATTTGAGACATTTACAAGGAATAGTGCTTTATGTTATGTTGTTTATTTATATCCTGCCTTTTCTCCAAGAAGTTCAGGGCAGTGTACACAGTTCTTTACTACCCCATTTTATCCTTGCAACCCTGGGAAGTAGGATAGACTGAGAATGATTCGTCCAAGATCACCCAGTGAATTGGGTGGCTGAGTGGAAATTTGAACTTGGGTCTGCTTTTCTTAGTCTAAACCAGGGCCACACAATTTTGGCCTTCTAGCTGTTGCTGGACTTCCATTAGCCTTGACTGTGACTGGGGGTGATGGGACTTGTAGTCCAACAGAGGCTGGAAGGCCAAAGTTATGCAGCCCTTCTCTAACCATTGCAACTATTTGTTCCTTCCCATTTCTTTGACTGAGTATTTAAAGGTGGTTGTTTTTATAGCCGAATTGGGATGGGATATAGTGACAATTTCACCTATGCTTGATGTTGATATTTAGGCTTCCATTTAAGTCAATGTTATATTCCTCAGCTCCTGTAATCAATAACCTTTTAGACAGGTATTTAGTTAATTGATTCAAAGTGTGGTTAAAAATGTGATTAAGAAGACTATATGTGTCATAAATATGTTGATGCCATCTCTCACTAGAACTGATGCTGTCAGCTAGTGCCAGATGGTGTTGTGGAAAAAGATTAAAGTTATAAAGGCTGGGTGAAGAGGTGGGAGAATATCTGTGAATCAAAAAAGAGAAAAACATAAGAAAAGAAAGACCTAGATCATTTATCTCACCAGAAACAGCACCTCTTCGCAGTCGCAGACGAGCACTGCAGCCCGAAAAACCAGTTCAGGCATGGGGAAGTGGCAGGACCGTTATGGGAGAGCCGAATCACCTGAACTAAGGTAAGAATTTAAAATCATATTATATTGTGTGTTTCCTTTATTATTTTGTCATCAGCGGAACCCCTTTTAAGCTATGTTCAGTTTACAAACCAGTTTGTAGCTGGGACTATCTATTTGGATATGACATAATGTAGTAATTTGAACATATGAAACTGCTTATCTTTTTGTGAAATTGCAAAATATATTTCTGGGCAGGATCTCCCCCAAAATTCTTGACTTACTTCAGTTTACTAACTCCATGACTTCTGTAACAGTGATGCTGTGGTAGGTATATATTTCCCCGCCTCTCAAAAATAATGTTACTATATGCCTACTTGTCTGCATCTTTTGGGGGATCAGCAGGTGGAAGTGCAGTGTGCGAGTGCTTATGTCATTTCTCTTGGTCTCCAAGCTCTAATTCCTTTGTTGATTACTTGTTATTACATCATACAGGCTCCTGTACTGGTTTGGTTTTTTTACATCCTTATATCTGGATCATGATCCATTGCCAGCCATAAGAATGGGTTCTGCACCTGTGCAGGAAATGTCCAGGTAGAATGCTATAGTTCCTTTTGGCTCACACGCTATGTTCCTCAATTCCTTTCTGACCACCTCAGTGATAGGACCTTCATCACTGTTACTCCTTGTTCAGATCGGTTCTTTGCTACAGTTGTTCTCCTAAATGTAAAGTAAAATTATATTGTATTATTGGTTTACCAGATTGACTCGAACTGATCCTAGACCATTATTTTTCAAAATCGACTGCAAAAATAGGGGGCGGGGTTTTTAAACAATGTTTGGAATGTGGAGCAAAACTACTATCTCAAGACCGCCATGACTCCGATCTGATTTGTTTGGATGAGCAACATAACATCTCAGCCTGTAAAATCTGTATGTCATTCTCAAATCAGACTAGAAAGAATCGAGCTCTTGGATTATGAGTGGCCTTGTATGATGATATCTTGAGTCCTGCAACACTGAGGCCAGATACCCCTTGGATATCGAAGCCAGTATTGACAACAGTGCTGAAGGCTGCAGAGAAAAAGCAGTCTAAACCCTCAGCGTCTTCTCCTCGGCTCCACTGTTTAAATCACTGAAATGGCCAAGTCACCCTCAGTCTCAACATTGAAAATCTAAACAAAGGCAACATCACTTGGATGACATTTTTTCGGCATAGGCATTGAAGAAGCATAAGAGCCATGACTCGGTGTCGAAGACCCCTTTACCTTCGGGGCTACAGGGTGTGCCTTTTAAAAGGTGGGGAGAGTACACACTAAGCTTTCAACTTCATCAGCAATCTAAGAAATATTGGAAGATGTGAATTCAGCAGCTCATGGCTCAGCATCAAAACCATTGACACCTGTGCTATCAGCATTGTAATCTCTGATATCAAGGCCATCAACACCAGGCAAAACTACTTTACTCACTACAATTTCACCAGCTGAGATGCCGATATAGTCCCCAGTGCCATTGACTCCGAGCGGCTACATCGAAGCTAAACACACCGATTCTTACAGCATCGAGGCAAGTGACTCCTCGACACAGAGTCTTCACCTCCATTGCCAATCTTCGATGTTGAGGACGACCTTGAAGACCTGAACAATTGTCTCAATCCATCAACGGCTCAACCACTGCTGTCCATCTTAGACTAAAAAAAAAGTATACTATTGACTACCACCTTCCAGGAATTTCTTCCACAAAGCGTGGCAGACCCTGATGAAGATCCTGATGTCCAAATAATCTCAGCTATAACTCACGCGACCATCAGTGGGACCATCACCACCATCATGGGACTGTCACCTCCATCAGTGATCTCAACATCTGCACAAAATCTTTCACCCACGGGCAAGCTACATTTTGTCAGCTTAGCATTTGTCTGGTGCCTCCCAATGGCAATAATGCAGTTTCATACATCATGCCACAGCACCCTCTGTGTGGAATCCACCACTACTGGCACAGGCATTTCCTCTCCTGGATTGCCTTATGACTATCAGGATTACATGCTATGGAAAGCACAACAATCAAGGTCTTCAAAAAAGAAATCTGCTTTTTCACTCTTGTCCACTTTAACAAATCTCTGCCTGTAAAGACTTTGGCAGCAGGAGATGCAGGAACTCTCCCAGTGAAGGTATTGCTGTCCACAACGGTATCAGCGACAAAGACCTCTGCTCCACAAGTTCAAGACAGACCTGTGCTAGTATCCACCACCACTCAAGTCGTGAAACCTGCGTTAGTATCTACCACTGCTCATACTACAGCACCTGTAAAGGAAGTACCAAAAACTAGGTCTGTGGAGACAGACTCCTGCTGCTCCTTCTCCTGCTCCATCTTCCTCGGATTAGCATAATGGCTCTTCAGATTTTGAGTCTGACTTGGAAACCACAGTTAACAATCCCTGACCTGATGTTCCTCCTGCTACCCATATTTCTCCTACAGAGGAATTGAAAGCTTGTTACTTGGAAGTCAAAGAGATGGCAGAAGCTCTGGGACATAACCTTAAAACACACCATCTGTGGATGACCCAGTCTATAATTTCATGACAAAATCTCACCCAGTAGTACTGCCATTATTTCCCGAGCGACACAATTCTCATGGGAAGTTGTACACGCATCCACGCCTGTGTCAAAACAGCTAGAAGGCCTTTATTGGGTACAGGAAGAGGCAACACTTACCTGTTAAAACATCCCGTCCTGAATTCATTAGTGATAGACTATGCAACATCTTCAAAGTCTGGCAGGAGTCATACCACCCCTGCAGTCAAAGAAGAGAGAAAGTTAGAAGTCATGGGAAGAAAGGTGTATTCCAGTGTGCCTTTCTGTCAAGATTACAAACTACTCTGCACACATGTCTAAATATAACCATTTTTTATGGGAAACTCTGCAACTGGATTTTGACAAACTATCCCCAGAAGACTTCAAAAAACATTTTGCCGATACCATAGCAAGATTAACTACTATAACTAGGCAGCAGTTAAGCATGACTGAACATCTAGCAGAGATGGAGTCCAGGTCAGTGATTACTGCAATTCCATAAGAAGGCATGCCTGGCTTCACTCTGCCTCACTGCATTCTGACATGAAGGATAAGATAGAGGGTTTACCCTTTGATGACAAGGGCCTCTCCAGCAAGTAGAGAGATGCCACCATAGAAAAGCTGAAGAAGTTCAAATTCACTGCTAAATCCTTCACAGCACCATCATATTCAAGAACTATTCTAACAACAATCCTCTTATAAACAGGATAGCAGAGAATATAAGAAACCATTCCAGCCATATCACAAGTATGCCTACACTAACAAGAATAAAAATAACCAGGACCCACATGGTAATAAATCCGAGCTCCAAAAGCAGCATCTTTGAAGTTTGTGCAAGTCCACAGTTGCTCAAACATCTCCATATCAATTCCACCTCATTGATACCTCAAATACCATCAACAGTTGCCTACTCCATCAAACTGACAAGCCATGCCAATGCATAGCACCACATAACATCAGACCGCTAGGTCCTCATGATAATATCTGTAGAGTATGCAATATAATTCAAGTCCGTGCTGGTGTTCATGGTTATCTAGTACAAGCATGAGACACCACCCTTGATGGAAGAGGTGAAGGACTTGTTGGAAAAGGGGACCATTACCCTTGTACAGTAGACGAGGCAATGGGATGGGTTCTACTCCAGTTATTTCCAGATCCCCAAGAGGGATGGTGGAATTTGTCCCATCATGGACTTATGTTGCTAGAACAAATGTGTGTGAAAAAGTTCCAAATGGTAATGTTGCAAGACATAATTCCAATATTATTTCAAGAACAGTGGCTTGCTGCGTTGGATTTAAAGGATGCGTATTTTCACTTAGGCATCCGGGAAGACCACAGGAAGTACCTGAGACTTACCGTAGCCACTTCAGTATACCAGTACAAAGTATTACCGTTTGACTGTCAACAGCACCAAGGGTTTTCACAAAATGCATGGCAGTATTAGTGGCTCATTTGAGGCCCCGGGTATTGCAGTCTTTCCATCCCTGGATGATTGGCTCCTAGCTTTGAGAGATGCAGACAAGTTTCATTTGCAGACATCTTATGTGTTGAATCTTCTTCGGGACCTGGAAATACAAGTAAATTAGAAAAAGTCGCACCTAGAGCCAGTAAATACCCTAACTTGCCTAAACACTGAATCAAAAAGCGCATACTTACCAATAGATAGATTCCATTCCATCAAGGAATTGATTCAGGAATTCTGTGCCTGTCCAATTCCACGAGCACTTCTGGGCCTTATGGCCTCCTGCATGTGACAGTACGATATGCACACTTAAAAGATGAGGAAATTACAACTATAGTTCCTCTCTGTTTTCAGTCCCAATGTAGACAGCCAGAGCCTACATCTCACAATTCCTGCACAGATACTACAGTCTCTAACCTGGTGGATGAAACCAGTCAATCTCGAAGAAAAGGTACCCTTCAAGTCCCTGACACCATCAGAATGGATTACCTTAGACGCCTCCCTGTTCGGCTGGGGTGCCCATTGCAGGGGACATCAAGAACAAGGGACATGGTCACAACATCAAAGACTACTGCACATCAATTTTTTGGAGCTTCTGTCCATGTTTATGGGACACTGCCTTCCTACTTCTGGTGAAAGGCCAGATAGTCCAACTTCAGTTGGACTACACAATGGCCATTGCATACATCCAACAGGCAGGGAGGCACAGTCTCCAGATCTGTGTGCCCTGAGTTTACATCTTTGGCACTGGTGCATTTGCAACCAGATTCACCCAATAGCAATCCATATAAAAGGTACAGACCATGTACTAGTAGACAGTTTAAGCCACTCCCACCCCCCACAACAACAGCACCACGAGTGGGAGATAAATTTGAATTATTTGACTCCAATATTCAGTGCTTGGGGAAATCCCATGATAGTCTTTTTTGCAATCTCACAGAATGCCAAATGCAAGAAATTCTGCTCCAGAATGGGACACAACCCAAGAGCCTGAGGAGATGCATTCCAGATGGACTGGACCACAGAGCTCCTATACATGTTATCTCCTCAACCTCTAGTAGATCGTGTAGTAGCCAAATTGCTACTGGTGGCCCTGTTGTGAGCAGCTTCGCTGTCACTAACACAACTGTAGCCAGTGAAGCTACTTCAGATCCATTATCCTGAGATCACGTACGATGGGAAAGAGAGAGATGAAGAAGCGTCCCACACAGACTATAATTTAAAAAGCTTTATTGAAACTATGATTACATTCAGGCAATTAAGCACGCGGGCATGCAAGCAAAATACTTATTCATTGTAATGTAGCGTTCTCAACAACATATTGAAATCATTCATCCTCAGTGGAAACAGTTAACAGCTAAAAGCAATTTCTGCTCTCAGTACAGTGGAGATACATTCCTGTCTAGTCCGGTCTAGTGGCCAAAACTCAGTCTTATCTCTTCTGTTGCATAGCAACAAACCAGAACCATCTTACCACTCAACTCTAGCAGAAAATGGCATTTCCTCCGACTTTCGCAAGCAGTTTTTAAATTAACCTCTTCTCCTCTTTAATACAGCTAACAAAGATTAGTCATATCAGTTATCTCCAGTTTGTTTCCCAATACCACAAAAACATTCCCTCCACTGGTTTTCTTAGTCAAAGTTCACAGCCTGAGCATAGGAAGGGGAGAAAAAGAGAGAGGGAGAGCCCAGCTTATTGTCTATAGAGTGTGACAGGAAGAGCTGAGAGATAGGAGGGGGAGAAGAGCGTTCATTGCTGACATGGAGAAATATGAGCCAAAGGGAATGTGGGATGGAGGGATTGAGGGGGAAGAAAAGATGGTGGCACAGAGCGGAGCACAATGTTTCTCCCTCTTTCTCTGAGGACTCCGTCGCCCATGCGGAGTGCCAAGCCAAGTGGGTGGCGGCGAGCACTCCCACACCCGAAACATGCACCCAGAAGGCAGCGATGGCCAAGAAGGCCACTGCCATCCACATCAGTTGGTGTGGCCCCAGCCAGGGGCGGCCCACCCACCAAGGGGCGCAGCGGCCATGAATGCAGCCTCACCACAAACAGCCTCCACCATCCAGGCCTCTGGGGGGGAGTGGCAAGTGCAGCCGGGCAGGCAGGAGCTCCTGCCCCGCCAGATAAGCACTTCTGTGCCACCAGAGCCTCCCTGGCATCAGAGGAGGACTCGGAAGAGGAGGAGCAGATTCTGGCCAGCTTCACAAAGCTCCTCCACAGGGCCATCACGGAGGAGCTGGGTAAGATTCCCTGGCCCACTGTCCGCACCCACCCACCCCAACCTACCATGCGGCGGTGGCCATTTTCCCCACAGCCCCTTTACAGCCAGCAGCCATCTTGGGCGATAATACCGGGCTTGATGCAGAGGGTCCAATATCCCACCCCCCACAGCCTGCCCATGCCTCCGGACCAGGAGCCCCCCGTCCTCTCTCCCTGCCACCTCTTGCTGCCTCCGGACTCATCTCCCCCACCGTGGCTGCTGGGTGATGATTCTGACTCCTTGGAGTCAGATAGGGAGGACGGGGGACTACCTGGGGGTGAGAAAGAAGCCTCTGGCTTCCAGCACCCTTCATCCTGCCTGTTCTTGGGTGCAGAGTTTCCAGTCTTGCACAAGTGTCATGGCTCAGACTTCTGACTCAGAAGAGTCAGAGCAGGAGGATCCGCCTACTAGTGAGGGCTCAGAGGCAAAGCAATAGGATTTGGCAGGGAGACCAGACTCTGGAGCTGAGGATTCAGAACAGCTGCCAGACATGATTTCTGATGAGGAGGAGCCTGGGATTTCACCTGTCTTGAGAAGACATCGCAAGAGGCAGGCTCAGTGGGAGTCACGCAGGCGCAGGAGATAACAAGAGAGGAAGCTGAAGTGCTGACTCAGGGAAGCCTGATTGGCTGCTGGTTCTCTAGAACCATATATGTTTAGCAGTCTTTCAATTGCTCAGATGCTGTTAGCAACGTCGCTGACCGTAGTCCATGTGCTATTCTGAATCCCTGACTTTTCCGAATTCCAGTTTGCCCTTGTTTGTTTTCCTGCTTTGTTCCGTTAATTCCTTGTTTCTGGTGTCCTTCACTCTTTCATTCTTCGCTCTGTGTTTTCTTTGCTGTTATTACTCAGTTATTGTTAGAGGCAGGTACCCAGTTCGGTTCAGGGGGACTTAATTCATTTACTATTTTCTTTGTGACCCTTTTATTTTCCTTCATGTAGCTTCGCTGCTGCTTTCTATTAACTCACAGTGGTAGTGCTGAAGGGGGTTGTAAATCCTGTTGGGTGAGCCAAGCTAACAGATTTATGACAACAAGGCACACAAGACCCTTAAGCTAGAGGAGGTTGTCCAGCCCACTCCAGAGGCATCCATAGGGGATTTTTCCGAATGGGACCCTGAGGTATTGCCACCCCTCAGGTCCCAGGAAATCTCCATTCCATGCCCACATCTATTCTGGAGGCTTATTCAGGGTGAGTGGGGAAATCCCACGGAGAGCAAGGGACCCCAGCCTGCCATTAGGCATTTCTACACCTCTAGCAAGGCAGTCATGGATAGGCTTAAAGTTCCCCCCAGTCGACGCCGAAGTGGCCTCCCCGGCCTCTGGGGTTGGCCTCCCCAGGGATAGGGAGGATGTCCTGAGGAAGGCTTATTCAGGGTGAGTGGGGAAATCCCACGGAGAGCAAGGGACCCCAACCTGCCATTAGACATTTCTACACCTCTAGCAAGGCAGTCATGGATAGGCTTAAAGTTCCCCCCAGTCGACGCCGAAGTGGCCTCCCCGGCCTCCGGGGTTGGCCTCCCCGGCCTCCGGGGTTGGCCTCCCCAGGGATAGGGAGGATGTCCTGAGGAACGTAGATAAGTAGTGCAACGCTGCCCTTCACCGGTCACACAAGGCCACAGCCCTTTCTATGCGTGCCTCTATGACAAACTCTGTTCGCTAGGGCAGTGATTCTGTGGGTCAAGGAGCTCCTCCCTTTGGTCCCTCCTGAGCTGTTGGCCCTGCTCCAGGGTCTCAACAAGCTGGGAAAGGCCTCAGTCTCCATGGCAGACTCCTCACTGGTTGCGACCCATCTGTTTGCCAGGGCCCTGGCCTCAGATGTCATGGTCCGCCGCCTCCTATGGCTAAAGAGTTTGAGGGTTGATCAGAAGTCCAGAAGCAATCTGGCCAACTCTGCCTTTAAAGGGGGCACTTATTCGGGGAGGCTGGAACCTGTTCTGGTAGAGACCAGAGACAAGAAGAAGGCAATGCCCTACTCCACACCAAGGCAAGACCGTAAGTCCTTCACATCCTCCTCCAAGGACTTTAAATCCAGCTTTTGCCCACGCCAGACAGGACAGGCCTTCATGGCCCAGGGCGCAGCATTCCTTTCGCAACAACGCCTCTTACAGACAACAGCATTCGTGTTCAAACCCCAAGCCTGGCCCCAAGTGCAGCACAGCGCAATGTCTGTCCTCCCTCTGCATCGGGCAGTCGGCTTCAGGCCTTCACCCAAACCTGGTCCTCCACATGCCCGGACGCATGGATCCTGAAGCTAGCCTCCCAGCCCCCTTCCCTGGAGCTAGCCTCCCAGCCCCCTTCCCTGGAGCTAGCCTCCCAGCCCCCGGATCATTTCCTCCCATCACCCAGGTCCCACAAGCCAGGGAAGCACTCCCTGATGCTGTAGGCCATTCAGCATCTGCTCGACAACCAGGCCATCGAGCCAGTTCCCCAGGGGGAACAGGGACAGGGCATTTATTCAGTCCTGTTCCTGGACTCCAAGAAGAACGGCAAAGGGAGGGCCATCCTGGACCTCAAATTTGTCAGCCGCTTCCTCTGCAGAAGGGCCTTTCGCATGGAGACTCTGCGCTTCATACTCAGGGCCATCCAAGGGGGTGACTTCCTGGCCTCAGTGGACCTCAAGGAGGCTTACCTTCACGTCCCCATTCACTCCCAGGACAGGCGATTTCTCTACTTCGCCTACCAGCAGATCCACTTCCAGTACCAGGAGCTCCTCTTCAGTCTCTTGACTGTACCACGCGTGTTCACCAAAATCATGGTGGCACTTGTGGATGAAGGGAGCGCGTGTTTACTCCTCCCTCTACTTATTAGTGTCATGTGCAGATGATCATCTGCTCTGTTGGTCATCCAGGAACCGAGGAAAATGGCGCCCATTCACCTATATATAACAACCATGCCAAGCATATGAGGCAGAGTGTGGGCACCGAGAGTAGCTATAGCTTTCCACACTGAGGTTTCCTGCACAGGCCCCATTCTTATGGCTGACAACAGATCACTACGAGATCATCAGTTAAAGGTAAGCAACCTGTTTATCCTAACTACAAAATATTACAAGATATTTTCTGTATTTCAGAAAAGAACTTATTGGCTCATTTTTAATGGTTTCAGATTAGCCTTAAAGCCATAACTCTATAAATGTTGATTTGCATTTTTCATGTTAATTACAATGAATCTTTATAAAATTAGTAATGCTGCTGTTCTGGATAGAAGCTTGTGAACTTCTGGTGTTCATTCTGCGTACTTGCTGCTACAATGTAGCTTAATATTTTCTTAATCTTTCTTTTTCTTTTTTTTTTTGGTCACATAGGTCTGGCTTTACTATCAGTGAGGATCTTTTTATTGCTGCTGCTGCTGCTGTTGATTTGTTGACAGCATTTGAAATGATTGTGTTCTAGTTTACCTGTTGCACTTGAAATATTGTTGAAGACCTAGAGGTTCTTCTTAGGCTATGTGTTCATCAGTTGCTTATGCATTTTGGCTCTTTTATAACTGATGTGGCATCCATTTATCCATATTAATGTTTTGACTTTTTGTTTAACGATGATAAAAGTCTCAGACTATCATTGCCAAAATATTTCACTACTTTGGCTTACAGGCTTAATGCAGTGCTGGAAAAATGTCAGTCTTAGGTGGCAACTGAGCCCCCCCCGCCCAATTGTGTTTGTCAGACATCAGTGTATTCAGTCCCTATATGGGTTCTGTAAGTAATCCCTCTTCCCACATGCCCTCACCATCCCTCCTCCAGTTATTTGAATACTGGGAGGTAAGAATAATTCTGGATGGAGAAAAAGTGCTAGTACTTTGTATGTCATACTTGGAGAGTGAACACTTTGGTTTTATCTTGCTTATTTTCTTTGGGTGTAGTCCAGCCCCATTAAAATGAATGGGAGTCGTGCCATTTACTTCAGTGGGATGTTAACTGTAACCTTTCGTTTAGAAACCACCCAACAAAGAAAGTTATGGGCTTGCTTCCTTCCCTTTTGTATGTGTCCCAAGGGTATATGTCCTAGCAGATTTGGAAAGTCTCTTGTCAACACATCAAAATGATTTATGGTTGAAGTAGAACTCCCAGTTCTAGAACTGATCTTTCCAACTATGTGCTCACTCAATATCTGTTAGAAATATATATACCTGTCTATAGAGGATTACACTTCAGGAATCTAATGAAGTGGTGTACGAAAGCTTATGCTTTAATAAACGTGTTTAGTCTTTAAAGTGCCACAAGATTCTTTGTGTTTGCTATTAAGGATATAGGTAGTTTTTCATTTGTTTGTTTTTTGCCACACCTAGGTATTAGTGTAGGGCTTGCTGAGGAAAATGAGCTATCAACCTCATAGGCAAGAAAGGCGTTCGGAGCAGTGACAACTGAACTTTCTGCCAATTCATGTGGTGTGATGAGGTTGTTTAGGGATCCTGGCTCACTGCTTTCCATCACTTCCTCCAAGTGGCCCTTTGCACAGCTAGTTAGGTGTTTGTGGTGGCTAATCTGCTGCCATGTCTGTGATACACACTACAGATGAAATAATGTTATTCAGTTCTGTCTTATTATTTCCTTTGTCCTTCTCTCTCATTTGTAATATTTTGACATTTCACAACCTTCAATTTCATTTGGCATGTGTGTGTTTTTTAATGGACCCGTTTAGACATGACATGGAACCATAGTCAAATCTTGGTCGATATCTCCAAGCGTTGGAAGTGCACACTCCTCCTTTATCTGTCCATTTGAGTATCCAAGCTTGGTAATTATGTCCCAACCAACTGATCTTTGTTTAGGAATAGAGGCAGCTGCCATATACTGAGTCAGACCACTGGTCTATCTAGCTCAGTATTGTCTTCACAGACTAGCATCGGCTTCTACAAGGTTGCAGGCAGAAATCTCTCTCAGCCCTATCTTGCAGAAGCCAGGGAGGGCACCTGGAACCTTCTGCTCTTCCCAGAGCAGCTCCATCCCATGAGGAGAATGTGCTCACATTCTGTGCTAGTGCTCACACCTCGTCTCCCATTCATATGTAACCAGGGTAGACCCTGTTTAGCTAAGGGGACAAGTCATGCTTGCTACCACAAGACCAGCTCTCCTTTCCAACTTTTAACCAACTTGCTTGAAATAAACTGAGATCTGAACTCGAGGTTTGAAATGGGTTCTATGTCTAGGTTTATTTCAGACAAGTTGGTTAGAATAAACCAAGCTCTGCTGGCTTGGACATCATACTCAATCTTGGTTCATTTTTAACCACAGTCGAAAGTAGGACTCTTTTGAGGCTCATGTGGGCATGGGAGGAAGGCACGCACATTCCCAAGTTTTGGGAACGTCACACAGAACCAAGATTTAATTGTGAATCTGTGTGATGTCTGAACCGGTCTAATAAAAACAAGTTGTTCTAGTAGGAACTAATCTGCCTACTTTCTTTTCACTATCTCTACAACTGGACTAAATTTTGTTCAAATCAAGGTCCACAAGTTAGATTTCTTGTGCCGCAAATGTTCACACATCCGCCATCTTGGATCACAGATGATTATATCATTACAAACTACATTATTGGGGCATCCCTATATATCCATACAGCTATAGCAAATTTGGTTCAAATCGGTTAGGCATTTTCCAAGTTAGCCCACCTCAAATATTCATGCATCCACTGTCTTAAATTGGGATTAATGACAGCATCACAAACTATACTGTTGAGGTGTCTCTACTACTGTACCTGATTTGATTCATATTGGTACAGGCATTGCGAAGTTGATGTTGGGGACTGACACACGGAATGCCGGGTGATCTCATAAGCCTACTGGAAAGTAGGCTAAAAAGAAAGCCTGTTAGCACTGCTCTTTGCAATATTTTCTCTTTTCCCATGGCTGATATTCTTAGTTGACAAAATTCCTGATACAATACTTTTAGCTTAAAACAGAAGCACAGACTTTTTTCTTCTTGGAGACTGCATGTCATCCATCAGAAATAAAATTGTGCTGGCTTTTTCTTCAAAACTAATCAGCTGAGAGGTATCGTGTTCCATTAACTAACTGTATTGTTGAACAACAGCCTTTAGAAACCTATATACAGTGAGGGAAATAAGTATTTGATCCCCTGCTGATTTTGTCCGTTTGCCCTCTGACACAGAAATGACCAGGCTATAATTGGAATGGTAGGTTTATTGTAGCTGTGAGAGACAGAATAACAACAAACAAACCCTCAAAAGCCCAGTGCCCAAAAGTCAGCGATGGATTTGCATTGTAGTGAGGGAAATAAGTATTCGATCCCTTCACAAAAGATGTCTTAGTACTTGGTGGCAAAACCCTGGTTAGCAATCACAGAGGTCAGACGTTTCTTGTAGTTGGCCACCAGGTTTGCACACAACCCAGGAGGGATGTTGTCCCACTCCTCTTTGCAGATCCTCTCCAAGTCAGAAAGGTTTCGAGGCTGATGTTTGGCAACCCGAACCTTCAGCTCCCTCCACAGAATTTCTATGGGATTAACGTCTGGAGACTGGCTGGGCCACTCCAGGACCTTCATGTGCTTCTTCTTGAGCCACTCCTTTGTTGCCTTGGCTGTGTGCTTTGGTTCATTGTCATGCTGGAATACCCATCCACGACCCATTCTCAATGCCCTGGCTGAGGGAAGGAGGTGCTCACCCAAGATCTGACAGTACATGGTCCCGTCCATCGTCCCTTTGATGTGGTGAACGTGTCCTGTCCCCTTAGCAGAAAAACACCCCCAAAGCATAATGTGTCCACCTCCATGTTTGACGGTGGGGATGGTGTTCTTGGGCTCATAGGCAGCATTCCTCCTCCTCCACACACGGCGAGTTGAGTTGATGCCAAAGAGCTCGATTTTGGTCTCATCTGACTGCAACACTTTCGCCCAGTTCTCCTCTGGATCATTCAGATGTGCATTGGCAAACTGTACATGTGCTGCCTTGAGCAGGGGGACCTTGCGGGCACTGCAAGATTTCAGTCCTTCACGGCGTAGTGTGTTACCAATTGTTTTCTTGGTGACTATGGTTCCAGCTGCCCTGAGATCATTGACAAGTTCCCCCCGTGTAGTTCTGGGCTGCTTTGTCACCGTTCTCATGATCATTGCAACTCCACGAGGTGAGATCTTGCATGGAGCCCCAGACCGAGGGAGATTGACAGTTATTTTGTGTTTCTTCCATTTGCGAGTTATTGTGCCAACTGTAGTCACCTTCTCACCAAGCTGCTTGGTGATAGTCTTGTAGCCCAGTCCAACCTTGTGCAGGTCTACAACCTTGTCCCTGACATCCTTCGACAGCTCTTTGGTCTTGGGCATGGTGGTGAGTTTGGAAGCTGAGTGATTGCTTGCTTCTATGGACAGGTGTCTTTTATACAGGTACTGTAACAAGCTGGGATTAGGAGCACTCCCTTACAGAGGGTGTTCCTCATCTCAGCTCGTTACCTGCATATAGTGAAAAGACACCTGGGAGCCTGAAATCTTGCTGGTTGATAGGGGATCGAATACTTATTTCCCTCACTACAATGCAAATCCATCGCTGACTTTTGGGCACTGGGCTTTTGAGGGTTTGTTTGTTGTTATTCTGTCTCTCACAGCTACAATAAACCTACCATTCCAATTATAGCCTGGTCATTTCTGTGTCAGAGGGCAAATGGACAAAATCAGCAGGGGATCAAATACTTATTTCCCTCACTGTATACTGCATGCTAATGATCTGAGATGTGGTCTAATATTTATCTTGATCAATTTTGTTTGTATGTAAAAGTGTTAAATTGTATTCCTTTTTTCTGTTTTTCCTTCAGGAGACTTTCAGGCACAATAGATGTGATTGGACAGACCATCACCATCAGCCGAGTAGAAGGAAGACGGCGTGCCAACGAAAATAATAACTTACAGGTTTCATGTTTCCAACTTTCTCATGCACTTGTATAAGGGCTTTCCTCTTTTACTTTGGCTTCAGTTTAAATGATGTTAAAATCAATACATTATTCTTGACGTAAAATAAAAGGAAAGAGCAAATGCAATTCGAAGTCAGTACGTATTAAGCCACACTTTGCATTGACAATATAATATAATCAGAAACCACACTTAGTCTTTCCCGTTCTGCTGCCTCTTGCAATAACCTAACAGGAAAGGAAAGAAACAAACTCCTTTCCTCCATGGGAAATGGGAAGACAGGAAGCATTGTTCTCCTTTCTTTTTGTTTTTACTATTATTATGTAGAATATTTATTTAATGCTTTCCCACAGAAAGTTCACATAATGCCCTACATGACATGCAGTGTTAAAGAGGCATAACAATGTGCTGTGGCCTCGAAAAGCAGTGTCAGAGCTGCTCAGAATGTTGGCTGTACAAGCAGTGCTTTCACAGGCTTCCTCATATGGGGCAATGGTGAGCTCTGTGAGAGCGCTGCTTGCAAACTACCCGTTCTGAGCAACTCTGGTGCAGCCTTTCAAGTCTGCAGCAGCCCTGCGGCTCAGTGTTACACATCCATAGTGCTGCATATCATGTGGGCCAATAAAAGGATTTTTTTTTCCCCAGGAGGGAGCAGCAAGGCATAATTGTTGCTTTTTTTAAAAAAGCCCAGCTTCCAAGAAAGCAACTTACCTGTCTTCCCACCTACTCGCACACCCCCTGGAGGAAAAACAAATTCACATAGCTTTTCTCCTCTGACTGAGTCTTTTTGCCAGCTGTGCCTCCAAAAAAATCCAAAAGGAAGGAAGGACTCTACCCTTCCTTTTCTCCACGGGGGGGGGAGGGGCATGTTTTCTCTCCCTCCTGGCTTGGAATCAGCAGCAAGATGTTGCTCAGGTTTCACAAAAAGCACAGCATGCAAAAGAAAAATTATCTCATTTCTTCCACAAAGTGGGGAAAAGAGAGATAGCATCTCTCCCACAAACAGAGCTTCTGCTGGAAGCACCGAGGCGCTTGCTGGCAGAGGAGGGAAACTTGCTATTGATGGGCGGCAAGTAGATTTATTGAAGCCTGAGTATATTATTTGATGATGATTAAAAATATTTTTATACTATTTTTAAACAACAACAAAAAAACCAGTTTCTCAAAGTAGTTTACATAGCAAAAGCTATGAGTAATTGGTTCCCTGTCCCAAAAAGCCTCATAATCTGGTGAAATGCACTCGCTTGCTTGCTCTCTCTCTCTCTCTCAGCAACAGCCACTGAACAGACACTATGCTGGGCTGATTAGGAAGAGTTGCTCTGCCCCTGCTGAATATAAGAAAGTCACTGGCTTATAAGATGCTCCTTGCCCAGTTAGCCAGGACATATGATTATCACTAGTGTGTGTTGCTCCTTTTGCAATAGACTGGGCTGTTACTTAACCCATAGAGGCTTACACCCCATGTCATAAAAAGATAGAGGTAATTTTGTGACTTGCATGCTCTGATATGCAAGCATATCCTTTACACTTTAATTCCATTTTCATTTGAAAAATAAATTCCCCTGAGAATTTTTGTGATAGTGTTCCAAATGCTAATTTGTCTTATGCAGACTCTTTTTAAAATGTTTAATGTTTATATTGTTTATTAGGGATGTGCACAAAACCGGTTTGCCTGGTTTGGTTCGACTTAGAACCAGGTTCGAACCAGGAGGTGGAGGTTCGGTTTTGGTTTTGCTTGAACCTCCCCCTGGTTCGGTTTGAATTCAAACCGTTTTGAACCTCCAAAAGTGGGTGGGGTGGTAGCTGGCACCCATGGGTACCTACCACCCAAACCCCAAAGCAATCAGATATTTGTACGATTTTTAATGAATTTTTGAAATTTATTTTTATTTTTGTCTCATAGGGTATAATGGGACCCAAACCAGCCCATTATCCTCTATTGTGGAGCACCTAGGGGCACAAAAGTGGGTTGGGTGGTAGGCACCCAGGGGTGTCTACCACCCACAAAGCCCCAAGGCAATCGGACACTCCGATTATTGATGAATTTTTAAAGTATTTTTGAATTCCTCATAGGGAATAATAAGGATTGCAGCAAAATGTATAGGTTCACGTCTGGGGGGGGAGGGGTGGCCTAGAGCAGAGTGTGGTGGGTGGTAGTGCCCATGGGGGGCAAGGAAACTATCAGAATTATTTGAAAGGGATTGGGCAGAGGGCTGATTTTTAAGTGATTTTTGAAGTTTGTGTTAGCAGATGAGAGTGGATTCATGGTTTTTCATTGAAAATCTAATATGCTACCAAAGAATCTACACTCAGAACACCTCAGAAACAACAAAACCCTTGGCATCCTTACTCTGGGCCACCCCAGCACCCCCCAAGTGCAGTTATGGCGCTGCTGGAACCTCCATTCTTCCCTATGGAGAAAAACCTTATACCACTTGTGGGGTGCTGGGGTGGCCCAGAGTGAGTGGTAGACTAGTGCACAGAGGGTGCCAACCACCCCCATGGGTTGCTAACCCATGGGGTCCTGGGTTTTGTTGGTTCTGAGGTGTTCTGAGTGTAGATTCTTTGGTTTGCATATTAGGTTTTCAATGACAAACCATGAATCCACTCTCATCTGCTAACCTTAAAGACATGTACACTTCAAAAATCACTTAAAAATCAGCCTTTTGCCCAATTCCTTTTAAATAATTCTGATAGCTTCCTTGCCCACCTTGGGAACTACCACCCACCACACTCTGCTTTAGGACACCCCTTTCCCTCCGACGTGAAGCTATACATTTGCTGCAATCCTCATTGTTCCCTATGAGGAATTCAAAAATAATTTTAAAATTCACCAATAATCGGAGGAGTGTCCGATTGCCTTGGGGTTTTGTGGGTGGTAGGCACCCCCCCAGGTGTTCCACAATAGGGGATAATAGGCTGGTTTAGGTCCCATTATACCCAATGAGAAAAATAATTAAAAATATTACAAATATTCATTAAAAATCGTACGAGTGTCCGATTGCTTTGGGGTTTGGGTGGTAGGTTCCCATGGGTGCCAGCTACCACCCCACCCACCTTTGGAGGTTCGAACCAGTTCAAATCGAACCACCCTCTGTTTGGTTCGAATTCGAACCTGCAACTCGAACCTGATGGCTGGTTTGGTTCGAATTCGAACCTTCGAACCACCCTGGTTCAAATTCAAACCGGTTCGCACATCCCTATCGTCTATGACAAAATGTGTTTTTCTTAGTTTTATAAGACGACAAATGCCTATATTTCTTGGTTTCAGAGAAATAAGGAGCAATGTATGTTTTCTTAACTCCTCTTTAAAGGGAAAATAAAATACTGTGTTTGCTTTTTAGGTTCTTTCTGAACGCCCTAGTACTGATGTGGACAACAGTTTTTCCAAGCCTCCTCCATTTTTTCCTCCAGGAGCTCCTCCCACCCATCTTCCACCGCCTCCTTTTCTTCCACCCCCTCCGTCTGTCAGTACTGCTCCCCCTCTGATTCCTCCTCCAGGTAAAAAAACCCAAAAAGACGGGAAATTGCAGTGTTCCTATTTCAACAGTTATAGCACAAAGCAGAATTTGTGGTATTCAGTACATTTTAATGTTTTGTCTCTTAGTCGGTACAAAGTTGCAATTTGCCTGAAAATTTTCTAGTACTGTATATCAGTTCTTTACACAAAGAGGTTACTTTATAAAATAAAGTAACCTCTTTATAAGATACATTTTATAATCTGTTTCTGATCTTTTCATGTAAACTCTTTCAGAATTGCATTTTCTCTGACATGGGTAAAGATCATTTTGCTTTATTTCACTCAGCTGCAGTTTGCTCCAGTATGAGGGTTGACAGCTAGTGGCCTACAAACAGAATCAGGCCCAAGAAGGGCTTGGGAGTAGGGAGATGGTAAAACTGCCCTTGCTCTTATCACTGCTTTTAAATTAAGGCAATGTAGCTGTGATGTAAAATTCATGGAAGAAAAGTTATATTATTTGGACTTAAAAAATAATGGCGATGGTTACACTTCAGTATACAGAAACAGAAGAAACTCCTAGTACTTGAGAGACAGATCAGACAATGAACATCACTATATTGGTCCAGTGCAGATACAACATTCCCAATCTCCTAACCATGCCAGCTCACACATTTCTCCCTTCTCCATTTTCCACATGAATCCCTCCCTTCCTTTTTATAGTTTATTTTAATCATGGCAAAGCATTACATCTGCCTTGGGTCTAACATTGGGATTTTTGGACAGTACTGTCTGAGTAACCACACACGATAAGGACATTCTTTTATATCAAGTGTTTTTAAAAATTGTTCTTTCACATGAAGATGGCAAAAATAAAAAGCAAGTGGTGTATGTATTAAGAAAGGGTCTTTCCACCATTTATTCCATTTATTCGAATTACTTCATTACTCCGTTTTTTTCAAATACCTAAATAATGTTCTGTATTCTTCAACATATGGAGAGTACTTTTCAATGTTGTTCTAGGTTTTCCATAAAGGGCCTTGGATTTTTCCAGATTTCTTTTGTTATCACATCTGTATGTAGTAGCGGCAACCACTGCATAACTTTAGAGCCAGATGGGCTTGGCAAGCATTAAATTGTAAAGTAAGCACAAGAGAACATGTATAGTCTGGACAACCACCCAATAATCCTCTGATTAGCAGGAAATGTTAAGCAATGGTTGCAGTTATCCAGAAACCACATGCATGTTTCCATTTCCTTTTTCAATGTTTAGAGCTTCCTGAGCACAGCTGGAAAGTTTCATGCAGAAGCTGCTGGCAGTGTTGGTGAACCAACACTTAGTGCCACCCCTCCTCACCATAAGTAGCCTCCTTATCGTGGCAGGGAAGGGACGCCAGAGTGGAAGGGCCTTCAGAGCATTTGGCACTAGATTGACCATTAGGCCAGGGCTTTACTTACTCCCCTTTCCTGTTCATTTAACAAAACAAACACCTCTCCATGCTTCCCCTGCCAAATATACAAATCAAAGGAATTACCAATGCTTTAAAAAAAATTTCTCTCGATCATTCTCAGTGAAGTATAGCCCTTTTCCAGGGAAGGACAACAAACATTTTCCTCCTTCCAACGCCTTTCTTTTCAGATTTGTCATCTACATGAAAAATAGCATTCTTCATTGTCTAAGCTCGCAAGTATTTACATGTACAAATTAGGAAGGAGAAAAACTAAAATAATTCTTATTGTGCAATTCTAAATACTTTTACTTGAATTTAAGCCCTGCTGAGTTTTTTAAAGATTTATTTATTTAATTAATATATGTATCTGCCGTCTGACTTCAAAGCTCTAGGCAGTTCTGTAGACTTACTATAGAACCAGTATATTTCGGGTTCCAGGCTTAGTGTTCTCTTACACACAACCTACCATATGGTTGTGCTGGAACCTTTGAATTTAAACATGGTAACAGTATTTTCATGAAAATAACTAGAAGTGAAAAAATTCATGGCTAATCTAAAATTTGGAGCAATCTTTAGTCCCATCCTCAAGTGAGGGGATCCTTAAAAGCGTAAAGATTCCACAGAAACTTTCAACTATTGGAGTTCAAAGTTAAATCAAATCTGTATGTGTTGTAATTCAGTGAGCTGGACTGATAAAAGCAGAAGAAGGATGGTAGCATTTGCACACATTTATCCCGTGAGCTTGTCCAGAAGATTGCCTCTTGCATTTTCAGTTCATTTGAAAATAACCATTAAGCACTGTGGCTTTGGTTCCTTCAGGTTTGTTTTAATTGTGCTGTTGCCAGGTTTCTATCTTCAAAGCTCTTACCAAAATAGAATCTGCCCATTCCTCCTTGGTTTAGAGGAGGGGAAGGTTTCTTGTTACCTAATATTAACTGGGACTACTGGCCAGAATGTTTTAAGCATTCAAATATAAAACATCCTTTAGAAGATCCTTTGAAAAAGGATCCTGCTTTGAAGTTCTGCTCTCTTGTACTTAGCCACTTGTGATGCTAATACCTTTTGAGGCAAAAAAGAACCATTATTGTTTAAAAATATAACTCTAGCAAACTGTATAACAGCTACTGGAAAAATTACTGCAATTGGCTACTGTAAAAAGAATGGCTGGGCTGAATGTTTCAGGAACAATGCAGTAAAATGTTGCTCAGTTTGTTGACTTTCCTATGGGTCTCAGAGAACCAGCAAGTACATTAGTGTGTAGTCTCTAATGTACTTTTACAAAAGTACTTTTACAAAAAAGTACATTAAATTACAAAATGCATTTGTTCTTATACGCATTCGCATGTGTGAAATTCAACTTTGGTTCATTGTGATTGCGAATGTGACCTACTTACTGGTGACATTCCCACTTTCATAACTAGATTAAGAGACAATAAAGTAATTTTTAAGAATCAGCTTATTCATCACAATTGAGGTTCATTTTATACAGAAACTGCTATTGAATTTCATGTGTCTGCATTACAGATGTGCAGGTTTTTATCCTATTAATGTTATTAAATAAATGCCTTTCTATGAGTGCAGTATGGCCCAGTTAACATTAACTTGTAATTTTACCTTTTGAATTTGCTGTCTTTTCTGTTAACGTTGAGGATATAAAGGCACAGGTGGGTTTTTGCATTGGATTGTGCATGCATATTTTATACATGTGTACAGGGAATAACTTTTTCAGCGTTTTTGGAAACTAACAATTGCTTCATATGTAATTTAATTAGTAAGTTTATTTTTCATTACTATGTGTAGTGTTGGCAATATGACTTAATAATCCAGGAGATATGTATCTGGAATTCAGTGAAAACCCTTCTATGATTGTTACAAAAGCTCCTTAACCTGTTATATGAGTATTCCAGTTGATTATAACTTTACCACTTCAGTCAAGTAATTTATTAATCTGGAGGGAAAGCAAATCTAAGCTCATTATGATGGACATTATGTTACTTTCAGATGTAGTTTTTAGACAGTGACCCCACTCCAGAGAACCGGGCACACACACTGGCTTATGTGCATGCAGTAGCACTTCTTTCTGATTTTTATGGATTGAAGACCTCTCACGCCAGGTTGCAGTTGGCTTAGGTCTTGCTGCTTTGTGCAGCTCTCCACACATTTCTGTATCTAAGCCAATATGAATCATCGCTAGCTGCAATTATTTCGCTACCACTTCTTATTGACTATTAATATGTTCTTGGCATGATGTTGGCGTGATGCCTGTTCTCGGAATGTGGGAATGAGATAATCAACATAAATTAATTACTGAAATGACTGGGTGCATCTTCTTTGTTTTTAGGTATACCAATAACTGTGCCACCGCCAGGTATATTTATTTGTTCTAAAAGTGTGTTACAGTAGTATGAAACATGGTTTCCATTTCGATATAGGGAACAACCTGCCACTTGCCTTAAAAAAAAAAAAAAGTACACGGTTCTCTTTGGAGAAAATTCTTAATATTCAGAAATAGTTTTAATTGCCAGTACTATAAGTAAGTCAAGAGTGCCATAAAATAATACCTTAAGTATGAGATTGCTTGGATGTGCTGCAAGAGCTATCTTTAACATAGAGTATTTCATTTCTGTCATTCACTTTTGTATAGATTTACCTTCAGATATAAACTACTCTAGATACCGCATGCAGTATTTCTTCTGGAATTGATCTGCAGTAATAACCTAAGCCAATATCTTGGTTTTTCTATTAAATATTTCAGGCTTTCCAGGTCCCCCGCCTGGAGGACCACCACCTTCCTTAATACCGACAATAGACAGGTAAACTTTGATTTGTAGAATGATCTAACATTGCAATAACTGTCTCCAATTTTAGAACTGTCCTACTGCTCTTTTAAAAATCTTGCTTACCTAATAGTTTGAACAGAAGTGCTCTTTGAAGCCCTCAAGCTGTGTTAAATCTCCATGTTCCTCAGTCTCTAAATCAAAGGATTCAATGTATTTCATCCCTATTTGTGCAAGAACTGTCACTTTACAGAACTATTAAAGGTACCAATAAGACAAAATGTGGTTTTCTATCAGCCCGTTGTTGCTTATCTAGATAGTGATCTGTTGATACTCATAAATATGGGTTCTGTGCCTGTGCAGACCAATTTGGGCAAAATTCGTTAGCTCCTCATGGCACCAACAAACATCATCTGTGTGTGCTCTGTGTCTGTTAATATTGGTGGTTCAGCACCCATTTCCCTCAGTTCCTTTCTGACCGCCAATGCACTCACATCTTCAGTTGCTTCAGCTCCTCAGAAAGTTACTTCTTTGCATTAAACCTGTTTCAAATGACAACATACTTCATTGGTTTGACCCAGACTGTTCCTGACTACTCTTTCGAAAATCATAACATTTATTATATTTCTATTTGAATGTGCATGACCTAGAACTTTCCTTTGCTTAACGGATGACTGTACTTTAACAGTCTCTGATATACATGTTTGGAAAGGACTGGATTGGTTAATGTTTTTGTTTGTGTATGTCTCTCCTCATGAGCTTGAAACCCCCAAGAGAAAAACCCACCTTAGTGCAGATTGTGAAGCTCCCTTCTATAGACGGGCACAAGCTTTGCCTCTTTGTGCCTGGGTGAGGGACACAATGCCACTTCTGGCCCTGTTTGCAACTCCTTCATTCAGCAGACTTTTAAAAATTGAGCTGCACATTTGAGAGCGGCAGTTTTGGAAGACACACTTAATCCAACTATGCCCAAATCGACATCGAGCTCGATTCGGAGATAGATGCTGGAGACTGCATTTGCAACAAAGACTAAATCCTCTGTGTCAGAGGCTTTGATATTGCGGGCAGGTTCATCTTCTAAGAAACCCCATGCCCCTGTGAAATGTAAGGCCTCCCGTCAGGGAAAAGAAAAGCCCATGAGGCTGGCTCGGCTTCACCTCCTCCAAAAAACACAAACATCAGGATAAGAGCAGTGTTTCCTCTAAGACATGCATGTGCTCACAAGTTTATTGATGTCTGCTCAGTTAATTTTAGATCAGGTTGAATCAGGAAGGCCCCATTCTGAATGCACGTGCGCACACACTGTCTTGATACTGCCACCCAGAACAAAATTCATTCTGCACTCAGATGGAAAAAACAATAGAACACTGGATAAGAGCATAAAGCCTGTAAAGTATTCATCGGAGGTGAGTGAGACTACGCCATCTCCGAGTAGCCTACAGCGTTTTGCTGATTTACAAGAAAAACAACCTTCAACACTGAGGCTGATGCCAATCACAGTCGATGCTAAGATGACCTCGGCATCAATGCCGAGCAGTATTGCAGTCTCTGGCACCTACACCACATCAGTCACCATCCACTCCTCGACAGCCAGCACCAGCTCCTACATCTTCAATGTTGAGGCCAAGGGACCACTCCCCCATGACCTTAGACTTTAATGCAGATCAGGATGCCGAGACTGCATTAGACCCAGCCACTGCTCATAATGTCCTGGCTTTGCTGGAATCCAATGAAAGCACTCCTTCGGCTGCCACTTTTAAAGGATTCCTTAGTCAAAGGCTTGATGATGAGGATGATGATCTTGTGGAGGCTCCACTTACGGTTCCAAAGACTCCTTCATTGTCACCTTTGTGCCTCCAACAGTCTACCCCAATGAGTTAGGGTCTGATTTCCAGTGGGAGGCTGGGGAGATGTGATTAGTAGACCCTCTCCATCTTTACCAGAAGACTATCAAAATTTTAAAATATGGAAAGCACAACACAAAACCATTCCAAGATTGGATCAGATTGCTACTCAGGTTACCCCACCAATACTGGTTAATCAGGATGCTGGAGTACAAACTAATATGCAGTTCCTGCTCTACAATCAAGACTACGTCTACTAATTGAGCAAAGAGGCACCTTTTTAAAGTGGTGGTTCTCTAAGATTTAGCCGCGGGAGAGCAACTGGCCCTATCCAGCCCCAGCACAACATCCCTCCAGTGGCTGTTGCTGGTATCTGCCTTATGGTTTTTTTTAAGATTGTGAGCCCTTTGGTGGCAGGGGGCCGTTTTATTTATGTATTTTTTTTGTAAACTGCTTTGTGAACTTTGGTTGAAGAGCGGTATATAAATATCAGTGGTGGTAGTAGTAGTACACGGCCACTACTATGCAGACACACATCCCTGTTCTGCAACCACAGCCAGTAAATGCAATGGACACTCAGACTGTAGTCCAACCATGATCTGAGTCTACTCAATCACAACCAACAACAACTTCAAAATCTGGCATTCACACAGATGTACCCACTTCCTCTGAAGAGGAGGATGATTCTGATTCTTCAGAATCAGAGCCCATAGACCACAATTCTGTCAAGATGTGCCAACAATTTCTCCCACAAAGGAGATGCATTCTTACCCAACTTCAAATAGCAGAGATAGCATCTGTATTAGGCCTGGAAATGAAATAGAAGAGTGATCTGGGTGATCTCGTCTACAACTTAATACAAAAAACATCTGTAGCATAGCCAGAGTATCTACCAATGTTACCAGTAATTATGAAGGCGGCTAAATCTGCATGGGATGTTCTTCAAACACCCACACCAACCTCTAAAATATTAGATACCTTATCTAGAATACAGGAGGAGGATAATAAATATCCCCTAAAACACCCAGTGCCTACCTCATTGTCGATTGATTGCGCCTCCACCTCCAAGGGTGGCAGATGTCACACAACACCATCAGACAAGGAAGGGCACAAGTTGGATGTCTTGGGACGTAAGACCTATGCCACAGCATGCCAATCTTTGAAGATAGCCAATTATATGGCAGGCTTATCCAAGTATATGCACATTCTGTGGCATTTTCTCTTCCAGGATCATGACAATTTATCGTTCGATGAGTTTCAAAAGAAGCTCACAGACATCTTCTCCAAATATAGCAGCAACTCGACAACAGCTCAGCAATGCAAAACATCTGGCAGAGACAGAGTCTCAGATTTTTTTCTGCAATTTCAGAAGGAAAATATGTATGGTTGCTTTCCTCAAATCTACAAGACATGAAAAAGAAATTCTTCAGGGAATTGTTATTGGTGTCTTTATTTGTATTATTTAGTTGATTTTTAGTTGTCTATACTGCCTTGAGTGCTTTCATTATGGAATTGGAAAGGTGTATTCTAGTTATTTTCAAATAATTCATGTGCTTTTATTTAGCTCAGGGGTGCACAGATTTTTTCACCCAAGCTTTTTAATTTGACTGTGGTTTTGAATTGTGTTATGGTTTTCATTTTGGTTTGTTTTATGTTGTAAATCCCCCAGAGACAGAAGTTTGGGGTGGTCTACAAAATTAATAAATAATAAATAAAATGGAGGCTCTGCCATTTGACAGTAAAGGCCATTTTTGTGAGGAGACTGACACACCTTTGGAGAAATGGAAAACATCCAAATATACCGTGAAAACGTTCACATCCACAGCTTCCATGTATTCTGTCACAAGGTAACATCCATCTGGCTGCCATCACAACACCTTTCGTCAAAATGATAGAAAAGATTATAGATGGCCTGCCGATATAATAAGAAACCATAGAACACAAAGGAAATGAAGTGGCACGTAATAAGACTTCTCAGCAGGCCAAGCAACATTGTTAATCATCCTGCCTGCTCACTTGTACACCCAACAGCAATGGAAACAACATTTGTAACATCATCCATCAATGCCAAAATTTCCATCAAACTGGCAAATCATGCATGTGTATGGCACAACATAACATCAGACTGGTAGGTCCTAAGAATAGTTCAGACCAGTTATGCCATAGAGTTCAAGACTCTGCCAGTTTATACAGGGGTGAAGTACACTCCTGCAACACTGGCATGATGGAGAAAGTCGAGAGAGTGTTGTTGGAAAAGGAGGCAATATCTCCAATACAGTGGGCAGCAAGATAAAGGGGATTCTGTTCCTGCTATTCCCAAATAGCGAAGCGGGATGGGGCGATCCACCCAATGATGCATCTTTGTTGGTTGAATCTGTATATTTTTGTGAAAAAGTTTCTCATGCTAATACTGCAAGCTATCCTACCTCTTCTGTACAGGGAAGATTAGATTGCAATGCTGGATCTCAAAGTCGCTTATTTTCACATTGGTATAAAGGAAAATCATACTAAGTATCTGAATTCATGGTAGGCAACAAAGTATTCCAATACAGTGTACTGCCCTTCAGTCTAGCAACAGTCCCAAGTATATTCACGAAATGTATGACAGTTATTGTTGCATAACTACGTACTCTAGGTGTGGCTATATTTCCATAACTAGATGACTGGCTGCTGACTGCAAAAACTAGAAATAAGTTACTTTCTCAGATTCAGATCACACGTGTTACCGATCTGCTGGAGAATCTGGAAGTTCAGATCCACTGGAAAAAGTATCACCTTGTACCAGTCAAAAGGTTACAGTACATAGGGGCAGTGTTGGATATTGACAGACAAAGGTGTATCTGCTGGAAGAATGTTACCAAAGAAAGGATAACAAGGCTGATAGTGATGTTACAAGCAAGTCCTGTTAAAAAAGCACATACTATATAAGTACTTCATGGCCTCTTGCACATCAACAGTGCGATATGCAAAGCTACAGATGCAGAAGCTTCAGATCTGGTAGTAATCCATTGACATTCATAAAACGCACCCATTCATCCCCACTGCAGACTGCTACCAGAATGATAACATAAATTCATAAATCAATCAGGTGAAACTCACCTCGAGGGATTCTTACCATATAGAGTACTGAGACTGCCAATCAGGCTGTCACTTCATTGGTAGCCATCAAGGAACAGAGGAAAATGGGCGCCAAACCACCAATACCAACGGACGCAGAGCACACACAGATGGCAGTTGACAAAGCCATGAGAAGCTAACGAATCTTGCCTGACTAGGTCTTTGCAGGTGCAGAACCCATATTTATGGATACAGATAATATGTTACAGGTAAGCAACCTGTTTTTCTAAAATAAAACATTGACGTTTGTGGAACCTTTTGGTTTTAGATTTCCCCCTTCACTGTTTTTAGAGGGCTATTTCTGTAATACATCACTAGATCAGGGGTGGGGAAGGCAAAAAGACTAAAAGGCTATGTGGTCTTGCCTGCTAACAGAAGGCAAGATCAACCATCTCCCATTCTATAGCTTACACAGTTACAGTCATAGAGAACTAAAGGGAAATAACAAGTGCATGCAGAGAGGGACTGAATCAGTCTCAGTATTTAGAAAATTGAGCAAAGCCAATTTCTGCAGAAGGCTCCAAAAATTGACCATTGTATCTTCAAGAAATGATCTAGAAAACCACTTCTTGTCCAATTCCCTTAGACACTCATGTGTTTGCACACATACACTGGGGATTTTTTCTCATCTACCCAAGCAGTAGTTTTTTGTGCTGTATCAAAGACTGATTTAGAAATTATTTGAAACTTCAGGGGTGGCGTATCAGTTTGTTCAAACGATGACTTTTAAACAGAGCATTCTTTGAATCCTGCTATGTGCATGGAGCTCACTGTTCATCCCTCAGGACTGGAGACATCCTCTGGCACCCAAGTTGATCTTCATGGTCTCTGTGGAATCTGCACCTATGCAGATAGACTGTAACTCAGCCTCAAGAATTTTGGTGTGCACTGTGTCTTTATAGAACAACAGCACATGCCCAGATGGTCATAGCCTGCTCCTCCTCCTCCAGTTCTTCTTTTACTACTGCATCACACAAACACAAATCTTCTCACTCTGTACTAAAACCAAGAGAGTGTGACCTCTTACTTGTATTTAAAATTATTTTATTCTTCCTTCACATACTTCCTTCTTTTGTTGTGCATATTTCTTTCTTTCATGCATCCTTCTTCTCACTGACATTTTCTTGGGTTGCAGCTCTAGGCATATGGTTCAGTTAGCCTTGCTTAAAAAATGTAAGACTTGTGGGTTTTAGCTCTGTGCCACTGGCAGTCACCAATGGTGCCTTCTGTGTCTTGGTGAAGACCACCAAGTTGAATCCTATGTCTTCTGTCTTTGTACTTTCCCAGGCAGGCAAGATGCAGTCATCTACCAGATTTTGTACCCCCCTGTGTGAAATTGTAATTTAGGTCTCCAGTTCTTTGGTTCAAACTCCAAGAGCATATGCCAAATCCTTTTATTTTGGTGTTGGCCCTGCCTGCCACTCTTCTTTTGCCTTTGGGCCCAGCTGTGGCCACTCCAGTAGTGAGCCTGGGAAATTTGAAGAGCAGAGCACTACAGACTTTCATCTCTATGCTGACTCCAGTTACTGGTATGGTGACCTCAACCTTGGAACTGACTGAGGCAACTTCCTCAGTCTTGGCTCCTACCTTGTTGGTGCCACTGTCAAACTCTATGCTGACTACTCCAAACTCAACACTTCCTGAACCCTTGGTTCCTAAGAAATTGGCAGAGAGATGATTGCTTATTCTCTGAGTCAAAGAAGGCGGCTTTGCCCATCTCCATCAGTTCCTGTTCAACATCATCCTGCACTGAGCCCCACATTGTATTTTGCTGCTTTCTCTAAATCTTTGCAACCCTTGCTATCTGTCAGCACAGCATTCTTGGCTCAACCAGTTCTGTAGATTATTTCACCACAGTTGCCCAAACATACTAAGTCCTTTCCCAAGATTCAGACTCACATTTGGAAGGTGACCCTTCAGCCACCTGCCTCTGGCATGATGCCTCTGGCATGATGCTCTGAGCACTGTTGACAACTCCTCCAAAACTCCCAACATCAAGCTGTTTAGAGCCACTGGCTCTTACCAGCACTTTGCCTTTGCCAGCCTGGTCCTCAACCATAACGGCATCTCCACCACCACCTGCTGTACATCTTCCCTTCCACCTTGACATCAACTCGGGAGCTCAATGTCATACGGCCTTCACCTCGACTGGCTTCATCCTGAAACTTGATTTCAACTCAAACTTGCTGTCTTATTAGCTAATGAATCCAAGGCATCTCCATCTCTGACATCTGATCCCCTATGAGGGTCCAAATCTCACCACTGCCACCACCCCAAAAAACCTCGTGGGGAATACCAAACCAACTTCACTTGTGGAAGATTTGCAGGTTTTTGCCTACATGGCTTCATTCTTGGGTTTGGAAATATCCTCCATCTATTAATTACTATGTCATTTGTTAGAAATTAATGCCTACACTTCCATCATGCTCCATGTACTGCTGAAAGTCACAAAAATCCATGTGTGAGCCATCTTCCGTGACTCCTATATATCACAATTATTTGGAGACTATGTTCAAATCCAGCCATCTCATCTCAATCCCTTTTGAGATAGATCTCAATAATCAAATTAGCATACCAACTTGCTTTTCGCCCTGTTCCTGAAACTGTCAGGGGCCACTCCACAAGGGCTATGGTGGTATCTACTACCACTACTACAAATATTTGTTTACATAGTTTACATATAAAAATAAATAATACAGAATTAATGTATATGGTTCCCTGTCCCCAAAGGTCTCACGGTCTAAAGAGAAACATAAGGCATACACCAGCAAGAGCCACTGGAGGGATGCTGTGCTGGGGTTAGATAGGGCTATTTGCTCTCCCCCTGCTAAATTTAAGAGAATCGCCACTTTAAAAGTTGTCTCTTTGTTCAGTTAGCAGAGGTAACTGCTAACTTTTGACAGTGGTATTGCAATTCCTGAACTCTGTTAAGCAGCCAGTAATCTCAGCTGTCTACCTTGGTGTGGCACTCCATTCTCAAAATTTTTTGTCGCGATGATGCACCCTCCTTTCAGGTAAGATAGCTTGATTGTTTCCCATAGGTGTGGCTGCACAGAGACTATGAAGAAGAACAGGCTACTTTACTTGTAACTAATGTTCATTGTCCCTGCTAAATCAGCTTTTTCCATTATTTTTCTTCTTCACATTCTGCTGTGGCAATATAATGTAACTGAGGAAATGAGTATGGTGCCATAACCATATGGGTATGAGCTGTTATTCTACAGAAGTGTGACACGTGCCAATTTTTGGTGGCTGTTTTTGTTGCTAAAAGTGTTCTATAAAGTCAGATCCCATAGGTGTGACTGCACAGATGACCGTTTGAAGAACCTCAGTTACAGAGTATCTCGGGTTTCTCCCTGCCCAATATATTACTAACAGATTGCCCCTGCAAACTCAGGAGTTTGCTTTGTGAGGGGGCGTAAGGAACATTCCTTGATCATGTTTGTGTCTCAACCAAGAACAGGGGCGTAGCCACCATTGGGCAACAGGTTTCAAAGAACCTGGTCCGCCACACCTCACAGCCCCAACACACTCCCCACATCTGACGTCAGACACAGGGTGGGGGCATGATTTAGCTCCCGAACTGGGCCCCGTGGCCCCATTCAGGAGTTAGATGGCCAGCACTGCATTTGCTGCCTTGAAGGTGCCCAGCCCCGTTCAGGAGCTAAACCAAGCCCCCCCCATGTCTGATGTCAGACACAGGGCGGGGAGGCCGCCACTGGCCTCCCTCCTCCACTGACCAAGAACAACTGTCTTGAACTCAGGCATGATGTAGTCAGTGCTCTTGAGTTTGGAGCACAGCTGAGTCTCCAAACAGACCCAGCCTTGTGCCATGCTCTGCCCATATCTTTAGCTTTGGATGGACAAGAAGGTAGGGGATAGATCCTCACTAACTTGCCCTCCTGTTGAAGTAATTATATGGACTGAAATAGGTTGGAGCCTAGCATGCTTCCCCTGATTTGGTCCAGGCCTATGTTTGCTAGGAGATAGAAACTGTAGAAGTGAGTGGGCAAGAGCAGACTTTGGGACAAATAAGTGTAAAAATATACTGCGGGGAGGGACTGAAACACGGATGTCAGATCTTAATAGCTTGTTGACATCAGCCAAGTGACGTTTCTGTACAGTTTTGATTCTCAATAGTGAAAACATTATCCATTTGATTGGCAGAAGTACTAAAGAAAATAGTGACTATCTGTCTTGAAATATAGCATGCATCTCGAAAGTTCTAAGCCCTCTTCCAGTATATGGAACATTCAAAAGATTATTTTGGAGGGGATTTTCAGATCACATTTTCAGTCGGATGAAGTCTTTTTATCAAGAAGATGCAAGAAGGTTCTGGTAAATAACAGTTGTATCATTTCTCCTAGTTTCTTGTTTGGAGTATTCTAGATTGTGATCCCTGGGCTTTTCACAATTTTCTTGTTTCTCTTGGTGTTTTCGATACTCTGACCAGATGCTGAGCTCTCACAGTCCCAGGCGGAGTCACCTGTAGAATCTAATCTAGTTTCTCTCAGTTTTCTCCAAGACTCTGTTTTGCCCAAGATGATTTGGTTCTTCCTGACTAATACATATTGCTTAAGGTTTTCATTATCCTACGTCTAAAATAAAACTGATTTAAAAGTGTTCTATAACATATTAGCCAGTCTTCAAGAAGAAAGGTAGCAGTCAAATAAATATGGTATATAAGATAAAGATAATTAATTCAAGTTACGTAGGAAGTGATAAAACTTATCAAAGTGTATAAATACTGACTTAAATCACATGAATATATTTTTTCCAGCCACAATATTTTACCTACTTCAGCTGGTATTTTATTACCCTTTTGACTGAAATCTGAATCACATTGTAATCGAAACAGGGAGGGGGGGTGTGTGTGTGCGTGCGCACACGTGAGAGAGAGAGAGAGAGAATGCAACTGCTATTGAGGCAATCTTTTAAAAAAAACAACCTGGTTGTTCAAAGGCAAAATAGTTTAATAGCCATGTTAATCCATGGAATCTCCTGACCTATGCGGGTCTAAATACTGAAGGTTGTAAATCCAAGGATATGCAGTAAGCACCCCTGTCTATCTGAAAAGAAGCTTCATTGAAACTCACACATGCAAGGAAGATCTCGGTGGCCAAATTGCCCTCCTTCAAGGTACCAGATCTAAAGTAGAGTATGCAGGGCAAGAAGTAAAGCCTTCTGTCACTCTGAATTATTGTAGCAAAGACAACTATTGGGTTCACAATGAAGAGGCAAAGAGACTGATGCACACAGATCTAACGTATCACATAAACAATTAATCCTTCATGTGATGAATACCATATCTGCTTCAGCTACCAGGCTTGTACAACTGTAAAATTTGGGTATTCTGAACAGATTTGATTAAGATGAAGACCTGACTGTATTTCTCTTCTGACAGTGGACATTCCTCTGGTTATGATAGCCGCTCAGCTCGTGCATTCCCATACGGTGGTGGTAAGTGTCTTTAAAGCAGTACTTTAAAAGATGATGTGTTGGTGCAATAGCTGTGCACCAACTTAAGCTAAACTTGATATACAAGCATATTTTATATTATGCATATACAAGCTAAAGACTTGGTATACAGTCTGTTCTCCTACACGTATCGTACCTTTATTTTATATATAGTGCCTTTTCTCTTGTACAGGATGTATTGGTATAAACTGGAACTATCCAGTTTAAGAGTTTTCCATTCTTTGACAAAAGGATTGCCAGTCTTTTGGTGATGTATTATAGTGTTCTATCCTTTCTTTCTTTTAAAGAAGTTATGTTTGTGGAAGAGGGAGAGGAAGTGACTTTTACCAGTTCCTTCCCTCCCTTCTGCAGGCACTCATGCCACCTGAAAATTGGCTCCTGAGAGCTCGGTGACCCTCAGGAGCTGTTTTGGGGGGTGCCTAGGGGATTGCAGAAGTAAGGGGGCATCAGCAAACATTCCCTGCTCTTCACAGAATTGGAACTTCCACATACATAAAAGCTTCTCTGCATACAACCCATAGAGTTCAAATGGAGAATACTTCTAGTTTACACAAGCAAATGCAATTTGCTCTATTTGGCTCCCCTCACCCCTGTCTTTAGTGGGTATTATTTTTAGCAGTTACTGCAAAAGCGGGGGGATGTTTTGACCAAATGTCTTTCAGCCTGCCTTTTATTTGTCCTCCAGCAATTAACAGGCAGTAACCTTTTCCAAATCTGAAGGCTCTTGGCTTGAGTTCAGATTTGATAGTAGTATTGCTTTAAGACTGATGTACAATTAAGCCACAGAAGCAGTTCCTATTCTCCCCCGAATCCCGAGTCTCTTGGGAAGATTAAAAGTACACTGAGTGTGTGGTGACCAAGCAGCATGGCTGAAGCTATAGCAGAATGGGAGGGAGCGTGTGGTTGTGAATGAACAAACCAGAATTTTGCTTCAGGTAACAAAAAGCAGATGTTGTTCAAAATGACTCTATTAATGGGAAGCAGATGTCTTGATTAATGCGTGTGTGCAACTATTTTAACTGTCTTCCTAGTCTTGCATATTTCAGGAGGCCTCCCACATTTGTTCTCTCTCTCCTCAAACAACATATATTATGGTCAATCTTTCTTCCATTAAAAGCAGGCTGGAATGGCTTCTTCCAAAACCTGTGAGCATTGTTCAGTGAGTTTGCTGCAGAATTACACATTTCTCTTTACTATCTTGAGTATATGCAGTATGTGTAAGGGCTGGTTACAGCATTGTGCTTTTTTACGTGGCAAGTGCTTTAGGAATCATTCCAGTCAGAGTATGCATGTGCAGAGAATCCTTTCAGAAGAGGTCATCCACATGGATTCTTCTGGAGAGTTGTGTGTGTGTGATACTGACTTCCTTCTGGTTCTCATTTTCGAGTTTTCTCAAAATTCACGTGGATGATGTGCATTGACCCGCATGCATGCCTTCACTGGAACTAATCCAAAAGTGCTCCCTGAAAAGACTGAGCATTAGAACTTCACAATCTGGAGATTACTTCAGATGTGCAAACCACATCAAGTTTCATAAGCAGGGGAAGGGATGTGTTGATCCAAGAGTTTGGGTGTGAAAATGACTACCATGTTGGCAGTTGTCTGTGCTGCAGAGATTCTTATGGACTTAGTTTCACATGGGGGTACTTCCAAACACTCAATGTTATGCATGTTGAATCAATACACTTTTTAGCTACAGAAGATAGAAAGTAATTTTTTTTCGGGGGGGAAATCAATATTGCTTTTTGACATTAAATTGTTTATAATTGCCAACATACTATGAATATTTCCTATGTACATTTCAGTTTTCAGAGATACCGTGCTGAGTTCTCATAGAGCTGCTATAAAAATAGATGAGCTTGATTATGATCCTGTTCTGTAAGAGTGCTCATCATGTAGAGCAGTTCCATGTGCGTTTAGTGGGACTTATTCCCTAGTAAATGTTAGGATTGCAGCAATCCTAATGTGCTAGCTCATCTACCTTTCTCCTGTACATTTCTAGCAGCTATTTTAGACAGTTGTATATAAATGTCTAAAATAGCTGCCAGAAATGTACAGGAGAAAGGTAGATGAGCTTGCACATTAAGGTTGCTGAGTATGAGAGTGTGCCAATCAGAAGCTGACAGAACAGTATTTTAAGACCTAATATCTTAATATTTAGATAAAATGATATGGCAATGAAATGCACATGGCAATACTTCACAAAAGTTACAAAATGACCTCTAATGCTCAAATACAGGTTGTTAAAATAAACTTACAAACTTACAGACATGTAAGCAAAGCAAACATTTCGATGTAAAACACCATCATCAGTGCTTATTTGCATACCAGCTGGTAATACTTTGAGCCTTAAATACAGCAGCCAAACTGAAAGGAGAAACAACTGAGAAATAATAGAAGCAAACAAGCAAACCCTTTCAATGACCAATATATTTCATGGCTTCTTTAATCTCTTTCTTCAAGAGATGAAAGAAGCCATGAGTATTGGTCATTGAAAGGGTTAAAAGCTTTGCTCATTTTCTTTGCTTATATGTTTCTATGTTTATTTTAACATTTTTATGCATTAAAGAGGTTGTTTTGTAACTTAAATTTTAACAAATAGGTGAAAGCTATGAAAGGTGATGATAACCATGCTTCAGAGCAATGTGGTAAGAAACAATAATTATGATTTTCTGTCATAACTTTCTATATTATCATCCTCTTAAACATAAAGCACAGACAAATAATCTCAAACAAAAATCTAGTGTTAGTGGGTTTCTAACATCTCTTTGTGGGGTTCTTGAATGGCTTGGTTCATTGTTGCTGCTCTGCCAGAGAAGGTATTTCAGTAACATGTTTATTTGTAGGTGTTCTTGGGAAGAACCTCTTGGCTGATCTTATCTGCCCCTGTAGCCTAGGAGTAGCCATTATATGCAACACAGAATGTGGATTACTGAAGGTAGTACAAGCTGTGGAGAGGGTTGGTGACTGCACCATCTGCTACTTATTGTCACTGTTGGATTGGGTACCCTGCTTAGCGGGTTAGGAGAAGTGGACAAGCTAAGAGTCACAAAGGGCAAGCAGGCAGTCTAGTACATGGATGGCCAACTAATAGAAGGGGTTTATGGCATACCAGTCAATACCAGGTGAGCCCTTTAGTCTGGCTGTGGCATAGTATCAGAACTATATTCTTGCACTCTGCACAACTTCCCATTTCCTATCTAGAAGTGAGAGCTACTTACTACTTACTAATCGAATATCTATTATTGCAGAAGCGAAAAATGATTTCAAATGAAGTGCTGCCAATCCTGTTGTAGCACCAGTGTCGTCAGACAGACGCATTTCAGATACTTCCTTAACATTTCTTTCAGAGCCCCTGGAAGTCACTACACTTTTTTCTCTGTTCTTTCACTATGTATGTTTTATATGTCTAACCGAACTGAATTCAATGTCATCAGTATTCAGGAACATCAGGAGTCAGATTTACTGTGATTTTTAGGTGTTTGTTTTTTATTTTATTTTGTTTTATTTATTTCATTTATATCTGGCTTCTCCTCCAAGGAGCTCAGAGTGGTGTACATGGTTCTTTGTATCTTCACAACAATCCTGTGAGGTAGGTTAGGCTGAGAGATACATGACTGGCCTAGAGTCACCCAGTGAGTTTCTTGGTTGAATGGGGATTCAAACTCGAGACTTCTTGGTCCTAGTCCAGCACTCTAACCACTACGCTATGCTGGCTCATCTCATCTATTCATTAAAAATGTAATTCATCAAAAATTACATTTTTGTAACTTTTTCCAACTCTTCATTTTCTGTGTACATTTTTGTAACTTAGATGGCATCTAAGATAGATTCAGTCTTGACAGTATAGCAAGTCAAGGAAATTCTCAGCTAAGTTCAGCTCTTCTGGATGTTACTTTTAAAAAAAATCCAGTTCCTTGTTTTTGTTTGACTTCCCTGTACTAAGAAATGGACAATATGGAGTTCATAGTATTGTAAATGCTGCTGTTAGAGGCATTGTCACTGGGAATGTAATAGTAGTAGTAATAATAATTTTAGTAAAAATTTCTCTGCTTTTGCTTTTTTCTGTATCTTTTTTTTCTTTTGGAACCACTGGCAAACTACCCTTAAACATTTGCCAAAGTGTTCTGAATTTGGAACTCTTGAACACAGCTCATTCCACACTAAATTTGCTTATTAAATCTTCCTTTATGGAGCATTTTCCATTATTATTATTATTATTAGCACTTGGAAGATGTGCTGCAGCAGCAGCATCATTCAGTAACAGTGAAGACTAATAATATATTAATTGGTAGGGCAGGCAGACTCATTACTGGTAAGCATTGTAGTCTGGAAGCTATTAATTCCTGATGTTACAAATTGCTGGTCCTGGGAAGAAAGACCATCACATAGATTTGCCACTCCCATGCCCTTGCTTCATAACTGCCTTGCTACTCCCTGCTTGTGCATCATTTTCTGATGTGTCTAGAAAATCATATTCTTATTCAGAAGTAAGTTCATTGACTTGCACATAAGATTCCAATGCAGAGCCATGATTTACTTTAAAGTACACATGCTGAAAATGTGGCTGGATAGTCCCCGTCAAAAATCTTGCTTTGTAGTCCTGTAACTGCTGAACAATCTGGTGCTTCTGTTAACTTAATAGTGATGTATAACAATACAGAGCATTGACCAAGGTCCAGAGAGGCCTGTGTGTGTGCACAAAATGTTTTTCCATGTGTACAGAGCCCCTTATGCCCTGTGGGGAGGTTCTTTGGGGACATGCTGCTGGACAGGGGAATTGCAAAGACACTTTGTGCCATGCTTTTGGATCCTTTCTCCCCCGCCGCCCCCCCCCCCCCACACACTGTTGTCGACAATGTATTCTGCCACAGGAGACACATTGAAGTCCTGGGGGGCTTCTCTTTTTCTTAAATAAATCTCTTTCTTGTTTGAATAACATGCTTCTTATCAAAAACCTTAATGGACAGAATAATTTTTTCTGAAAATAAGTCTGTGTGTGTAATTACATTAAACTCACAATTCTCATGTGCTGCTGACTTCTTCACCTAGATGGATGTATGAATTATTTTGCAAAGACTTGAAACACTCCTTGTCGGAGATCTTGCATGTTGTTTAGTTTTAAACTAAACCCAGCAAAGCTTGAGGTTTTCTGTTTCTGTACCAGTTAGAGTTTCAGTTTCAAAACCACAATATTTAAAGAAACAGCTAATAAGTACTAGAAAAAGGAACAATTACTGTCACAAAACAGTACAAAATGCATGTTTTAAAATATTATACCATAAAATCGCCAAGAGGAACAATCATTAATTTGGTATTATTTTCTTGTCTAACCATTGTGGGTAGTATTCATTGTTAAGAAAACCAAGTAAGTTTTTGATTTGTGGAACTTTACTATTTTAACCACCTGACTGGTTTGAAACTGACCAGAGTGTTAATTGAGCATATGGCAAAGTAACATGCAAATGAAGTGTCTAGTGTCACTGAACTTGCATTCTAGCCTTGAGCTAAAAAAGTGGGATTTCATTGATTTCGAGAGTGATTCACATTACACTTTTCAAATGTGTCAAGATGTTTTGCTTTCTAATACTGGCATTTTTTTCTTTAGTCACCTTTCCGCACCTTACAGGTTCTGCTCCATCGTGGACTAGTCTAATGGACACAACCAAACAGTGGGATTATTATTCAAGAAGAGATAAAGAAAGAGATCGGGAGAGAGATCGGGAGAGAGAAAGGGATCGTGACCGTGACAGGGAGCGAGAGCGCACCCGAGACAGAGAGCGAGAGCGGGATCACAGTCCCACTCCTAGTGTATTTAACAGGTGAGTTCAAGAGTTAAATCTCATGCTGCACTCTGAGACTCCTCTTTCTGCACTGGAGATATACTTAAACGTAGTCTGCAGCTGTATGTATATTCTTTGGGGACAAGGGGTGGGACTTGCTCTTCACCTCTTGTTTGGGGGAGGGGGACTTAGAAACCATAGCCAGCTATTTCAAATGCAAAGCAAACCTACAAAAATAAATGGTATGTTCAAAATGATCACTTGGCAATTTATACTAAGATGGTTTTCATTGTTAATTTGAGGGACGGAGTCTGCTCTCAAGGCTCATTACTCTACAAAATGCTTGAAGTGCTTGATGGGTTTGAGTCCCTTAACCCTCGTTTTGTAATAGATGTTTCTGTAGTAACTCAATGCAATGCCACTTAGTGGGTTTATTTATTTGGGGAAGAGTAGCTAACCAGGAATAAAAATGAGGAATTATTATTCCCCCCAGTAAGACACTACTATGGCGTGGTTGTGGGGCCAACCAAAAATGAGGAATAATAGTTGTTGTTGTTGTTCCAAAATTTACATAAATGATTGCACACAATTTGGTGCTGGTGTTTCGAACTCTAATTAGTTTCCTAATATGCACAACAAAGCCACTACGATTGTTTACTTTTAACAGAACTAAAAAGCTACACGTATGACATCATTCATAGCAGAGCTTAGTCGCTATTACTTATGCACCACAATAGCAAGGGAACCATTACCGTTTGTATTGGACTGAGCATGTGATGGTTGGCTACTCGCTGAACATGATCTAGAGAGCTGCACTGTTACATCTGTAAGATCAAGCAGATCTTCTGTTTGTTTTCTTACCCTGCTAACAGAGCAGTTACCCAATCTGCAGTACTTGTGGAACCACTTTTGCAACTTGGTAATTTCAAAAGCAGGGTGCAGTGTTGTGTGGAAAGCTGTATGTGTGAGGAGTAGTGCCTCTTCCTGCATGCACATGAGGCATCATGAAACCGTTAGTCTCTGCAGATCCGTTGTACATGCAAATATGATGTTGTTTTGCAGACAGAAGAATGAAGAGTTCTGCAAATAAAGAATGCTCACTAGCAGTTTCACACTTTGCCCTCCGCAGCAATACCAGAGGGTACAATACCTTCTGGCTGCTTGCCCATATTAAATTGTACAGTTCTTGCATATGCATGTCTGATGCCAGTTGTCATTTTGTACAGTCTTAGGCTTCAAAATGTTATGTGCATGAGCTGTCAAATTGGATCTAAGGTATAAGCTGCAACTTTTCCATTTAGTAAAGCGGAAGTATAACATAAAGACAGTATTACCTTAACTAACACAGGTGAGGGGATTTAAAAAAATTGCTGCCGACATAAAAGAAACAAGAGTTGGGTGTAAGATGATGTAGTTGTTTTTGTTCGTGTCTGAGGTTTTTTAGTGGTGGTGTCCTGTACTTTGTGTATGTTTTGTGTTACAAATTACAGGGTCAGTGTGATAGACATTAAGATCAGTTTAACATCTGTTTCTTAGGCAGATTGATTGAAGGCCAGAAAAAGGCTGGTCATTCAAGGGTGCTTGAAATGAGCCTTAATGTTTTCCAGGCCTAGAGAAGTCTCTCTGTTGCTGCCAGACTTATCAGCTAGGGAGGGGGAAGAGTAGTGGTTTTTTTAAAAATGTGACTAAATTATCCAACATCTGCAGTAAAGCTGCTGCCACATGGTTATGTGAGAAACCAGGAGGCCTTTAGCCTAGTAAAAACTTGATTAGGGGAGTAACAGAGAAAGTGGGAGGCTGGAGAACTGCACAACATTCAGATATGACACTTTTGAACAAATATTGCCCCACCATTCAATTTTTTTTCAATTGTCCAGTGGCTTATGAATATGTTTGTGATAAACAAAATTAACTTAAGGCTTCTTTAGGTATATAAGTAGGTTCTGTCACATTGGTGTACCTCCTCAGTCTTGTGGAGATATTTGAAATTTGCAGCCAGAGGCTGAAGCTTGACATATGGCATCTGTTCTTCAGGTCTTGAATCTAGTACTAAAAATAGGGTCATATCTTAAAGGGGGCTGGAGACTTTGCCTTTGCAGCACTTTTTGAGGAATTGATTCAGCTTATAAATACAAAGGAGCTGTATTTCCACACAGTAGTCCCAAATTGGATTTTAATTCAATCTAAACTGGATATCAAGAAGGTCTCAAAATCATGGATAATTCACAACTGAGTACTCCTGTCCTTTCTTTCTTGTATGGTCTCTTCTAGATCAACTGTTTTTAACTTAGTGCTGTCTGTGCTTCACACAATAAACTGCATACAACTTTTTAGCAGTTTTCTGCTAGAACAGTATCCCTTTATATGCATTGAAAAGGCTTCCTTCAAAAAATTGATCAGATTGTTACTATCATAATTACATGAAAAGTCAATGAGCACATAAAGAATAGCCATGAATAGCCATGCTCCATGAAGCTCAGAGCAGAGGAATCCAGGGCTGGAACTTGTTGTTCTGGCCTCCAGGAATCACACAGTGCAACACACAACATGCACGTTGCATTGAGGGATTCCCCCAAGACGAGCGCTCTAGGCACCCGTCTGTGTGTGCAGCTAGGCTGGAATAAGCCCATGCTCGCACACAAGTAAGTAGCCAGGGGTAAGGGAGCGCTCGCCTAACAGCCGGGGTAAATAGCGGGGCTAGACGGTGCTGCCTTGACAGAATTATGCCCAATCCCAGTGGTGCTCACATGCAGCCCAGTTTGGGCCGGACATCACTAGCCAGGGTTAGGCTGCACATAAGAACAGCCTCCCCATACTTTGTATGTGTATGACAGGAGCCAAGTGTGGTTAATTCTGCTGTAACATTTTTTTTGATTACTGGAAGATGTTGTTCTTTTCTTGTCAGTGATGAGGAGAGATATAGGTACAGAGAATATGCAGATAGAGGCTATGAGAGGCATAGAACAAGCAGAGAGAAAGAAGAACGACACCGAGAAAGGAGACATCGAGAAAAGGAAGAGACAAGACACAAATCATCTCGAAGGTTGGCTCTTTAATTTATGAAGTTATCTTTTGGGGCAGGATATCTGAGATGCCATGGGAAGACTTGTGTTAAAACCAAACCAAAATTAGACAGTGCTTTAGTGTAATATTAGCCCTCAAGTCTGTGAACACTGTGAATTAATTAGTTGTCCTTTGTATGTCTGTTAAATGTAAGTATTTTTATATTGCCACATTCTCAGCACAAGGGCCTTAATGAGGGAAAGGCATAGTTTCCCTGTAGTGTGAGAGAACATACAGTTTAGCAAACAGAACTACCACTCGTGTTAGAAGGAAAGCCCAGCTTTAAAGGTTTTTCATTAATTTGGTCATCTGATATTTAGAACGTCACTATAGCAATGACAGGAGGCAAAATAGATTTAAAAATAAACAAGTTCAAATATATTTATGGTTTTACTCTGAAATGGAGAAATTATCTGCTAGATTTGGATGCAATGAAGCAAAAATCTATCTTTAAGTTGTTTTTTCATAAAATTTGACAGTGAGGAGAAATTGGCAAGCTGTGTTGGAAGCTTGCACAGCTGTGTTCCCTTGAGTCTAAGTGCCAGCAATATTCATTTACAATTAAAGCTTTAGTTGATGAACCAATTGAGTTGATTAAAGCTTGTTGCCCTGTGTACTTTATTGAGGGAGCCAGAAAGGAGTGAACAGGAGGACCTTTCTGTATCTGGTAAAGTACTCCTAATGAATAGATGTGGTAAAATAAGAAACAGGTGTTTGTTTGGGAACTGGAAAGATTCAACACTCTTTAAAGTGTTATCATACATCTCTTCTAAGGCAGCCTCTGTAAAAAAAAGTGCCATCTTAGAACAGAGGGACAAGTTGCAATCCCCTCTAAGAATCTCTGCTCCCATGTGAAGAAAAAAATTCTAGTTGTGTAATTGTAGAGATCAATTTGATTATGACAGCCAAAAACTTACGTCCCTTCTAGGTGCCAAAGAAGCTCCTTACCTACCCCTGCTCTAAATTGCATATTGGCAGATAGAATTGTGGTGAAATGTAACATGAACGTGTTTTTCTTCAGTCCCTTTTTGCTTTTAATTTTTCATCACCATTGTATGCAGTGCTCCCTGTAACAGAGATTCCCAGATGTTGTTGACTACAACTCCCAGAATCCCCAGCTATAATGACTTTTGCTTGGGGATTCTGGGATTTGTAGTCAACAACATCTGGGAATCCCTGTTAGAGGGAACACTGATTGTATGTACTAAATTAATGAGCTTCATGACATCAGAGGCATGAGAAATTAACTTTCACTCAGCTAGAACTGTCTTTGATACTTCATTTAGCTTCGTGTCTGATGTTTCCCCCTTTTTAAAAATGTTCTCTTAGTAACAGCAGGCGTCGCCATGACAGTGAAGAAGGAGACAGCCACAGGAGGCACAAACACAAAAAATCAAAAAAGAGCAAAGAAGGAAAAGAAACCGGCGGCGGTGAACCTGCCCCAGAACAGGAAAACACTGAAGCTGCCTCTGCAGAATAGGCATGTGTGGTTTTTGCCTATTTTGCCTGATATTAGTGCCAGAAATAGATTGCTCTAAATCTAATTATTTTTCTGGGTCTTTAAAAAATTGCTCTTAATCTTGTTCTGTTAGTTAAAAAAAAAAAGCATAAGTTTAATTTGGATTTTTGAAAATAAAGAGAGTGAATTTTTCATGTTAAAACACATTGTTTTGTCTTCCTTTGGAATGAAAGTTAAAAAAAACACCAAAAAAATATATACATAGATTATTGTACTTAGTGAGATCCTGTGCAGTGTTAAACAAGTGCCATCAAAAGTGCAGTGTGCACAGCTAATGCAGAGCCCTTTCAAATAGGCATTAGTCCCTACACCACAGACTGGATGTTTCCCGTCATCCACATAGAGATGGATTAATTGAAACCAGCATTTGTGTGAAAAACTTGATTCTTCAGATAGCTGTTTTATGTAATTTCTTTTAAAAACAAAAACACTATAATTTCAGCCTGTTTCTGAAGTGACTTCCTCCTTTCGCTGCATACACAATAAAACAATATAAGTTTACAAGTCTTTGCTGGTGCAAGTGCTGCGTGCAGTAGCCTGTTTGTGGTGCCTATTCTACTCTCCTGAGGAGCCATGTGGCTCAGTTGCCTAAATCTTCCTTAGGTAACGGCTACTAGGTGTGCAGACAAATCCCAAAATTTCTTCATCCCTCATGTGATTGTAGCCTGCTACACCTCATCTCCTGTCATCAGTATACTGATTTCAGAGCTGCAGAAAGCAAAACTAAGGTAGGCAGAACACTCAAAAGAAACCATGCCATGAATTGGAAGCATATCAAAAAAATGTGTGGTTTTGTGCTTTTTTAATGAAAATAACCTGACTTACAAATAACAATTACAATTATTTTGACAGTAGAAATGAAATTTCATTCACAGTTATTACACACTAGGAAACCAAATGTTTGAAAAAGTCTGTGTCATACTGACCAGCAAGAGATTTAACGTTATCAGACGGCTTTCTATATCTTGAATAGATGTTCAACATAATTGTTGTTTGTAAAAATGTTGCGACATTTATTCAGGAGTGCTTGGGTACATTTTCAAATTAGGTACTCAAAGTTTTCCCTTTCTTACAAATTGTAAGTAGATTATATTACTAGTGCTGCTTTGATTAGTTATAAAAATACAAACATATGAGATGTAGAGCAGCAAAGATGTGTACCCTGACATGTGATCCCAATAGACTTCCATAGTTGCAAAGTGCATGTTGCTCTAACACATACCATGAATTATTCCTGTTATATGCAATTTACATTTCACAACTTTTTCTTTTACATGTATACAGTTAACCATACAGTGGAGCAAACAGGTGTCCATCCATATTAAGTGGCTGAATTGTGCCACACAATTTCTTGTTTTGCTCTTCAGTTGAAATATGTTTTTATAAAAAAGTGCCAGGCCAGGACACAATGGTGAGACTAATTTTCCCCTTCAGTTCTTTTAGCATCCTTGCCAAACAAGCATGCACCATTCCTGAGATACTCCTGCCATTAACTGCAAGGAGGATGTCACCACACCTGGAAGGAAAATAATGTTGAAAGGTTATTAGCTTGTTTGAGCAATCCCAAGACAAGAACTTTCTCCAGAGGGGGACCTCCTCTTGTTACCTCCAATTCTGTAATATGCTGTAGAATCCTACTTTTTGTGTTTTGTCAGAAAGACAGATAAGATGTAGAATTAAATTAACCAAATGGGGCTCACATAATTGTAGCTTCATTAAGAACAAGTTGGAGAGAAATGAGACCTTCTATACTTACTTTACAATTCATTTACAAGTCTGAGGCTTCTAGAGGCAAATAAACTCAGGATTATTTGTCTGCAATATCTATTTTAATAGCCAGGGAACCTGCATCGTGGTTTCTGTAGAAATTACACACTTTTTCTCACTTCATATGATTACATCATAAATGACATACAGATCTTTGAATGTTTGCTAATCATTTAGCCATAAAGTAAACATTCTAGCTACAAATGCTATTTATCAAAACCTATCCTATTAGTGGAATTCCCCAGTGGAATTTAATCATAATTTGGAAACCATCCATCTCTTTCAGTTTGGACCTGGAAATTAAACCTGGTTATTCCCAGTTGTTGAATTTTCCTATTTGGGACTCTGTACATTTGAAGCATTTATGACTCTGCTGTGTGCCCTGTCTGTAGATCTGTCTTCTATGATAGGTTTTACTGCACTGGAATAAAATTGAACCTACTTTGAACTATATTAATCCTTTGATGCCTTCCAGGCTTCAATTTTCTCATTTTAAGAAATGGCACCCTGATTCTATCTCTGCTTTTCATTTGTTGCAGTGCAAGCAGAAGTTCTGCAAGACTGCCATGCACAGTACTCTGTGTGACTTGCCACTAAAATCCGAGAGGAAATCAGTCTGAGTACAGTTCCTAGACAGTACTCATTCTTTATTTGGTGCCAGCCCTCATGATGCAGGTGACAGCTTTCATGGGATAAGGCATCTAGTAACTGGAATTCCTGAGCCTGATGTTTTTGGATTGGACTTCTAGAGCAAGTCCACACACCAGCCAGGCACATGGAAGGTACTTGTGTGTAAGGACTGAGATTTGGGCTTTCGCATGGCACCCACCATGTTCTCTGTAGTCAAGCACATATGTCCCAACTATGGGATCCATCATTCATCACAAAAAAAGAAATTGGGTATATCATGTTGGCAGCGTATATATCTATACATACCTGATCATATATCTCATTCTCTTTGGCAGGTGGAGAGTATGTGAATCCAAGCCTTGTTTCCACACCCTGCCATGTGTAAATGCTGCACATCAAGCTGGTGTGTGAACAAGTCTTTCATTATTGGGAAGTATTGTGATATTTGCGTGGAAAGGATTAACTAATAACTGATAATTACCTGATTCGTCCATCATTATATGCTGGTGTCCCCCCAACAATGGATTTGATAAAGAATGGTTTGTTCCCACTGTTTTCTTCATAACCTCCCACAATACTGAAGCCAAGACTTCCTGCAGTATTTCTTCGTAATACAATTTCTTTGCAACTGTACAAATACCTGGGGGGGGGAATTAATTTTCTAATTACACTAATTAATGAGCCACTTTATAATTACATCAACATTAATGAAGAATCACTGATTATAATATACTCTTTCACTTCTTGGCTGTATCAAATGTTATGCATCTATATAATTATATATATGAATTACCAGTTTGTATGGATGCTGTGTTAACATAGACTTAACAGCGTGGTCCAAATTTGGTTTAGGTCTTAAATGAAACTTCACACTTCATAGATACACAGAAAAATAAGTGATGAAGCACTGTTTTGCCCCACAGCACTCAAAAGTTCTCCACTTTATCGGACAATATCAGACCTCTGAAAAGTATAAGCATGCATATGTATTCAGTACTTGGTTTGAGCCCCTTTTGCAGCAATTACTGCCTCAGTGCGGCATGGCATGGATGCTATCAGCCTGTGGCACTGATGAGGTATTATGGAAGACCAGGATGCTTCATTAGCGGCCTTCAGCTCTTCTGCATTGTTTGGTCTCATGTCTCTCATCCTTCTCTTGGCAATGCCCCATAGATTCTCTATGGGGTCAGGTCAGGCGGGTTTGCTGGCCAATCAAGCACAGTACACTGTATACTTTTCAGAGGTCCGATATTGTTCTATTCTTCAATCCTTGTCTTCTTGGTTCCATGTAATATTCTAATTTTCTGAGATTGTGGATTTGGGGTTTTCATGAGCTGTACGCCATGATCATCACAATTATAACAAATTAAGGCTTGACTTATCTCGCTTTGCATGTAATGTGTCTGTCTCATATATCAGTTTCACCTTTTAATTTGCATTACTGAAATTAATGGACTTTTGCACGATATTCTAATTTTCCGAGTTTCACCTGTAAGTTCATAACTGCTGTACCCCTGACCTTGCTGTATGAAAGCAAGTGTGTGTGTGAAACTTAAAATTAGAAAAGTCTAGAGTGAGGCAAGTGGGCATAAAAAGTAGAATGTTGTTAGGTCAGAGTGGAATTAGAAGATCTGAAACGGAAGTTGTTTTTTTTAGTAAAGTAAGAAAAGCTTCATAAGAAATAGGCTGCCAAAACCATTGGCAAGGGGAAAGTGCTCTTTATGAGCCATTTCTGGGCCCATAATACATGTGAGAGGAGAAGGAATGGGGAAATAGGTGTGACCCAAGGTAAGCAACTGCAATCCTGGCTGTGGATGAGAAGCAGGAAAGCCTGGCCGTAGTACCCCTAAGACTCCAATGCCTGAAAGGAAGGTTACTATTTTCTCCTGCTAGTTGATGACACTGACCCTCCAGCCCTTCTCTGTGACAACCTTGGGTTGCTTAGTTGCCTGGAATGGGCCTTAAAACGTGCACTCCGCAATTTAGATGGGGTGTGGGTGAGGAGAGGCACAGTGGGAGTTTTGTCATGGTTCATCAGCAACTCTCTCTAATTTGAGTAATTTAGAGATCTAATATAAAGTATCAGGGTCATCCAGGCGTTTTATAAAAAGCTTAGGCAACTACAAAATGGTAGGAACATTATGAGTTTGGTGCACCCTTCAGGAAGAAAGTGATATTCTTATTTAAAGACTTTGTTATGAGTGCTCCTTATTACAACCTGCAAAGCTGGCAAAGAGCTGAAAAAAATAGTGTTATAGCTTAAAAGTATACATATTGGCCACCATCCTGACTAATGAAGTGCCAGCACTCCACTGATGGTGTGAGGAGCAATTTTTGCCTACCTCCCCTGCTCCCAGAAGTGGGTCCCTGAGAGCTATGCAACCAGTAGAAACCCAGTTCTGGGTTTCAGGGGGAGTTCTTGGTTGAGGGAGACTGGTGAAAACTGCCCGCTCCCCTGCCCAGCATGAGTAGGTACACTGCCTTAGCCTGGAACATATGCACATACCCAAAACAATATGCTTTGAAGTAGAATAAATCTCTGGATTAATGTCACCCTTGTCCTTTTGCAATATGCACAAGTAGTAGTTGGGGATATAATCTGAGCATGAGGGTATCCCAGCAGAAGAAAGGGTGGTAGTGGCTGTAACAACTTTTTAAAACACACACACCCCAAAGCCTCCATGTGGGAACTTACTTAAAGCTTTCCCTGAAGTAAGGTGGTGGTAACCTGTTTTGGCTGTTTCTAGGTAGGGAGGAACAGGGCAAGTAGTTTGGAAAACATTTAGGAATTTTGTCTAGAAGGGAACTAGTAAGAAATATCTTTCATCTTTAATGAAAGCACGTTCCCCAATATTATTAATTTATGAAGTACCAAAGTAAATGAATCGGTTTGCCATTGCAGCTCCTGAATAGGACTGTTTTACAACCCTATTACGTGTTCTATGTGTGCTACATTTGTCTACTAAATATCCCTTTTCAAATTCCTCTGCCTCCAAATCCTTTATCTGACAGCCACAATATAAACAGTTCAGATTATACGTATTATGATCGCGACATGTCATAAGAAGTACTTTTTCTTAGTGGAAGAAGGGTTCTCCTGAGCACCCTTTGGCTCTGTGCTACCAGCACAATTTGTCCTATAAAATCTTTTCTAGTACTATTTGGGACCATTGAAACAACTCTGCTTCTTGTCAGTGTCCTGCAGTAGTGGGGGGGGGGGGGCTTAAATTGGCAGGTGAGGTTTAAAAATAATCCATTTACAAAACTGTGTGTTAGGTTTTTGTTCGGTTTTTCAGCAGGGTTTTTATAGTACATTACAGTTAGATGAGTCCCTCGAGAACTACAAATATTCACCTGCTGGCAAGATATCGGGCACAGTTTGCAACAGTTTGCTGGCTCCTAATGTGAAAAGCAGGTACCTCTTGCTCCTTCTGGCTATATTGCTTTGCCATTTGTGTGGGGCTTTTAGCATCCGGAATCCTATTTTTCAGAAAGATGTAACTCCACCAGATTTCACAGTGCTTACCAAGGTCAGGACCAAATGTTGCCAAGATTTAATCAAACTTAATAGCTATTTGCTAAGTCACAAATACACAGAGAATGATGGGGGGAAATAGTGGGCTTCTTCATACTACAAGTAGTAGTAATACGTAGTATTTCCACAGTGTATATGACATGTTCAGTGCACTTGCCTAAGACCACTCAGTGAGGGGAGAGTTGAACCAAAAGCTTAGGCTCACAGGTTGTGCTCTTAGCCAATCTACCACATCAGTGATTGATGTGAGCAAGAACAGTTAGCCCCTTTTGCATATTCTCACCACCACTAAATCTAGAATAATTCTAGATATCCTTAATTTAGAATTGTTGTTGAATAATTCTTTCTTTGCTTAACAGTTGCACACAATGTTGACATGCATTTGGACATCACACCATGATGCATGATCAATAAATCTCATTAGTTAATTACTAAACTAATTTTATTAATTACTGAGTCATTTTTGGAAGGGCAGTATATAAATCAAATAAATAATAAACATTAATATATAATTTTAATGTAATGTTTAACTTACTAACATTAATATTTAATGTTAATTAACTTCCACAATATGAAGTCTGAGCATCAGGCTAGGGGTGTTGCTACTGTAGGTACTGAAAAGATCAGGGGCTCATAAACCCTGCTCAGGCTCCCTTTAGTATCTTTTGTGATGGCAAAACCACTGTGTGTGGTTTTTCTTGGGCCTCCTCCATAGCACCCTCCACTCTGTGTTTTAGTCTACTTTCCAGTAAGCTGCTATCATCTGGCATTCCATGTGTATGTGATCACCCCACCCCCATCAACTTTGCAATGCCTGGACCAATATGAACCAAATCGGGTACAGTTGTAGGGACACCTCAATGGTATAGTTTTGTGATGATGTTATCTACCCCAATTCAAGATGTGCTTGGCTTGGAACTGGGAGTTTAGCCTCAGTTTCACAACTGTAATTGTAGAAAATTAATTACCAACAGTCTGGTTTATGTGTTACTGGTGCTGTGTGGGTGCTGTTGATGCTATCTCCTTGGTAAACAGCTCCATTATCCAGTGCTACACCTCTACTGAGCCTGCCAGCTCAGGAGGCAATCAGGATCTGGGCAACCTGCGTGATCAGCACTTGCACAGGGTCCTATTGTGTTACAAATGCCGACCACATAGATGCAATTGACTAGTGGCAGTCATGCCCGGATGGTAACATATTTATTGGACCTCCCATACAGAATTATTCTGAGGACAGGATTGTAATGTATACCTCATATCACTTATAAATTGATGCTATTTTTATTTTTTTATTACATTTATATCCTGCTCTTCTTCCAAAGAGCCCAGAGCCGTGTGCAAGGCAGAAAGGTAAATGCCTTACCCAGAATCATGCAGTGAGTTTCATGGACAAGGATTTGAATGTGGGTCTCCCTAGTCCTAGTCTAACACTCTAATCATTAGACCAGACTGGCGCTCTCTATTTGTCATAGGGTACTTTCAAAGACATTTGAAAACAAAATGCTGGTGGTGGTTCTTACATTTAACCCCTAGCTACTGTATCTTGGATATCTGTCTGCAAGCAATGGTGTTGAGAGTTCTGTCATAATTTATTGCTAGGGTTGACAGTTTGGTGGTGCTGCTGAAGAGGAACATTCCAGAAGCTAGAAGTAAAGTCCTACATTCCTTGTGGGCACAACTCCAGCAATCACCACCACAGCCGGGACTGAGCTCTCTTATTTTCAATTGTTATGTTCATGAAATATAATTTTGGTTTAATTTGGCCTCATTTATGCCGCAAACTATTTAATTATGACATAGATAGTAAGTCCCTTGGGGACAGCTGTGTTTAGAATAAGTGCTGTAAGCAGCTCTGGATTCCTGCACTGGGATGTTCCTGCCACAGCGTAGGATGTCACTCTGATGCATAAACTGGGTTTGTGAGCCTGAGCAAGTGGAGCTCGCTGAAAGCAACCTAAAGGAGAAGCCAAAGTGAAAAACCTTTCTGACATCTCTCCTTCATGCAAATAGGTGCATTCAAATTGTTGCGATTTAGTTTAATTGGAAGAGAAATCTGCCTCAGTTTTTTAAAAAAGCAGCAGTAGTAAATGTCATTTTTAATCGCACAGCAAGTTTTTGAGCATCTAAGCAACCTTGAGAATTTGGGTCTAATACTATTAGTAGGGTTGCCAACTGTCCCACACTGTGCGGGACATCCTGACTTTCAGCGGGGAAATGCTTGTCCCGTTCAGCACGCAATTTCTCCTGCTTTTTAAACTTGGGGCAAGGTGGGGACTCTTAAAGCTGCACCATCGCTGAGCGGCAGCGGTGCAGGACGGGCGGCGAGAGCTCTCCTGTGTCCTCCCAAACTCTGGGAATGGCTGCTCCCAGGAAGGGCTGGGGCGGGCACACTGACAGGCAGCTAAAAGAATTAAGAAAAGCACTCTCAAGTACTCGCCATGGCGCTGGCACTGACTGCAGGAGCCAGAAGAGGGAGTCGTACACAGAAGCCTGAAATCGCCCGTCTGTCTCATTTGGTGGTAGGCAGGGCTGAGGAAAGGAGTCTTTTGCCCGCCCTCTCTACAGTTTCTTTCCATGATGCCATTATGTGAAAAGAGTATGCCAGTTATGGTATATGGCTGTTAGCGTTCAACTGGATGGTACACACTGTACTTGCAGCCCTGCCTCTCCAAAATTTCTGATGTACTCCAGGAAAGTTAGGATAGATTAAGGCACTGACAAACAAAACAGATAACCATCCATTATGCTGCTACAGCATTGAAGATAGCCTGAAAAAGTAGCCAAAAATCTAGCTTTCGAGCCTTCAAAATTGCCACTGTAGTGGTTACATGCCTGCATGGCTTCATGCAAGAAGAGCAACAAGTACACTTAGGTGGAATTTCTAAATTGGTCTCTGGTGAGTCATCCTCACATGTTCTCGTAGTGCCTGAGTAATGACTGCCTGTCCTCCCTGTAGGACGGATAAAATAAATGCTAGTTATGAAACAGAAGTGCATGCTAACATTTATCTGTCAGAAGAACTAGAAAGCAGGGTTTGCCTTTTTGGAAGCTGGAGGAAAAGACTACACCATGGGAGGAGGCAAGGCAGAGAGCAAGGACCCAGCTTGTCATGGAGAACCCCCAGATTCTAGTTCAGAATGCTGAAACAATCCATGCAGTTTCTTAGAAAACAAAACACTGGTTTCAGGTGGCTATGTTTTTAGCATTGTGGATATAATAATGTGAGATGAGTGTACAGCACAGGATAATACTGTAAATCTATCCAAAGTTTTGTTGCTCTGCTCTTGGCAAGTTTTAAAGCAGCTACTTTTCTGTCATGTCATTCTTCACGCATCACACAGAGAACAATTTCAGGTAAAGGAAGGGGCATGATTAGCAACCTTATCTGACACCATGAGCCTGTTTGCACCATCACAGCTCATGTGATGTGGTCTTGAAGAGACTTCTATGCTATATTCCTTGGCCAGTGCAACTTTGCATCCGCACCAAGGGATAGGGCTGTGCCCTGTCCGCTTAGGCTGCTGTGCAAGGTGCCAGTAGCAACCCTGCTCCACACTTCACCTTGAAACATGTTTTATGAATTAATAAAACTTTTATTTTATCCACTTCTATTGAAGCTCTTACTTATCCCCCTAAATCTAGAAATTATGGTTGGTGGGGGGCAATAATTTCCTTTGCCCACTTCTTTCTCTGCACTCTCCTCATCCCCTGCTCTCCCCCTCTAGCTCCTGCATACTTCTGGCCCCACCTCCTGCTCGCTTCCTTCCACTACTTTCCCCTGCTTACCTACCTTCTCCCACTTCTGGTTCACCTGTTTTTGACCACTTTTCCACCTCCTGCTCTCCCATTTTTGCATTGACTGACTGTCATTTTAATTAAGTTGCCTTCTATTTAGCTTTAGAAAAACAACAGCATATATGAACAAATTATTTCTAGGTCGTCTGCACACAAACTGGCAAGCCTGAGGAAGATACAAATCGGCATTATTATTTCCCCAAGTTAGTTTGATAACTGCAGGAAAACTTTGGAAAAATATCCTTGAGGCCCATCCAACCCCTTAAAGATTTGCTGAGCAGTTGCCCTTACCAGCACCAAATGAGAACTCTGGACAGAAAGGTTACATTCTCAGACAAGAGGGAAATGAGTTAATGTGTATTAATGTGATGCATGTTCTGGTGAAAAGCACCCACTAAAGGGCTTCCAGATGTGGTGCGCAAACCTCTGTGAGTCAAATACTGTGAAATAAGAAGGTCAGTAGAACTCACCAGGCAAGATTAAAGTATCTGATAACCTGCTCTGTAAATAAGTGAGTAAATCCATATTCTGACTCCTGGGTGCCTGGCCAAACAAGCAAGTACTAATAAGAAATACACCTCTGTTCCTGTCAATTATAATCAGCTTTACCCTTTCCTCCCACTGCCCCCCTTTAATCTGCATTTAAGAAGACCAATGTACCCATTCAGCATATTAATCCCCTTTGGTGTTCGTGTGCACTGTGGCCCTTTTCTGTGAGTGGCGCTGCAGCTGGAGATAGGATTACAATGAATTTCCTGTTTGCAGACCTGCTGATGTGGTGGGTAATTTTCCTTGAGTAAAAGAGAACAAGGGGGAAGGGGATGGACAAACGGCAGTGCGCATATAGATATCAAACTGGGGAAAGAAGACCTTGTGAAGCTGGCGAAGAGGAAAGCTCTTCCACTGCAAAAATGTTTTGAAAAGCTAGGAGCTGGCTGCTTTGATTTCTAACACCAAGCAAAATCTAATAAGCATAACATGCCTGTGTGCTCACCTACCCACTCAAAAGCAGGGTTTCTCTCAACCATTTCCTCTACACCTGAAGTGTGCTATGGGGCAGAGAGTATCCTGGACCTCCTATTAGGAGGTCATGGCCATTATCCCTTCACAGGATTACTATCTGATGGTTGCCACTTTTCCTGGCAGGGCTTCTGCGCCTTTAAAAGCTGCATAATGTGCAGAGATTCTCCTGGTGAAGATTTTCCTGTCACAGACAGAAGCCATGAGAACATCTGCCCCTTGTGCAGCTGCGACAGATGCTGCTTGCTGCTCTAGCTGGCCTGCTCTCCCAAAAAGATGGCAACCTCATTGCTTTAAAATGCCACCCCCACCCACAAGAAGAACATGGTAGCTCCTTCCTCCCAGTATCATCACCATCCCTAAACGATCTTCCATCTAGACCACAGGTACGCAATCAAGTCACTTTGGGGGATGCATGCATATGTTTTCTTTTAACTCAAAGCTGCCAAAGGAAAACGTTTTTGTTAGTCTGCCTCAGCACTTTCTTTTTGACTCATTCTCCCCTTTTTCGCTTTGTGCTCTATAGTGTACTCTTTCCTCATGCTGCGCCATTACAGATTTTGCTGACCCCCTCTGTTAATCTTCCCTTCCCGCCTTTTCTCTTTTCACTCATTCACTCTGTCTATGCCAAAAGATATTCCTCCTCCCTCCCTCTTTCTCCCCCCTGCCCCCCCCACCCCACCAAAGAGCTGCACTCCAATTAACTCCTCCTCTTCCCCAAGCTGCAGGCCACTCTGCTCACCTATCCTTCTTCCTTCAGCTTTTATTTTTGACTTGCTTCTGTTTCCTCCACTCAAATTATCTTCCTATCACTGAGTTTGGCAGCAACAGCACACAAGGATTTCATTTTCCCAGCAGTGAAGGAATCTCAAGACACAGTGTGGCTAGCTGGCAGCAAGAGGCTGGAAAAAGTAGGTGGGGGGGGGACGTTTTCCTGAATCTCCTCCTTGCCAGCTCCTGTATTGTTTTGGTTTTTGCCACTGTTGGTCCTGGAAGCAGCTGCTTTGGTACTCACTGGTGTTTGCCATTTTTACCAGCAGGCTGAGTGAGAGTGGGAGGCACTGCCCTCACTCCACTTAGCTCCAGGATGACACTGGGGGATGAAGTAACATGTCTTGGGAGGGTGGAGGGGGGGGGGAATGGCAGCCATCATCTGCCATGTTAGGTACACTAGAACTGTCAGCAGTAATTCCATTCCCATTCATCCTTTACCAAAATAGCTTAAATAATCCCTCCACTTCATCTTCACAGTTTGCAGTGGGGTGGGATTAAATAAATAGTGGGGGGTGGGCAGATTTTACTTAGCCCTGGAAAAAACCAATGCCATACACGTAAAAAAAACAACAACCCCAAACCAACCAACCAACCATACAGTTCTCAGTCCAGGGAGAGGAGAGAGGAGGAGCAACAGCTCTGTAATGATGTAGCCGTTCTCCCCGCCCCTCTCTACTCTCACTTTTGATGATAAAGCGACTGGGGGGATGGGGCCAGAGCTCAGTGGCCATAGCTCCTCTGCCATGCATGCAGAAGGTCTCAGGCTCAATCCTTGGCATCTCCTCCTAACTGGGCAAAGAGGCGCCTTTTTAAAAGTGATGATACTCTTTACTGAGCAGGAGGAGAGCAACTGGCCCTATCCATCCCCAGCACAGCATCCCTCCAGTGGCTATTGCTGGTGTCTCTCTTATATTTCTTTTTTAGATTGTGAGCCCTTTGGGGACAGGAAACCATCTTATTCTATTTTTTTTGTTTATTCATTTATTATTTCTCTATATAAACTGCTTTGGAAACTTTTGTTGAAAAGCAGTATATAAATGTTGTTGTTGATTTCCAGATAGGGCTGAGAGAGACTCCTGCCTAAAAACTTAGACAGCCTCTGCCTGTCAGTATAGACAATACTGAGCTAGATGGACCAATGGTCTCACTCAGTAGAAGGCAGTTTCCTATGTTCCTATGATCTTGGACAGGCCTTACATGTTCCCACAAAGAAGTGGGAAAGAGCCACAAATAACTGATACCTGGAATTCCCCTGGAAGCCACAGATATACAGGGAGAGTGCTACCATTGGCCTGTGGGTCTTATGCTGTGGAAGCCTGATCTAGAAGCAACTTTAAGCTTTACTCCTCTTTTTCTGGTCCAAGAGTATAATACAATTTCAATTAGTGCAATCATCACCATCACCCTATCAAGATTTTTGGACTAGTTGCTTTCAAGGAATACTTCCCTCATAAACTTGTCTTCTTTTGAACTGTTTAGCATATGCTATAGAATCCTGGCTTGGACATAATATTCATAATAAAAACATTAAAAGGGGTTGAGGGCATCTTTTAGACCACAGATTCAGTCTACTCAGTACATAAGCCAAGTTAAGGAGCAGTTGCACATTGCAGAAGAAGACGCGGGGTCATCAGCAAAATTCTCCTTCAGGCAAATTTGTCCACCATTACTGAATTTCACTTTGTGGAACACCTGATCAACTTTGAAGAAACCATCAAAATAGATAGACAGATATTAGTCCAGTACTATACCCCACTGTGTTTGATGGAGTTAATCTGAGGTAAGTGTGCATAGGATTTCAGCCTTAATAATATTTGTTTATATAATGCATTACATCAATCCCAGCAAATTGATCTGAGGATAATCTAAATTATTTAGATAATCAGAAGATGGAATAAAACAAAAGGTGAATGTGCAAAGCTGTTGAAGAGGATTCTGCAGTCCTTTGTGCAAATATGAATGGTTCCTTTTTAACTTATTTATGGGTTGCTAAATTTTAGCTTGAGCATGGATTTAATTCAACATAATCATGGCAGGCTCTCATCTTAAAAATTCAGGTTCAGAGAATGTTGCAAATGAGGCAGGATTTATGTCCCACTGAGACATTAAAGTGCCCTGTGTGAGTGGGTGACAAACTACGCACACTGTGGTTTTATTATTTTTTTCTTAAAATTACAACACAGCTGCTTCCGGCCTATTACAGAGGAACATTTTCTTTTTTCAGGGCAGGCTAAGGGTGAGGAAGGGAGGCAGTTTGGAGAAGGTCAACCCATGCATGTGTGTGTGTGTGTGTGTGTGTGTGTGTGTGTGTGTGTGTGTGTGCGCGCGCGCGCGCGCGCGCACACACACACACACACACACACTGAACATCTGGGCAAAGTCAAACAATTTAAACTGCATGTAACTAATACAGTGTCAGCGCAACCGGCAAGCTGCAGGGGTCAGTCTGAGAGGACACAGGGTGGTCCGCAAGGGCCAGACACATTTTCAAAAACAGACCTGGTCAGGATTTGCCTTAGCTCCTTTAAAAGCAGACCCATGATCTCTCTCTCTCTCTCTCTCTCTCTCTCTCTCTCTCTCTCTCTCCCCCTCTCTCCCCCCCCCCCCCAACTAATAGCCAGGAAAATTGTGCAAATCTTTCTTCTCACTCTCATTCAAAACATGGAAGGGCTTTTTGGACTTACCGTGGTAGTTCAAGCCACATCACCCAGGAAGGAGACCATTCACTGTGGCTGTATGCATTCAGATTGGCATCAAGCAGCCAGCTGTCACTAGTCCCATCCTCCAGGGTCTCGCACTCCTTCATTTCTAATGCTTTGAGTATTACAGAAGAGGAGATGTTTTTCAAAAGGGCTACAGCCTCCCCACGGCTGACACCTGTCAGATCAATTCCATTCACATTGAGCAGAATGTCACCTGGTGATAGGAAATGAAAAAAATCAGTAGACAATGAATAGCACAAACTTTCTCATTAGAAGTTGAACTTCCAGGAGTGGTCACCTGAAGTATACAGAAACAGGCTAAATGAGGTCCCGGGAACAACTTTTGTGGCCCAGTAAAAATGTTTTCAGGTTGTAAGAAATAGAGATTCCACACATCAATATTCAAATTTTCATCTGGATTTTGTACCAATAATGCTTTTCTCAAAATCCACTTAAAGAATGCTGATGCCACCTGGGAGCTTAATGTCTTTAGGCAGCTATGAAAATTGAGAGATGGTTGCATCTGGGTCTGGCAGATCTGGGTTCAAATTCCAGTTCAGACAAAGAGAAACTGCGGTAGCTTTTGGCATGTCAGTAACTGTTAGCCTCAGTCCCCCCATCTGTCAAATGGAAGAAAAAGTAGAAGCTTTCCTGAACTGAAGACAGAAAATTAGTTTTATCTATTAATATTGCAAAACAAAAGCAAAGGAAGGAGAGGAGGCATACAGATGATGTGGCCCCCAGCCCTACCAAACATACACAAAACTGTCTGTTTGGCCTATGGCTGCAATACAAGAACTACTACTACACAAAACTGCATCTCCTTCTAGCTCGCTGTTTACAGAAGAGCTGTGTATCCAGATTAAGCCTGAAGATGCAGCTCCTCTACAAGTGGAGAACTAAAAGGAAATGTAGCTTTGTGTCGAATTAACTGCTGGACAATAATTTCTCCTGATGAAAACGTCCAAAATGCATTGGGAATTATTTACTGAAATACTGTTGCATTTGCCTGTTGTAATTTTCTCTATGAAGGAGGCACCAGTCCATAGTTATTAAGTCTGATATTAATTAACGCTATGTCAGAGTGCTATTAAAACATGCTCATGTTAAATGTCCACAGCTGCAGAATGCCAAGAAAGAAAGTCATTTTAAAATGACCTAAACTGACCGACATGACTTCTTAAAGTCAAGCTATTATTGCCTCTCCAGCACCCCTCATTCTGCTCCACCCACAACAACAACACAGAAAACCAAAATGGACTCGAAGCAGTTTCTCAAGACCACACGTATGGGCTGGTTGCCCCTCAGTGCCCTTTAGCCACATGTCTTTCAAGAAGGCAGGATGAAGAAGGGTTCCCAAAGCGTTTAGCAGATGGAGGGGCTATGCAAATGTTTTACTTATTATGAAGCATTCCAAGTACTTAACCCAGAAGTAAAGATGAATGATAAATATACAACTGTAAGAAAGCTTTCACAGCACTGTATTTAGACAGTTTGAACATGGCTAGTGATGAGCACTGAGCTAGTTATTTGAGCAAACAATTTCATTCACAGGCTGGACAATATTTGAAACTGTTATGAGATGGAATAGTATTTGTAGACATCAGCAAACAAACAAGGCAATGAAGAGATTGAACATCTAGGAAGTGTTCATGGGATAAGTATGGAGAAGTAGGGAAAGCAAATGTCCTCTTAGAAGAGCACTGTGAATCAGGTTTGGGAGCAGCTCCAACAGGACCGGAGTGAGTGGAGTTTAATAAGGATTCACAGGATACTTTGTGCTCTCCAAACCATAGGTTAAGGTTATGTGGGCTATTTTCTTAATCTGCATATAGAAGATTCATGATGCCATACTTGAGATTTTTCAATCATACTTCTTCCAGTAACTTGTAAAATACGTCCATTTCCTTTGAAACACATCTGGCTGATCTCTCCGAGTCAAATAAGATACTGTGCCCTCATGTCAGTAACTGTAGGAGTTGAGTCAGAGGCCTGTAACTGCACAGTCTTTACAGCAATTAAGATATTTGCTAGTAAGTCCCCATTAGAACAATCTTACAATATCTTTCAATTAACCACAAAGGATTACTATGCGGTGAGAAAGGAATCTATGAACAGTTATTTTCTCAACCAAGATTATAATCTCCGACCAAAATTCCTTAAAACTACCCTTTTGGCATCGTGTATGGAGGAAGTCAGCCCTACTCATTTATGATTTAAATCTAAAGTTATGTTTAATTTATGAGGGGAATTATTTCTGAATATTAAAAAAACACCTTTATAAACATTCTTTTTTTCAGGTTCAAACTGAGCATAAATGAATCCCCGTGACACTGCCAAATGTCTGGAGGTGGTTGGTTTATGTGCAACATTCTCCCACGCTTTCCTTATATAAATCAATCTCATGTAAGTTTTGGTAGCATTTTATAGCCTGGACAGAGGTCCCTTTGGGCTTCTTTAAACTGCAGTGGCTGAGTCGAAGAGTGTTTTCACACAGGAGGGTTAAGGTGCCTCCAGCTGCAGTTGGCTTTGTAATGAAAATGCTAAATCGACACTGGATAGAATCCTCATTTGCATTCCTCTGCTTCTCTGCATGAACAATGATCAAAGGATACTATCAATACTGAAAGAGGTGCTCACAGGCGATTTTGGTGCCTGAGTGAAAACCTCCTAGATGAATCTGCTTATTTATATTGTTTCATTTTTATTTATATGCAAGCAGGTTTCCAAATGCAAATCAATTCGACTTCTTACATATTAAACTTGAGAGAGGGGGATCTGAACCCAACACCTAGGATGTGGACTCCTTAGCTGGCTGGTTGTCAGCTCTGACTTCACTGAGTAGATTTTATGCATGTGTTAGGATTCTGTGACTGCAGCAGCTGGTGTTCAGCTTTCTGAAACTCACTTGGGTTAAAGTCAGTAGTCTTTTGCTCAAAACAATTTGTTTTTACCTTTATAAGACCTTATGTTTTTATGTCATATTGCAATTCCAAAAATGCCAGATTTGCAAATATTACAGTTGTGGAAGAAAGGATTAACAACTTCCTTGTTAATTAATGTCTTTAAACTGACAGAGATAATAACGCTATTGCCGCTGATCTGACCAGCTTTCTGAAACTTTTTACAGTGATCTTTTCCATGTGATCTCCCCAAAGCTAATGTTACCATTACAACACGGAAAATGGCAGCTACCAAGGTAACTTGGACTAGGTCTAAATAAACATATGAGCAAAGGAGCAGCGTCTGTTACAAGCTGACACTCCAAGCAAGGAAGCACCAGTGCGGTGAGAAAACAGCTTAACAAAACTTCCTAACTGATGGCACCAGTACAAGGAAGCAATTTTTGGCACCCTCCCCTTCCCCAGAAAGCCCTCTGTTCTAGCCCCAAATATATTCTCTAAGGGCTGTGAGCCTGCTCAACCTTTGGGAACATATTTGTGGGTGGCACGGAGGGCTTCCAAGGGAAGCACAGGGCGTCAAAAATGCTTGTTTCCCTACTGCATTGATGCAGTCAGGCTGTTGGTGCCTCCTTGCTCTGTATGTCAGCCATTGTTCACAAAGACTGAACTATTATTTGAGTTTCCAAGCGGTGCTTTTGATTCACCAACTCAAAGTAGTCCTTGAATCCCTTTAATATCACCTGTTTTGATTCTGCCATCTCTGCTGATGACTCCACCCGGTTCAACACTTATTACATAGATAGGCAAGTCCCATTCCCTGTGAGAGGAGGCACCACCTGCCACAGTCATTCCCAGAGACTCCGCATTATCTTTTTGGACAACCACCACCTTTTCATGACAGGTGACTGCATGGAGGACAGTCTGCAGAGGACAAAGAGAAAACATGAGTACAATGCATATGCTAACTCTTTTGACAGCTTAATTAAGAACAGCTACTTATAATGTTGCTCCAATCTGATGGCCAAGAATCTTCCTGTGCTGCTATTGCTTCTCTACCAGGTAAGGAAAAGAAGGTGGATTACCTCCTGCATCATATTACAATAGGTATCAAAGACTTCACAGAGCTCTCAAACTATACATCCCATATCTAAACACCATCACATCGCCAACCACAGACTACGTTACTTAACTCAAAAGTTAATTTAAAACAACAACAACAACAACAAGAGCTTGGAAGAAAATTACAGTTAGGCCATTTCACTGAAAATTTTGTTTGTATATTTGCTAGTGTACATGGCAATATCTGGATTAATTTTCTTCACATACAGTAAACTAGTTAATGTAAAAAACATTGCCTATAAACCAGAAGCTCATGGACATAGATTTGTTTACCACTGCAGCAGCCAAAGTAATTGCAAAGTGTATTTGTATACTTTCTCAATACCTTATTGAGAAAGTATATGGTACTTCCTCCATTCAACCAATTCCCAGGATGACCATGTGTGCACATTTTGGTGGCAAGTCTGAACCATGCTGGCTTCCGCAAGCATCTGTGTACATGTGAACTCCTGAGCAACTGGGTACAGGTTAGATCCCCTAGAAACTGGCAGAACCATAGTATCCCTTCAGAAAGCCTACGCAAGATCCCAAAACCAAACTTATCAAATTCCAGGATATTCTAGAAGCTTTAGTGATGCTTTAGTGATGGGCCTCTATGCACGCATGGCTAGACTCCCTGTTTCAAGTGAAGCCTCTGGAACTGTGCTAGAACCTGGCAGCTTCTGGTAAGTCCTGAGAGTCAATTAATTGGTTCCACCCTAGATAGAATTGTAAAGCCACCAATGAATTTGTCTCCAAGCAGATTTTGGTGGCAACTCAAAATGCAAAGATATGCTTCTGAAGAGCATGGAGATGTGCTGGCTTGTGCAAGAGTACTCCAGGTGTACCTGAAAGTGCATTTGGGGCTCTGGACTGGACAGCATGTTGGGTAAATCTCTCTCCTTTTATAAATAAGAAAAAAGATGGGTTTTATTTTCATTAAATCAATCCAGTTTACTCATAATAATTTTATTTGAGTAAAATTGAGCCCCTGGTGGCGCAGTGGTAAAACTGCCGCCCTGTAACCAGCAGGTTACAAGTTCGATCCTGACCAGGGGCTCAAGGTTGACTCAGCCTTCCATCCTTCCGAGGTCGGTAAAATGAGTACCCAGAATGTTGGGGGCAATATGCTAAATCATTGTAAACCGCTTAGAGAGCTTCAGCTATAGAGCGGTATATAAATGTAAGTGCTATTGCTATTGCTATTTCTGTGTGAACTACTGGGCATTATTTTTACAGCAGAAAGGCAGAAATAAATAATAATTTCCACTTTTGTGAAAAACATTTCATAATGATCAGAGATTCTTCTGACTGGCAAACATTAATTTTTGAGAGGAAATTTCTTTTTCATAAATCAGGGGGATTTTTGACTTTGAAACTAAGTATGAAAACTGTATGCTTCCTCTGGCTCGCACATCAGCAATGTTGCAGCTAATATGAGCTGTTTATATAAGGAAAATGATGCAGACTTGCAGATCAGGTCCTGAAGGTGATTTTCAGAAATGAATGGTCACCCACTATATTTCATTATGAGGAAATACTACTGGATTATTTCCTGTGTCGTGACCAAAAACCTGTCATACATTTCTCCTTTAAAAATTCTCAAAATGACTTATTTAGAGAATTGTAATTAAAAGCAACTTGTGGAGACTCAAGGAAGAATGGGGAAGGTGGATAGTGATGAAAGGAAGTTAAAGCTTTTCTTTTAACAAACACATACTGTGCTCACTTGACTTTATTCCTGATAAACAAGTCAACTAATTAAAAGGCATTGTTTATCAATGAGAGTATTTCAGTTCATTCTCTTCTAAACAACTGCCTTGTTTCCATGATTTTGACATTACCTTGGGGGCTCCTCTGACAGAGAGTGAATGTAACAGCTTGCCTGCTTTTTAATATTTATTGTAAGATAAATATTTACAACAGATTATCTCCAGCTCAGTGTCCTGATGGTTGTCTCACAGGCAACAGACACAGCTGCAGCTACATGGCCAGTTTTAATTACCTGAAAGTTGAAGCTATTCCTTCAGCTACAAGATTTTATATCCCTCATGTTAAGGGCAAAGGGCCTAGTCTTTGAAGACTGAAAGATAATGTGCTTGAAAGGAAAAAGAAGCCATTCTAGTTAAGCGTAGTATGTTGTATTTTAGGGACTGCTGAGACATTATATACAAGCTTTCACAGACCTGAAGAGAGCATGATTCAAATTACATTCTACTAGGGACATAGAATCAGACCAATATTGGGAAAGAGAGAAGCTTGTGACTGCCAAAGTCCTGGCCCAATCAAACAATAACCCTTGTTCTGACTTTACCCCAATATCCAGTTTTTAGAAAACAAATTCTGAGGGAGGCTTCTTTTCTGATATAGCCTCACCACATATTCCCAAAAGTTACAGTGAGAAGCTGGCTCACTTCAGATCCAACAAGATGGACCTTTTTCTGTCACAAGTGGAGCAGGAATTCTGGTCTATTCAAGACTGTGTGGAACTGAGATTCTAGATCCAAAAGCTCTAATCCAGAGATATTAGTACAGTAAATATTAAAATCAATGTGACAATTCAATGCAATTAACTTTTTCTGGATTGGAAATAGAATTTTGAGTTTTATATTTACTTTTTAACAATCAGAGGTACAAATTTAGAGTCTCACTCATGCACAGGCAATGTTAGGGAGAACAGCATCTACGCATATGAGTGAAGAGAAGGGAATGTCCACTTTTATTTTCCTCTTGCCATGCATCCTGATACTCCATTTAATTTAGACAATAAGCTCCTCTGGGCAGGGACATGCCTTTTTAAAATCTATGCTACTCTGTAAAGTGCCATAGATATAGTAGTACTAGCAGCAACTTGCAACAAGAGGGACAAATAGTTATGAAAAGATGTCATATAAGGAAGGGTTAACAGATTACTGGGATGTGTATATGGTTTACAATGTTGAAATGTTGAAAAGGATGTCACAAAGCAAAAATGTAGTACAATCGGTTCCCTACTGCTATAGATAAAAGGAGAATCAGCAACTGGTTTAAATTGTAGATGGGAGACTTACATTAGATATTAGGAAAAAGTTTCAAGAAAACACTGATGGATGTGTTTTGATAAGCATAAATATAGTCTCAGCACTAGCAAATCCTTAGCACAAACAGATTTGGAAAGTTATATTTCACATTCTTTTGTTTTGCACGCAATATAGAAATGTACGATCACTCTTAGTATGAAAATATACACCAAATCACTATTAACGATGTCTTGAGGTTGCTTTAAGAGTGTCTCCCAATTTCCCCCACACTCAGTATTGGACAACTTACTGTTTACAATTGGCACTGGCTTCAGAGCCAGCCTCTTTCCACATGGAGGCAGGATGTCATAGGATGTCTTTGCCAAAAGGGATGGCTGAACTATTTTATAATAACAAATGAAGTTGAAAACTGAAGCTTATTCTTGGCACTGGATATTAGAAACTTGAAAGCAATATCGATCCCACATTTACATCTGTGTCTTAGAAATGTCTGAGGAGAGAGCTAGCTCTCTAAGAAAAAAAGAATTAGGGGGCTGGTGATATTTAAATCAAATTATTCTAGAGAGAAAGAATTCTTAATATGACAGTGGAAAATATAATAATTTGGAGATGGTGAGATTTGACTGTGCAATCAAATATGTTTGTTTCCATCACAATGGTACGATGAAGATGAATTAGATTTAAGCATGAATGTGCATGGCCTTTCGAGTTGGAAGCCTATTTTGATCTTCAAAACCCAAAGTTAAAAAAAAAGATAAGATTCATATTTTGAGTGAGGATCAGGATAATGGCCTGTGCAGTATAGGAAGCTGCCATATACCGAATCAGACCATTGGTCTATCTAGTTCAGTATTGTCTTCACAGACTGGCAGCGGCTTCTCCAAGGTTGCAGGCAGGAATCTATCTCAGCCCTATCTTGGAGAAGCCAGGGAGGAAACATGAAACCTTCTGCTCTTCCCAGAGCAGCTCCATCCCCTAAGGGGAATATCTTACAGTTCTCACACTTCTAGTCTACCATTCATATGCAACCAGGGTGGACCCTGCTTAGCTAAGGGACAAGTCATGCTTGCTACCACAAGACCAGCTCTCTTCACAATCCCACAAGCATTGTGAGCAGCACAAGAATTGCTATGTGCTTGCAACACTTGCACAATTGCTGGAAACTGTGTGAATGCTGTCACACAATGGTCTGGCCACTGGAAATAATGGCCAGACTATCACACAAATGCATTCATGCATTTCTGGCAATTGTGGAAGTATTAAGAGCATGCAACAGTTCCCATGGTGTTCACAACGCCTGCAGGATGCTGTGCAAAATATCTTCCAGTAGCTATTGTGCATGCAGGCTATTAGCAACTAGTAATTTAGCAACATAAATCTGGTATCCATCATAGAAGAGAAAGGTATGGGCCTTGATTTACCACTGCATGAACTAAATTGTGAATGTGGCAGGCAAACATATTCTGAGAATGATTAAGAACACAGAGGATGATACACATGGAGAAACAGGGATGGCTTTAGATTTCAGGGAACCCTCACCATACTGCTTTCCATGGACCCCCTGCTATCTGGATGAGTCCCCCTTAAAATTGGTGGTGGGCGGATTAGCTTGGTGGATGAGGAAAGGAGGAGGAACAACAGAGCAATTCTCTTATATTATTCCACCACCATTACATAAAGGCTATGGACACAGAAGTGGCCTCAGAAATCTTGGCAGCTACCTGATTATGCCAACTCCTGACATCAGTCCTGGAAATACTGTACATTGCTACAGATATGAGACTATCTCCCTTGCAGATTTGCAAAGCCAGATTTTTAACCACCTACAAAAAATGGCTTTATGTGTACACTGCATAAGAGCAGAGTTTTAGGCAGAGGGGTAAACACTGTCATACCATGCCCACACAAACTAGTTCAACTGAGTAGTAAAATCAAATGGCTTAGACCCATAAGAGTTTTGGCTCTCTTTTTATTATGGAAAGGTGAAAGACCACGGAAGCCCCGATGTAATATACACAGAGCTACAAAGCACAAACCATCTGTTAGTTGCCCAGAGGAAGGAGATGCACCCAAGAGTACAAAGAAGGGGACCAGCAGGGATCAGGTGCTGTGCATGACATGAAGCTGTTCTTTCAAGCCAAGTCAAAAAGAAGGCAAACAAGAGAGATTAGCTAATGTTGCTCAGAGCAGCATGAACTTTCTTCTTAAGCTGTGACCTCCACTGAAGAGGTCAAAAGGGGGCAAGCACTGGCTATCAGCTAGTCATTGTGTGGTCATTGAGTTGTCATTGCTAGCACATAGGACAAAGAGAGGAACAAAACCTATTAAAGGCTGTTTTATTTTAATGATCCCAAATACTTCCCAATTCCTAGGGTCTGATCAATGTTGTCGAAATCCAGAGAAGAAAATGAAAATTGCAAATGCAAGATAATTCCCCAGGAATGCAATGAGAAGTCAGAAGGCATCACTCCCAAATGTTCCTTGTTGTGAAAGGTCTCCTACATGCCTCAACTGTCATCCAAGTACTGTGACTTGAGGGCAGCAGTTCTCAAACATGTTATTAAGGGGGGCATCATTTCATGATTGTGAGGAGGAGGAGGAGGAGGATGAAAATGACAGCAAGGCTCAAAGGCTTACCCTTAAATATTTTTCAACTGCAATAAAGAAGTGGATTTCAACAGCAATTGTCGTGGTTACTCTTTATAATAACCAGAGATAGAAATGCTCCTGAGGAATAAGCACATGTGTGAAACATGGGAGAGGGAGGAATGATCTACTTCTCTCCGACGTTCTCCCAAAATGGAACCCATCTATAGAAAATTAACATGGTTTTAAAAGATATACTTTTAAAAGTGGATCTGACACAGATGTCACTTGTATTGTGCAGTCTTTAATGTTCATAACTAGCCTACCCACAATGCAGCCATGATTCTCTGTTGGGTTCCAGTCTGCCACTTAAAATATTTGGTGGTAACAACAACAAAGAAGATATTAATAATATGATGGTGGTGGTGGTGGTGATGATTAAGTAATCTTAATCATTCAGATGGATGAGGAGTTCAGATGGATGATGAGATAGAAGCTAATCAAGTCAACAAGAGCAAGTAGGTCAACTTTTTAAAAATGGCAACAAACATGAAAAGTCCCTCATTTGGAAGGGCACACATTATTGAAGAAACTAGTTGCTTTAGTCGCTAAGAACTAGCTCCTTCAGCAAGCTAAGGCAATTAGCTAGTTGTAGGAGCTAGTTTTTTGAAGCAGTGACCACCTTCCAGTTAATGCAAATTCTCCTCTGTTTATACTCCTTTATTAAGAAGAAGCTGAAGCTTGACTGTGAATCTTCTTTATACTTATTTCTCTAAGATGTACCCATGGTTAATCTCATGTGTGGCAGCACTCATGAGAGTTCAGAGAGCTGCTGGATAGCCATGGGGCAGAATAAATATGGCAGCAGTGGTGGTGGCCGGCCGAAGAAGGCGGCAGGCGGGCGGGCGGCTGGAGTGCCCAGCAGGCGGTCCTGGCAGGTGGGTGGCCGTAACAGCTGCGGGTGGTTAGCTGGCCAGCCAGCCAGCAGGGAGGTAGCCAGGAAACGGCGGTCGCAGGCGGCGCAAAAGAAGAAGATGGGGGCGGGTGGCAGAGAAGAAGATGAAGGCAGCTGCGGGAAGGGGAAGAAGAAGATGGGTGGTGGTGGGGAGACTGTGGCAGGGGCAGTCAAACAAAAAGGTGGGGGGGGAGAAGGCAGTGGTAGCAAACTAGGGGCACAGATGATCAGCTAGTTTGAAATATTACTTATTAAGAAAATTTATATATTACTTTTCAACAAAGTTCATAAAACAGAAGGAATGCACGGTGGGGTGGGGGGAATAAGCAAAAATAATGAGAAAATGTTTTCTTATCCCCAAAGGGTTTACAAGCTAAAACCTAATACATGGGAAACACCAGCAACAGGATGGTGGGATGCTGACAGAGGTACTGTCTGTAGGGGGTCGGGATCCAAGAGATGGTTTAGATCCACCTGCTCTGGAGGGGGTTACACTCCCCCTAAAAGATCAGGTTCGTAGTCTGGGAGTGCTCCTGGATCCCAAACGCTCCTTGGTTTCTCAGGCTGAGGCTGTGGCCAGGAGTGCTCTTTATCAGCTTCACCTGATTCGTCAGATATGTCCATTTCTGGAGGAAAATGACCTTAAAACGGTGGTACATATGCTGTACTGGACTAGGATCAGGGAGACCCAAGTTCAAATCCCCATTCAGCCATGATACTTGCTGGGTGACTCTGGGCCAGTCTCTCAGCCTCATAGGGTTGTTGTGAGGAGAAACTTAAGTTTGTAGTACACCGCTCTGGGCTCCTTGGAAGAAGAGCGGGATATAAAATGTTAATAAATAAATAAATAAATAAATAAAGTAATGCACTCTACGTGGGGCTGCCTTTGTACATAGTTTGGAAACTACAATTGGTTCAGAATGTGGCAGCCAGACTGGTCTCTGGGACAACACAAAGGGATCACATAACATCAATTCTAAAAGAACTGCACTGGCTGCTGCTGTTTCTGAACAAAATACAAAGTACTGGTTATTACCTATAAAGCCCTTAACAGGTTAGGTTCAGGGTACTTAAGAAAGCGCCTTCTCTGTCATGAAATTCTATGTCACCTATTAAGATCATCTGGAGAGGTCCAGATATGGTTGCCGCCAACTTGTTTGATGGCAACTTGGGACCAGGCGTTCTCTGTGGCTGCCCCAGGGCTTTGGAATGTGCTCCCTGCTGAAATAAGAGCATCTCTTTCTCTGTTTGTTTCTAGGAGGACCCTGAAGACGTACCGATTTTCCCAGGCCTTCAACTGATACCAAATTTTTTGAATTTTAATGTGTTTTTGTCTATTATGATCTTTATCTTTTTAGGATATTTTATATTATGTTTTAATTCTGTTCACCACCTAGAGAGTTCAATATTGGGTGCTATATAAATCAATTAATTAAATAAATAAATAATATACTGCACTGAATAGGAACAGTTGCTCTCCCCCTGCTCAATGTAAGACAACTACCACTTTAAAAAGTGCCTCTTGCCCAGCTAACTCAGGTAATACCCTAAATCTACAGCAAAGGAAAAAATACCTGGGATTCATTTAACTGGAAATGCCAGGGACTTTTACATACTGCAGGCTTTACCACGAGTTTACTGGGAGACTTTACTGAGAACTGAAAGTTTTCCCAAAAAACGGACACAAAAAATGTGTGAACTGCTCCCCGATAACTTGCAGGGACTTCAGGGTAAATCTAGCCAATATGTCAACACACCTCCTCCATTCCGGAGGAGATGTGAATTAAAGGGCTTTAAAGGCCCTGTCTGAAAAATTTCTAGGAATGAAAACTGGGACAATACAGTACATGCAAACAATGTGCTCTCCCACTGAACTATGTTTCCCCCATCCCAATGCTGTCACACAACATCTTAAGTCCATTAACCTTTAGTAGAGGAATTTGTTTTTTGAAAAACATTGAGAGGGTAACAACTATCTGCCACAGGCTCTATTCTAGAAAATATACATGCATCTATCTGCTGAAAAGCTGAGGGGGAAACGAAGAATGTGGGGGTGGGAAGGCGAGAGCTCTCTCTACCTTCTTAGGGCTCAAATCTTCAGTCAAGCTGCTGCCCTGATGTAGTGATGCAAATGAGAGACCAGGGTAGGGCCAATTACTCCACCTGCCAGGCATGATTCCACTCCTTGCTTGTGTCACTGTGGCAGTGTCTTGGGTGAAGGGATAAAGGGTGGGGATAAAAGATAAGTCGAAGAAGCTTTTCTGTACTTCAGCAAAATTGCTGCTGTTGAGGGGGGTAAGTGAGAGAAGTGGGAGGAAACCAAACAAGACCACCCCTCTCAGATTACTTATTCCCTATTTGTCAGACCTGAGAAGAAGATAACAAGTTGAGTTTAGCATTGAGAGCTGTGCTGCCTTCTGAAGCCTGACTCTCTTTGCCTTGTAACACAAAGCCAACATTTAGACTCAGACAATATAGTATAATACTATAGAAAAATTATAGCCTCTCATGCTTTCTGTTGGAGTGTTTCATGAATGACAGCAATGGTCTCCTTTGGATGTTGCAGAAGATGCAAGAAACTAGCAGCACATTGAAGATTCCACCTTCTATCCTTCTCTGGATAATCGTTAACCCCAAACTGATTGACAGGATGATAGTCCTATTAATCTTCTACCAGATGGTAAGAATCTCTGAAGCCAGTCTCAGCAACAGCCTTGCCTTCATAGTTTGTTCCAGATGGAGACAGTGCAGACAAGTTGCTTCTTCTTTTTATAAAAGTGTATTACACTGTGCTCGGAAGCATGTTTGTGAATAGAATACTGGGGGTATATGGGTATAAACAACAGTTTTGCTCCATGGTTATTTTTCAGCTTTTTCTCCTCTCCCCACCACACATTCAGAAAGACAGCAGCACTTACCAGTGTATAAACAAAGAGGGTCACAGTTTCTGTGTTTATACAGCAGAATTAAAACGTGCTTCATTTGCTGATACTGTCCAGAAATAATACTTAGAGACATTAACACATTAGTCAGTGTACCAGACCGCCCCCTCCTTTCTTTCCCCTTACAGAAGAAACCATAATGAGAGAAAACACTGGTAGGCCTCACCTTGTTAGGATTGTTCCTCTGAGCAGGACAGGGCAGATGGCTACTGTTGTAATCCCATCCAGCCTCCTGCAAGATATCAGGAGTCTGCTGCCTAGTCTGCCGAGAGACAGTGAAGTGGACCCGTTTCTCGCTAGCCTGTATGTTGAGACACAGATAAAAGCCCTGCTTGTCAATCCGTTGCAAAGCCAACTCTCTCAGGATGAGAATACAAATGGATTTACATGATTGAATTACTATTTATAGCCCATCACATCCTCAATTCTCCAAGAGCTTATTGAAATTTCACCAAAGACAGTTCTATTGCTGTCCCCCAATTAGTTCATAAATTGCATTATTGGCCTGTTCCCCCCCTCCCCCCATGATATTTGACTGCATTTGTTACTACTACTACTACGTATATACGACATTACTGGTATATGTTACTACGTATATACTATTACTACTACTACTACTACTAATGCTGCTTTCCAATACAAAAGTTCTCAAAGCGGTTTACACAAAAAATGAATAAGATAATTCCCTGTCCCAAAGGGTTCACAATCTACGAAGAAACAACAGTCACTGGAGGGATGCTGTGCTGGGATTGAACAAGGTCAATTGCTCACTCTCTCGCTACATATAAAGAGAATCACCACTTTGAAAGGTGTCTCTTTGCCCAGTTACCTGGGGTAACTAGAGAACTATTTTTATTTCTCCATTACTTCTTTCTCAACTGGCCTATTTTTTCTATCCATAGGATCCTCAAGGTGACTTAAAGAGGGGGAAACAAGAAAAACAAACAAATATAAACAGATGTTATTAGTCTATCCAAGTAACAAGCTACAGGTTCTGCTCAATACACCACAGCACTCAAAAGTCAAATGTTAACATTACTAAAACTTTTAAAAGTGTGAGATACTGTAGGCAAAATAGTTACAGTTGCATTCACATAGGAGAGCTCAGTAGGGATCTGTGAGTGATGACCAACGGTGTGATTTTCTTTGCCTGGGAGATATTTTTGAGGGCAAGAGGCATAACTGACTCTTGTATATCTCAGGTACTGTTGCAGATAGTCACAGAAAGTTCCACTGGCCACAATTCAGCCAAAGTAAGCCCTTTACTTTGATTCCCTGGTGTTCATCTTTATAATGTCAAATAGTTGGATTTTTTTTGCATTTTAAGTATATGGAGGAGTGTATGAGTGTACACCCCACCACACACACAGATATACATGTACAGTCACAATGTTGTTTTTTCTCAAAGACAGAGCGTTTTGTTCTGGATGTTTATAGCATGCCAAAATAAAGGAATATCAGCATCTGTACTCAAGTCCATAGAGTCACACGATCATCTGTAACATGTCTAAAAGGGTTTTAGATTAAAGTTATAGGCATGGCATGAAGTAAACCAACTGGTGGTGTGGTGTGAAGACTAATTAATACACAGATCTGCTCTATATGAAATGCACTATAAAGTCACCTGAAGATGAATTTATCTTCATGGCTTATCTCCAAACTTATTATTTACAAGGAAGTTGTAAATGTGATTAATTGTTCATGAGGGAAAAATCCCAAAGTGCAAGTAAAGTACTCTTTCAAATTCCATGGTTCTTTCTAGATCAACTTGGTTGGGTCATCTGAGTACAAAGAATTTTCAGGGTGAAGTAGGTCACTATCATTCCCATTTTCCAGGTAAGGTCTATGATTTACCCAAGGCCATACAGTAGTTCCATAGAGTAAAATCAGTCATGGCTAGCTAAGTCCAATTAAAACTAAGGAAATAAGCTGGTACTCCTGGCCCTCACAGGTCCTACTTCTTTTAACAAGGCCAACCCATGCAATCCTAAGTATGTTTACTCAGAAGTAAGACCCACTATGTTCAAAGAAGCTTTCTCCTTGAGTATGAATAGGATTGCAGCATTAGTAACTTTAGTTGGACTGAGGCCAGTGAGTCTATGCAGTGGTGGCCTATGAGGGGGCCAGTGCGTGGCAGCGAGAGGCACCTTTAAGAGTAAAATAATAGGTGCTTACCTTTGCTCTTGCTGCACCTGAACACTGCTCAGAGAAGCAGCATGCCGCCCAGCACCCCCCACAGCACAGGATCGTCTCCACCACTCACCTGGCCGTGGGCAGGGGATCGACTCTGTGGAAGCCAGGTGAGTGGCGGAGGCAATCCCCCACCGCAGGGAGTGCTGAGCAACATGCTGCTTCTCTGAATAGCATTCAGGTGATGCGAGAGTGAAGGTAAGCACCAATTATTTTACTCTTAAAGGTGCCACTAGCCACCTCTCCAATGGCACCCCCACTGGCCGCTATTGAGTATATGGTAAAGAAAAGATGAACACAAGCCTTCTAGAGTTATCCAGTTCTCTAATGACTGAACCATGCCAACTCTACATTTTACTTTAACACTTCATTTCCTAACCATTCAGGGGCACCGTTTTAGATTCAGTAGGAAGGCAAGCAGTGTGGGAGCAAGCAAAGATGGTCCAGTGGAAAGAGGCAAGATTTTCAGCCTGCTATGACACATTCATGCAGGAAACAAAAGGGAAGTGTGTGTTTTTCTTCAGAACTAATGTTTCATTAATATGTAGATGTATGCAGTTGTAATTGATGAATCTGTCAATTAATTTACCAAACCTCATATGATTAATTCAGATGTCTTTCACAGCAAGATCACATTTTTTAAAAATCAACAAAAACAGAAATATTGGAGGTTTGGCAAGCCAATTTCCCCTGAAATTACATTTTTAAAAGGCCAATCACATTGTAATCTATGGATAAACATAACAAAGATGTTAACTGACTGGTAATTCTGGGTTAGACAAGGCTTATATGATTCATGAAGTTTGCATCCAGGACTGCTTGGAAATATCACTATCTCTTTGATGGTGATGTTGTTTAAATCCTCTGCTGGTATGTATTTCAAATGCTTATATAGAATATCCATGTTTGGAAATAGTATGGGCTTCAGTTGCATTATTACATATTAGTGTGAGTGATCTCATTTTCCTATTGATCTCTCTTCTAAATCAGTTCACTGTGTATCTCTATGTACAGCTATATGGGGGCTTACTTTTTATGAAGCACACTTGCTCTCTTTAGTAACAATACGGAGCTGTTATTTAGAATATTAGTCTTTAGGAGGAGGTTCCATTTCACATACTCCTCTGCCTGGAGGACATAGTATATATACTGCTTTGTTAATAATCTGCTCAGAGTGTGGTAGTCAGGGATAGTGCACACAAAATTGTTGGCATATAGAGATCACTTCAAACCAACACCATGGCACAGTTGTCCCCACTGCACTAAGACTTCCATAAACAGTGGCTTGCCATTGGGATTGGGACATGATCTGTGGCACACTAGCCCAAAGGTGGGCCATTATTGGGTTATGTACAGTACAGTGGATATACTGTATCTATGCATGGGTGTAGCTTGTAATAGTTTCTATGTATGGAGTACTGCTGGAATCCAGCCATATGCTCCCATGCTGGCAAGCAGAGCTTTCTCATTGCCAACTATTGCAGGAAAAAGCACTCACAGAACCTATTTGTGATAGCTGGCAATAGGAGGTCTTGTATAACCATCAACTTAATCTCTGCTGTAGGAAAATCGTAGGGCAGGGTTCTCCTTGATTGTTCTCACAGGCAAGGACGGAGTTCATATGGGAGAAGGTGCTCCCTACACTACTATGCACCCAAGCAGTTAGGGCTTAAAGAATCCCTAAACTAGGATCTTGAATTGTGCCTGGAAATTATATTTCTATGTTTATTACATGTATATCCTGCCTTTCTTCCATCATGAAACTCAAGGCCATGTACATGGGGTTCCAAAGAGATCTCCCATCCATATACTGCCAGACCCAGACCTGCATAGCTTCAGCAAGATGGCTACATCATACATCCTCAGACCATAGACTGGGACCCCAGGGTAATGAACTGGAAATGAATCAGTAGCCAATGAAGTATTTCAAGCACTGGTGTAATGTGATATCTGATGCTTGCCAGGTGATCACATCTCATAGGAGCTGCAATTTCCAAATAATTAATCCTCCCTTTCCCAAGTACCACTGCTATCATCAGAATTGAAGGGCTCCCACCTGGCTGCTTTTACATGAAGAAAGCCATTATTAATCCTCCAGATGTCCATTCACAGATCTCCTGCATCACATCTGTTTTGGTCCTGAGATCCATCATGCTACAGCTGCCGTCAGCTCACAATCAAAGCAGTCCTTTGCAGTACCCTGATGGTTTGAATGTTTTGCTCAGGTACCACCATAAAAGCAATGTCTTATTTCTTGCTCACTGCCAAAAGTGGGTGCAGCTATGTCAAATCTACTGCAAATGTGCAGCTGTGTGTCTGGTTATAGAAACAGGCCAGGGTTTCTGATTAAGTCACTGCTTATACTATGGAAGATTCTATCCTTTGCAGGAGACTAGGCTTATAGTATTTTGTCACCAAAACATTTTATACAGCCAGCTGAATAATGATTTGTAATAGTTTAAGAGTGTGGTACTGAATGAGATTTGTAATGTATTCAGGCTAATGAAATGTGTTTATAATACTCTGAAGACTTTATGGCTGATATTCTTCTGACATTCAATATATTTTATTTCCACTTTTCTACAAGCACTGGCAATTGGTTTGTAGACAGGAAGCACAGCTCACTTAACTTCAGTGGAAGTGGAGAAGGTTTATGTTTGCTGAGTGTACATGGTACCTTGCAGGTTTAACTTCAAGGATTTTATCATCATTTTTCAGATATGCTCAGAAAATGTCAAGCAATTGTTGCAACAAACCTGTATTAGTTGGGCTGCACTTTCTGGACTTCCATATCGAAGGTCATGCCCATTGATTGCTAAAACTCTGTCATTCTCTTGAAGCTGCCCATCACGGGCTGCAACGCCTCCTTCCAGCAAGTTGAAAACAAACACCCCAGTTTCATCAGCCTTGCGGACCAACTTGATGCCCAGCTGCTCATCTGGACTACTTTTGTTTAGGACAATGTGGAAACTGTCATCCCTGTTGCAGGGAGCGTCGAGAGAAAGTCCGCTGTTTCGACACCGGTACCTCTGCTCTCTGAGTACTGTCAACCGGAGGACTTGGCAAGGCTGCCTCAGGACTGACAAGGCATAGCTGTGTGCAACGTTTCTGATGTCTATGCCATTTACCTGGAAGACAGAGTCATAAATCAGTAAGGTAAAGGGCCATCTAATTGGAACTGGCACTGCAGACAGACGACCTACTTACACAGATGTCTTCCTATTATAATGACATTCGGCATTTGCCTCCATCAAAAGAAGCCAAGTTTTCATTATATAATATCCTTTCCCCCCCAAGGACAGCACACACTGTACTATTTTTCCCCCTCTCTTGCTGATTATCTCCAGACATAGTGGCTGTTTTTCAATTTTATAACTGCTCCTCCTCAGGCTTCAATATCCTCTTGCCTGTCTTAGTTTGACTCCACCAGTTTCTTGCTTCCCGTGGCATTCCCCACCAGCCCTCCCTTCTCTCCTACTTATTTTGTATTTCTTGTCTACACATTCAAAGTTACAGTATTTTGATTGCAATTCAAATATGCAGCCCCAGTTTCCCAGCCTTCTAATTAAAAAGAAAACAGTGAGCAGCATCGATATAGCCCATATCCTCACTTTAGACAATTCAGTTAGTGAAACTTAGACAGCTTTTCACTTACAGAAGATGAAGTGCTGTAAATACTCCAGAAATCACATATATTTGAAATGGTTACTGACCAAACATTTTATATCTATGTTTTGCTTGGATTCAATTTGTTTGTTTTGACAGGATATTTGACCCTATCTCCGTTAATGCTTCCAGCACTTGAATTTGTGGTAATAAATAAATAAAGCAATCATTTAGAAATTGAGTTTTACAGTACAGTGTTTGACCTACTGACTTGAGTCACTCTGGAAGATGCTCTATTTCCTTAGCAACTAAATTTAGTCTTTTCTTGGAATGAGAACTGTGCAGTTAACCAATAAGTTGCCCCTAATGGGGCAAGCAACAACTCTGGGGATGATCTTCATCAGGAAAATGGTGCAGGAGAAATGATTAAACCGTCCTCCCCAATGCCATGGTCCCAATCCGAATCCCTCCCTCATGATGGTAATTTTTGAAAATGTAAGGAGATAAGCAATCCAATTGTAGAACTCTGTCATCTTGTATAGTTCAGCCCTCAGCTGTAGTGGTGAACACAGGGCTGAATCCACCATTCCGAAAAGTAAGCTGTAGAGCAGGAAACCTGCTGAAATGGGGCTATAGCGCTGATGAAAAGTTATGGGAGTTTCCTGTGTACTGTACATTGTCTCTTTCTTTTCTTGCACTCAGAGCTATAGTCCTCCCTTTATTTTAGAACACATTATACTCTTTTGTTATAAGAGCATAACCATGGTTCCATCTGGATGAAAATAATTTGTAGCAACAGAGGTGCTGTTTCTCTACAGACATCACAACTGCCTTAGTCAGGGCAACCCAAAGTACAGGATTTTTGTTATTATAGTGATGGCAAACTTTTGGAAATGTACCAGAACGAGATAATGCCACTCCAGTATGAACTACAGTATACATGCAGCCCCTTGTGCCTTGATGTGGTCTACTGAATAAAAAACAAAACAAAACTTGGCAGCAGCACAATGCTAGAGACATAATCAGGAGGAAGGCATGACAACATGCCAGTGGCAAGGCCTGTGGCTATCCAGCTTCTGCCTGCACATGTCACAAACTCCAATTGCTTGTGCCAGTTGGGCCACCTGCACTGCATGCTGGCCACCCAGGCTTTAATATCTTTGTAGAACAGGGAAGGTCACCAGAAGCACCATTTCTGCTCTCTTCTTGACTGTACCCTCTTCTTCACAACCATGAAGCTTCAAGCCCTGTTCTCCATGGCATCTTGTCACCCTACCTTGAGGACCCTTTAGATCATCTTAGAAGGTGTAGGTAGAGCCTTACTTGCTAGAACAGGAAATAAATAATGATGAACAAAGGGACAATGGAGAAACAGGGTGAGAAGCACCACTTTGGCATACTGGCCCTCAGGACTCTTAAATTAACAGGAAAAGGTATAAAAAGCTGCCATATATGGAGCTGACCTCGTTGTTGGCCTTCAAGATACATCTTTTTAATCAAGTCTTTGGCTTTTCGTTTAATTGTTTTTAGCTGATTTAGTTGTTTTAGTCACTTTCATTGTTGTTTTTGAATTTGTAAACCACCTTGAGACCACTGATTTAGGCAGCATAGAAATGTGACAAATAAATTAATGTGTTGAGTCAGACCTGTACTCTAGCTAGTCCATCTACTCCTAATAGGCAGTAGCTCTTCTCAGCCTACTGCCACAAATGTCTCCAGTCTGGATCCTAGCAACGCAACACAAGCCTAATTTAAATTATTTATTTACCTGCCAGTACAAGTAAAGAGTCCCAAGGAGCCCAGACAGGTAAACAAAACCAAAGTGTGACTACCATAGTCTTCATTCTGTAACTAAAAATACTGGCAAAGCTGTTTTAGGGGACAAGGATCCAGAGACTACCATATCCATACCAAATGGAAAATGGCTCAGCTAAGCCGCAAAATCAGGACCAAACACTCAACAAATTACAGCTGAAGATTCTATGGATGTGATTTTGACAAGTTAATATCTTTGGAAGGAAGGAAGGATGGATGGACTGAGGCAGGCAGGTGGAGGTTGGAGAAACAGGCTCAGATTTCAGCTACTTGATACTGACTGTGACTTCAGTCTAGTACTTCCCTGACAGCTGATGACCAGTACTATCACAATCCACCATCAGAGAGAGTTGTGGGAACTTAATGCCTCAGTGCATTTGGTGGAACCTAGTCTTTTGCTTGCATGTCAGTGTGTAGAGACAAATCTATGAAACATATAGCAGTCTACTGTGTATGCTTTTTCTATGGATGGCTGTGCATATTAAGGCCATTTCTCACATGACACAGACACAAACCTGATTTGCCTCTGAGTATACATTAAGAAGGTGCTGCAACCAGTCAGAAGTGTGCCTTGACAAGCATACTTGTATGATACATGTCTTTGTTTATAAGCCTATGTTTGCTGCATTTATACTCTTAGCTTTTCAGGTATATATCTTATTGTATACCTGATTGAGAGTCTATTGTTTGATTGGGAGCCAACAAGATGCCTATGGGAGAGACACGTAGCTGTCACTGGCAGCCCTAAATCTCCCTGGTAACGTCTACTAAAGAAATGCGGCATGAGAGAATCATGCTCAGGGCCTTCCTGTGTCCACTGAACTTCATTGGTTACTGGGGAAAGGGGAAGACTCTCACTGTGACTTTTAGCAGACACTACTAGAGAGATGCAGAGAGGAGTTAAGAGGTTGCTGCTCTGTACATCACTCGTAAAGTCTAATTTGGCTCTGCAGTGGCCCTTAAAAGATGGATTAGTCTATTTGCAATCATGTTATAGGGAACTGGATTTAGGCCTATTTAGCCATGCCAATGGGAAATCTTAATTGAAATACTATGGTTTAACTGGATTATGGATTATTGTTTATTTTATTTATTTATTCAATTTCTAGACAACCCTTCCAGAAATGGTTCAGGGCAGTTTACACAGAGAAATAACAAATAAATAAAATTGTTGAAAAGACCCTCCTGTGTTTGACCTCAAAATGAATGAGTGAGCTTGATAGAGGAGGAATTTGTTGTTCTTTTTCCCCCTTTCAATCACCACCTCCTCCTCTTCTATGTAGCCTCAGAATGTTGCTTGCTATGCCCTTAAACCACATTAGAAACTCCTTTTAAAAAGCTCTGCCTCTTCTTATGTTATTAAAGTCTCTTCACATTTGCATTCACTTCTGTAAGAGCGTACCTTCAGTATCATGTCCCCCGGCAGTAATCTTCCATCCCTGGCAATGACTCCATCTCGATATATGTGCTGTATAATTATATGAACCAATGGTGTTTCACTGCCGCCCACAATCCTAATGGCAAGGCTTTCATTGGGATCACTACGGCTGATCTTAATGCTGGTAATTTCGCCATCTGGGATGAGGTGATATAACCTTGGGAAGACTGAAATGCACACAGAACAGGCCTTAATTTGGAATTTAGATTTTTTTTTAAACCTTCAATGCAAAATATGCAGATTTTTCACAAATAGGTTTTAACAGATTTGCTATATGTTAAAATGGAGAGAGATTACATCCCTGCTGGTTCATGGCGATGGAAGGATTTTTTTGTTTAAAGCCAAATAATGCAAGCGAATCTTTATCTTTTTGAAATCAGTTCTTTTCTCCGTCATCTCTTTTTATATAAAGCAACTTGCTCTGTCAGACTAATGATTCAACAGTACATAGCACAAGCATGAATGACCTCTACCATTACCAATTATTTATGCAGAGGATAAAGATTTAAAGAAAAGCTGCTGCAGCTTCTGTGAGAATGCCTTAGAGAACAAAAAATAATATTCACTAAGGACCCAATCCTACAATCACATTTAGGCTAAACCTCTTCTCTGTTTAGTGATGGACAGCCAACCACCACAGTAGAAAGGCGACACTCAGAGTGAGGGCAAGATGTCATACAAGTTAGGAGAAACTGCTGGACTAAATGCCTGTCATTTCTAGAAATCTCAGTGAGTCCACAGGGCTGCATCAAGGATTGCTTGCAACTCTAGATGAAGCATTCCCCAGGCAAGCTGATTGTGTCCTTAGACATATTAAAGTACAGAAGTGCATTCTGAGTTTCTATAGGAAACTGGCCACATCATAAACAGCAGTACAACAGTCCACATTCATACATTGCTTCTATGGTGAGCAGGCAGGCACCAACTGAATTGTGCCAGGTGCCTGCCTGGTCCTGCTGTATAGATAAACTCATTCTAGGAGCAGTGTCAGCTCCTGACATTTTGCTGCATGAAGCAGGGCACCAAATGGCACCCCTCTTTCCCCTCCCCTTTCTTTTTTCTACTTTAATCACACTCCCAGTTCCTTCCACCCTTCAAATCTCTCCCCCTCCCTCCCTTCCTCTTCTATTAAGAAGAGGAAAAGCACACTGGTGCCATTTCACTTTCATCCCCCTTCGGGCCAGGGTTGCAAACCCTCCAGGACTGGCCTGGTATCTCCAGAAATATTGGCGTAAGAAATATTTTTATGATTGCTAGGCTAGAAGAGGCCTCAATTACAAAAGTCCTATTTTCATTATTTAACTTTATTTATTTAACTACTTTATTTAACTACTTTTTGAAGCATCAAAATAAATGCAAAAACTCTACCTGAGAATTTCCTGCTGAGATAAATAAATCCTCTCTACCTTGTCTACGAAGGGCCGACTGGGAGCAAAACCCACCACTTTTGTTACCAAGCTTTTTTTCTGTCTTTCTTTTAAATAAACCTTATCACTTGGTTAGACCAACCTGCTTACAATTGTACTGTATTTCTGTGCCATGATAGGGTGGAGGACTTTTATTTCAATTCATTTTCTGGGCACCTTTTCCCATTAGGTCATTTATTATATTATAAATGTTTATATACCACTTCTCAACAAAAAAAAGTTTTCAAAGCAGTTTACATAGCAAACAAAAGTCTGAAAAGCTATCTTCAGACTTGGGGCCCGCTTTTGAAAACAATCTGCAATATGCAACTCACTTTCACCTTATGTATCACATTTCCTTTTTATATCAGGGGACCAAACATACCTTCTATCTGTCTTTATAACTTTATCTTTGTTTACACACACCCCTTTCTTGTACCCTTTTACTTTCTTTCACCTTAAAATGTAAACAGAAGAAGAAGAAAACGGTGGTGCAATACACTTTAGATTACAGCACAACTTGGTTGGGGATCGTGACCCACCAGGACAAATCCAATGTCATTGGCTAACTTCATGGCTGAGAGCACTCGTGGCCTTGCAAAAGTCCTGCAATTTTGTCAGGGACCACTTGTCAATTTTAAGTTCCACTGTTTTGACAATTAGCTTCACCCTACTCCTATCCTTTCCTATTTCAAAGTACTGACAATTAAACTACAGTTATAATAGTACTGGAGTTCTATCTAGCTTTCAGCTACTGATAAAAACTTCATAGGACAGTTCAGACAATACTTTGCCTAACTGACCAGCTCCATATGATTAAGATGTGAGCACACTGTGAGCACATATTTCTCCTCATCCCAGTGCTCTGATCCTGAATCAGATGTGCACTCAGGGACTGCTCGTGTCTTAAAACACATGGGGTGGGCCAGTCAAATGAGGTATCATCTGAACCAACCCCAAGTATATTAATAGAAGCAAACACTGCAACATCAGATTTAATATTTCTATTACCTGCCTCCTAGAGCCATTATGAAGAAGCCAACTTGTATTTGCCATAGTGTAGCAGATTTGTACACTGCCCAGAGAGGGAAGTTTGGGGCAGTTTACAAATTAGATAGATAGATAGATAGATAGATAGATTAGACAGAATAAAATAGTGAGTACACTCAACAGAGGACTGTAGGCAATTCTGAGTCTCTGATGAATGTATCACTATGATAACTGTTTGCACACAAGTTCCTCACATTCACAGCATATTCACAGTTGAAATCGGAGGACACTGACAACTATTTCAGGGTAGTCATTTTTATAGTTGAATACAAAAATATACCGACATGACTCACCTGATCCAGTAGCTACAAATCTCACTTTATGTGAGACCTAAGCCACATTCTACATGCCATTCAAAACAACCTTGCTTTCCTGTCTCTGGTGTTCTAATTCCTTTTATTAGCTGTTTTCCATGCCATTTTAAAAAGTTTTCCAGGAAAGGAAAACCCTGACTGTAGCATACCTTTCTTTGCCCCCTTAAACTTCCATTTCTTACATATCGATGAACTGCTGACTCTAGAAAGAAGTATGCTTTGGGTCTTGCTTTGGCCGATTCTGCTTTGTGATTCTTCTGTGTACTTTTGTGACTGGGGTACGAGGAGTAGTATGGGACACACTGGATCTGTCAATAATCATAAAACATTATCTGCCTACAGAAATATCTGGTGTTTGGTTTCTGAATAATTACTTACTTGTTTTGTGTGCAATTCTCATTAACATTGCCAGTGATACTGTTACAATGGCAAACAACACAGGAAAGAACCATCAGCTCAGTTTAGCACAATTCTTCTCAACTGGAAGAATTTAGGACAACACTAAAAATGTGTCTTGAATTATTATACTCATGGGAATTTTTCTGAGATTTGACAGCAGGTTTAATAACTTCTTAATATTTGTATAGGTTTTATACAAGTAAACCAACCTGAGCCAGCGTGGTGTAGTGGTTAGAGTGCTGGACTAGGACCGGGGAGACCCGAGTTCAAATCCCCACTCAGCCATGATACTAGCTGGGTGACTCTGGGCCAGTCACTTCTCTCTCAGCCTAACCTACTTCACAGGGTTGTTGTGAAAGAGAAACTTACGTATGTAGTACACCACTCTGGGCTCCTTGGAGGAAGAGCGGGATATAAATGTAAAATAATAATACTATATAGTGGAGAGCTGATAGATCAATGTTGCCTTGCATATTTTGTATGTATGAGGTCTCTGCCTGGTTCAATTTCCTGTATCTCCAGTTAAAAGATCTCAGGGCTGGGAGAGCTAGAACTGAGATCAGTTGCTGGAGCTGGAGCTTGAAAAGCAATAGCAAAAAGTATTGCTCAGTTAACCAAGCAAGGGAAGGTGTCCAGGCTACTAGTATTTATATCAGGCCTGGCCAATCCAGAGGTTTCATACTGACAACCAACTGGAAGTGCTAAGGTTGCACACTCCTGTTCTTAGTTTTATCTGCCTGAAGAGGTCTCTGAGTACTGAGAACACACTTACTTCCAAATAGCTCAAGAACTTCAGGATACAAGGTCCCATGTTCCAGCCCTCAGAAACGTTTAAGAAAAGCTATTAATTCAGGGAGTAACTCTAGACAAGTAAAACTATTGGCTGGCCAATGGCTGTAATAAAATTGACTGACTGGCTGACTGACTATTAATTTCACTGATTGCTAAAGCATGGTTAGACAACTTCTAGGTCAACTTCCTTCTGAATTCAAGGGGAGGAGGGAAAACTAGCAGAAGCAGTGAGGTAAAAAGCCAGGCCTAAACCCCTCCTATACTCTACCAAAGAAAACCACAGGGCTCTGTAGGTGCCTGGAGTCAAAATCAACGTAGCGGCACACTTTACCTTTACCGTACATACAAGCAGCTGTGTTAATTTAGTACATGCATTGATGTTATTGTCACTCACATTTACCTGTGCAAGCTTTTGTTTTGTTACTGTATTTGCCTATGGACTTTGTATCATTACAGTGGCAAGAAAACACTTTATACATTTACATATTCTTTAGTGAAGCAGTTTCCTCTGAAGGATTGTACCATTTTCAATTAATTTCTTATATATCTTTTCAAAATTGGCTTGGGTAGAACTACTTAGATGTGATTTTTACAAAGTTAAAAATACCTCCATGAATTTGAGTGAGATCCTATTTAGCTGGGTCACTAATCACATTTCCCTTTTCTCTGCTCCTCTTTCTGCTTTGCGTAGGCAAACTACATCAACGACTTATCCTAAACAGTGGAAATCCTACCAGATTTCTTCAGTTATCTAGCTATTTATGCTCTGCTTATCACCAAGTCATCTGTCTGCTCCATCCAGATTGCTACTAGCAGAGTTTTGCCATATTTGGACAGCAAACTCCAACCCAGAATCAAAACTGTCTCCACAGGCCTGGCTAATTAGGATTTTGACCAATCTCTAGCATAAATTATCTGTTGTGTTATGTTTTTGGTTCTTATGTTTCATTTACCTTTTTGTCCATTATAAGTCATCCCCCTAGGCTTCATATGCAGGAACCTGAAACTCTCAGTAAACAGTTGTGTGTTTGGGTTTTTTAAAAAAGTCATTCACACTTTCTGTTATGAAATACATGTCGTGTTTATACCGTCTCTAGTCAGTGAACAGAGCTGGGTTGCTGGGTGTTTTTTTTACTCATTTTACTCTGCATCAAATCCCAATTCCTCTCATCAAAATGAAGTATTCAGAATTTATGTTGGGAAATGCAGAGGGTAAGGACAAATATGTTATATGCTCCAACCTTAACACAGGGCGCTTTCAAGATTAACCCTTACCACAATGTCACTACGGATCTGCAAAGTGTGCTTCCATATTGCCTGTGTATCGACATCTCTCTGCGCTTGTCAGCAAGGTGCCGTTCACATTTCCAATGCCTTGTTATATCCTTGCATTTTAGTCCTACAATGTTGTTAAAAAATAGCTGTATTTTGCCATTTTTGGGAGTTTTGGGCAAACTAGAAAAGACTGCTCCCCCTGCTGGTGGATTTGCACAACACCCTTTAATTACGTTGTGCAAATCCATAAAACGCAAATCCACATTTAATTCGATTCTGCCAAGCCAAAGCATTCTGAGGGGTTTTTAGCTGTAATCTGGAAAGCGTCCCATAGATGTTGGAGATGCAGCTCCTGATGGCATTGACTCTTAGCACCTCAAACCCTATTGACCACTAAGGGCACGACGGGTAGACAGCCAGTAAGGGCATTCCCCTTCTGACCATGCTTTCTCTACTCTGATTTCCCTGATGCTTTCTCTGTTCTGATAGTCTCAGGTTTCATTCTCTCACCTGAGAGAGAGACTTCCATCGTCTCCCTTCCCTTCTTCCCATATGTAGCTAGCAATGAGGAATGATAGGTCTCATCTATCTCCCTGATGAATTTCCTAAATAAACCACTTTATTTGAAACTTTAACTCCATGTCTCCAAACAATATTAATTAGCAGTGTTCCCTTACCTGTGCACTTCTGCTGTAGCTGAGGCAGATAAAGAAATCTCCCCTCCTGAGCTCTCTATCATAGGGATGGTTTCACAAAGGGCCATTCCATCCCAACACCTAAAAGTCAGGCATTGGGAACTCATGATCTTTTGATGCCATTAGTGTTTTGATCCCACAAGAAAAGGCTCATTCAAGCATTTCAGTTCCACTAGAAAAGGCTTTTTTGAATAGCACTGATTATGTTCTAAATAATAATTCTACTTTCTGCCACAATAACAAATTTGCATGAGCTTAATAATAGTAAATGTGATGCCCATGGCAAATTAATGACAACTTGACTACTGCAATGTGCTCTATGTGGGGCTGCCTTTGTACATAGTCCGGAAACTGCAGTTATTCTAGAATGCGGCAGCCAGGTTGGTCTCTGGGTCATCTCAGAGAGACCATATCACTCCTATCTTAAAAGATCTACACTGGCTGCCGATAAGTTTCTGGGCAAAGTACAAGGTTTTGGTTATAACCTATAAAGCCCTAAACAGCTTGGACCCTGGGTATTTAAGAGAACGTCATCTTTGCTATGAACCACACCCATTGAGATCATCTGGAGAGCTCCGTCTGCAGTTGCCACTAGCTCATCTGGTGGCTACTCGTGGATGAGCCTTCTCCATTGCTGCTCCAAGGCTTTGGAACACAGTTCCTGCTGAAATAAGAGCCTCCCCACCTCTTACAACTTTTTAAAAGGCAGTTAAGCCAGCGTGGTGTAGTGGTTTGAGTGCTGGACTAGGACCGGGGAGACCCAAGTTCAAATCCCCATTCAGCCATGAGACTTGCTGGGTGACTCTGAGCCAGTCACTTCTCTCTCAGCCTACTTCACAGGGTTGTTGTGAGGAGAAACTCAAGTATGTAGTACACCGCTCTGGGCTCCTTGGAGGAAGAGCGAGATATAAATGTAAAAATAAATAAATAAACATTTGTTCTCCCAGGCTTTTAATTAGATATTGTTTTCATTGTGTTTTAATAGTTTTAACTTTTAAAATCGTAATTGTTGAAATGTGTCAATCTTTTTATTGGTTGTTTTTATTGTTTTGTAAACCGCCCAGAGAACTTGTGTTTTGGGCAGTATAAAAATAAGTTAAATAAATAAAGAAATAAATTCTTTCAAGGAGACCACTGCAAATCAGGAAAGATCACAAAAGTGGTGTGGCATAGCAGTGATGAAACTAGGAGTGGCCCATACAGGTGGGGCAGGGGGGCAGTACATGAATGACAGGTGTGGCTTCCTACTCTCCTCTCCCTGATCCAACCAACTCGTGGCACCTGCCACCACCATGTGAGTCGCAGGCATGCAGGTGGATTATTTGCCTGGTTCCCCAACTGGGCAAATAACCAGCTCATGCACCTAAGGTTAACGAGCTGGCAGGCAAAACAAGGCAGAGTGAGGTGGTTGGGGCCAGAAAAGGAGAGTGGGAATGAGCTGCACCTGCAACTCATTTGTTGCTCCCCTGCCGCACCTGTATGTGTTGAAACATAGCTAACACTGGAAGGATAAGAATCCATCCTGGCAGTATAGATCCCTCAGAAATGTGTACTCCATTAATTGTCCATCCCACCAGATTTTAGTAGGGATACAGTGGGTGAAGTGCAGCATAATGGAGGAGAATGGAAGCAAAACAGACACAAAGTTAAGAAGGAAAAGGATATTCCTATAATTCTCTCTCATAAATTTGCAGACTGACTATTGGTAAAACAAGCATTCAGCTACTTCTTAAATATGTTTGAGGTGGCTTAAGAAGCATTAAACTGCTACTTGTTCCCTGGTGGCCTCTCCCTTCTCTGTCTTTCTATGTAGGCCTTGATACAGGGACAAACCTGGATCTTTTAAAATCTCACTTTGACTAAATGTTTACTGTCAGGGGACATACGTCTAGACATAAATTGAAGCTAAGCTGACAGATACCGAAACGAAAGTTACAATAATACTGGCAGTTAAACCGTATGAACTGCAGCTGACCTCAGAGAAAGTATGAAGTAGGAAATATAATTTTAGCAACAGCCAGCTCTTGAACCTTGACAGGATTAAATGAATACCAATTTTGATGGATCAAGATGATTCTAGAAACTAGATGGTAACAGCTGCAACCAACAGGAATTTGAACTTTGCTTAACTGTTGTTTTCTCCAAACCTCAACTCTTCTGATATCGAAGTCTGCAACCTAAAGCCATAGTCTTTGATCACAGTGGAGCTATAATGGGGCCCAGACCTAAGCAGCCATTTCCCCCCAAATACCAACTGTCCAAAATGTATAATTTAAATTTTACTTCATGTATAGACCTGAGAAAAGCCCTGGTTTTAATTTTTAACCACTCAGATTGCTGCTAAGAAATGCACCCCATTTCTTAGCATGTATGCCAGAACATCTCTCTGTGATGTTGGCATAATGTTGATATAAGCCTTAGAATCAGGGAGTAAGATAAGAGAGCTGTTCTCATGACCATTAACTGGATTGAACAAATATCCTACCCAGCTTCGGGAACTGTGTGCGCTCCCGATTTTTTGTGTGCAAGTTAAAAGCAAGGTTGGAAAAGGGGAAAGTGATTGTGTTGGAGGCAGAAGCGGGTTCTAATGGCATCGTCCTACCCAGCCTATTATCAAGGTGGGAGAAATGCTGTTGGAACTTGCACCTGCCTCCCACTTTACTCTCCTCTGACCTAGCTCACACAGCTCCTGAAGCAGGGTAGGATGCTTGTCCTGCCCAGGTAATGATTGTGAGAACAGCCCTAAGGAAAGGAAAGAAAGATGAGTAGCGCCTGCTCTCTGTATGCCTAAGTATGTATGGGTGAATGGGCTAAATATTTTGTGATGGAATAAAATGCATTCCCTCAGTTTTTGTCAGCCCACATGGATGAAGAATTGCTTTCATTTCTCCCATTAAAAAGAAATAAAATTATCATACAGTATGCAAAACTCAAAGTGGCTTGATCAACATTCCCAACCAATGGCACAATCCACTGGGAAGTTCTCTTGTGTACTGTATTAATTTCTGTGCATCATGTTGTATAGATGACCCACCCAATGCATAGTGTTCTAAGTGAAGGAGAGGGTGAATACTCTGCTTAAGTATTACACCATGAATGCTTCCATTTTGTGCATTCTGTTTTTGGAGGATTCCTATGCAATTCCCCATAAAATATATTTTCCATTTTGGGGTACTCTTTGCAGGTTAAAACTAAATAATAAAGTTTTACAAATATATAGTTTTTATATTTGTTTTTAATTGTTTTAAGGTTTTCATTTTTAATCAGTTTTATGTTTTACACTGCTCAGAGCTGTCTCTGGGCAGTTTACAACAACATAAAACTGATTAAAAATTGTTTGTGGTCTACAAACTAGATAGATAGATAGATAGATAGATAGATAGATAGATAGATACGGTGAAATGAAATGAAATGAAATAAATATAAATAAATCTAGAATAATTGTATTTAATTGTCAAAGAAATGGTATTATAGATATATAAACAGAAAAATTATTACCTTCCTCTGAAGCAACCATATTTTCAATATTCTCTTGTTCCCGTTCAGTATGGTTTGCTACAGCACTGCCACTTTTTGTCCTTCGAAGAACACTGAAAGCTCTGTTTATTTTTTTAAAAGACCTGCTTCTTATAGTTGAACGTTCAAAATGTCGAGCTGTGGCAGAAAGAAGGAGAGAGAGCAAGTTTTAAAAGGGATAGGATGAAGTAGGTTTGGACCATAGAATCAATAGACTGGTTCTCATGATGGTAAACTGGGCAGGACAGTGTGGTATTTTTGGTTAATCCATTCCTTGATCTAGACCAGCTTTTGAATGATGCTTTAGTTACTTTTATTCCAGTCCTGGAGTAGAGGCTAACAAACAGCCAGCAGCAAGAGCACTGAAGGCAGATTGCACTTGCCTCTCTGTAAATAATATATATCTCATTAAACCATTAATATTCATGATTCAACTCCACTGTCTTGTCCTTGCATACCACAACGCTTTCCTCTGGATTCTACAGACAGTTTTGAGAGTTCTGCACTTTGGGAAGTGACTGTGTGGGAGGTGAGCACAGGCTCTGACAGCATTTCCTCCACCCTTGATCATATGCTGGGGAGAAGTGCGGGGTAGTCCTGTGCAGTTTACCAGCATGAGAAGCAGCCAAGAAGGAGCTACTAAATGACGGAGATAATGCTGAAATAAACAAATCTTACTTCAGCATTACGTATGGCCTCTCATGTTGTAAGGTAAAGTGTGCTGTCAAGTCGATTTCGACTCCTGGAGCACACAGAGCCCTGTAGTTTTCTTTGGTAGAATACAGGAGGGGTTTACCATTACCTCCACCCACGCAGTATGATATAAGGCCTTTCAGCATCTTCCTCTATCACTGCTGCCCGATATAGTACCAACGGGGATTTGAACCAGTAACCTTCTGCTTGTTAGTCATGCATTTCCCTGCCACGCCACTTAAGGTGTTCTCGTGTTGTACTTAACCCCAAATGGACCTGCAGGCCTGGTGGGCCACTGTGGGAAACAGGATGCTGGACTGGATGGGCCTTGGGCCTGATCCAGCACAGCTGTTCTTATGAATACATTGTTAACAAGAAACATTCTGCACTGGCACCATGGAATGTCATTCCAATCAATATGGTCAATTATGAGTATGATGGAAGCATTTATCAGAGTGCTAATGTCAAAGCTAAAGTCATAGCATGGGTTATTTTAAAATAATTGAGAGAAATGATACATTCTGTGCTAGAAGCTATGATTGCTTCCCCTGGATGTATTGCAAAAACCTCTTTATCACTTTGTTTCAGAGCACTGGTTCTAAAACATAATGTGTCATGGCTCAAGGCTCAGAACTCCTGCTACTAGAGGAAGTGACTGATGACACGGAGGATGGAGAAAACCAAGTTCTGGAACCATACCAGGAGAGAACCTTAGAAGTAACTGCCACATCAGACTTCTCTGGAACGGGAGCTCTCAGGGCCAATGATGCCTCCAACCTAGGTTTCTGAGGAGGTAGCCTTGCCTCCCTCCTATGATTCACAAGTTTGCCCTTTTGCCCAAGTAGTTTCCCTCTGAAGAGGTAGCGTTTGGGACACTCACCTTACTGTAGGACTATTGGGCTACAGACTATTGCTGGAGCAACAATTCATGCTCTCTGCTTCTGTCAGGATCCACCAAGACTCCATTGTGGAGGGCACCCTCTTGGAAGTAGGGATGTGCACAGAACTGGCGGGGGCCAGTTCAAAGGCGGGGGGACACCTTTAAGGATGGGGAGGATGCACTCCCCCCCACACCATGTTTCCCCTACTGGCGCTCCCTTGAAAAATGGACCGGTGGGGCGGCAGTGTACCCCACTCTTCGGTCCAGAAGTGACCAGAAGTAGCGTGTGCATGTGCGCACACTGTGCTTGTATGCGCGCACACCGACATGTGCATGTACGCTACTTCCGGTCACTTCCAGACCAAAGAGGAGATGGGGCGGCAGGGAGGTATGCTGCCATCCCACTGGTCTGGTTTTCATAGGAGCGCCAATGGGTGAAATGAGGCGGGGGGTGGTAAGTGCACCCTTCCCCGTCCTTAGAGGTGTCCCCGCCCCCGTGTACGAACCTGTTTGAATACAGGGTTCTGAACCTGTTCATCACTCTACGAATAGGACGCTGAACAAGTTTGTGCACATCTGTACTAGGAGGAGGAGGAGGTGTATGCCCCAGCTGAAACCCCTGACCAAACGCAACGCCCCCAGATCCAACAGATCCTATGCAACCAGTGTTTGTTGCTTTTCCTTCCATCATGCCCTTAGTGGAGTCCTGGAGTTCTGGGGACTCAGATTCCCCAGTGAGGCTCCTATCCTATCCCCAAACCCCCTTTATCAACCCTGGGACTCCAAGAACAGAGGGAGTGCCATGCCAGGGCCAAACTACACTAGATGCAAAGTGCTCACCTGGCTGCCTAGGGCCTTCATTCCTATGGGTCTACTCAGGAGGAGGAGGAGGCCAGCTCTGGCTCCTGCACTGGATCAGGACCAGCCTGAACTGCAGGAAGGGATGGGGTTCCTATATAAACCCTCTGTTTGCAGCCAGCCTTTTCTAGTCCAAATATTATGTATGGTGTGGGGAAGGTTTTCTTCCTCTCTCACAATGCTAGAACTGGGGCTCATCTAGTGAAACTCATTAGCAGGAGATTTAAGATGGATAAAAGGAAGTACTTCTTCACACATCACACACTTAATCTATAGAATTCACTGCCACAGAATGTAGTGAATGCCACTTACTTAGATAACTTTAAAAGCAAATTAGATGGCCAGCTACATCCAGATTCATAGGCAATATGCTTCTGAATACCAGTTGCAGGAGAACAATGGCAGGAGAAGAAGTATGTTTTCATCTCCTACTTATGGGTTCCCCAGAAGAATCTGGTTGGCCTCTGTGGGAAATAAGTGTTGGAGCTAGGACCCTGGCAGCATCAGCTCTCAACTGCAATGTCTCATAGTGACCACTGGGGTTTTTTTAGGGTCATGGATAAAAGAGCTGGACTCGTCCCCTCTTTGTTCTTCCAGTGTTAGTCTCCATTTTGTCTCTCCAGAGATGGCTGTTTGTTTTGATCTCTCTCTTCAGCCATGAGCTACAGCTGAAATAAAATGCAGGCTTTTCTACATTTGTTTGTAACCTTTTCTTTAAATAAGTCCTTGTAGTTCTTCAATACTATAATACAATAATTGTCTGAAGACCTCTTGCTTTTCTGCTTTCTCACCAAACTGGGTTTGCTTTGCTATTTGGGGACTGAACTGCCATTCTTCCCTTACAATAAGATGCTGGATTAGATATCGCTCGGCCTGATTCAGCAGGGCTCTCTTTATGTTCTTAACTTGAATAAACAAACATACAGCAAGTGCATGTATAGGGAAGCCAGAAAAGACACACATCTTTACAACACTGGAAATAACAGATAAGGCACATGTCTTGGAAAGTGTGTGGACCTTCTGTGCAATTTGTGAGTCTCATTACCCACATCGTACCACTCCAACAAAACGTTACCAAGACATATGCTTCTGGTCATTTCCTGGAGATTGCTCCAGCAAGTAAAGAATTGCAATGTGGTTTGTTTGTGGCCAGATCTGACCACATATAATAAATTCTGAAATTTACATGTTTGCCTTCTGTATCAATTCCCTGCCCTCTTTGATTTCAGGACCATTGGTAGCACTCTTCCTACATTCAAAATAAGATCTGAACAGTCCTCCCTATTCTTACTTTGTACTTCATGAGGTATGAAGCTGATTTAGAAATATCCCAACTCTGGCTAACAGATGATTACAGGCCCCATAAGATTATTAGCAGGACCCCCACAGATTATTACATTTAACTTCACAGCTCATCTTTATTTTGTCAGCTGCTCATCAAGATGTCAACTTTTATTCCAAACTACGAGCAGATGTTAAGCAGGTTTTTCTCCTCTCAAAAACAGTAAAACATGATTTCTGACATGCCTAGGCTTCTACTGTCCTAACTTAACTGGGACAGTCCCTATTTTCTAGAATCTTTACCTGGTAAATCACTCTCCTTCATGTGAGTTGCTAGAGCTGTCGTTCTTCTGGATTTACCTCCCTCCCCAGACTCTCTAGAAATGAAATCTCTAACTGGGTCATGGGTGCTTAGAAGCACAACTGTAAATTGATGCACAACACTATGCAGTGCAGAGTATACAGCAACTGGAATCTAATCTTCAGCAATGTGTTACAGTTGGTGGTGGGCTTGGGCAGTATGAGGATTGGAATGAGGATTGATTATTACAAGTGACTCCCTATTTTCACCTGTAAAATATTAGCAGGTATGGATTTGGCTCATTTGCTTTGGTAATTTGGAACAATGTACTCTACACGCATTTGATTACCTGCTTTCCATTTATGGCATGCTTGTAGTTAGATTTGTATGCCAAGTCTCCCACTTTAGTTGGCTACACTCCCTACACTAGGGATGTGCACAAAACTCAATTCAGACACCGAATCGCAACACATCCTTTTAATACAGAGGGATTACACATCCCCGTTGACATGGAGGAGAGCAGATCCATACCTGCTCCTCCGCTGCTCGCTGCCACTTCCTTAATCACACCCCCCCAACTCTCATCTTGTGCCAGCAGTGCTCTCCCCCAGCTGCCCCTGTGTGACACCAACATGCACATGGCCTCCGCACATGTAGAGAGCACCACCGGTGCTGGCAGTGGGGGGGGGGCAGCGATTAAGGAAGTGGCATTGAGCAACTGAGGAGCAGGTATGGATCTGCTCCCCTCCATGTTAAAGGGATGTGCTGCTATTCGGCATCCAAATAGCATTTTGTGCACAACCCTACCCTACACATCCACAAGCATTACCTTATTTTCCATTGGAGAAATGCTGGAGAGTATGGACATGTAAGTAGGAGGGAGGGAGTCATTTAGAGAGGAGTGACCAGAATCTGAGATGTTTCCCAGTGGTTCTTACTTCTAGTTTGATTGCTCCTGTTGAGATCTGCAGAGCTGGCTCCTGGCTGGCAGTCCTCTGAGGTGCTGCTGAAGGCTGGATTAATTAGGCCTGGCTCATCTGTCATTAAGGCTATAGTGGCGGCAGCAGAAAGCTCAGGGCCAAGAGCTGCTACAGTTAAAGCAGCATTACAGTCAGAAGATCCATCCTGTGAACGTCGCTTTCGCTCCTTGGTAAGGCCATAATGAGATGCTCCTTTACATCTAAAGATAAAGCAGGCAAGAAGAGAGAAAAAGATGGATATATTGTTAAAACTATTTAGGTCTGCTTAAAACAGAATGCCACCAAGCCTGGAGTCAGACAACAGATATTTTTTCAGTCTTAAACTTTGCAAAATGCATTTTAACCAGAGGCAACGATAGACAAAAGTGAATGCCTGCACCACAAGCCACAATGGATGTCTTACAACCTTCAATTCTCTAAACAAACTATTGCCTGTCCCTAGACTAAGTAAGAGGCCCAGCACTTAGAATTAATTCATTTTATTGAAGAATGGATTATACTAGACACCGAACACTATGAAATGATGCCAAGGATGCCATGTTTCCCCATAATTAAAGAGGAGGGGGAGGGACAACAACATCTCATAATGATGGATTAAATTATTAACACAAATGAAAAGCCTGCTTTTGGTAAATAAACCATTCTAGCAACACAGCCCCATTTGTAGCTGCAGTTCCACTGCATAGGAAACAGAGAGACAAGCCTGGCAGGTGACTGATCAAAACAAAGGACGGAGTCTATAATCAGTTCTTTGTTTTGGGCTAATGAAAGAGGGCAGTGTGAGGCACGAAAGCTTGTTTGTGTCAGCTTATGTTTGAGGAAAAGAAAAAGTCACACATCCAGGAGGCTGATGAGTTCTGCACCATGACAAACACTGTCTGTCATAGCAGCCGGTCACTTCAGGAGTGCAATTGCAGCTGCCGTCCAGATTCAGTATTCCCACTGCCTTTGTAAAAGAAGCTCCCAGAAGAGATCTGAAATAGGCCTCTCTTGTTGCTCCACCTATTGTTAGCCAGAGCCGAGATGCTTCAGACATGCTCAGGTTTAGACCTACTAACAAAGGCCCCTCCCATATAGTTCCCTCCTCCCTAGTCAATTCAGACACCCATTTGCATGCTCCTGGCTGACTCAGTTAGCAAAGAGGCAGGCAATGCAGTGGTGCCATTTATTGAGGGCACGGAGAACAGTACATCCTCCCTAGTGATAATCACATGCATTATTCCTCAGGATCCCCTATACATCTGAATATTATGAGCTATAAAAAGTAAACAGAATAAATGATCTTAAAATTCACTTCTCAGGGTCTGGTTTTTGTTTTTAGTTTTTGCAATTTAATTTTGAATATACCCAAATGCAGCCCATAGATGCTTTGTTGTTAATCTTGTTTCCCTCCACAGTATCCCTGAAGAGAATCACAGGCTAGCATACTAGAGTTGGTCCCTCTTAATGTTGCTCATGTCTCACTACCTCTAGCTCTTATTTAAGACACTGGCCTCTTCTAGGCATTTTAGTGAAACAGAAACATTGCTCCTCCACTTCAAGCTGCAAACAGAACAACTCTGTTTCTGCATATGCAGCTGGGTGTGCAGTTCCCTTTCCCCGCAAGCCCAAATATATATGTAGGGGCTATTTTCAAGTGAACAATGGAAGGGATGATGAAGTGAACTCCCCCCTCCACCAAAAAAGAAATTGAGCCCCCTGTAAAGAGAGATTAAGAGTGGGGGGAAGTGCAGCAATCCCCACTGAACACCCCATCTGGAAGTGTATGCTGTGATCTAGGTGCATCAGACTGAACCTCTGCTCACACACAATGTGGTATGTAGATGATAGGGTGCTGCATTGGATATGAGCAACACCGGTTCAAATAAAAGCTCAAATTGTGGAGGGAAAGGTGGTGGGAGGCCTTAATGAAATCCTTAAGCTCCACCACCAAATTCCCCACAGTTTTAACCGAATAATGACCTCAGTTACCTTCTAAAACAGTAGCTAGTTAGGCCATGACAAAAGGTGATGCTCTTCCTGCCTTCTTGGGTCGGAAGCATTGATTCAAATATCTGTCTAGTCATTACGCTCACCAGATGACCTAGCTTATTCATATGTCACTTCAAGCAGCAAATTACTGGGATATCAGTGGGGCAGCAAGGTGCCCTCTACTGCCTCAACTGCCTCCCTCTACAGTTCTTCACCCCTCACTGCCTTAGCTCGCTCCTGCTCCCCAATGACATTCAGAGCAGCTCTTTGCTGAGTAGGAAAAGCTGCTCTGATGGTCCTCTGGCTCCTCATCCTCTTTCAGGGTGGTGATACTTCCTGCTGCCTGATTCAGCACACACACTGCTACATTCCTCGTGTACCACTGCCAGGCTAGTAATGAAAACAGAAAGGAAGTGGAAATGATGAAAGGGCAATAGAGTAGCGGAGACACTCTACAGAGCCTCTCATGTACGTGCTCTGTAGTAAGGGCAGTAGAGTACAAGAGACTTTCTACAGACCAACTCCAGAAATCGACTGCTCTTTAATAATTCCAATTCCTTCCCCTTTTTATAACTAAAACTGCAGAAGTGCCCATAACTAGCCCTGCAGAGGTAGGCAGGAGCTGCACCTTGAATCAGACAACAATGGCAAGAGTCACAATCCAGAACAAGGAGGAGGAGCCAGAGGTTCATGCACATGCCCAGTGAAGCTTTCAAGGGTCTTTGCACGGAAGGTGAAGAGAAGAGAGCCTTCTCCATACAATCTCATCCTTGCAAGTTTTGCAAAGAATGTGGGGAGAAGAGAGAAGGCTGTCGTCTCTCCTCACACTCGTGATGAGAGAAAAGGAGTCTGCTGGCATTGCAGCCTCCCCTCCTCCCCACTCCTTCTTCATTTTCAAAGCTTGGAAAGGTTGGCTCCAATCCTTGCAGGTCTTTAAAGGGGTTTGGCTCTGCCAGAGGCACAGACAAGATGGCATTTGCCATCTTGCCTCAGGTGCCAAAGTACCGTGCATTACTCCTGTTCACAGGATAGTTGTGAGGATAAAATAAGACAGTCATCTATTGTTATCTAACCTTGAGTGTTGTGTGGGGCTGAGCCGGGCAGAGTGGAATCTGTACTTTGTAAAACGCACACACCAACTTATAATCATGCTCAATGGGAACCAAAGTCACACTATATATTCAGGCAGGGTGATTTCTCCTAAGCTGAGCAGGATAATAAATTCTGGATGAGAGATAGGAGGTACCAGGGTGAAAGCTTCTGAGAAAGGAAGATGTTAAGTTCAGGGATGCACAAGTTGTAATCCACCAAGTCAAACATGAAGGGCCCCAACCAGAGACTTAATAAACCTTTCATTTTTACTACCTACCTGGGACTGTAGGGGGAACTGTCATGACCTAGAAGACCCAAACTTTAGAATTCTAACAAATATTACCCACATGTAAATATAATCATTTTTAATGAGGCTATTCACATGCACGGAGGAAACCGGGCTAAGGGAGCCCAGCCCAGTTTCCCCCATGTGTGTGGGGGATAGCCCACTAATTGTCCCTCTCATTAAATGAGGTTAGCGGAGCGCTCTGCTAACCCCATTTACTTGATCATGAGTCACCATGGTGACTCATGAGGAGAGCCCCCACCGGGTAGCTAAATCAAGCATGCCAGCATGGGGGTCTCCCCAGAATCCCCCGCACAAAGGACTTCAGGGGCACGGTGATCCCCAATACCTGCCACTCCTACCGGCTCTGTAATGGAGCCAGTAATCGTGTGGGCAGCCAATCCAGCCACCCAGGGCAGGCTAGCCGCTTGTGTGTGGGGAGAGTGGGCTTGACCCACTCTTCCCGCCAAACCCCTCCAATAAACCCCTCAAGGATTATTGCTACTTGGGCCTCTTTGACAGATTCCTCTCTTTCACTCCGTGCATGCATGTGAACACACAAGTCTTCACCCTCCAAGAAATGTCTGACAACCATAGTATGAGGAAAAACGAATTGCATCTACAGTATTCAATGAGAGTTACACAATAGCCGTAAAACCAGGTCACTTTGAGGAAATTTCCTGTCACCTATCTCCAGAACCAACCCCATTCTGCCACTGCAATAGTCAAAACAGGCTCCTGGTTGTAATCAATTCTGCTTTTTAATCTGTCTCTAATGGGCCTGCCCTCTTTTCTGTTACTGTTATCTTCTTTTCCTTGCAGCTAAGGTTAATGGATGACTTTCATACATATGCCCTCTAGGAAGGAAATACACAAATAACTACAGTAGTCCTTAACAAGACAAAGTTGCTTTAATGTATGGAACTGCATCATGAAGACTTTTGCCATGCTGATCCCTTTCTGGATTGACTGTCTGCACTCTGTTTTTGTCCAGCCGCATTCCCTCTTTGTCTTTAATGACCAGCCCACACCTTCACTGATCTGCATGAGCTGTTTCCCATCTGCCAAGTTTCCATTTCTCCACTCTGTATAGTACCACTCGTCATGTGCAAACTCTCAATGATCTGGAAAGTGTCAGCACCAGTGCTGGATGTTCCTCGAGGCATCTGTCACTGGCAAAGTGTTTTCACATGTGAAGTGGTACTGCTATCAGGACTCAAGCCAGTAGTTTGTCCTAAATCCAGGACTGAAGGGATGTCAGGGATTCATTCTGTGTGCTACCACCTAGCTATGATTAAAAGGAAGGAGCTGCAAGAACACCACAAGGCAAGTACTCTCTTAACACCAAAAGGCAATACCCTTGACTTCTATAAGGGCTTGTTCATTGGTTTGAGCAATTACAGCCCCTTCCAGATGGTCATTTAGGTTGAACAAATGCATGACAGAGGAAATGGCATGAGTACAGCAGGCTCTGGCTCCAACTGTGTGGATTAATTCAAAACTTGGAGCAGACTTTGTGTAAATGTAGGGCATGTGGTCGAGAACCTTGATTTTTCAGGGTCTCCAATGGTATAGAAAAAGGTTCTATGCATGTGGGCTTCAAACGAACATGGTTAGTTAGAGGGCCTGCTACTCTGAAAATGTCATCTTTTGCTCACTCACTTTCTATGGAGCTTCCACATAATACTGTTTTCTGATCATTGCAGCCTAGGGCTTTCTGTTGTCTTATTTCTTTTTCAGATCTGATTTCTAGAAATATTTTTGAATACAGGTGCAATTGCAGTGCCAGCCTGTCCAGTGCACAATTCACACATCCATCAGAAGAAGCAAAGAGGAAGAGGAGAAGGGCAAAATGAGGACAGGACTGGAAGAGTTCTGCAGGAGGGAATCAATTTCCTAAAGTTTCCCTTTATATGGAAGATTCCACATGAGTGAAGAGGGCACCACCAGGGGCTATACTTTGAGGCCCAGCAGAAGCAACAGCACAAACACTATCTCCGCTCAGCTGCTGCTGCAGAAAGATGCAGCTGAGGTGCAGGTGGCCAGAAACCCTGACTTGATGTATGTGCTGACATTTCAAGTCTGAGGTGCTGGTGACTGGGGACATTTTGGGCAGATCAGTGGGTGCCATTTCCTGCCCTTTCCTTCTACTCACCAGCCTCCAGAACCCTGAAACCAAAGAGGCTGTTGGCAACTTCTCCCCAAACCAGGTTTCATACAGCTATACTGTATGCATTGGGCATAGAAGGGGCATGATAGTAATTTTAAAAATTATTTTTCTTTCCAGTTTTGTACAAAATACATAAATAAAAAGAATGAGGACATAATGGAAACTGAGAATAATTTAATACAGCAGACAGGAGGAAACCAGGAAAGAGTTAAAAGGCCATTTTGAATAGTGTCCGGAGCCCCAGCAGCTGCTTTAAACAATGACAATCAGGAAGAATGTTGCTGATTGAAGGCAGCAATCCTTGACACAATCTCTAGAAAGCAAGTTCCATTCAACCAAATGACATTTGAGTAAACATGATTGCAATCTTGCCTATGCAGTCACGCATTGCATGAGGAATCTATATCTATAATTCTCTAAGGCATACCCGTGGCTAATCCCGTGTATCAGCTCTTGTGAAAGTTCTTGAGCAGAAGCAACTGACTGGGCAGATTCCATAAGCAGATTGGGAGGAGAAGCCTGTGATAGTTAAGGTCAGTTGGAATGCAACTGTTACTGGTCGGAAGATGTTCTTGATTGTAGAGGAGAGGAATATATATATATATATATAAGGATAGTGGGCGAAGAGAGGGGTCATGAGGGAGGGAGGAGCCCCTTCAGGAGAAGGAGGCTGCCATTGTGTGAATTAGATAAGGAAACAAGATGAACAAGATCCGTTAACTCAGGAAGGGGCAGAGAGAGAGAGAAGAAAGGAGGGGAAGAAAGACAGGGGGGAAGAGAGAAGGGAGGGGAAGAAAGGCAGAGGGGAAGAGCAAGTGGAGGAGAAAGAAAGAGAGAAAAATAAGGGAGGGGAAGAGAGAAAGAAGGAAGAGCTAAGGACAGGCCCAAGCCTGTCAGCGGCCTGAGGGCAACGAGTGGCTATGGTGGTGGCGGAAGCAGCAAGGAAGGGCCAAGTCAACCACTGCTGCTTTGGGGGCTACCGAGGCCATTGGCAGAGGGAGGCAGGCAGGCAAGGGATGGGCCTGGGCCTATCAACAGCCTGATGGGAATGAGTGGCCATGGTGGTGGCGGCAGTGAGGAAGGGCCCAGTCAACCGCTGCTGCTGCTCCTGTGGAGAGGAGCAGGAGCAGTGCTCGGGTGAAGGTGGGGAGGTCTCTGGGGATAGGGGGTTGCAGCTTGGCCAATAGGCACCAGCAGCACTGCAGCCGTGACCAAGAGGGGGGAGGGGGATGGAAGCAATGGGATGGAGGAGCAGCAGCAGCAGTGCGGCTCAGGTGAGGGTGGAGAGATCTCTGAGGCAAGGGGTGCTGTGGCAGGGAGTAACCACTAGCAATCAAGTACTAGCACACAGATGCTCTGTGAGGGTTAAGCTAGTATATATTCAGTGCTATGTGGAACTAGAGTTATAATTGATCTTAAAAGTGACAGCATAATATCAGTGCCCTTGCAGTGCTAAATGTTGCTAGTATGGAAAAAGCCGTATTAAAATACAAAACATCTTGCTAACATCCCACTCCTGGCCCACCAAAAATCAGCGGAAATATTAAAGTCTTGCATTGTTTATTGTTGAAAAAATGCTTATGCTTTGCTGAGGCTGCAGAGGGGGAGAGAATCTAAAACACGGAGCAGAGGCAAATAATACTTCTACAGGCACCTATGTCACATAGATGTGATACACATGTGATTTGACCAAGGGGGTATGCTTGCAGATCTTAAGGTCAGATAACTGTGTGATAGGATGGAAAGGGTGAATTCTGGAAGAAGACTAGATTTAAGACTTTAAAAATCAGAACCACCGCCTTCAATTGTTAATAGAAGACTACAAAGAGAAAAACTAAGGCTGTGTTCTCACAACGGCTTTTCTGGCCCCAGAAGTTACCAGGATTGGCAGGTGCACCCAGCAGATGATAAATTTTGCTGCAGTGCAAGACCCACATGATCTTGGTTAGAAGCGCTGGGGGAGTGGAGCAGCCATTGGCCTCCAGGGACCTGCATACAATCATGATGGCCCCCATGCTGCCCCTCACACTGCCCTCACCTAGAAAGCCTTCAGCACATCACCACACACACTCTCATTGGACCCAAGGCCAGAGTGGGTAGCTGAAACAGTGCTAACTGTGTCCGGCCACACTCAGCAATCTGCAGAGAGCCTCAAAACTAATCGGCAAGCCCATGAAGGCAGGATGGCATTCCGAGAGAGCAGCCAGCACTGGAAACCCTTCCCTGCCATGAGGAGATCACCTGGTTTGCAACCTGGGTGACCTGAATTTCACTCTAGTATGGAGGGGAAACAAGTGAGGAAGAAAGGGGATGTCCAGGACTAGACTGACAGGTTGGCTGCGCAATCAGGCAACCCCACCTGAGCCACAGGTTGCATTAGGCAAATGCACACCCGCTAGGACACCTGGACAGCTCTGTCTACAGTGCCCTATGGTGTCTGTTGCTTTACCTATGTGGCCTGTTACTTTACCCGCACTCATAATGGTCAGGTGTGCATCCCAAGAGGGGGAGAGCAGGGAGGGACCTATTCCCACACCTGGCCACTGTGAATGTTACCATTGGCAGGGGGCAAGGGGATAGCATTCCCCTCAGGGACCCCTTGCTCTCCAGCTGGCTAAAAAGGGATGAGTATGCCCACGCATCAACTGCCCCCCCCACACCCCGACCACATTAACTTGGCATCTCTTCCCTGGGCCAGCACCAAGCAATTGGTCCTCGGACTGATTTGCATCATTCCCAGTGCCTCACATGGGGAGTTCAGTTTCTGGATGGGCCGTTGTTCCCCAGCTTCCACTGGTAAAAGACAAACAACAAAGGGGAGTGCTTTCTGATCAAGGGCACCCTTGGGGAAGGGGCATCCAGGGGCCACCTGTGCACTCCTTCCCATCTCTGTTGGTCCGGTCCCTGTTCACATATTGCACAAGCACACACATTCCCTGATTCCTCCCTCAAGTGTGCAAGCAGCATCCCATGGCACTGAACCCACAAGCATTGAACTTGGCAACTGTTGTATGAGCAGGTAAGTCTCCCTGCTGGCATCTGTCAAAGGAGTGAATGGCTGCTGTCCCTGTATTGCTGGCCATGGCATGCGGTGATGTAGCTTGAATGGGTGGGAGTGTGGGAGGGGCATGTCAGGAATGGATGAGGTGCTGTGTTGCCAGGCAGAGTGGAGCAAAGATGTTCTGTCTGTATGACCAGCAGAAAGCTAGACTGTTGTTGGGTGTGGTCTGCTCTGGGTGCAGGTGTCTATGGTGACCACACAAGTGAGGATGTGGAGTGCAGGTATCCAGGATGGGTGAGTGGCGCGGCGTCTCACAATCAGTGGGTCCTAGTTAGGGCGCCTGTGTGGATGCTTAACCAAGATCTGATCCTAGATTAAATATCCCATATATCTCTGCAGAAGTTAGCCGGGATTGCTGTCACACGCAGATTCACATGATCACATCAATGTCAGTCAACCCAGCGGCACCATTCTCCCTGGATTTTGGGGTGGAAGTCCGGTCCCGCACAGTGCCTGGCCCCTCAAATCTTTTCTATTTTGTCCAAGGTGGCTGTAACACATCACCACTGGCTTGCACTGCGCTGGGCAGCCAAGCCAGCCCACAACCCACCCAATCTCCTCCTGGATGCAGCGGTAGCAGTGGGGCTGGTACAGGCGAGCAGCCTGCTGAGTTGACAGCCACTTCCATCTGGCCATACCAGTGTGCACACATGTAACTGCATTGGGCATACTTGAGCAGACAGCCTGAGCCGTGAGGCAGCAGGAGCTACAGTGAGGAGGGTGGGGGGCAAAGCAGCCACTAACTCTGCTGCTTGGAGGCTCTGGTCAGAGCCCCTGGCCCAGGCCAAGCCGCACGCATGGGCTGCGGCAACCACATGTCAGGCAGAGGCAGCTGTGTGTGGAATGAGTGGACAGGGAGATGCAGCAGCACCAGTGTCTGGGCAGGCACACCTACGAGCCAGCCTGCACGTGCTTCCCTCGTTCGCTTGGTTTGCTAACTTGTCACACACACACACACACCACCACCACCACCACCACCACCAAGAGAGAGAACAGCAACAGGTAAACGGAGTGCTGCTTTCCGGGCAGCAGTACTGAGTTTACATGTTACAATGTGGGTTGAGGTCTTGGAGTGGGTAAGGGAGGGTGAGGGGTTCTGGTGAAAGAGACAGAGTGCTGGTACTCCAAGAGGTATCTGGTGCTTCAACTTTTATTGTCAGCGAGACTGCAGAGAGGCAGGGCAGCTTGACAGAAGGACAGCCCACGCAGCCAATTGGGCCGGAGTGAGGGAGGAGCTTCCTGCTCAACTCGAGCTCCGTGGGGATGAAACTGCAGTGCCAGCATTTGGATGTAATGCCTGCACTGCAGAACTGGAGTTTGGAGGTGCCCAAACTCCACTCTGAACCAAAGGTTCAGAGTAGAGTTGGGAGAGGGAAACCATGGTCCCTTCTCGCCTTCAACTCCAGTTTCCTGAATTTGGACCCGGCATCCAAGGAAACTGGAGGTGAAGGGACTACTGGTTTCCTGTTACGTGTGTGTGTGTGTGTGTGTGTGTGTGTGTGTGTGTGTGTGTGTGTAGGGAGATGGTGCTTATCTGGGGGGGGGGGAGTGTTGGAGATGGAGTTCCAGTTCATCGACCTTTTGCACCAACTATCTTAATGACCACTGGGGTTCCCTAGTGAGAGTCTCAGCCCTCTGTCCCAGCTTTCCTCTACTCTATGTCCCTTCCTTTGACTCCCTGTAGTGAGTCATTCAGTCATCTTCCTTTCCTCCTAGAGAGAAGATGGAAACAGCTCTCTCTCCCCCTACCTATTTATAATGTAGCTGGAAGATAGGATAGGTCTTTACTATCCCAAATGTACTTCACCAATAAATCAATGTAGTTTAGACTCTGCAGTGATCACCATGCATGTTACTTAAATAGCTGCAACAATTAAACTCTGCACTCTGTAACTGGAGTGGTAGCTTCCTTGGTGCTTTGCTAAATAATCACAAACCCCAACCAAAAGGCCATAAGTTAGTTCCAGTCTCCAAAATTACCTAGCTGCGTCTCTGAGTCAATCCTATTTGACTGCGATTAACATGGCCATGAGAATCCACCTTAAAAGTTCATTGGCTCATCTACTGTTAAAGTTCACAAGAAAGGTACAGTCTCATTACTTATTAATGAAAAAAATGTTTCTTTTCACCCTTCTTAATAGTTAATAGACCAGCACTGTGCTAAATATATTTACAAGACCCAGTCCTACTAATACACTTAAACATGAGGACTCTAACAATGCTGAGTCAGACAGGGATATGTATACAGCAATATCCACATGTACTCACTTACAGGATCTGTACCACTGATGAGTTAATTTAAAAAACTGCACTTTTCACTTTGAATATTCAGTTCTCATTTCTGAGAGCAGTATTAATTGCTAACACTAGGGACCAAGATGAGAAGATCTATATGACATTTTTCTTATAGAAAATAGCTGCCTTGAATTTGCTGATGGATGGCAAGTTTTAAGATGTGGTTTTCTTGAAGAAGCCTTGGAATTGTGATGTAAGGTGAAAGGCATCTTCTCCCATTTCTACAAGTTAAAAATGAAGCCCATAGTTCAGAAATTGTGAAAGTCAAAGTTTGAAACCAGATTACAAAGAAACTATGATGGCCCTAAGAATCTGCTTTACACATGACAAATTTTCTCTTACATGGATATATCCTGTGTTCAGAAAAGTGTTTGCACAGTGTAGAGTGTGTGTACATAATTCTTTCCTCACAATAATTATGTTAATTTTATTGAAATCTCAGGTCTTCTCTCAAAAATTCTACAGGTTGGGGTTTTTTTTGTTTCTTGTTTTTTTTTAACCTCATCAGTTTCTTCAAAAATTTGGTTTAGGTGCAGCAGGACCTACTGTGGGTCCTACTATTTTTCACTTTACACAGAGTGTGGCAACAATACTAAGATACACAACAACAATGGTGTCTCAAGGTATTGTAGCACCTGAGACAAGGAGCCAAATGCTGCCTTGCCCCATTACCTTGGTGGGGGCCAGCCCCCTTTCAAAACCAACCCTTGCACGCCATTCAAAGTGGCACGGGACCTTGGCATTCAAAGTGGCACAGGAGGGGAGATTTCCAGAAGCCTCCACTTCTCTCTCTGAAAGTTCTTCTTGCAGGCTTGCAAAGAGTGTGAGGAGAGGTGGCCCTTGCAAAGCTCACAAGGATCAGCTCATTCTCAATGAGCTGCTCTGAAAGCGAGGGTGGCAGCCTCTTGCTGCCCAGCTGAGGCACCCGTAATCTGCTGCCTGAGGCAACGGCCTCACCTTGCCTCAAAAAAGGGCTGCCCCTGCACTGCAAGTTTGCCATCACAAATTATGAATGACCACATGACTATTTTGCTGTATGAAAACTGTGAGAAGCCCAAACACACATTTCTCCTTTCAAGCAATTGTTACTCAAACTTGTAATAAAATCTGCCATAGCAACTCTTGTCTTTCAGAGATCACAGTTTCATTTATGCTGATAAAATAGGATTAAGCAAACAAGTTCCTCTCTATACAAACTGAAACATATGGTTAAGTCAAATTAAATGTGAACAAGCTTAATTTCCATATGGCCTTGTCTGGCTTCCAGACAGACAGTTAAGCAGCTACATTTTGCTATTAATGATATCTCTGTCTCTGATACTGTTGTATCTCTGACAGTGCCCATCAGTAATTTCTATTCTTACTTGGGTCAAACATATACTTGGTCTTCAGATGTATTAAAACTCTGCAATAGGAGTACCAGGGGTGTAGCTATAATTGAGTGGATGGGGTCAAAGAACCCAGGTCCCCCAGCTTCTGAGGGCCCCCCAGCTCCCCTCCCTATTTTCTTCATTATCTCCTTCACTCCCTGGGGCTGCCAGGGAGGGGGCCACCAGGGAGGGGGGTAAACACAGACCCCTCCCCTCAGCTACACCCCTGGGAACGCCTGATAAATTCAGCCATAGAGAGGATATAATATCTGACTTGGCATGATCACACTGGGTAGCATTTACTGATGAAATGTGCTTCAGCACAAGGCAACTTCCCTACCCAATCCTCCCTAGTGAAGTTTCCTGAGCCTCCTGAAAAGCTGTGGTGGCTGGGTACCTTCAGCAACACTATGGAATGTGGGGCAGGGGGCTGCAGGGGGAGAGAGGGAAGGATACCTGGAAACCACTAACAGAGGCACTCCTGTGCTTACAGGTTGATGTGGGTTTTTTTAGTATTTTCCCCTTCCCCTGCAGTTCCCGATGCCACATCTCATGCCGTTGCTGAAGGTGCTTCAACCCACAGCTTTTTGGGAGGCTCAAGGAGCTTCAGTTGGGAGGAGGGAGTGGAGAAGGTGCCTTATACACGTGCACATTGCACCAGCAGTACTCTGGATGGTGCTCACTGAAATAGACTACTTCTCAGCAGCAAATTGCATGATTGCACAGCCCATTTGGGATCTGCCACATTCATGTGAAATGCTGCTAGGAAGTGGCTTGACAATGTGGTTGCACTAGCTCATATGTTCCTTTCTCCATGTGGCTGTGTCCATGGGAATGCTCTCTCTGGAGGGCTTTACAATTACATTGTCAGAGTCAGTGTCGGGGCTGGTAGCTGGCCTGCAGCTGGTGCCCCAGGTGGCCAATCAGATAAACACGATGTACTCAGGCAGGTGGAGAAGCAGGTGGAGGAGCAGGCTGCCCAATGTGCTCCTAAGCAGTAAGCTGCTCAGAAGAAAAGACAAATTATCTTTCTCACTGGCTGTAGCAGAAATGAAACCAGCAGCTTTATTGGAACCCTTATTGGCTCCTCATACCACCTGATCCCGTTTGGGCTTTTGGAAGTTGTAGTATAATTCTCCAATCATCTGTTGCAGTGCCCCTGAGATCAGGCCAGGAGTTTCTACTGCCTGGATACTGTAGTGGTGGCAATTTCCTAGGTTCTGTGGTGGAATTGCTGGTTCAAGACTTCTGCACCATAAAACCAACCCTATAGCTTTGCTTGAATCAAAGGTTACAGAATGTATTATAGTGAATTGTGTGAGTATGGAGAATGCTGTTATTCAGCTGTACAAAAACCAGGGGCCCAAAGCGATGGCGTGAAAGTGGCAGCAATCATTTTGACCAAAACCTAACACACTTTCTTGTGGTTCCTCCTTGGCTTTCTCAAAATCTCCCTTCTCTTCTAGGTGGAACTAGCCCAGCAATCTTACTTCTAATAAATCCTGTCCAGCTGAGAATGCTTATAATTCAATTTATGTTGTAGCTTCAGCTTCTGTTTCCAGCTTCTAAACCATTCATACTTTGCCACACTGTACATGATTTTCTCTCATTGTTTGTTTTCTGTCACCTACTTTGAACGAGTTCTTTGGTTATATCCTCCTCTGACACATCAGTGTACAATTACATAAAGACCATGAAAATGGAGAAAGCAAATTAGGATAGAAGAGTAGAAATCAGCTGAGTAATTATTACGTATAGCCAGTTTACTAGGCACAGACATTATTTGTACAAGTCAAATTACTGGCTGCAAGCATATAATCAGGATGATCCCATAACACCAAAATCTGGTTGTTTCTATTCCTGTAAACTTTTGTGGTATAGGTTCATGGCCTTTGAGATTCGCAATGCAACACTGAACACATACCCATGTGTTCCATCTACTCCTGTTTCTACTATAGTCAGTAAAAATGTGAGTCATTGTTTTATTGACATTGCGAAGAGGATGAAATACTACTATGATGTGAGCCTGTATATGCATATATACATAGCTAGAAAAACTGAAATGCTATGTTGGCATTAGGGAGGAGATAAAATACTACCATGATGAATGCCTGTACATGCACATAGATAGGGCAATGTCATGGGAAAATATAATGTTTGGAAATGAGTGCCCTCAAGTGCTGCATAACACCACCACTCAACATTTTTAATGTCAGGGCCAGCTGAGACCATGGGCGACCCTACCTAAATCTCAACTTGGAGGAGTTTTTCTTTATCTCAGGGTTCCTAAGGTAAGCAAATAGAGATGGAAACGTAGGCTGGAGAAGCTGGAAGGAGGCAGAATACACTCCTAAGTTGAAGGGCAGTATTTATACCAAACCTATCCACTTCACAGGTGTTATATTGCTTGCCAATTGCAGGGGCCAGTGTTGTTTATTTATTCACTTTATTTATTATCAACTAAATTTTTATACTGCCTCACTAGTGTTCCCTCTAACAGGGATTCCTAGATGTTGTTCACTACAACTCCCAGCATCCTCAGTTGCAATGTCCTTTGGCTGGGGATTATGGGAGTTGTAGTCAACATCATCTGGAAATTCCTGCTAGAGGGAACATTGTGCCTCACCCAGATGACTCTAGGCAGTTCACAAAGATAAAAATATATTTTTAAAAATTCATTAAAACACAAATTAGAACCGGTTTAAAATACACTTCATGCACATTGCTGATGGGCTGTGAAGCCTGAGCACACATGAAGGTCATTCTCATGACTGTTCCTGGGGAAGGCATGGCAGGACACAACCTACCTTCCCCCCTACAATCTCCAGCACTCTGTAATTGCTCCTGCCACAAGCCCACATGATCAGGGTGCAAGTGTTCACTGAGTGGGGAGGGGGCAGAGGAAAGCAGGCTGTGGCCTCCTGAATTGCACAATGCACCGCACGAGGAGCATGGTGCATTGGGAGATTTCCCTGCTACTGGCAGCTCTGCTTGGGCTGCAGGAAGCCTGAGCACAACCAGAGACACAACCCGAGACAGAGGTGGAAGGGCATGCTCACACCCCGACTACCTCATAAAAGCCCCGGGAGAAAACTCTGGCAATCTGACAGGGCAGTGCTGGGATCAAGCTCAATCCTGGTGCTCCACATATTCAGCCCTACCCGGGTAGGGCTGTGCAAGCCCAGGTAGGGCTCCTCAAGTCTATAGCCCCGTGGCCTGTTCTGGATGGGGTTGCACTCCACCTAAAGGAACAGTTTGCAGCCTGGGCATACCTTAGATCCAGCACAGTCACTGGAGCCTCAAGGGACCTTTTACCAACTGAGGTTGAGCTGTCAACTCATCTAGACAGGGACAGCCTAGCTAAAGTGGCTGACGTGATGCACAGCATTACTTCTCCAAAACACACTGCCCCAGGGCTCCTGTGGACTCCTAAGCAGCCCCAATGCTGTTCAGAAGCAGTGGTTGTACAAGCGTACTACTGTAATTTTCCCCATTGGAAAACTGTTTTGCATTGAAAAAAATTAAAATAAATTATTTTTAAAAAATATTTGTGCACATTTGTCCTATGCTGATCACAACAAAGGGAGTGGGAGCAGGTGGTAAGAGAAGAAATAGGAACAAATACATTGCTTTTTCACAATACATTGCCAATACAATCTGATAGTTTGTAATATCTTGTTTGAGCATGATTCTGTGTTTTTCTTCAATCCCTGGGGCAGAGGGGTGAGGGAAAACTTCAGAGCAATTTCTGAAAAAAAGCCAAACATTAAATCCAAATGGTTTGGCTTACAATCCAGAGAATTGTGCAACTAATGCCACATGTCCAGCAAGGCTTTGTACTCAGGGCACGACCCAGCCAACACCATCCGGCCAGATGTATCAGTGGGACTCAAAAGGGCTTAACTGTGGCTGGTTGGAACACTTTACAAACTGCAGGCCTCATGCTATATAGCTAGAACCTTGAGACAGTCCCAAAAGTGGTTTGCTGTGCAGGATGAGAGGAGTGGAAGGAGAGACCTAGGGAATAGAACAGGTCAAAAGGATCACTGTGTGTGCAGAAGCCCTTGGTATAGCATACCTACAGACTAGGTGCTCTCTGTATTGAGGCTCAGAGTCAGAGTTGAAAGTGCATCACTCTGATCTCACACTGATATTCCTGAAACCTTAATGCCCCCTGCTGCTTACCACCAACAAACCACAACCTGTTGTGCATAACTGTTTTATAGTAATAATACTATCCATCTATACACACACCCAAAAATGTGATCAATGTACATGGTTCTTCACAGAATAATATAATCAAAAGTGATGTTGTCCTTGTATAATTTTTAATGGGGGAGACAACACAGGAGGAGAAGGAAGAGTAACAATCAGAGGGGAGCAGCAGGAGAAACAAGTATAAAGGAATTTGTGAACCATTAAAATGATAAAATCATTAGAAAGGTGTCTATTCTCGGGGAGTGTGGCAAACTAATATTAGAAACGAGAGACGTGGAAGGCGGATGAGTTACATAATCATCCCGTTCCAATGCAGGCTCATGTGCTTTGCCTCCCCGACTCTACATGGTGGGAGGGGCGACTGGAAGTTTCTAAGATTTCTATCCTGGTTTGATATCCTGGTTTGCCAGCTAACAATAGTTTCTACAAACTAAAGTTTCTCGTATTTGGATGAAACAGGAAAGTGGTTTGTTTCAAACCACAAAACAGTTTCGACTTCCTCCGCTTGAACACAAAGGGGTTTTACAAGAACAGCCTGTTCAGGGGCTACAAGCAGCACCCCTCCATATGTTTTGGAACTGTAGGCTGCAGTCTTCATCTTGGCAACCTGGACTCGTGGAACCACGAGTACTCCACATGCCCATATTCAGCAAACTCTCAAGTTAGTCGCTTAACACAAGCCGCATGGGGCAATTTTACCCCAGGTTAAGTAGGACATGTGACTGAAAGGTACCGCCATGCCACTCTCTGTCTCACAATACAGAGAAGGATGCTAGACAAGTAAGACAAAAGTTAAGGAGAAGGGCTGTTTCTCAAGAGAATAGCGAAACTCCTCTTGTTGTTAGCACAAAGGATTCATTTAACTAACCACCTCAACAGGAGTTTAGATAAGGCTCTTTCACATATCCTCACTATCACAGCATTAATGGTCTGGCTCCGACCAGGGAAGAGACTTGTAGTGTGAAAAGAATTCCAGTTTCCACACATCTTGGGTTTTTCTGACCCAAGAGATAAGCTTTCAGCTTGCCAATTTACTCCATCCCATACAGGTTTTCAAGCCAATTAACTCCATTGTCTTTCAAGACTGCACACACCCGTGATTGAATCATACAGCAAGTATTATTTTGTTAACCATGATATCATCCCCTGCAACCAGGAGGTGTGACCTGTGTTTGGCCCGAAGGCATGTCTTTGCCTGTTCTAACCCTGAGCCCCACTCAATGGTGTGCTCTTTCTTCAGACCCACCATCCATGTGTGTTTTGGCTCTGGCAATTCCATCTACCACGGACATTGCTCTAGCTTCACTTCCAGCTCCTGGTTTGGACCTATCTCTTGATTGAAACCACACACAACGCTTGGCTGCCTTAAAGAGCAACCTCCCCTAGATTTTCCCTGGAACCAGCAGCTTTCCTGGATCTCTGGCTTGCAAGTGGCACTCTTGCCTCTCCTCTATCCTGTCCTTCTGCCTGGCCCCTGGGAAGGAAGATTCCAGCATTCCCCTTCCTGCAAGGGTGACAGAAACCCCAATGGAATTGGAAGAAGTTATACTAACAATCTCTCCCCTCCTTCCTAAATCTGAACTCTGCAAACTAGGTCCTCTCTCTGTCTCTGGTAAGCCTTAAGTTGATTTAATGGCAAATTGGACCGTTAAGCTAAAAATACCTCTTTGTGAGTCTCTGATTTACATTGCTTGTTAAAGTTTTATTGCCTTCATCAATTGCCTAACCATTTTTTTCATTTCCTGTACCCCAAGAATCATTAAATAAATCTGATTGTACCATATTCCTATCTCAAGCCTTTATTTTCAGACTAAAGCTTTGTGCAAATCGAAACGATAATGGACTATTCACTCTAGCTTTGCTAATTCCCCACACAAGCCCAAAAGTAGTCATGGGATGTTACACCAGCATTCCAGAATAGTTCCATTACCAGGGGGAAGGAAGAGAAGGGGAAGCATGTGGGTTTGAGGTTCACACTTACTTGTGCACATAATGACAAACCATGGTTTGCTATTATATTTGAACCAGGCCATAAGATTTAATGATACCATAAGAACATAAGAACAGCCCTGTTGCATCAGGCACAAGGCCTGTCTAGTTCAGCATCCTGTTTCACACAGTGTCCCACCAGATGCCTCTTAGAAGCCCACAAGCAAGAGCAAGCAAGCACATGCCCTCTCTCTTGCTGTTGCTCCCTGCAATTTGTATTTAGAGGCATCTTGCTTCTTAGGCAGGAGGTGGCCTATAGCCATCAGACTAGTAGCCATTGATAGACCCGTCCTCCATGAACTTATCTAGGCCCTTCTTAAAACCATCCAGGCTGGTGGCTGTTACCACATCTTGTGGCAGAGAATTCTATAGGTTAATTATGTGTTGTGCAAGATATACTTCCTAGTCTATCTTTATGATCACATTTCCATACACCTTTCCACTGTTTGCTGGGCATCTAATTGGTACTGTATTTGAATGTTGAATAGTTGGAATATTTGTACAGTACATCCCATTTTCAGTAATGCCTTAGGAGGCTGAAATGTGTACATTTGAAGCATAAAGTGAAAACATAAGGACATGGGTTTGGCTCAGAGTGTCTTTAAGAGATGAGGCTGCAAATTTCACTGTCCTACTGATTTCAGTCAGTTAAGGATGCTGAGAGAAGCCCCAGGCAGATCATTGCAAACAATTGAACACTGTCTTTACACCTCTGTATTTGATGGACTATAGTGTTAATAGCCTCCCAGAAGTCTAGATTTCGTGGCATTTACCTTTGACCTTTATGACCTTAATGCCTCAGACCTTAAATCCCCTGCTGGCTCTTTTAGGTATCAACATTTCAATGAACAACATGTCCCGATAGAGATTAGCAGTAAATAACTCACTGTTGTCCAAAAAAGCACATCAACTTCTGTCATTAACTCGCCTGGAAAGGGGTTTGTTAAAAGTTTAAAGATGTAAATCAATTGCCTAGTTGCTGGTGTGAAAGATGCTAGATGAATGGGGGGAAATATTTGCAAATAAAGATTTCTAATTAAAAAAGAGAAAGAAAAGAAAGACAGACAGCAATTCTCCTGACCTGTTAAATTCATGATCTGACCTTTAACAACTAGCAAAGAACCATTTAAAACAAAAGTGAATGACAGCATGTGCCTATAACCCCAACACAGCAGGGCCTCTTTGGTGGAGAGAGTAGAACATTTCCTTCCTTTTTATAAAGCTGACTTTTCATAGCCCTCATCATCAATATGTTCTGAGACTACAAGAAGCAACAGAGTTCTGCTTCAATCCTAAACATATAACTTGGAAGTGGAAATCTGATATAAGTGTGTTCGAGATCACAGCTTAAATTACATTTGAATAAATAAAGTATTCCTAGTCTTCATGGTTCTGTCTCAAACATTTTAAATGGAAATGCTATCGGGAAAACAGTATATCATTTTTTTTAAAGGAATTTTAAACATTCTTTTTAAAAATGAGTATGCTGTTTCTCCAAATATTGCTGAAAGTAGTTTCCCAGAATTCAAATGAAAAAAACCAAAACCAACCTACGATCTGAAACAGATTTATTGAACTGTAGACTTCAGAAAGACCCTCTCCTTGCCAAACCTCCTAGGCTTGCTGTTCGTGACAGCAGGAGAGGAAGAAGAAGATAGAGGTTGAGCAGAAAAAGTCATCCAAGCCATCCCATCAGCTAGTTCCCTTGGGGAGGGGGGAGGACAGAGAAAGGAGCTTTGGCTTCCACATAAGTAATAACTTGCTTGTGAGTAAAGGCCCAATTATTCATAACATGCCTAACAACATGTCAGCTGAATAGGAAAATACTAGGACATGATGACAGGTATGGAATAAGAGCCTGCCACAAGCAAGGATGGCAGGAAATGGGTGGAAGACCAGGAGGCAGTGCTAAACAGAAGGGCTCCTCCATATAATGTGGAACACTTGGGGATTCAGGATGAGTCGGGCTAAGAAAGGTTATACACAGATAAATGTGAGGGTTACTCCATGTATTGCAATTCTGCTACAAGTTTGTGCCTTCATAAATCAGAAGTGTGGTTCAAGGTTTTTTCTTATTGGTAATACACTAGTCAGTAGTTTGAAGGGACAAAATTACCAGAGGATGTGAAAAGATTTCATATATTATTTTTTATGACAATACACTAATGATAAAAAGTGTAATTTTTATCACTAATGATAAAAAGTGTAATGGTCAGGGGGATGACATCCCCTGTATCTAAGAAGTGTCAAGCATATGATGTGGAATGCAAAAACAAGGGCCAACATTCTGTGCAGCTGAATGTCAGTGTTAGGAAACCATGAGAGAAGTGCTGCACAACTGTGTGGATGCTCTTTTAACTCATTGCACAACTGCCTTGCTGCCATGCAACATCGACAGGGCTGCCCTTCACTTTATACAGCAACCCTGGTGGGTCCTTAGCATCGGTGGAATGCTGCCCAAGATAATATTACACAGCATATTTCATCTGACAGACTATGAAAACTTGGTGACTCAATAATGCATCAGCTTGTGACTCAGGTATGCATCAGGTTGCAATTCTATAAGTACTACACATTAAAACAGGCCTGGATTTAGTCTCTGATGGCGTTTAAAGAATCTCAAGATGTGATATCTTTTTGGAATGGTGAAATTTTATATTTCATTTTTCAAAAGTATATACATCTTAAAGCACTTCCTAATTTGCATGTCTTCTATGTCAGTTGTTATGAATCACAACTTGCATACTGGCTTTCTTTTATTGGTGTTGCAAAGTCTCACTGATGCAATAATTACTTGTGGATTTTCCCTTGTCGGAATGCCACTCTATTTATTCTAGGGCCGAAATCCAGCAAATGAGCCCCACTTATGCACCAGCAGGACTCTCCCATTGCCCATTACAGAAGGAGAAACCACTTTTGCTCTCACAGAGCTCTCTGTCTATCACAGATTGCAATAAGAACTCGAACCTTGGGTTGCTGCCAGGATTCAAAAGACGGGAAAGATAGGCCAGAAAGTGATGCTTGTCTTTATTAACTCAGACAGGAACCACATATTGTTCTGTTGAAAACCTCTGCAACTGAGCAGCCAGTCCAGAAAATCAGTTCTGCTCTCTGTTTATTACATATGTCTTGTTCTTGCTTGGGGAAGCTCAGAGCAGGTTACATGCTGCTCCCAGAGAGCCTTCCATCCAGATACTGACCAAGCAAGTATGTTTAGCTTTTACCATGTATTCAAATCACAGGACCTCAGACTATTTGCTGAGTATTTCATTACATTCATGTGAGTCTTCCATGGGCAGAAAATACATCTGTCTCATAATCAAAAGGTGAGCCAAGGCCATCTCCATCAGTAACTGATGGTGACTTTCACTGGGATTTTCATTCTTATGTTCTACAAACCATATTGTATCAAGCACTGAATATGCTGACAGACTGAATGCAGACATATTTAAAACAAATCCAGCTTGCTTTCTGTAAATATGCTGCAACAGCCTGTCACTACAGATGGCTAATCCTCACAAAATGACCAGCTTCAAGACATGTAATGCTCTTACATCTACAATAGGAAAAACTATTCCTTAAAATATCCCAGACAGGAAAATTGGATGTTTTTATCCCAAGAATTTCAGCTTTCCTTTTTGAATAAACAAGTCTGTAGTCCTCATGGTTGCAAATAGGCCGCCTCCAGCCTCAAAGGCAGGATGCCTCTGAGTACCAGTTGCAGGGGAGTAAAACAGTTCAGAACCATTTAAAACCAATTAAAATACTTTAAAACAATTTTAAAACCTTGGAAGTCCAGGCCAAATGAGTAAGTCTTTAGGGTTCTCTTAAAGGCTAACAATGAGCCTAAATTAGAGATATCTGCCAGGAGTGCATTCCATAGGTCAAGAGCAGGTGCAGAGAAGGCCCAGCTCAGAGTCGCCACCAGACATGCCAGTGGTAACTGGAGACGGACCTCTCCAGATGACCTCAACATGCAATGGGGATCATACAGAAGAAGGCGCTCTCTAAGGTAGCCCAGAACCAAGCCATTCAGAACTTTAAAGGTAATAACCAGCACTTTGTATTTTGCCTGGGAACATATCAGTAGCCAGTGCAACTGTTTTAAAACAGGCATAATTTGGCCTCTCCAGGTTACCCCAGAGACTAGTTTGGCTGCCACATTTTGAACTAACTGAAGTTTCCGAACTATGTACAAAGACAGCCCCATATAGAGCACATTGCTATAGTCAAGAGGTTATCAGCTGATGCATCACTGTTTTGAGGTTGTCCTCTTCAAGGAATGGACGCAGCAGTTGGATCAGCTGAAGCTGATGGAAAGTGCTCCTGGCCATAGCCTCCACCTGAGATACCAGGGTGAGGCCTGGATCCAAGAGCATTCCCAAGCTGCGTATCTGTTCCTTCTGGGGGAGTGTTACCCCATCTTGATGTTCTTTCTGTTTTGTAGATAATGCTTTGTAGCCAGTGTTGGTAATCCTGTGCTTTGTGCCTTTTCAGGGTGTTTTCCAGATTGCTGCTACAGTCTCATAACATTCACTAAGTGCCCCTCTATTTTGCCCGTGTTACGACATCGGTGTCACTGCATTGTCAGCAGGTTACCATTCATATTTCCCATGGCCTGTTTTGGATTATATTGTTTGATTATGGCTTTATAATGTGGCAAAAGTGTTGCAGGAAAATAGCTGTATTTTGTAGCGTGTTGTGGTGTGAACAGTTATTTTCATTCCCAATAAAAGGCAGGCAAAGGTGGTCCAGGGGTGGGGGTGGGGAACTTCCTAAGAGAAAGTTCATGGCCAGAGAGAGGAAGAAAGTAAGTGGGGGCAGCTCGGCCACAGGACCCGGCTGTGGTGCCTGCAGCGGGGAGGATGAGGTGGGTGGGCGTGTGGTGGTGGGCGAGGCTGCCTGGTGCTGCATGGCCAGCTCGGTGCTTCGGAGCGCCCGCTCACAGTTTACTGCCCGGCGCTCCCTCCTCCACCCTCGGCTCGCTTGCTCCAGGCCAGCTGCCCCGCCGGCCGCAGCAACAGCAGCAGGGAGAATGACACACACAGTCTACAGTCTTAACTTGCATGGTTTGGGGTGAATTAAAAGGGATGAAATCAGCACAATTCTGGACGGGGCTCCTGTCATCCCGACTGACCAACAGCCTCGTTCTTCCCCCCAGTCTTTCAGTCTCTGCCTTCTTCCTTTTGCGAGCTGGCAGATTCCCTACCTCCCTGTGTAATTGCTCACTCTCACACGCTGAAGATGGGAGTTTTTAAAAAAAATTGCTGGAATTATATTAGGGTGAAATGAAGCTAGATTTTTTAAATTTAAAAAACGTCATCATGCCACACATACCCCTGCGACTCCATTGGCCAAAATGGAGCAGGAGGAGGGGCAGATAAACGCATTACAAGGGAGAATATGAACACCTGCTGCTTTGAAAAAAACATTGCAATGGACAGAAAATGTAAATGGAAACCACCCTACAATGAAACATAGAACAATCCTTTACTCTCGGTTACAAAACATTTCATTATTCCGTGACACATTAGAATGCTTTAAGCGTTACAAATCTTGTAGTCCAGAAAACACAAGCAATTAAAGATCTATACTCTGGGATGATTCTGCCTGCTCCTTACAGTGCCAATAAGCACCAAGGGAGGTCTACAGACAACAATGAGAATTTCTGCTTAATGGAAGGAGCATGTTTTGCATGTCTCTTGCCACAGAAGACTAGGAATGACAAAAATAGCATTTCGCACACACAAACTTTCACCACTTCAGAGTGGTTTGTAGACATCAGTTATGTTTCATAACTCCTCTTTTATGCAAGTAACTATGGGAGCAACTTTTGTTTAATTTTTGCGTGAAAAAAAATACATAACTGTGGAAAAAATTATTCCTTTTGTACCTTTGAAAATATCTTGCAAATTCAAAGTAGTTCTGTAAAGCGGTGGCTAGGGATCTCTAATAAAGAATTCTCAGCATCTTACCAGACTACAGCTATCAGGATAATTTGGGAGGAGCCATTACAATTAAAGAAATATGAAAATACTCACACACACACCTCCCACTTCCCAGCCTTTCTTTCTGATCTCTTGGGCTGAAGTATTTGCCAATAAAAGTACAGGAGAAGGAGGGAGGGAGGAAGAAATATGAAGGAGGATTTCCTCATCATGCATTTTCTTTATCTGAACCAATTTATATATTTCCCCCCTAAAAAAGAGACAGATTTTCAAAAGAAAACGAAAGAAAATTGTTCGTTCAGAAGATTTTAGTACAAGGAAGACAATTCCAGTACAAATTGTTATGACATGAAAGAGCAAATACTTGTGTTGTATTAAATTTTGGAAGGTATGGCTCACGTAGGCTCATGTCTTTGGTGCTTCTGTTTCTGGAAGTGGGGAAGTTTGCTTAAGAACATAAGAACAGCCCTGCTGGATCAGGCCCAAAGGCCCATCTAGTCCAGCATCCTGTTTCACACAGTGGCCCACCAGATGCTGCTGGAAGCCACAGGCAGGAGTTGAGGGCATGCCCTCTCTCCTGCTGTTACTCCCCCACAACCAGTACCCAGAGGCATCCTGCCTTTGAGGCTGGAGGCGGCCTGTAGCCCTCCGACTAGTAGCTGATGATAGACCTCTCCTCCATGAAATTATCCAAACCCCTCTTAAAGCCATCCAGGTTGTTGGCTGTCACCACATCTCGTGGCAGAGAATTCCACAAGTGGATTATGCGTTGTGTGAAAAAGTACTTCCAGTTGTTGGTCCTAAATTTCCCAGCAATCAATTTCATGGGATGACCCCTGGTTCTAGTGTTATGGGAGAGGGAGAAGAATTTCTCTCTATCCAATTTCTCCACACCATGCATGACTTTATAGACCTCTATCATGTCTCCCCGCAGTTGTCTTTTTTCTAAACTAAATAGCCCCAGGTGTTGTAGCCTTGCCTCTTAAGAAAGGTGCTCTAGGCCCCTGATCATCTTGGTTGCCCTCTTCTGCACTTTTTCCAGTTCAGCACTGTCCTTTTTTTAGATGTGGTAACCAGAACTGTATGCAGTATTCCAGGTGTGGCCGCACCATAGTTTTGTATAAGGGCATTATAATATTAGCCATTTTATTTTCAATCCCCTTCCTAATGATCCCTAGCATGGAATTGGCCTTTTTCACAGCTGCCGCACATTGAGTGGACACTTTCAATGAGCTGTCCACCACGACCCCAAGATCCCTCTCCTGGTCAGTCACCAACAGCTCAGATCCCATCAGTACAAATCATCCACAGACCACATATTCAGGTAGAGGCAGAGGTGCATCTAGATCATTTTGGTTCTTGGACCTAAAGGCCTTTGGAGCCCCCCGCCCCTGCAAATTAAGCATCATCATGCTCCGCTGGGTGACCACACCACCCAGGACAGACTAAAGAGGTTTTAGAGGCCATGGACTTTCAGCCCCAAAGTCCAAGGGTAAGAGTGCCTCTGGTTAGAGGTTAAGAGTGCTTTTGCAATACGGCATTTCCTATTTCAGGGATTTCTCTGTGATACTTTTACTCTTAGCAGAAATGTCACAAAGCTCTCTCTTTAAAACTTATAGCTGGAAAATGTCAGATATATGTGGGGCAAACATTTGTGTGGTCTGTCACTTCTATGCAATCAGTACATGTCCCTTAGTATTCCCTGTTTCTTCGTGTTCCCTGTACTCGTTCCCCTTACATGTACCCAGATTGTTATATTCTGTTCAGCTACAGTCTCCTCTGACTTATTCCAAATTCAAAAGCTGTGACTGTAAGTGCCTTCAAAAGCTGCAGATGCTTAGATCACTGGAGACACAGTATGCGCACACACAAAATATGAAATGTAGCAACCATTAGTGTCCAATCTTATTATCCTCAGGCCTTGGAAGGCTAAAACTAGAATGTACTGGAAATTAATCTCTTCTGAGAGGAGGAAATTGAAAAGTGAAAAAATCTCACTAGCAATGGTGCTATGATTAAAACCCTTAATGTTAAAGTGGTGATTCTCTTTATTTAGCAGGGGAAGAGCAACTGGCCCTATCCATTCCCAAACAGCATCCCTCCAGTGGCTGTTGCTGGTGTCTATCTTATGTTTCTTTTTTAGATTGTGAGCCCTTTGGAGGCAGGCAGCCATTTTGTTTCTTTGTAAACTGCTATGTAAACTGCTTTGGGAACGTCTGCTGAAAAGTGGTATATGAATATTCGTCATCGTCGTAATAGACTAAGTTAGCATTCTTCATGTAATGCCTGGGAGCCAATGGCAGCTTTTAAGATCCTAAGTGTGACACCCTGATTGTCAGCGATCCTAACCCCTTGAAAAATACTGCAGGTACTGGACTCAGAAATACTCCAAAATATCCTGATAGGTCATATAAAGTGGAGAAGAAGGGTATTCTCAACTCAATCTGTTATCAAAGGACAACAGAATCATATGAATTTGAAGGCCAGAGCTAGATACTTGGCTCTCAGCACATGAAAACAACTGGTGTAGGATAATCTCCCAGGTGTGAAAACTAAGACATCAGTTTTACATGTACATGACATGGCCAGAACAAGTAGCCATGTCCCACCAATTCCCAGCTGATGGGAACAGCTGCACTTGATTACATCTAAAGGGAATGAAAGCTGTACAAAAACATAAACAATGAAGTTCATAGCTACACAAAGAGTCAACATTCAGATCTACAATCCTCTTTAATTCAGGGTTGACCCATCTAAACGACCTTGTTGGGAGTCTCATGCCACCAACACTTTGGGGGCATCAGTAAAGCAGCATTAGATCTAAGAAGTGTGACTTGTTTTGTTGGTTTATTTTGCAGTGTCTTAGATTATTCTGGGACACACACCTTGGTTCATGTGGTGCACTGATAATAGCAACAAAACGTTTGGGGATGATCATGCTCTGCTTCTGCAATCTTTACAAGGAGAGTTATCTGAAATGTTTATTGAGCTGAATGGACCAGATTCAATGTCTGAATTATATGCAAATGTTTGTACAGATTGGATGTAGGCCCAGTTTAAACACCAGGCTGTCACTAAAACTTGCACAGTGGAAGAATAGGTGCATGTGCATGCGCACACACGCGCACACACACTGCAAATAATGCTACATGCAATCAGTTCAGAAGTCAATATATGTGAGAGCCTGATTCACCACTACCCTTTTTTAGAGGAAAGAACTGCCTGAATTGTATGGCTGTGTATATAGCTGAGTGCCTGTGCCACAAGTTACATCAGGAGACATGGGCCCGTGAAGTGGAGGGGAGCTGCATGCACCCATTCTTCACCATGCAAAGACTGCTTTCACCTTGGTAACTTTCTAAACCAGCACTAACTGTGCTAAACTGAATCGTAGTTCTTGTCTACCCCTTTCCTTCCACTGCCCATCTTTGGAAGCTTCCACACAACTGAAAACTGGGAGCACACACAGCTCCCAAACTAGGGTAGAACACAGTTTTGGATGGTATGAATGGCTTCGATATTTTGTAAGAAATAGAGAGTGGGGGTGGGAAGTCACAGTGGAGTCCATAAGGGACAGTTGTTGATTAAAGACTGGGGAGTCTATCTGAGGCGGAAAAGAGAAGTCTTCTCAAGAGGTATAAACAAGTTCAGCAACGTTAGGAAAGAGTCAAATAAGTTAGGGGAGAGCAGTATGAATAAGAAACAGTATGAGTCTAGATGTGGTTTTCTCTTCCATTTCATAAAGCGCATGACCTCAATTGTTTATTAGCTTTCATTAAAGAAAAAGGTAGTAGACAAAATATATTTGTATTTACAGCTATCATCAATGAACCATCTATGTTAACAATATAGAAAAATCTGGTTATTTGTTTTAAAGTGATCATGTGGAGTTCCAGTTTGTAAACACCTGTGCTTAAAGCCATTGTGTACACTCTCAAAAAAAGTTCTCTTGTAGCAGGGACAGAAAGCTACAAAAAGAAAACTGGGGAAAAGAGACACATAGAGGCAAGGTGCCTTGGGTGTTATTGTTTTTCCCCTGACAAAGAGTCAAGATGGTGGCAATGAGAAGGTGAGCTCATCAGTCCTTAAAAAGAAAATCAGCAAATGGGAAAATAGGACCAGCTGGTTGCCACATGGAAAGTCACTTCAAAGGTTATCGTTTTCCTATTTGAATATAACTGTGCACATATCGTATTGCACATTGGTTTCCATACCAGTTTCTTCATAGCGGGGAAAACTCTCTTGTGCAACACGTCCAACAATACAATATGTGCTTGCAATACATATGGGTTATTATGCACATGATACTGTGACTATCCACAATTTCTTGTTTTCAGTACAAAATCTGCATATTCCTTATATATGTGGGAGATAAGTGACCTGAACAAGCAGCAGCTTTGAGATCATAATCAGATTCATGACAAAAGCTGTAACTAGATGCACAAGTTGTTCCACGATTAGGCCAAATGTACATGTAATGTGTAATAATAATTCAAATCTGCATTAGACTGTTTAGAGAGATAGTTGTACAGTACTTTCGAATGAGGAACATGATGTTCAATTATACTAGGGATGTGCACAAAATGCAATTCAGAAACCAAATTGCAGCACATCCCTTTAAAATGGAGGGATTACACGTCTTCCTTAACACAAAGGAAAGCACGTCCACATCTGCTCCTCCTCCACTCACTGCCACTTCCGTAATTGCCACCATCACTGCAGCTATGCTCGCACACCAGCAGTCCATTGCTCAGCTGCTCTTGCACAATGCCAGCATGCACATGGATTCTAGGCATGCACGGCAGTCATTTGCATGGTCAGCAACCATGTGCGGAGGACATATGCGTGCTGGCGTCGCACAGGTGCAGCTGAGAGAGACCCCACCAGCACACAAGCATAGGGGAAGTGCCAAGATTACGGAAGTGGCAGTGAGCGGAGGAGGAGCAGGTACAGTATGGACCTGCTCTCCTCTGTGTTAAAGTGGATGTGTAATCGCTCCGTTTCAAAAGGATGTGCTGTGATGCGGTTTCCAAATAGCATTTGATGCACATCCCTAAACTAGACAGTTCCAGCCTTGCTAATAAGGCCAGAAAAGTTAGTTGCCTACATTTTATTACATAAAAAAGAATTTTAAAAACAACAATACAAAAGCCTAGTATAATCAACAATAATCACCACCAAGAATATAAAATATTACATATACGTGACACTTGCTCCACCCATCTATTACAGGTACACTATTCCATATTTTAAAAAGAAAGAAATCAATTTATGCATTCCATTACTTCATAACAGGGAGATTAATACAAAATAATACGGTACATATTGTCTTGAAAATTATCATTTCAAAATTCAAGAAACTCACTCCATCTTTCTATAAACTCATTTAGCCAGGATCCATCTAATGCTATTTTATAATATGTGAGCACCATATTTTTCATGACATACACAGATGATCAGGGGATTATGAACCTTCCATGTGGTTATTATACAAGTTTTTGCGGCCATAAGGAGGCAAGTCACTAGTTTTACATCTGCTGCCAAAACCATCTCTCTAGTATAGCCAAAAAGGACCATTTGGGGACTATACAATAGAAAATACTCCATAAAATCTTGAAATTTTTTTTGGCAGTATTTCCTTCTAAAAATATACTATCACTGGGCATTGCCAGGACATATGGTAAAGATCTGCCACCATGAAATTACATTTACATTATGTGTAGCTTTGAAGATTATAAATACATTTTCTAAACTTAAAAGGAGTTAAGTACCATCTAAAATGTTTTCTCTGTCAGATGTTAATAAAACTTTTTATATTATTAATCCAGAGCTAATCCCACTTGTCATCCAATAATTTTTGGCCTACACTCTGCTTACTAGCATGAATGCTCTCACTTACTGATGTAAGCCATTTTTACCTGAAAGAGGGAAAAGGCTATCAATTATCATACAATTTAGGGAATACTTACTTACTATAAGTGGCTGTCTAGAAGTTTTAACTAAGCCAAGCACAGATAATATTATGAATGCATCACAGAGTGATTTAGATCTGTATTGTAAATATAATATATATGCTTTGGTGATAAGCATCTTGAACATGCAATGCTAAGGTGAGGGAATGGAGAAGCATCTACTAAAATAAACAAAGGCACAAGTTGCACATATTCCTGATCTCCATTTAGGCAAAAGTTGATGATTAAAGAAGTTCTACATGTTTGAGGTTGAAGTCTCACCAACCTTTGTATAGTTGTTTACAGATTTAAATAGAAACCATGAAACACATCTATCATTTATGGCACTGAAATTATGCTCCATTTGTAAAATCTCCTGTTTAACCTCAAACCACACCAACAAGATGTCAACAAACTTGTCTTCTCCTGTGTTTTGACTCAGTTGTCAAAATAACTTCCACTTTATCCAGCTTGTCCAAGCACAGTCCAAGAAAAAACAGAGATCAGCTTAATGTCTTCCTTGTGTAGTTATATCAAGGTTAATACAAAAATACATTTGGGTCCCAGAAGGAAATAAATGGACATCACATTCCTTGACCATTACAGAGAGTCTCTTAAGTCAAATTCAAAGGGAGGGTCCAAAACCTTCTGCACGCACATGAAAAATATGTATGAACTGTCTTATTTTGAATTTCCTATTTTCCTTTTGTTGAATTCTGCTGTTGCAGTGCTAAATTGCCATAAGTATGGAATAGATCCTATAATTTATCTTACAGAGTTTGTGGGGATGAAAGCAAGAGATAGCAGACATGAACATAATTGGTAGCATTTCAGTTGCATTTCTCAGTATTTGAATAAAGAAAGATTCAAGATTGGCTCTTGAATAAAGATTGTAGGCAGTGTTCTCTCTAATTTTTTGCAACTGTATGCGGAATGAATTTTGTTCTTGGCAGCGCTATCAAGGCAGTGTGCACACATGCATTCAGAGTGGGGCCTTCCTGATTCAACCTGACCAGGTTTTAAAATGAACTGAGCAGACATTAAAAAAAAAGTGTGAGCACATGCACACGCACACGCCTTAGAGAGAACACTGATTGTAAGCCTCCAGAAGGTTATAGGATGGGATATATATATGTTTCAGTACTGCAGTCGAGCATGAGCTGAACATGAGGCAGTGGTGTGATGTAGCTGCAAAAAGGCTAAAGTGATTTTAGGCTGCCTTAAAAGAATCATAATATCCAAGTGATGAGAAGTAACAGTTTCACTTTGTTCTGCCCTAGTCATACCTTATCTTGGGCACTATGTCAAGTTCTAGCACCAAACTTTAAGAAGGAGGTAGTAAAATTGGTTCAAAGTAGGGCAACAATGATGACCAGGGATCTGGCAAACATCTGTGAGGAAAGATTGATGGAACTGAGGATGTTCCCAGATGTTGTTGACTACAACTCCCAGAATCCCCAGCTGCAATGGCTTGGGGATTCTGGGAGTTGTAGTCAACAACATCTGGGAATCCCTGTTAGAAAGAACACTGGTGGGTTCTCCCTACTGGAGGTCTTCAAGCAGAATCTGGATAGCCTTCTGTTGGGGGTGCTCTAGCTCTGGATTTCCTGTATCAAACAGAGGGTTGAACTAGAAGAACCTTTCCTGGATGGATTGCTAAAGCAGATAATTGAATGATAGTAAGGCTATTCACATGAGCAGCCCCACCCAGGCCAGGGCAGCCTGGATTGCGTTGAGCTGCTCGTGTGGAGTGCCAGGATCGCTCCCGATGCTTCCACCCCTGCTAGCCTGACTTTTAACCTTGGCCCTTAACCAGGTTCAGGATCATGTGTGTGCTCGCGCTGCACGCAGCCCAAGTGCACAGAGTCGGGAGCCTAGAGCTCTTGACTCATGGTGGAATCTGCCAATGCACCAACTTGTGCTGTGCATTATGGGATTCCTGGAGGCCAGGACTCATTTTCCTAGCCTCCAGCAATGCCAAGAGCATCACAGATTGCGTGGGTGCATAATGGCGCACCTAAGAGTAGCTCCTTGCTCGTCTGTGGGGAAGGTAGATTCAACCCTGCCCCCCGCCCCTTGTCCCACCCTCTCTACCCCTATTATGGTCATATAAAGAACCTTATAATGTGTGCAGGTAATGAACAAACTAATTTACTTTAGATATGTTTGGGATGGCATTCATTCCATTGATAAGCTAGTGCTTGGCATTTGGTTAGTCCAGGGACACTCAATTATATTTTAAAATCTGAAAATGGGACATGTAGGAATATTGGAAGCTGCCTTCTACTGTGCCAGACCATTGGTCCATCAAGCTCAGTATTGTCTACACAGACTGGTGGCAGCTCTCCAAGGTTTCAGGCAGGAGTTTTTCCCAGCCTTACCTGGAGATGCCAGGGTTTGAACATAGAACCTTCTGTATGCACAGCAGATGTTCTATCACTGAGCTCCATCCCCATTTTACAACTCTCCTCCAAATCAGAGGATCCTAAATAATTAACTGACTTGCACTCTGGCTAGGATGATAAAATTTAGTACACACAGAGTGTAAGATACTCTAATCACAAAAACAGTCTGAGGGAAGGGGGACATGTGTGTCTCTCTCCTTCAAACAAGAGACTCAAAGTATACCTCAACATGTTTAAGGTACTTTCAGACCTAATTACAGGCCTACTGCACTCTTTGCAAGAAAAGTCCAAAAGTGAAAGATGTTTAAGTCTTATCCTAGAAGTGGGAGCAAGGTGTACCCCACAAATTATTAAAGTACTTCCAAGCTATCCAGAAATCTGAAATATGATTCACATTAACAAGACACATTGATTGCTAAGAAAATCTGGAAGCTGGATATTATTACAAGCAAACTGTCAACATTTGGGATATGAAGTTTAGGTCATAACAGAGGCCATCTTTCTAACACAAAACAAGCCAAGCCACAGTGGGATAGACTGTTGAGATTAAAGAATTCCATTACTCCTTCAATCAGGCTATAATTTGATGGATGGCAATGTGTGCATCTATGCTTTCAGAATTCAAGCTTCATTCACACTAGTATTATATATTGAAATAGAAATAAATCAGAGAAAAATGCAAGACAGAAGGTGTTAGCTGTGGCTTAATTTCCTATTGTCGGTTTTGATTTGTTTTTTCAGATCTATATTTTCTGCAAAGTAGTGTAATGTTTTATGTAATGGTCAAGATGGTTGACCTCGTTTTCCCTTCTTCCCCTCTCTCATATACAAAAATATAGAAAAATACAAAAACGATATTATTACATTTCCATTTTGCGATCACAGTGACTTCATATTTATTTTGTTGCTAATTTGGTTTATCCTTCACTGAACTTAAATCTATGGTTATGTAAACCATAGATTTGCTAGTGGCAAGTCACTGAGTGAGAGTGGAAAACTGTCAGTTGTACATTACCAGGGAGGTGCAGGGTGAGGCATGAATCAGCTGCACCTGTCTCCCCATAATGTGCAGTTTGGGCCTTAGTCTACACATTATTGAAAGTATGTTGCATTGGGACTCAATGCATCACTTACATGAAATCTTGTGGGTGCAAATGGCTTGAGCGGTTTAGTTGAGAGCCTTTCTGTAGAAATACCTGGCCACAATGTAAGGTACCAGGAGTCTTGAACTGTGTTCAGGTTCCAAATGTTCAGATGCTGCTGGACCTGAAGCCTGTTATCTGCTGCTCTTAGGTGCTGCCAGTATGGGCCAGGAGGAGGTACTGCAGCCTGCCACCTGGCCCTTCCAAGTTGACCCAGGAATTTGTCATATAACAAAAGGGGCCCATGAAACCAGAATCTGCCCTGGCTCTTTATCATGAACAACTTACTTTTCATAACAGCAAGACTTGGGCTTCTGCCTAGCCATCTGCCTGGCTTGCCTGCTCATCCTATACTTGCTGTGCCTTGCCTTACTGACTTTCTACTCAGGAAGGACTTGTTGCCTGCCTTCTGGATTGTGCTTTCAGCCTGCCATTCGTGACACACAGACAGTTGATGCTTGCTGTTTATATTACTGGATGATGGAAGATGATGGCAATGCAATAGGGCTAATTGTGATGGCAGCAGTTTAGTGCATTTCTTGTGTTAAGAATGACAGTGAAGATTTCACTATGATCCACTCCTTCTGCTTTCTCTTAAAAGCTGCTGGCATTGGCAGTGCTATGGCTCTCTGCTGTCGGCACCTCCATGCATGTGCTCTCAGCCCACAGGGAACACTTTGGATACTCAGCTGTATGCCAACATGCAGCAAATCAATTTGAAACCCCAGATGATAGAATGGATGACAGAGAAGGTCACTAAACACTCACCAGCTGCTCTACTCCTAGAAGCTTGAAGGCAGACTCAATAAAAAGGTCAAGGATGTTTAGAAGTTGTGGGGGGGGGGCCTCATGGTGAGCTTTAGTACTATAAGGATATACTGCAGGCAATCTCAGGGGCTAATTGAGAATCAACTATTTGTCATGTCTGTTCTAGTCATCTAGATGGTGGGGTGGGGAGAAAGAATGAGGAGGAAATCTTTTTTGGTATTGCTAGAATAATTCAATTTTGTCAGAGCTATCAGATGAAGACTGCAAGATGCTTGATTGTCTCTGTCACACTACCATAGCTAGGCCAAACTAGGTTAATTGTAACTAGCAAGGCTGGGTGAGCTAGGCCTGCTGATGCATTGAAGTAATTTGGTTTCATTCCAGAAAGGCCTTGATTACCAACATGCCCCTTATGCTTGTTCCTCATTGCCCTCAATCATCCTCTTTTTGCTTCCGGTCTCCAAGAATGGTTCCACTGGATAGATGGAGCATTTGTCTTGAGTTCTGAAGGGAGCATTGAGCAGCCCAATATCCACACTGTTGCCCGCCAAACAGCCAGCAAGTTTGGTCAGGAGTGGCAGCAGCAAAACGACAGCAAAGACTCTCAGGAAACAAGGTCCATAGCTTGGTGGTAGAGTGTTCTAGTTTGCATGCATATCCTGATCCAGCAACAGGTATATCTACGTAAGAGGAACTCAGGTAACAGAATTGGGAGAGTCTCTGTGAGGACCTTGGAGAGCAACTGCCAGGCAGAGGCATCCTTACTGGGCAAGATGAAGCAACAGACTGACTCAAAACAAAGCAGCTGTTTACAAGGAAAGTCGTATTTAGCATTCTGGATCTCCTCCAGTCTTCACTGAAGACTGCCATCCTATGCTTTCTTTCTGTAAGACTTACTTGAACTCAGTGAGACTTACTTTTGAGTATATGTGCAAAAGACAGGGCTGCATGGAACAGTCCACTAGGTGCTCTTTTTCTGCCTAGATAACCTCAGTGGACGCGTCATCTGAATTGAATTGACCATATCATGAATACATCCCATTTAGTCCCATCTTTCCATCCCCTTTTTTCCTTTCACAGTGCTCTCCACAGCATTGCCTAATGTGAACTCGCAATGTATTTATCACATTTGTATTGTATGCTTCCTCCAGGGAGTTTAGGATGGTTTATTGTCACAAAAGCCCAAGAGAGAGATTAGGGTGAGAGAAGGTGAAATTAATAGCTGATGGAGATTTTAAACCCAGATTTCCCTATGCCCCATGCATTGCATTAGGAAATAATACTTCAGAGCCCCTGTTCCATTTGGGTACGTTATATAAGTGAGAGCATGTAATGCAATTTTCATCATGCAACTTACACAAAACTAAACCACCACTGAGGCTTTGCTTATTCATAAGAAGAGACCTTCATGCCAGCCATAATTACAGTGTTACTTTTTACCTTCCTGTGGTTTAACTGCAGCAGCCAGCTTCTTTCTGATCATTTGCTACAGAAACTCTGTCCCTAACTGACTCTGCCTGATGTTTGCATTTCTGAAAACTGTCATAAAAGGAGCCCAGAGCAAATACTACATGCAACTTATAATCCAGAGCCAAATGTTGCCTATGAAATATAAAACAGCTTTTCATGAGCACTAGAAGGTAAAAACAAAAACAAAAAACTGTAAGTGCTTTCATTTAAAGCACACTCGTTGCACCATTCATCCTCTTGGATAAGAAATACTCCAGACAGCAACAGAGATTGCCAGAAGAAATTGAAGGATAACTTTGTATAACTCAAATGATATTAACAGAGAGATTAACATCTCTGTCCAAGATGCTGGTCATGATATCTAAGGGCTTGTGTTCACACTATGGCCTTGCAGTGCATTAATCTGACAGTGAGAGTGTAGTGGATAGAATGCTGTACTTGGACTGAGAAGACCTGTGTTCAAACCCTCACTCTGCCAGGAAGATCATTGGGCCAGACACTATCTCACAGCCTTACCTACCTCACAGGGTCATTGTCATGACAAAATACATCACTCTGACTCCTCCTGTATGTATTATAATACATACAAACCTATCAATTTAACCATTAGTGGGTGACATCCTGACTAATGAAAAAGGTGCTGCTAACATCAGTGCTCATGCAGCATTAGCCCTTGTGCCAATGTCCGCAGTTTATGAAGCACAGGTGCTCTTGCACAAGAGAGTAAATACTGTGGGTGGGGGGAGGGTTTCACCCATGCTGTGTGAGAGCAAAAGAACATCACAGAGTCAAGCAACATGTCTCCACTCTGACAATGGTTCTGGAGTGCAGGCAAGCTCTAAAACAGTATTTGCGCACAAGAGCACCCCCACTTTGGAAAGCACAGAGACGAGCACGAGGGCTAGCTCCATGTTGGTGCTGGTGTTAGGAGCATCTCCTCTTAGTCAGGATGTCACAATTGGGAATGGGATTAATTGCTGAGTTAATAGGTTTTAATTCATCCCAACTGAAGAAGGATCAAATCATATATAATTTAAATTTACCATGCAACAAAATGGAGGCAGGGTCGTATTCAGAACTCAGTTTGCATTAAAGGCTCAGCTTTGATGTCTGTTTTTAGTTCTAAGACTCAATCTGAAAGATGTTAGGTACTCATGAAGAAGGCAATATCTCTGGTCCTGTACAGACTACCAGTCTCAACACATCTGATGAGAAGGCGTGGTTTCCAGACATAACTGTATCTCAGCACCCCTTAAAAAAAAGAAATTATCAATTGCTCTTTAACTTTAGGATACTGTCACTGTTAGCCATCTAATGGCACAGTGGGGAAAGTAACCTGCCTAGAGAGCAGGAGGCTGTTGGTTCGAATCCCCGCTGGTGTGTTTCCCAGAATATGGGAAACTCCTATATCGGGCAGCAGCAATATAGGAGGGTGTTGAAAGGCAACATCTCATACTGTGAGGGAGGAGGCAATAGTAAACCCCTCCTGTATTCTACCAAAGAAAACCACATAGCTCTGTGGTCACCAGGAGTCTGACTCGACGGACTCTGTGGTCACCAGGACACTGACTTGATGGCACAACTTTACTGTCACTGTTGCACATGTGTGGAGTCAACTATGTTGTCCCTCTTATGTTTGCCTGGTTAATTTGTTGTTGTTGTTGTTGAGACTGTATAAGCAAGCAAGCAAAGACAACAAACCCCAAGTTCAATTATGCACTGCAATTCTTACAAGGGATATGAGGGTGACAAAAGTAAACCCCACCTCTGTTGCTCAACCTATGTACCTTGCAGACCACAGGGATTCACTGATTTGTGTGGCAGCTCAGCTGCATGACAGCAGCTGCAGGACACCCTCCATAAGAAACAGCAAGTCTATGGTCTGGGCTGGCACATTTCCAAATGCCAAGGGTCTAGGGACAGTTTGCTGGATCCTCAAATGAATTATGGTAGGGCAATAGAAGGCAAGGAGGTGGGGGAACTACACATTCAGGCTCTAGTAATTCCTTATTTTTTATATTTGGTCCATTGTAATTTAATATTACCAAGGACTAAGTCTCAAAATTTGCCATCATTGACAAGGTCCAGTCCTAAAACACCGGAAGTCATGATAAATGGTGGGGTCGGGGGAGCTCATAAGCGAAGTAGTAAAGCATTTGTCTTCATGCTGAAGAACCCAGGTTAAATCCTTAGTATCTTCAATCGGAACTCTGGGAAGATGTCTACATTAGAACCTGGAGAGTTGCCATTAGTGAAAGGAGACTATACTGGGCTACATGGCCCAGTGGTCTGAATGAATATTAGGCAGCTTCAAATGCAGCCTGCATACCTCCCATCTAGGATTATGAAGCATGGCTTGCATGCGTGTCCCAGCAAAGCCAAGGAATTGTAAAATGCACAGCAAAGTAGGTTTGGCAGATACTCTTTTCATTCACCAAACAGAGAATTAGGGGCCTCAAATCCAATTCAGCATAGCAGTTCATATTAGTACAATACACCCCATTTTATAGCACCTATGTGCTAGAATTACCAAACACATATAAATTATTAAACAGATCTAATTCTAAATGAGAACCAACTACTGCAGCCTGTGTTTGCTGCATTCATACCCTAATTTTGTTGCTCTGACCCAATTCACAAGCAATTCTGTTTGTTTTCTTCCCCTCCCCCAGTAGAGTGCACTACTAAACAGATTTATGCATTGCTGTTAATTGGAGAAGCACATCCAATAGCAAACTAACTGGCTAAAAAGTATGTCAACAAGAATAGCAATCAAGCTGTAGCTAAGAGTTTTTTAGGTTAGAGGGTAAAATAAATTCAAGTCGATAGCTACTGTACATAGTAGCTCTTTCTCTGGGTGACAGGAATGAATCAGAATTCCCTAGGAAACAACAGCAAAGGGGAGTTTTCAGAATGCATGCTCTGATTAATCTCATCTGTTTGTTTTCCTGGAAACTGGATGTCCCAGATGCCATTGTCTCTATTATGAAAGTTCATCTGGTCTGGTTTGATCTTGCTGCTCTCTAGTCTGCTTCCATTAATTCTTGTTTTCCTAATGATCCTCTTTAGCTAATGTTATAGCAGTCAAGCTACAGTTTTAAAGCAGCTTTCTTTAGACACGGACCTATTGAGAAATCCAGCATGGATTTCTCATTGTAAAGAGGTCCCTGAATTGTTAATAATAGCCTTTTATATTGTTTTCTTAAAATGCTACTAGTAGCCACATTACAGCTAAATCACCATTTCTAGACAAACATATGCATCCATTATCATGCAACTATCATGTATTATCATCCATTATCATTGAAATGCCCCCTTTGAAAGCATATGATCATCATTTCAAATTGTATGCACACCAAACGAATTTCCTAACATGTTGCAATACTTCACTAAAACATTTCACTTTGGAACATGTTTCACAGATTAGGTCTTGCTGTCCAAAAACATCAGTACAGATAATCATCATTCTGAATGCCTACTCATCATGACATTTACAAGCTAACTAAATGAGCATTGTTTATAGACTATACTACCAAAATTAATGTATTTATTATAAGCAGTAGGAATGACAGTCATATTCACACACACCCCTCAAATAATGTTTCTGCAATTATATTTCAAATAAAAGTGTTAAAGGAGGTTAGCATCTGTTCTTTGGACAGAAATTAGTATATGTTAATGCTTCCAACACTCTCCTTCACAAATTATTCATTGTGAAAAGGTTCTCAGCTACGGAGAAAGTGTATAAACATTCATCTACAGAGCAGTCTGTTTATCTGCTTGAATACATTCCCAGAAAAAGACCCCAATCCCAAATTTCCATTCAGCAAAGGGAAGTGGGCAATTAAAATGACTGACTTTCCCCAGTTGTTTCCAGTACTTTGAAAAGGGAAAGTGCTAAAGAGGCATTCTGGTTCCAAGCTTCTCACATTAGGTATATAGCTGCTAACAAGCTTATTCATTTAGACATCTACACATATACACAGGTACAACAGAGAAGTACTGAAGGGGATTCCCCCCCCCCCTTTTCAAAAGACAACACAGAGACACAACACAGAGACACCACCACAACATCACAACTGTGAGTACTCACAGCTCTGAGTACAGGAAGTGCAGATTCCCCACATTGTCTATGTAGTTTGCAGGACTTAGCCAAGGTAGGACCAACAACAAGAGAGCCTTCATTTTCAAATGCAACAATTAGAACGGCTTCTAGGATTCCTCTTTGCCCCTTCCTTCCTTCCTTTCTCTGTGATGGGACACAGAACTTCAAGCTTGTTATGTCAGCCAATTCCAGCCCTCCCTCTTTTTAAACGAGCTTTTCCATTTCAACAAAATCAGTGGCACATTATGAATTAATGCAAATCCCTTAAATGAAGCTATGTTGGGGGGGAAATCATTGACCTGTAAGAGGATTACTGGATCTGATTCTCAGATGGAGGTTAGATGTGAGGGTTTAGGGAGAGCAGAGCATGGTTGGTGTGAAGCGAGGCAGTGACTTATTGCTGCAAAAAAAACAGGCTGATGCACAGGAAAGAAGAGACCTGCCTCCTGCACTCTTCAGAGTGGTTCTTCAGAAGCAGCTGGTACATTTACATCACTGGTTGGAGGCGAATGGGTTATGAGCTAGCTGCATCAGAAGAGAGGGTAGAAAACTGAATGTGGTAAAAGGGAAACTACACGCAAATCGGAAGCAGTCAATGTATATATCATTAACAGCGATTGTCCTTTTGAATGCTCAGTCATGATACCATCTGATCGTGATGCCAGATGGAGACAGTAGCGGAGGTACAAAACTGTTGGGCTGCTGACTGCCAAAATCAAATCTAGACTTTATGTAAATCTAACTGGTTTTAAGAAATTTGGCCCAAATGCCTCGGAGTAGAAAAGGATAATTTGCGTGTACCTCTTAAGTCTGCAGAACTAAAATTAAAAGGGGTTTTGCGTACTGAGGAAGGGCAGTGGAGAGAAAATTGTAATAGCTACTGAACCTAAAGTTCTTTCATCTACTAAAGTTCTTCCATCTACTATGCCATTGGAAGTATGGTATTTGAGGAAGCCAAAAGGAGTATTCAAACCTAAGGAATGCAAAACAAAGCAAAACAAAAAGCACCACTGCAAATTTTCACAATGTACTGAATAAATTTAGCCCCACTGCAGTTCAGTCAACAGAACAGGTAAGCAGAGAGGTTCTAGACAAGACCTGTCTCTGTGGGGAGAGTGGGCTTAGCCCGGTCTCCCTGCAGATGAGCAGGGAGCTTGACCTGGGCATCCGGATTGGCTGCCCACATGATTACAGGCTCCATCATGAGTGGCAGAGATTGGGGGCCGCCTGGCCCCTGTAAGTCCCAGAATGCCCTGTGCGAGTGTAGTGCTGGGGGACTTCTGCTCAACTCCCTGGCCTCTGGGATCCCACAAGGTTCACTATTGCCCCCCATGCTGTTTAACAACTACATTTATTTATTTATTTATTTATTTATTTATTTATTTATTTAAACATTTTCATACAGCCCAAAACCTACATCTCTGGGTGGTTTACAACAGAAAAATACAACATAAAACTGCTGGGAGAGGTCATCAGGAAGTTTGGGCTGAAGTGTCATCAATACGAGGACACAGTGACATTTGGGCTTAAGTGTCATCCATCTGAGCAGATTAAAGTCTCTTAAAAGCCTTTCATTTCTTGTTGAAATTGTCATTCATTAAAAGTACAGGACACTGTGATATTATTGAGTACCTTTCCAACTTTCCCTTTAAAAAGAAAAACATACAAAAGGACTTACCCATTTTGAAAATGTTGTTCAAGGTTACAGCGCTGCACAACCTCTGAGCAGTGTTCTGTAAAAGGACAGCTAACCATTAGCTTATCTAGGAGTTTATTTACTAGTAGGCTGGATTTTCTGCAACTCTGTAAGGTTAGAGTTTTGCGATCCATAGGGCAAAAGTCTTTCTCTACAAGGAAATCTGTAAGGCAAACCGTGCAGTAGGTATGGCCACAAGGTGTATCCAGTGGCTGAAGCAAAGGTTGCAAGCAAATGTGGCAAATTAGGTCATCATCTGCTTCTTCTGTGTAACTATACATGTGATTCTCTTCCGGCAGATGTGACTGGCCACAGACCATACATAAAGCAACATCGATTCCTTCTGCTTCTTCAGATGGATCCTTTTGGCTCATAATTGGATAATGATGTGTCACCAAAGAGGCAAAGGTAATTTAATTTCAACCTGAAATACTGTCAGCTGTTCCTATGGGTATTCAAACCTATAGGGAAACACAAACAAAAACTGCATTGAAGCAACATTTATGACAGATAATTTTAGGATTCAGCACATAAAGGTCAATCAAATTTATTGTACAAGCCAACAGTCCATGACATTAAGAAGCTACAACAGAAATTCAAGTTATTATAACATTACAATACCAATGGAATCATCAATGGACGAGGGGAAAAAAACAAATATATACTATGTTCCATATAGTGCATATCAAGTTATCATTGACAAAACATTTCAAATCTGTAAATGTTATTTTAAGAGAAAACCAGCCTTTTGCAAAGACACTAATAATTTATTCTTCAGGGAATTATACAGATGGCATGACAGAAGAGTGCAAGGAGGTTTTCAACTTCCATACATCCATTAACAGGGAGTCTGAGTACCAAAAGTTAAAAAAAAAATACTAGTAAGATTTAAAGTAAAGGCTCTTCTCATATGTAAGAATGAGCTCCTGCAGTACATTTCCCCCATGTGAGAACTGCACAGGTATGTTGGAATGTATAGTTCAAAGTGTAATAGGAGGAGATGGATCTGCTCCATTGATTAAAAATAACTTATTGTCTTCCTGTTTTGATGCTGTGCAGTAGCAAAGCAAGGGAGCGGTGAAGTCCCCAGTTCAAATCTCAATGCAACTGTGAACTCACTAGACAACCTTAGTCAAACCACTATTCTTTCAGCTTCAGCATTCCCTCTCTTCTCCTGCTCATATACAACATAAAGGGGCAGCTATATTAACCTATCTAATAGAGTTGTTGTAAGAATTACTGAAACATGGTACACCAAGTGACCATCCCAAACGTGCTCTATATGTAAAACTCTTGTTACCCAACAACTGAGGGACTCAATGGGACAAAATATGCATATCCATGCATTTGCTATTTCTTAAACTGATCTTTTTTACTCTACTCTTGGGGAGAGGGAGAGAGAGAGACTTGCTATGCTTTTTCTTTTTCTTTTCTCATCGACACACATGCATAATAGGTGGGAAACAAGAAGTATGTATCATAGAGATGTAGCGATGATGACTTGTTCTTTCTTTGACAAGCTCCTCTGCCTTTACAAAATGTACAGTCAGTCAAAATTCAGCAGCAAAGGTTTGCCCCATCAGAGTATCTCCCGCTACGAAAAAATGCCACTTGCTGATTTTCTGCTTTTCACACACTTGTAAAAAAATACAAGGTCCCTACTAGGGAGAAAAAAAACCTGTCACTCCTACATGGATGTGCTCCTTTCAGGGTCAACATCTAGGTGAAATAATGATGAGGTTTTAAATGCCATTATTAAATTGCTTTGCAGCAACTTTCGTCATCACCGAGATGCTTAGCCTTAATATAAAGATAATCGCTCACAGAATAATGTGGGGGTATTGGTATGATGTTAGGCTGCAATCCTATACACAATTTTCTGGAAGCAACTGAACCCAGTGTAGCTTACTTCTGAGTAAACACACATATGATTGCCCTTTTAGTGCCCAAGCACTCTCTATGAATGTTTATATATTTATTATTTATTCTTCTATGTAAACTGCTTTGTAAACTTTTGTTATAAAGCAGTATATAAATATTTGTGGGAGGGGGAGGAGGAGGAGGAGGAGGAGAAAAGCTCACCATAGTGGCAGAGTTGTGGCCTCAAATTACATTTAGGGCCTAACAGGAAAGGTATCTCTTGTACATTGTGTCTAGGAGTTCCTAGATACCGGCTACAGTGACTACCAGCAGTTCAAATGCAGTAAAAAAGTACTTTCCAAGCTGAAAAGTAAATTATGTTGTTCATTGGCCCATGCTGTACCTAGTGACAATTTATAATGGGCTTTACCAAGGGGTGTACCTATAATTTAACAAGGGTGGGTGGGGGATGGGACAAATGTCCCTGGACCCCTGAGGGAGAGGGGACCTGCCTGCTGAACAACAGCTTGCTTTTCTCTCTCCCCTTCCTGCCTCTCCCAATAATAAGGCAGGAAGGTGAGGGGGTGCAGAGCCCCCTCTTCACTTTTTGTCCCAGGGCCCACTTCAACCTTGCTACACCCTGACTTCAGCAGGAATCCCATGAAATTCCACAGCACCTCTGGCCCTGCTCCTTTTAAAAAATGGCCCTTTTCCTTTTTAATTTTTATATGAACTCCCTTGTTGAGTGTATGGATAACTTGGATTCCCACCATCCTAAAGTAGCCAGCAAATTTATAGCAGTTTTCCTTTATGCAGTCATTTTATTTAGAACATCTGTTGGCATGAGAAGAGCTTTACGTAGGGTAGCTCAGTATTGTGAAGAGGAGCATTTATCCATGAATGCCCACAAACCTAAGAACATTATTTTTGCTAATAAAATAAAATAAAATTCTAAGAGACATGTCTGGAGGATTAATGGGGTTAGAGCATTGGACTAGGACTGGGAAGACCCAAGGTCAGTTCCCCATTCAGCCATAAAACTCACTGGGTGACTCTGGGCCAGTTCATGTATCTCTCAGCCTAACCTACCTCACAGAGTTGTTGTGAGGATAAAAATAACCATGTACACCGCTCTGAGCTCCTCGGAGGAAGAGCGGGATATAAATGTAAACAAATAAACAAACATACCTATCTGGGAATGGTCTTTAGTGAAAATGGCGCCTGGGGTCCCACTGTGAGCATGCTGCAATTAATGCTCAGAAAAGTGCCTCTGCAATTTTAAAGCTTTTCTTCCATAGAGATGGCCACTGCATACCAGCTGCAATTAAGGTCTTTGAGGCCAAAGTACTTTCACAATTGCTGTATGGGGCTGCTATTTGTGTCCCGCATACTTTTAAGCAAATGGAGATGGTTCAATCAAAAAAATTGCATGCTTATTCTTAGCTCCTACATGTGTGCCCAATGTTATTCTACGGCTGGACGAACAAGAGTGGAGGCCAGGGTTTGGATGTATATATTTAATTTCTGGATTAAAATTGTCTTCTCCTCCCAAAGGACTAGCCCCCCTCGTTTTGGAAGATGGCTTCTTGTTTTGGATGACAGCTTCCATCTAGTTGGTGTAAACAACTCTGTGATATGCTGGGCAAGCACAGATTCTCCCAGTTTTTAATGTCTCAGGGTCCTGATGCTGCCAAAGGGCTTATAAAACAATGTATAGCAGGCAATGAAAAGCAGAGTGATTTGGCACAAATCTCTGCAAGAAACTTCCTTGATAATTTTACCAACTAGGGATGTGCACGGAACTGGTGGGGGGTGGCTCAAAGGTAGGGGGATACCTTTAAGGGGGGAGTGTGCTCTTACACCTTCGACCATGTTTCCCCCACCAGCGCTACACTTTAAAAGGATCAGGTGGGGCGGCAGCATAGCTCCCTGCCATCGCGTTGCCTCGTCGGACCAGAAGTAACTGGAAGTACCTGACGCATGCACGTGCCCAATGTGCGCATGCGCGTCGGGTACTTCCTGCCACTTCCAGTCTGACAAGGCAACGGGGCGGCAGGGAGGTACACTGCCACCTCGCCTGACCCTTGTAAAGTGCAGCATAGCCTTCGAACCAGCCAAACCGCCGGTTGTTTGAACTTGTTCAGAGGCCTGTAAAAGGGACTCCGAACAGGTTTGTGCACATCCCTATTACAAACTACCCTAAAGCAGCCCACTACTTAATGAGTTTAACTACTTTATCCCCCAGAAAAGGGCCTTCTCCTTTGCACTCTTTAATGCACTTCCATCAGCTGTATTGGAGGGTTGGTATCATAAAATCCCTATCACTAACCAGGTCTGTCCTTCTGGCCTAGGTGTTGAGACTGTGATGCACACCCTTTTATATTGCACATTTTAAAGGGATATTTGTATCTCCCGTATCTCTCCCCTCTTATTAAATATCCCTATTGGAACAGATGATGGATATGCATCCTTTTTACTAGCTGATCATTGTGTACCCATAACGCTGTGTGTGGGCAAATTCTGTGCAGTCACATGTAAGATTAGGTCTGAGTTGGTTTGAGTTATTGGTATTATGAAGACCCTGTCATAATATTTTGTATTACTTGCGTTTATCTTTACTGTGATTTCTACTGTTTTTCTTTTGTGGTGTTGGGTCAATGACCATAATAAAGTCTTATCTATCTATCCAGGCGCGTAACAATGATAGGGCAAGGGGAGACAGTTGTCTGGGGGCCCCACTGCCTGGAGGGGCACCCCAGGGGCACCTCACATGACTCCCCATTGCCCCCTGCCCAGCCCCAAGGCCCCTCAGCCACTTGCCCTGTTCGCCGTCTCTCCTGCTTGTTCTCCTGGCCGGCAATGGAAGCAGCAGACAAGCTGCAAAGAGCTCCTTTTCTCCCGCCTCTCAGCTGATCGGCGGGTGGGCGGGGCTTCCACGGAGGCCTCTGTGTAGGCCGCAGTGAAGCCTGAACTCGAGTAGGGCCCAAGCCAGCCAGGAAGGAGGAGGCAGCCAGAGTGTTCTCTGCAGCAGAAGACCTCTTGCTGCCCTGCTTAACCCAGACCAGCATTTGCCAGGTAGAGTGTGAACTCCTTTTTGTGGTTACCTTTCCCCCCCCCCCATATATAGGGATCTGCTTGCCATAGGGCTTGGATATGGGGGTGGGGGAGGGACTGAGAAGTCTCTGAATATTTATTTTGAAACAGCTTGGAAAATTTGCTGACTTAAAAAAAACTATCTAAAAAGTCCTATAAGTGGCTTGTTTCATGGCAGAAAATTGCAAAAACTTCTGGAACAGTATCTTATTAATTTTATTTATTCATTCATTCATTTATAAATGCACTTATGTTCAAGTTGTTTTGCAGCCCAGAAGGTCTGAGTGAGAACTGTGAAGCATGTCTTGTGCTTTTATTTTCTTTTATTTTTCTTGTGTGTGAACTGCTCCCCAATAACTTGCAGGGACTTCAGGGTAAATCTGGCCAACATGTGAATGCAGCACCTCCATTCCAGAGGAGATGTGTCTTAAAGGGCTTTAAAAGCCTCCTGTGAAAAACCTCCTGCAATCAAACTTGACTGAATTTGTTCAGAATTCTGAGAAAACAAACATAGGTTCACCCTGCATGGTTGAAAGTCTCCTTTGCTAATCTGCAGCGAGGGGCCCATTTTAATAATTCATCTTTCTAGTGTGTTCTAGGCATTAAAAGTAATACAAATGTATAGTAATGTATATCACTATATATTGTGACGTGTGTGTGTGTGTGTGTATTCAGTGAAATGTATTTGCAGGTAGCATACTTATTTTGGAATATCAGACTTAAATCCTTGGGGGCCTGGGGTGTGCGGAGGCCCTGGACTTTGGGGGGGCCCATTTTAAAATCTTGTCTCTGGGCCCACTCCAACCTTGCTACGCCCCTGTATCTATCTATCTACAGCACAACTCTTATTGAAGACAGAATTCTGCCTGCTGCTTCTGCACAGGATCAGTTCCCTTCTGGGACACTGTGATTCTTGAGCCTTCAGGATTACTGTGAAAAAGCAGTACTAACTGCTAAAGGCCTGAAAGATTATATGACAATTTCATTAATGCCACCAGTAAAAATCCTCACAATATACCATTTGTGCCAGGCATACAAAAAAGACAGAGAGGGATTAGGGTCACTATATATTTATGCCTATGTCTATAATGCAAGTAACTGCTTTATGCTGTACTTTTATTCAGTCATCACTCTCTAGAGTGTCAGGTTTTATCCTGTTGCATACAGATTAATTAAACCTTGGGGGATACAGAAAGAAAGAAAGAAAAGTTTCATCAATTAGTGATAACGTTTGACATTCGGGACATTAAGCATTTATTGTTTATTTCCTCTTGCTCTTCCTTGCTTTTGCTTAACTGTAGCTTGCACACAAACTGGTTTGCATATGGTATATTCTACAGAAAGAATGGCCTTTCAGTTATGAACCTTTGAGGGATGATGGGCTGGAAAGGGCACAGGGGAGGGTGACATGGCAGCACTAATGGAGTGGTAAGGAGAGGGTAATTTAAAGGCGTTGTCGACCCTGTAAGGCTAGGAGAGATAGGATGGTTGGTATTGAATCAATAGTTTAGAAACCCTCCATGGAAATGGATAGATTAGGGCAGTGACTACATCCATCAGAGAGGCACAACTAAAAGGGAACAGCATTTAGGAGTGCAAGTTGCATTTCATACTGAGGAGGGAAAGGTCCTTGTCTGTCCAACTGTACACTTTGCAAAGATGAAAACATTTTTTTCTTTCCTTCCAAGAATAACCTGCCTAATAGAAGATCCTTCCCCACATTTTTATCCCTACATACAGTGGTCCCTCGACTTACGAACTACTCGACATAAGTATTTTTCGAGTTACAAATGGCAGTTTTAGATCCGGTTTTAGATGCGGTTTTTTCGACTTACAAATTTTTAGATGGGGTTTCCTCGACTTACGAATTTTACATGCGGTTTCCTTGACTTGCCTGCCTGTTTACTGCCTGTTTATTCTTGAAAAGAAATGTTCCTGTGCAGTTTGCAAGCCTTACTGGGGGTCTGGGTCTTTTTTCTAGGCTCCGGAACGCATTAATCCGTTCCCAATGCATTCCTATGGGAAACCGCTTTTCGACTTACGAACTTTTCGACTTACAAATGTGCATTCGGAACGGATTAATTTCGTAAGTAGAGGGACCACTGTATATGAGAGGTAGTTCCTCTCAGCTCATGATTATGCATACTGTGTACTAAAAATAATTTAAATTCTGTACCAACAAACTGAATTATGTGACCTGTATCATTTTTTACAAAGCAAGCAGATTTGCAAATATTTTATTAGCTTACATAATTTATTCTACTACTGCGTCATGGCAACTGTCCCCTGACAACTGGAAATCATACTAAGCTCTACTTGAGCTTTGGAGTTTTTTCCAGGCATTCATAGCTCATAGACTTTCATGCTTGACTTGGTAGCTATAAGGGTTTAAAAAGCAAGAACAAAAGGAAACAAGAAAGCTGAAATGATCAAGATGCTGAATTCTATGGCCAATACCAAATACTGAAGTTCTCTATGCTGGTGCTGAATCATAGAACATGCACAGCCCTGTCCCGCCTTCAGGCCTACTCCTGCCTGTATATCCCCTAGTTCACTCTCCATCTCCATCTGGAACATACACAAGATGGCCAATTTTCTTCCTTTCTCCATGGCTTTTCCAGGTATGAGGAACAGGAAAGTTTCTGTTCTAAAATTAAAGATTAGAAGTTCAAAGAATAAGCTGTGGATACTTCTTGTGAGGGTGGAATTTGCCCCTGCCCCCACCGAACTTTCTGGGCAAGCCCTGATTGGTATACTGCTTCCACCACCTATTCACAACCTGGAAAGGGTTTACTGACTGACCCCTTAAACCTAGGCTTTAACAGACTGGATTGAACAGAATACCCAGTCTCCCTCACAGTTTCTCCAAATACCTGAAACTGTAGAGTGATCACTTGAGAAATAATATTAGGAAAGTGTGAATCCTTCTTCCTAGGCCTTGGTAGGCATGTAACTGGGAGCCCTCCTTTCCCCACTGAGCACTCAGGAAACAGTATTAACAACTCAAAAAGCTGTATTGTTACAGTGGGATACAAACTGGAGCAAATGGGAAAAAACAGAAAAGAAGACCTCAGCTTCATCAATACACCCAGGCAACACAGAGGAAAAAAGAACAAATGCAAACTGACTACAAGTACTGTCCCTACAAGGCCTTTTGACCTGTGTCCTTGGGGCTGTTATACTCCACAGGCCTCCCAGTGACCTCCGCAGCTGAAGCTGAGCAAGGCCCCAGGGAGAGAGACAGAGAGGCACTTCCCCCACATTCTCTTCTCTCCTTCCCCACTTCCGACTGATGCTCTACCCTTCTCCCAGACACACAAAAGAAAAGAAATTCCTCCTCCCTAAAGGGAGGGAAAAGTCAACTGCCAATTTGATTGGTTCCCATAGGGGAAACTGCAGCCAACCAAAAGGCTTGGTGTGTAGTCCGACCATTATGTCATCCCACCCAACAACCTGGAGCAGACTCTATCAACCCCTTGCTGCTCACCTCAATACATGAAAATCTCGGTATTCACAGGGTTTTCGTTCCTAGCTAGTGCCACAGATACCAAAACCACGAATACCGAAGCGTTGGGGCAATGCACATCCGGCTCCTGCTCTCAAAATGCAGATCCGGGGATTTGATTCCTAAGTGGGGGTGGAAATGGCAAAACACACCAAAAAAGCATGGTAAAGTGCCCCACTGTGCTCTGCGGGTCCCCAGCAGTCCTGCAGTGCCCCCAAAAGTTAAAATATGACTGGAAATTGGCCGAAAAATATATCCCCCCCCCATTTTTTCCAAATCTCCTGCTCTCAAAATGGCGTCCGCCCCAACCCATGGATACACGTGTTTAGCCCCTTTCTTTGCTGGCTTTTTAAAATAACAGTTCAGAGAGATTTAAAGCCACTTAAGAAGAAAACCTTGGAAGGCCAGGCCAAACAAATAAGTATTTAGGGCTCTCTTGAAGGCCAACAATGAGCCCAAATGACAGATATCTGCCAGGAGCGCAATCCACAGGACAGGAGCAGCTACAGAGAAGGCCTGGCTCTGAGTCACCACTAGACGTGCCGGTGGTAACTGGAGGTGGACCTCTCCAGTTATAACATCTATATACGGTATATAATTCGCTTACAGACGACCGAGTTGAGGACTACATCCGGAGCCGTGCGGATGCCTGGAAGCATTGCCTGGGGAGGGAGCAGCAGCGAGGGAGGCTGGCGGGACCTGGGATCAAAAAAGGACTTGGGGAACAAACAGAAAGGCAGAGGAAGAAGCGAGGCCAACAGAGGAAGAAGGGAAGGATTCAGAGGCAAGAAAACGGGGGAGGGAAGGAAACAGGAAGAAAGGTGGCAAGAGAAGGTACGAGGGGGCGGCCGGATTAGAAAGGCAAACTTAGGAAGGCAAACTGAGGAAGGCAAACAGAGGGCAGCTGGCATATTTGGGGGGGGGGGAGAGAAAGAAAGGCTGCAGAAGCAGGAACGAGGGAGTGGCTGGGGCGGGTACTGCTAACAGGGCTGCTGGCGGCTAAGCTAACAGAAGAAACGAACGAAGATGATGTTGGAGACAGCTACAGTAAATCTATTGAATTATAGCAGTAGGTGATCGTCTGAGAGGGCCGTGTGAGGGCCGTTAAAACTGTTGGAACTGTGAGGGCATGCTGTTAACCTTCTCCCCACCATTGTTCCCAGCCTTCCTCCCCCACAGCCACTCTGTCACACCCCACCCCTCAATGAAAAAAACCAACAACTACAACAAAAAACCACCACTCCCAGTCACTCCTTCAAAAAGCTGGGGGGGGGGAGACAGAGCAAGACAGAGAGCTGGGGGGGACAGAATGAGTCAGAGAGCTGGGGGGGAGGGACAAAGCGAGCCAGAGAGCTGTGAGGGAGGGACAGAGCTGGGGGGGGACAGAGCGAGCCAGAGTGCTGTGGGGGAGGGACAAAGCAAGCCAGAGAGCTGTGAGGGAGGGACAGAGCGAGCCAGAGAGCTGTGGGGAGACAGAGTGAGCGAATGAGACAGTTGTGGGGGGGAGAGAGAGGGGAACACAGTGCGATGCACAGCTACAAAGGGAGGACCAGCCAAAAGAATTCTCCCAACTAAACCCCAAGAAGTAAGTAAACTACTGCACAGTCTTCTTGACCACGCATCAAAAAGAAAAAAAGAAAAAAGAAAAAAAGGGGGGGAAAGGCTCCCAGTCAACCCATCAAAAAAAGGGACTGTATGGGCCAGCATTGCCTACAATGCTGGAAACTGATGGCGCAACCACCTCCCTTAAAAACAACAACAACAACAAAAAAACACCCCAAAACCAGGGGACTGTGAGGGCCAGCCGCTGGCTGTTCCCCCCTCAAGCTTGGAACAGACCCCCCCACAAAAAAAACCATGAGATAGAAACAGGGACAGCTCCACACAGCAACTCTGCCAAGCAGCAGAGACCCACCCACAGATCCCTGTCATCCCATCCCCAAAAAACCCTGTGAGGGCCAGCATTGACTGCAGAACTAAAACTGGGGACTGTGTAGTCCAGCTGCTGGCAGTCCCCCCCCCCCGTCAAACCCACCCCCCACAGTCTTCTTGACCACCCATCCAAACAAGACACATCGGAAACTCAAGAAACAACTGAACAACCAACCAAATTCTCGCAACAAAACTCCAAAAAGTAAGTAAACTACTGCACAGATGCTCTGTGCGGGTTCAGCTAGTAAATATAATTGCAGCACAATGGTACAGTTTGTTTATGCTGTTGTTTCCTGACCTGCTCCACATTCTTCCCTTTCCCTTTCCTTTCATATGCTGGCCTCCCTCCCTCCCTCCCTCTCTCTCACACACACTTACACGTTTACACTTAAATAACAGCCGAAAATAGTATTTTCCCATTTTTAGCCTTCTTTCCAGTCAGAGGTGTATCTAGGGATAATAGTGCCTAGGGCAAGCACTGAAATTGCACCCCTGTCCCAACCTGACACCCTGTCCCCACCTGACACCCATCTTTCAGATAACTTTTGATCATGGATGAAGGGGCCGACTTGGTTGGGGGAGGCTATTGGTCCAGTTTGGTCCCAGCTTCTCCCTCCAGGATATTCTGTAGAGGAGAAGGTGAGGGGACATGGACGGGGAGGTGGAGTGGCTGTGGTCTATAAGGATAACCTCTCCCTTTCCAGGGTCCCTGTTAGGGTGTCGGACCATATTGAATGTGTATACTTGAGTTTGGGGACCAGGGATAGATTGGGACTTCTGTTGGTGTAACGATCACCCCGCTGCCCAGCGGAATCCCTTACTGAGATCATGGACTTGGTTGTGGAACTCGTGTTAGTGTCTCCCAGACTTTTGGTGCTGGGGGACTTCAATGTTCATTTTGGGATCAATCTGTCCAGGATAGCTCAGGAGTTCATAGCGTCCATGACAACTATGGGCCTATCCCAAGTGGTCTCTGGACCGACGCATATTGCAGGTCACATGCTTGATTTGGTAATTTACTCTGATCAGGGTGGTGTTCCGTGGATGGTGACTCCTGTGATTTCCCCATTGTCATGGACGGACCACCATCTGGACTTACAACCACTGCCCACCTCCGCAGGGGTGAGGGGCCCATTAGAATGGTCCCCCTGAAGAGGTTATTGGATCCAGTAAGATTCCAAGAAGCCTTGGAGGGATTCATTGTAGGGTTTGCCGGTGATCCTGTTGATGCCCTGGTTGAGAATTGGAACAACTTGCTCACCAGGGCAGTAGACACGATTGCTCCCAAGCGTCCCCTCTGACCCACTTCAAATTTGGCCCCTTGGTATACAGAAGACCTATGGGGGCTGAAGCGGCAAGGTAGGCAACTGGAGCACAGGTGGAGGAAGACTCAACTTGAATCTGACAGATTGCGTCACAGAGCACATCTAAAGATCTGTGCTCAGGCATATACGTGTGGCAAAGAGGCGGTTCTTTTCTGCCCGTATTGCCTCTGCGAGTTCACGTCCAGTGGAGTTGTTCAGGGTTGTGAGAGGACTAGTATCCGCCCCTCCTCCCTTGAACCAGTATTTGGAATCATCAGTTACCCGCTGTGATGTGTTTAAAGAATTTTTCGCAGATAAAATCTCTCGGATTTGGACCGACCTAGATGGAGACTCCACAATTAATTTGATGTCTGAACTGGAGGTACCCAACAACTCCTCTTATGTGATTCGACTGGATCCGTTTCAGTCTGTGACTCCTGAAGATGTGGACAAGCTGCTTGGATCGGTGAGGCCTACCACTTGTTCTCTTGACACTTGTCCAACATGGCTTGTTCGATCTAGCAGGGAGGTTGTTTTTAGACAGCCTGGTAGAAATCATAAATGCTTCTCTGAGGAAGGGCAGGATGCCTCCTTGTCTTAAGGAGGCAATCATTAGACATCTTCTAAAGAACCCTGCATTAGATCCCTCAGAGTTGAGCAATTATAGGCCTGTTTCCAACCTCCCATGGTTGGGGAAGGTAATTGAGAGGGTGGTGGCCTCTCAGCTCCAGGCGGTCTTGGAGGAAACCGATTATCTAGACTCATTTCAAACTGGTTTTTGGGCGGGCTATGGGGTGGAGACTGCCTTGGTCGGCGTGATGGATGATCTCCAATTGGCAATTGGCAGAGGAAGTGTGAGTCTGTTGGTCCTTTTGGATCTCTCGGAGGCTTTCGATACTATCGACCGTAGTATCCTTCTGGAACGTCTAAGGGTGTTGGGAGTGGGAGGCACTGTTTTACAGTTGTTACGCTCCTACCTCTCAGATAGATTCCAGATGGTGTCAATTGGAGATTGTTGCTCTTCAAACAGCTTAAGTATGGTGTCCCTCAAGGCTCCGTACTTTTTCCAATGCTTTTTAACAACTACATGAAACCGCTGGGAGAGATCATCAGGGGATTTGGAGCTGGGTGTTACCAGTATGCTGATGACACCCAGATCTACTTCTCCATGTCAACTTCTTCAGGAGCTGGCATATCCTCCCTAAATGCCTGCCTAGAGGCAGTAATGGTCTGGATGAGGGAGAATAAACTGAAGTTGAATCCAGATAAGATGGAGGTACTTATTGTGCGGGGTCAGAACTCCAGAAACGATTTTGATCTGCCTGTTCTAGATGGGGTCACACTTCCCCAAAAGGAACAGGCTCACAGTCTGGGAGTACTTCTGGATTCACACCTCTCCGTGGTTTCTCAGGTTGAGGCAGTGGCCAGGGGTGCTTTCTATCAGCTCCAGCTTATACGCCAGCTGTGCCCGTTTCTTGAGATCAATGACCTCAGAACAGTGGTACATCTGTTGGTAACCTCCAGACTTGACTTTTGTAATGCGCTCTATGTGGGGCTGCCTTTATGGGGCTGCCTTTGTATGTAGTCCGGAAACTTCAGTTGGTTCAGAACGCAGCAGCCAGGTTGGTCTCTGGGTCATCTCGGAGAGACCATGTTACTCCTTTATTGATGGAGTTACTCTGGCTGCCAATAGGTTTCTGGACAAAATATGAAGTGCTAGTTATAACTTACAAAGCCCTAAATGGCTTAGGCCCTGGGTATTTAAGAGAGCGTCTTCTTCATTACAAGCCCTACCGCCCATTGAGGTCATCTGATGAGGTCCGTCTCCAATTACCGCCAACTTGTTTGGTGGCTACACAGAGACGGGCCTTCTCGGCCACTGCCCCGAGATTGTGGAATGCGCTCCCTGCTGGGATACGATCCTCCCCATCTCTGGCAATTTTCAAAAAATACCTGAAAACCCATCTTTTAGCCCAAGCTTTCTCAGCTTACTAATATTTTGGGGTTTTAATTTCTGGTTATTTTAAAATTGTTAAATTCTTTTAAAGTTTTTGTATATGTTTTTAACTGATTTTATGTTATTGTAAACCGCCCAGAGATGAAAGTTTGGGGTGGTATACACATTTGATAGATAGATAGATAGATAGATAGATAGATAACTTTACCATAATATCAGCTCAAAAATACAAGTTCAGACACTTTCAGGAGAAACAGGTTGTAAGCAACACACACATGCACACACACACAACCATACATATGGCACATATGTGCCAGTCACCTTCCCAAGGAAACACAGCACATCCATGTGCTGGGCATGCCTCCATAGAGCTAAGCAGTGAAAGCTCTCTTTAGCAAATGCTCTGCCACCTCAGCACACCTCACTACAGGTTGCTGCCTCCAAGAAATTCAGGAATGGTTTTTTTCTGTCCAAACAGCTTTTGCCTTAAAGGGAAATGGCTGCAATGGGAAATCCTAGGGGGCCCAAACAATCTGAAATTATCTAGCAGCTTACAATAGGCTTGGATCCAGCAGCCTGATCAGGAAGAAGGTAGAAGTTGCAAGTAGCCACAGAACAGCAAAAGTGTGATATTCAGGTTTGTTTTTTTTTTAAAGCACCACAAAAGTTAAAGGCAGGCACTTTCCAAGTTTGAAATCCCACAAACCTTATAATCAGATTGCTTGACAAATATTCAGATAAAGATAGAGCTCTGTATAGAGAATTAAACAGCATGCGAATGAATATTTCTATTTTATTCCTTGCCTCTCCGCCCACCCTTCAGTTTTGCCAGCTTACAATGTATTAAACCAACATTGTCTATTTAAGGGATGTTTTGTCCACTTTTTGTGCCATTTATATCTGTTTTTTAAATGCTCGGGTCCCTTGCCAACAACTTTGCATTCTTCTGACTCCCTAGATCAGGGAAATATTTGGACTTTGGTCTTGCAGAGGCCATTTGAGCATGTGCGGTGGCTATTTTTGTTTTCAGCAGCCTTTTTAAATCTTTTAAAAGTGGCCATTGCACTTGCTCAAATGGTCCCTGCAAGGTCCTATGCCTCCAAAATGGCAGCTGCACTGATCTTTGTAGGCCCAAACAAGCCCTAAAATTAGCCCGAGACAGGCTGTGACAATAATCTAAGAGGCCAGTGCGGGGAGGGGAAATCTTAGCAGACCCCTCCAGTGGCACCTAGGGCACGTGCCCTGGCTGCCCCCGCTAGTTTTGCAAATGTTTCCAGTAGGCTTATGAGATCACCCGGCATTCTGTGTGTGTATGTCCATGTGTCCCCCGCCCCATCAACTTTGCAACGCCTGGACCAATATGAACCAAATCGGGTACAATTGTAGGGACACACAGGGACACCTCAATGGTGTAGTTTGTGATGATGTCATCACCCCAATCCAAGATGGCAGACATATAAACTTTGGAGGTGCAAGTGGGCTAACTTGTGAACTACCTAACTGATTTGAACCAAATTTGCTACAGCTATAGGGACACATAGAGATGACCTAACTGAGTGGTATGTTATTATGTCATCCTTTCCAATTCAAGATGGCGGTCAAGTGAACATCTGAAGCACAAGTGGGCTAATTTGTGGATTGTCTAACCAATTTAAACCAAATCAGGTACAGTTGCAGTGAGTGACATACAGGGACATTTCAATGGCATAGTTTGTGATGATGTCATCTATCCCAATCCAAGATGGTGGACACATTAACATTTGAGGTGCAAATGGGCTAACTTGTGGGCTGATTTGAACCAAATTAGGCACAGTTGTAGTGAGTGAGAGTGACACACAGGGACACCTCAGTGGTGTTTGATGATGTCATACACCCTGATTCAAGAAGGCGGAACCATAAACTTTTGAGGCGCAAGTGAGCAAACTTGTGAACCGCTTAACCGATTTGAACCAAATTTGCTACAGCTGTAAGGACCACATAGGGACACCTCAATGGTGAAGATTGTGATGATGTCATCCACCCCAATTCAAGATGGTAGACACAAAGTTTTGAGGCGCAAGTGCACTAACCTTTGGACAATCTAACTGATTTGAGCCAAATTTGCTACAGCTGAATGGGCACATCATGATGCCCCAATGGTGTAGTTTGTGATTATGTCACCCACCCTGATCTAAGGTGGCAGATGCATAAACCTTTGAGGCATGAGGACCATCTAACTGATTTGAACCATATTTGGAAGAGCTGCAGTGAGCAACACACAGGGCCCCCTCAATCGTGCAGTTTGTAATGATGACATCCACCCTGATCCAAGATGGTGGACACGTGAACATTTGAGGCGCAAGAGATCTAACTTGTGCACCTTGATTTGCACCAAATTTAGTCCATGTAGAGACAGTGAAAGAAAAGTAGGCTGATTAGTTCTTACTAGAACAACTTGTAGTTTTTGTTTTTTGGCAAAACGAGCCATAAAATGGCTCCTGATCTCAAAATGGCAGCCTAAAATTACTCCTGAGGTCATTTCCAGCCACCTCCAATGCACAGATACACGAGTTCAACCCCTTTTTGTGGGATTTTTACCGCATATACTGAGTTGGGTGTCCATTACCCAACTGCGGATACTGGCACAAATGGAAGATATTTTTCAACATCAATATTTGACAACTTTCCCGTGTTCAGTACATTCTTCTGTGTTAGTTTTAAGGAGCTCTGAGGAGAACAAAATATGCTCAGCTCTAACATTGCTTGAAGCAGAATATGGCAATGTAGGTACTCCGTTCTGACATGTAGGTTCCGGTTTCAACCCCCTCCTCCTCCTAGATATCTCTGGAGAATGAAAGGGATTCCCTAAGGTGTGCTATGATGCTGTGTTTCTAGGTTTGGTTGTTGTTTTTAAAGAATCAGTTAGTCATTATGGCAGTATGCTTATTAATCAGTTAAAAATTCCATTCCGTTGACAGAACTAATACATACTAAAAATACCTGTGGCATCAAAGGATTCCAAAGTGCTGTCCAGTCAGCTTTTATTACAAGCTGTTAGATGTCATTAATATTTTGCAGAAGAGGGTGACTGCCATACAAAGATTTTGCGGGTGTTCAAAATCATCCCTCTGAGTCAACATTTGTTAGAGGTATTAACAAGGTTCGGATTTTTGGATTGTGAATCTCTTACTCTGTTCCCTCCCCCACTCTCTTGCTCTCTAGTACAAACTTCAAAGTAGTTTATCCACTTGACATCAGGTTTAATTGGAACATGGTGCCCTGTTTTACAGCCTGTGAATGCAATTATATTCACAATGAAAGAAGGGAAAGCAAGAAGCATTGCTCCGTTCAGATCACATTCTGCTGTTGTAATCAAAGTAATCAAAATGTCCCACTGGAAACAAGTACAGTCAAGTTATCACAGACCCGGGGATGTATCAGTATGCAAGACCCACAAACTGTAGGCTTTATTTTCTAAGAATCCAACCAAATGAAGTCCTGCACTGTGCAGGTGGACCCCCCCCCCCCCCCCGCCCTGCTCCAGTAGACAGGTCAAATTTTGGCAACCCTATTCACTCTGGGAGACAGAGGCTGACATCCAGGGCAGTCTTCCAGTAGTGCCCAAGGAAGATGTACTGGCACAAGGGGAGCTTCCCCACTATTGCTTCAGTTGCACAGACATACAGCAAGAGAGAGCAAATTTTGCTAGTTCACTCTGGCTCTGAGTGTGTCCTGCAAATGTGTCCCATGCAACTCTCAGGGACACATTTTCAGGTGACTCAGGGCACTTCGGGAATCAGAGTGAACAGTCAATATTCTCTCCCCACACTGCACGCCCAAGTCTGTGCAACTGGAAAAGTAGTAGGGAAGCTCCCCTAATGACAGTACATCGCCCCTTTGCACTACCCAAAGGCTGCTGTAGATGTCAGCCAGATATTTAATTATTTATATCCCACCCCCTCCAGTACAATACTGCTCAGGGCAGCCCATAACAACAAATAATGCAATATAAAGCCATTAACACCAGATTTACAAAATTAAAACCCCACTAGAACAGACAAGAACAAAAATGTTTAAAGCCTCTCTTAAAAGACAAGTCTTAAATTTAAAAAAAAATTGCTGAGGGAGTATGGCAAAGTTCAGCTGGGCAGATATTCCCGAGACAGGGGGCCACAACTGAAAAGGCCCTGACATCAGTTGGATTTTAGTCAATGGCAGGGCCACATGCAGGGTCTGAGGTGCAGAGTTGAAGGCCCTGGCAAATTCATATGGGTGAATGCAGTCCTGTAGACACCTTGGCCCCAAGCCATATAGGGCTTTAAAGGTCAAGACCAGCACTTCGAATCCAACCAGGAAGCAAACTGTTAACCAATTAAGCTGCTGCAGGACTGGTGAAATACTCATGAAGTAATTTGAACCCATGAACAACCTTGCAGAGCATTCTGAACCAGCAGAAGCTTCTGAACTGTCTCCAAGGGCAGTCCCACATAAAGTGCATTGCAGTAATCCAGTATGGATGACAGACTGGATGCTGAACTAAGTCTGGCCCTTCTGTTCTGTGTTTTTAGGGGAGCAATTTGGCAACAGGTTCAGTGGGAATGGGAAATCACTGATTACAGGTCTATGGCAGTGGGATATTGGGCTCCTGGTACTGAGTATGTGGGGCATGCCAGCACTTGGAGGGGAAATGGGAGTTTCATGTTGATGCAGTGCAGAATCTTTTGTAATCAGAATAGGAAATAGAAAATTCAGTGCTAAAGTTTTGGATAATTCTTCCAACTGTTATTCTCTTGCTCGTTGCAAGCAACTCCAGAAAGCACAATCATGTGGAAGGGTTGATTCATGTTTGCCTAGTTGGTTTCCAGTTGTAAACCCAAGTGCTGGTTATTACCTGTAGAGCCCCAATCTGAGACCAGAGTATCTGAAGGAGCACTTTCCCCCATACAAACCTGTCCATTTACTTATCACAGACCCTATTCTGGGTGCCCCGGCCTTCAGAGTTTAGTCTGCTGGCAAATGGGAATAGGGCCTTTTTTGTGGAGGTGCCCCCATCTCTGGAATACATCTGTGGAATACTAGCTGTTATTCCAAGTAATGAGCTACAGACATGCTAGTGTCTGAGCTCTGGGAAGCTTCCCCATTGCTGCTGTGCCCACACGCACGTACTTGGGGAGAAAGCTAATTTTGCCAATTTGTGCTGCCTGTGGAAGTGTCCTGTGGCACCCGAAAATATGTCCCACGAGGGTTGCGCAGCCCTTAGGGACATATTTTTTCGGTGAACCACCAGGACACTTCTGCAGGTAGTGCAGATTTGCAAAATTTACTTCTGCCTCTGCATGACTGATGCTCCACAGTTGCTTTACGTCTTCCTAGTGCACTTGCAGGGTCTTTCTTTGGATATCTGCCACTCTTCCCAGAGATGTTAATTTGGCATTTCTGCTTCCGTTGTCTAGTCATCAGCTGAAAATTATCTTATTTTCTTGAGTATTTGCTTAAATGATTTCATGGTCTTTTGCTGTTTCACTACTCTTGCTTTTGGGTTATTGTTTTGTTGCTCAATTGTTAATTTTATTGATTGTTGTGCACTTATCTGATGATCAATTTCAGGTTTGTTTTATAAGCTGCCTTCACAAACTGTGGAAAGGTGAGATAGAAATATTGTCAATAAAATACAACAACAATGTGTTCTTAATTGGGTGGAGTGTACCTGCCCATTCCCGAGCCAGGGTGTGTCGCTCAGTAGGGCGCTGGGTAGGATTTCAGAGTTCTGACCTGCTTCTATTGGCCTGCACTGTTCTCTAAGGGTGATTAATCACCTGGTGTTCCAGTCTGCCATGCCTTGTGTAATAGTTAACAAAGTTGTGGCCCTTTTCTTCCATACTAAGTCTACGTGTTTTCTTGAGCTGGGGTCTGGGGACAATGTTTAATTTTTGTTTTAAAATGTTTTTAAATTGTTAGTTGTTGTTTTATTGTTTTTAATTTGTTTTAGCTTTTCATTGTTTTATAAGTTTGTTTTAATTGTAAACCGCCCTGAGCCATTTTGGAAGGGCGGTATATAAATCAAATAAATAAATAAATAAATAAATAAATAAATAAATAAATACTAATCGCCACAACTCTCCCACTTCCCCACCATGCTAAGGACCGAGATTCTACAGTCTCATTATCCAGATCAGGTGAAGGTGAACGTTTACTCTGCTCTTGGGCCTCCATCTATCTCTTTCTTAAGTCCCATCTCTCTCTCAAGCCTCTTTCTCTTGCCCGCCTGGGAACAAACACAATTAGACCTTAAAGCAAACGTACCTCATAGTAGTAGATTTATCTAGAAACATATTTTTAATTGCTTTAATCACACAATTCTTTTTTCTGTACCCCTCTTCCTCAAATAAATTGAATTCTTTTGATTTTGAAACCATATCCTGCCTCAATCCAGTCATTTCTTGAGTCCAAATGTTTGCACAAATTAAAACTGGTGGAACTGACTCCCTTTAAGAGCTAATTTCCCCACGAAGCCCGAACACTGGGGTGCTGACCAAACCCTCCAGGGCAGTTCCATTAATAAACCCTAGAGAATGTTTTGCCTCAAGGCTTTCTAGAATTCACACACATTCCAAGAGGGTTTGTTTCTTGTCATCTGATGTTACTTACAAAATGCATTCTTTACCATAGCTACTGATAAAATTAGGAACAAATATGTCCAGTTAATTGCTGTTCTGCATCATGGAGACCATCTTATATAAGTTGTTGCAGAGGTGTTGAATAACTTTTGTTTTATTTGACTATATAATGATTTTCTGGGGTTTGCAACTATAGCATTAACTATTAAGTTCAGTTGGGTATTTTATAAATACGATGAAGATGCTTATTAAATGCAATGACAGTAAGTCAATCAAAATGTGCTTGTTTATATCCATAGGTCATCACAAAGCAGGGCTCACATACTAACTCGTTCTATACATACACACACACACACACACACACACACACACACCTTGCTTTTTTCTCTGAGTCTTAAATAGTGCCCTGCTTTGTGATCACCTATGGTTATAAACAAGAACATTTTGACTGTCATTGGATTTAATAAGCACCTTCATCAAAGAGTTCAACATACATAGCTGGAAGCTGTTGCAACTCCTAGTACCCTGCAGCCCATGTTCACTCATGGCTCTCCTGTACATTCCTCTATGTTTCTATCTTCCACACACGCATAGGTGATTTAAGTTGGCAAATATTTCGTGTATCTGTATGTTCTAGCTGCTTCTCCAAGGTTGTACTTGGAAACCAGGATTTCATGGAGGAGGGGTTCATCCTTGTTTTCACCATGACATGTTAGCTTTCCAGATGCAGTTTTTATTTTTACGTGGGAGATAATTTAACCATATGATGTGCCAGTGGCAGACTGAAGTCACACAGTCCATTAAAATCTGGTCATAAGAGTCCATTTTAATTGACTCTTTATTTTTAATGAAGAGGTCAAGAAACATTCCTTCTACTTCATGCACAATGCTGGTAGCCTTAAAAATAAAAATAGCTCAACTAAAGTACAACAGAGGTGTCCAATGAATGTAAGGATTCCACATGAGGAGCATAGCCAGAATATCTGATGAAAATGTGCAAACACTTAAAGATAAATCCATCCAACCCCATTGTGTCATCCACATTCCGGAGATTGTTAGCAAACAATGCTGCCTGATAAAGAAAGGTAAAGCGATGATCAGAAACTGAGTAGCTTCCAGGTTTTTTTGACTTGGGGGAAGTAACAATATTTGGCTACCAACTTTAGAACTGTAAGATCCAAGCTACATACAATTTTCTGTCAATCATATAGTTTGTTTCCAACATTTTGTTTTGTTTTACAAAATACTTCCACAGAGGCTACAAACTAAAGCAGCAGTCTAGTATTGTGAAGGTTTTTTTTAACCCTTTCTCTCATTCGGGTGGACCAAAAACACCTCCTCCACCCGGTTGCTTCTTCGGAAAGATACAGGTACCATGGGTCGTCGCCAAAGAAAGTTAATCATGACAAAATCCCATTGGCTGACATCTAGACTAATGCTGCACCAGTGCAATAAGCAAAGATGCATATACGCAAGAAGGTCACAAAGCTGAGCAGATATTAAATATTGTGCAATTTCTTGCCGTCTTGGTCTACTTATGCACGTGTTGCACAACAAGGATAGTGAATAGCTCGGCATAATTCCCTGCAATCCATATGGACTGAGGAAGAGGTTTCACAGCAGGAGGTGCACCCCAGGTTGCACAAGCACTCCCTTTTTGCACAAGACTGGAATGCAAGCTTCCAACTGCAGAATCCAGAGAGGGAAGGGTTGCAGCACACAAGGATAAGGCAGTGTAGTATAATTAAGAATATATTAAAGAAAGCATTCCTTTTGCATAGCTGCTTTCGAGATTGCACACTACACCAGCGTCACTATGGGTCCACTAAGTGTGTTTCCATACTGCCTGTGTTTTAACATCACAGTCCTGCCTGCACTGTCAGCAAGGTGTCGTTCACATTTCCAATAGTTACTTTCATGTTTTATCTTTGTGTTTCGGTGCTACAACACTGCATGTGTGTTGCAGGAAAATAGCTGTATTTTCCCATTGTAGGAGGGCTTAGGAGGCTTGCACAAACTAGAAAATACTGCTTCCTCTGCTGGTGACTTTGCACAACAAACGGCTTCCACCTTATATTTATGTTTTCAAAACAATCCTGCCAAGCCAAAGCATTTTACCGCTGTAGAGCTCAGTCTCAGTCAATCTGGAAAGTGCCATAGCAAGACAAACACTGATTGCTTTCTATTATGCAGGTTCTCTACCTTCCCCTCCCCCAGTCCAGGACTAAACAACCTAAAGCACCATCCAAGAGCCAGCCTGGATCAAGGAATGGATTAACCAGAAACACCGCACCAACTTAATAGAACTATCCTTGCACTAGTGCAACATGTTTATCTTAGTGCAGCATTAGTCTGGATGTCAGCCAGTGCCAATTAATGGGACTTAAGACAGTCCTGGTTAATTCACCTCACTGACTTCAATGATACTTAGTCATGACTAATTTTCTTTGGATACAACCCAATATCTTTTCCCTTGCAGGGCAAAAAGCAACTTGGGTGGGAGGGGGGTTATTTTAAGCAGACAACCAGAAGGAGGAGAAATCCCCCTTGAATACAAGTCTTCTACTTTAGTTGGCAGCCTCTGCAGCAGCACTTTGTAAAACAACCAACATCTATAGACAAACTACATCAACTGAGCTTCCAGTGTAGTTTGTGGCATGGGAGTTCAGAGGAAGGCAGCCATTCGAAGGTTTGTCTGGAGCAGAACACCACCTAGTCCATAACTGCTTGCATCAGCACTAACCATTGTAGGCTTGTTGGCATCATAGAGGTGTAAAACTGGGACATTTGAGGTAATGTCCTTTATTTTCGTAAAGGTGGCCTCTTGATCAGGCCCCCAGCTCCAGAATGTGTTGAATTGCAGGTTTAGAAACTCCCAGGGCAGTTTGACCCTGAGTGAAACACTCAGGTGATGCCTTAAAGCCAAACTGGGAGAAGCGGTATAAAAATTCAATAAATAAGTAAAATAATTAAGCTGCAGATCCAAGATCAATGCCAAAAGATGATTACACCTTGAACAAGGAAGTTGTGTCTTTCACACCTAGTACAGCTGCAGTGTAGTAATCTTCCAGATCTGGGAAACATAGGAAAGTTGTAGCACTGCCACCACCGCCTCTGACTGGGCTCAACATCTGTGTGGCTCCACCCTTCAGGTAGCTCCAGTGTGCCACGCATCACCGCGATCTCTCTCTCTCTCTCTCTCTCTCTCTCTCTCTCTCTCTCGATCTCTCTCTGAAGCAGGTTTCACTGCTCCAGTGGGATATACACCCCAATAATTGCACACAGAATTGCATTCTTCATCACCTTTAAAAAACAAAATGCCCTCAAAGCAGCTTACAATAAGAACGTAAAACATCAAGCACAAATTTATGAACAATGGCATTAAACAAGTCTAAAATAAGCAAAAAACAATTAATATTGAAATAGCATCCACAGCAAGAAAACCAGTCCGTAGATGAGAATACTATTTTGCTACAAACAGATTTTCACCTGGTAGATGGAAACCAAACAATTTTCCTAGTGCAGTGGTTCCTAGCGTTGGTTCCCCAGCTGTTGTTGGACTACAATTTCCATCATCCCCTATCACAATGGTCAGAGACTAGGGGTGATGGCATTTGTAGTCCAATGACATCTGGGGGCTCTAGGTTGGGAACCCATGACCTAGTGGATCTTCATAGTCAGAGCATTCTCCAGGGCAGGTACCACCATGGAGAAAGCCCTAATAAGATCAGGTACCCCTTGATCTTACTTAGCTCAGTAAAAAGGAGAACCCAGAACAAGATGAACAAGGCCACACACCCTGTTTCCATGTTATAAAGAGGACTATAAAGGAAGGAAGCATTTCCTGAGGTACACTGAACCATTTAAGCCAGCCTGAGGGCTGTCATAGTTGAAAGGCAGGGTAGAAATAATAATAATTGTATAATCAGAGCTGCTGAGATGCCACCTAGAGAGGGGTAACAGTCTTGGGGCCATCCTCCTGCACTCCCTCAAATGATGTCATTATTAACCAATACATTGCAGACTCTCCATCTTGTGGGACTCTGGAGCAGCATGCCCCCCCCCCTCCCCCCACAGCCCTGTGTAATATAAAAGTAATAGCCAGCCTTTTAAATTGGGCCCTGGAGATACTATCTCACACTCACTGACACTACAGTTCCAAGACCCAAATGAGTGGCCAATGTTTGTGTAAGACAGATAAAGATTGCATGTCTTAATCCCTTTCTTTTAGGACATCACCAAAGAACATACATAACATACATACACACGTCTTAGGCAAGAGTTCTAGAGGTGGTTTTTTTCTTCTTCCACAAAGTAAGTTTTGATTTGGAAACATCAGTGAAGCTTCAGGGCTTTAATTATTTTTTGGCAAAAGACTTAGTAAAACCACTCGATGTCTTTTTCACAGTTGTGTGTGTGTGTGTGTGTGTATTTTCTTTCTCTCTCTCTCTCTCTCTCTGAATGAGAGGGGGAGGAGGGAAGCAATGTGCATGTCTTCTAATGCGTGTACTAACTAGCAACACTCACATGCAAACATTCTGAATAAATTAAGCCAAAATCTCATTTCAAAAGTAATACAAATTGCCACACTGACATTGAAAACTTTACAAGGTTAAAAAAGAATTGCAACAAAACTAATTAGACTCATTTGCAATTTAACAAAACAAGAGTTCTGAAAATCCTAAGCATTCATAACATACCCATTATATAGTGTAAATAACATAGGAAGCTGCCATATACTGAGTCAGACCATTGGTCTATCTAGCTCAGTATTGTCTTCACAGACTGGCAGCGGCTTCTCCAAGGTTGCAGGCAGGAGTCTCTCTCAGCCCTCTCTTGGAGAAGCCAGGGAGGGAGCTTGGAACCTTCTGCTCTTCCCAGAGCGGCTCCATCCCCCGAGGGGAATACCTTACAGTGCTCACACTTCTAGTCTCCCATTCATATGCAACCAGGGTGGACCCTGCTTAGCTAAGGGGACAAGTCATGCTTGCTATCACAAGACCAACTCTCCTCAGAGAGGAGACAACAGATATACTAAATAAGAAAATAATTACAGCACTAAACAATAGGGATGCACATAGTGCACAAATGCCTCCACCACAGTTGTGTATGACAAAGAAAGAATACACATTTTCTACATTTTAGATATGTAATTAAATCATTAGCATGCAATGAAAACACATCTGCCTTGATGTGGCTAGGCGGGGTAGGAAACCTTGGCTCTCCAGCTGTTGTTGAACTACCATCATTTCCTGCCACAATAAATTGTGGCTGGGGATGATGGGAGTTGTAGTTCAACAACAGCTAGAGAGCCAAGCTTTCCTACACCTGAGCTAGGAACTACACATACATGCATGCATGCATTCCTATCCAGATATGGAAGTAAGAACACATGGAACTATGTGGACTGTGCATGCTAGATTGAGGCTATACTCTCTATATAAATAAGCTTACCTTGACTCTAAATATATTCCACAGGGATGTCCTGTTTAAGCAGGTTTCAAAGCATCAGCCACTCCAAAGGATTTCCCTTTCCAAAAATAACGTGGCGTTTTCCTAGTTCTTGGGTAATTTAATAAAGTTAACTTTTGACAGAGGAGTTCTTGACTGCTCCACAAGCAAGAAGTCCTCAGACACCTATCAACGCCAACCAGCAGAGATGATCTGCTTTACCAGCATGTTTCTCATCCTTACATGAGCAGTAGACAGTCACACGGCACCAACAAGTCAGGTGCAGAGTCTCTCCTGAACTACTCCTTAAAATATGTGCTCCTCCTAATTGCCCTCATAAATGCAACGGCACTGCATGTAATAAACCTTATTATGCAAATAGGTAGGGTTACAGAATGTAAACTGCCTGACTGCTATTTAAGTTACTCTGAATGTACAATCTTTTTTCAGGCTGCCTGGTCATACATTAAAGATCACAGTTCTCTTGACCTGGCAGCATAGCCCTTTAGTGTTGAATAATCATCACTTTGTGTAAAGAGAGCTTGAAAACCAGTGTACTCACTAGGTTCGTTTCTCAATAAAGGTAAAGGCAAAGTGTGCTGTCGAGTCAATGTCGACTCCTGGAGCCCACAGAGCCCTGTGGTTGTCTTTGGTAGAATACAGGAGGGGATTACCATTGCCATCTCCCACGCAGTATGAGAGGATGCCTTTTAGCATCTTCCTATATCACTGCTGCCCAATATAGGAGTTTCCGAACAGTCTTAAAACCTGGTTCACTGGGTGGCCCAAGCCAAATCACAATTGCTCAAGCAAACCTGCTGCATAGGGTGTCATCAGATATACAGCCTGATCCTATACCTAAGGCTTCAATCCTATGCACATTTATCTAAGAGTAAGCCTCACTGAACACAGTGGGACTTGCTTAAGTAAACATACAAATGATATGGCTGTCCAGCTACAATTCCTATGGACCTCTACATTGCAAAGTGCCTCTTTGCCCAGTTAGCAGCGGATAGACCGGGACACTATGTTTCTGTTAATGCAGCTCACAAGTGCATGAGTTTTTCTTAGCTGCTGCAGCATCACACCACTGGCTCTTGTTCAACTCCTGCACCGCTAAGACACCAGGCAAGCCATCTATACTTGTACACTTGATTATTCTTACCTAAATGTTGGTGTTTGCACATTTCTCCACAGAACCATCATGTTGATTTTGGCCCAATGTTTGATCCTGTCAATATACAGGTTTTGTTTTACTTGTCTCTGAGATGATGACATCACCATTATTCCTGTTTTGCAGAGAGGGTGCAAGGCTGAGGCTGGGTGACTTGTCATGGATGTACACAGAGAGTCAACTGAGACTCCACCAGAAGCCTTTTAGACCCAAAAGCTATCTGCCAGGGTCAGCGATGGGAAGACTTTTACAAACTGAGCTCCGGAGAATGGACAGCCCACCAAGACAGGATCTAATTAGAGAGATATCCCAATATGTAGTTGTGGAAGGAAAGAATCCATCACCTAATCTGCAAGGCTAGGCACAAAAATGTATACACTGGAACGCATTTCCCCCCAAGTATTAGAAGTTACTAGTTTCCCCAGTAGTTATGTTTACTCATTTCATTGGTTTGATTCTTTTGAAATGTTCTGTTCCAGCCACTTTTGCAAAGGATTGCTGATCTCTATAAATCACATTTCCTTAATCCATGACGTATGTCTGAATTTTGAGCTAAGCTATCCATATTCTCTTGACATGTTGAGTTAACAAATTCACCTTTTACCAGTTCCTTGAAGGTGCAAGCTGGCTTTCTGATAGCTAACAGCACATCTGAAAGTTGTTATTCCTTTAGCTGTTTTAGCACAGCTGGACAGCTAATCACTAGCATTCTCTCTGCCTATGTGACTTGGCAAGAGGGAATAATCAATCAGAATAATTATTCATTTCAACATATCCAATAGAAGGTCAAGATGATGGAGGGAGAAGAGGCAGGATAGCATAGATATTAATTTGTTAGGTACATTCCAGTCACTTTAGGGAACAAGAAGTAAAAAGATTGTTTGCTTACTGAGTAGAGGAGCAGTAGAAATATACCGAGCTGAGTAATGGAAGATATCTCATGATTTTAAATATAATTTTACATGTTAGTTTAAAAAACCTGAATGTATTAGAAAAGATTAGGACAGTACAAGACAGAGAAGGAAGCATGGTGTGTAGACTAAAGGCAAAGAAAATCAGGAATTTCTAGCCATGAGACAAGAGTAGAGATGTACTGGAGACACAGAAATCTTTTTGCCAATCACTGGAGGCCTTGACAGAAGCTTCCGATTAACTCCAAAACTCCATGGGAGGTTTCAGGCAAAGGTCAGGCTCTGTAGGCAACCAAATTCTGTGTAAATTTCCATGCCCATGCTGCAATGTGCATTGACAAGCAAGGAAACACGAGAGAATCCACTCCCATACTAAGTTCATTTTGTTCTACAAACTACTTTTGTGAATTCTAATTAAATCAAAACCATTTTTTAAACTCACAGCCTTAAAAACTAGCAGATGGGAAAAGAGGATGAATATAAAAATAGGAGCCAGTGGCTGACATCCAGGCTAATCTTATACCAACAGGCTTGGGTTTTTTATTGCGCAAGGAGGAGAAGCAATTTTCAGTGATCCTCTCCCTTTCCTCTGCAGTTGCCTGTACCTCCCAAACCTATGACTCTGAGGTTCCGGGAGGCACAAGAGCTGCAGGAATGATAGCTGAGTATCAGCCCCTCCCCTCATGCCATGGAAACATTGGTGTAAGATTAATCTGTATGCCAGCCACCATGTGTTATGGCTCCTGTGAGGTGAGTCCAGCTTCCTTCTGCCATTGCTCTCCAAAGGTCTTTTGCAGTGAACACCAACTTCCTGGACAGTTTTGCCTTTTCCCTGTCCCCTGCTTCTGGTAGGCTATTCACCTTGGCTTGTTTGGATAAAATTTCATTTATTCAATTGTACATTTATGGGGCTATTAGAAAAAGTTGCTTTTAAGTTTTAACAACTGATCTGGTGTGTGCTTTACATAGCCTCTTCTGCTTCAAACTCGCAGAATCTGTTCTTCCTGACTTTTATCCTTAAGGAAAGATTGTATCTGTTGCTAAAACATTATGAGTGCACGCACAGCAATATGACTTATCTGTTTTTAAATACATTCATACACACTGCTCACCAGACTGAGCTATCCATGGGCCACCAAAGAATTACCAGAGTAATAAAACTTAAAATGAACACATACAAATAACAAGAACTTGAAGTCACAAAGTAGCATTTCTCAGAAATGTGGCATAACAACAATCTTCTGTGGCACAGTGTTTGTCTTGGCGCTTTTGAAGCAAGGTCTCTGAAATTCACTCCTAGCTGTCTGACTTGACAGCAATGCAGCCAACCCACACCCATACCAATAACAACATTACTTCATGGTTTTAGAGGAAATATAACTGCAATACAAATGAGGCAGCATATGGCTATATGCAACCCCTGTGCCACTATGAATGAGTTGGAGCCACTGTTCCTAGATCAGGGCCACTTTCCAGATGAAACAAATAAATGACATGTGAAACTTTTGCATAATGGTTTTGTAAAACAAAACAAAACAAAACAAAAAACCACCACACACACACACACACACACACAGAGCCAGAGGCAGTTGTGTTTTCATCTGTGTCTGGCTAGGTTTAAAGAAGCCAGATGGCTGGGCTTCCCATCCAGGGTGTTTCAGGTTCCTGGAATTCAAGAACAATAAAAGCTGTAGTTATTCCCCAGACATTGAATTAATAATGCAGCCTTTCATTTGGGTAGCCAGGTTAAACAAACCACTAATCTGGAATAAAAAGTAACCATCCCCACTTGCACGGTAATATTGTCACCAGCCTCTATATACAGCCATGCACTGAATCAAAATTGTTGTCATTGATACCCTTGCTTGGCAGGGATAACATTAGCACAGGGATAACAGTCAGGGATATCAGTCAGGAATAACATTAGCGCAAGGCAGTGCACCCTTGTATGCCTCAGGGGAAGCCACTGCTGATGTCTGCCTTGGCCGCTTGGGAAGAATTGCATCCAGCTAGCAACCAGCAGCTGCCAGCTAGGTGGGACCCCTCCCCTTGTAGTAGCAACAGACACAGATTTCCTTCAACTTTGGTGGCCCGGCAGCACCATCAGCAGTATTTAAACTGCTGTCAATGATGTGTGTCCCACCGATAGGGGTGTGTACAGAACCATTCTGGGCGGTTCAGGAATTGGTTCAGTTCATGCAGGCGAACTGGGTCGAACTGGCTCGGGATGCTTGTAAAGGGGACTCCTAACTCTATAAGTGGGTTGAAAAGGTAGGCACCTCTCCGCAACAGCGCAAGCCGGCTGGGGTCTGGTTCCGGCCAGTATGTGGCGGGCGGCGCGTGGGGGGGGGGGAGCACCAGTAAGGCCTAGAAGAGCTATCACTGCCTCACCGCCACAGGTAAGGTACCCCTCCCTCCTTTCCACCCCCCTTTACAGTTGAGAATCCCCTTTTCTTGTAAAGGATATTTCTTACCAGATTCCTCTTTACAAGCATTCTGACCTAGGGCAAACTGGGGCTAACAGGTCTATCCGAACCGGGCCTGGTTTGGTTTGAACTGGTCCAATTGGTTCTGCACACTCCTACCCCCCCCCAACAGTGACCCATGTAGTATTGCAATGCTATGTAGGGAACTGATGGGGACACACTAGACCAGTCTATAATGCTATAACAGAAGAAATCCACACCTGCCATCACGGTGAGAGGCACAGGCCCATCTGAAGCCAGCCATGGTGTTCGAGATGGACTGACCTGCCTGGGTCCACTCTGGATTAATCTGGAGCAAACTTATTGGTTTTCTGGACATCCACTCCAGACGGGATCCTGAGTAGACTGGGTGCTAGGGTTGCCAGATCTGATTGAAACTGTTCTTGGAGATTCCCCACTACCATCAAGTCATTCATATCCCCAGGATTGTTTTCAGTAGTCACCTGAAGATAGATGCTAGTTCCTGGAGACTCCAGACCAATCTTGAAGGACAGGCAATTTTATTGGGTGCCTATACCCTGCTGTGTTGTAATGACATCATCAGTACATATTGAGGTCCAGAAATTTCAAATTTTTCTGACGTTCCTGGGATGGGTTTTTGCTCCCTGGCACAACACAACACAGAATGAAGCCATGGTGATACATGCTCACTATGGGGAAGCTGGAAAGCATGAGATATGTGGCTCCCATGACTTTCAGAACATGCTTGCTGCAGTGTTCAGGAACAAGGAAAAAGGGTGATGTGTGGATCCATTTCCTATTGAGCAAGACTCCAGAAGGTCTGGTGTCTGATTGGAAATGGATCCTGGATGGTGGTGCAGAAGACACCCATATTCATGTCAGGACACCCTTTTAATGAGTTTGCGTTTAGAAAATGAGTTCCTTTAGAGCAGGGATTCTTACCGTTGGGTCTCCAGATATTATTGGAATTCAGCTCCCATAATTCCCAACCAAAGGCCACTGGGGCTGTGAATTATGGGAATTGAAGTCCAATAACATCTAGGGACCCAACATTGAGAATCCCTGCTTTAGAGTACTTATAGCACACCTCTCATAATTATACTTCCCAGTATGCTGAGGAGCAAAGTTGGAGAAAAATGAAGGAAAGAGAAGGCTGGGGGCATAGACAGTGGCTATTGCTAGTGTTTTTCTTGTGTTTCTTTCTAGATATTTGCCAACATAAAGACAAGAGGGGTGTTTGTGTGTGTCTGTACACACACACACACACACACACAGAGAGAGAGAGAGAGAGAGAGAGAGTCATTCGCACAATCATAAACTGTGTTCTACCCGGGTTTGGGAGCTGTGGGTGCTCCCAATTTTCAGTTGTGTGGAATCAGGGTAAGAGGAAAACCTGGGTAGAAATGACTTGGAAGCAATGTAGGAGGAAAAGTTACCTAGGTTTTCATCCTATCTTGCTTCCACACAATCACTTTTACCCAGGTTTTCCTCCTACCTTGCTTCCGCACAATTGAAAATTGGGAGCTCGCACAGCTCCTAAGCCCAGGTGGAAAACAGTTTATGATTGTGTGAATGAACTCACACAGACACAGACACACACACACACTCTATATATGAAATATTGCAGAACATTTATATGCCATCTCTAACAGCCCTTAAGGTGGCTCATATCAATAAAACCATCAGTAAAACAATATACACTGTACACAGCTCTATACTCTTCCTTTCTCCTTTACAAGCCTATTGTGCATAGGATTATAAACTTGGTTCACTCTCTAAATGTTTTGTTTGTTATTGCTTCATAGATTCAGGGCTAAGTTTTTCATCCAATCAGTTCATCAGGAGCTATCAGACTGGTTATCAACCAAGGAGCTGTAGGCAGTTTTTAGAAGTCCCATAGCACAATCATGAGATAAGAGTCAACTGCTCAGTTGTATAATATAGTACATGTGATTATTAACTAAGTGCGTTGTGTCAATTATACTGTACATCTGTGCGGCGCCTTTGCTCTATGGGCCTATTATTAAAAGAGGCTCATGCTCTCACACATGAACCTCTCTCACTGGTCAGCTGCCATGTAGTAAATTCGGATGACTTGTCCACAGTCACATCATCCTGGATGTGTCTGCAGTAGAACTGCGGCCTTTTTAAATTCTCATCTCTTAGCCACTCTAGAAATGAACTGAATTCCCCATTTGAATCATGCAGTCTTAATCCACCCAAACCATCTTTGTTAACTTAGCTTTTTGGTTGGCTTTCATCAGGCCAATAATTTGCAGAACTGCCACATTTATATTTTATGTGCATAAAAAGGGCATAGGACATATTCCTGTATGTTTCCAAGATGGCAGTTACCTGCATAACCATCCTCACCATCTACATATCTGAGCATATCCAAGATGGTGACAGCACCACTGGACATAGATAGTGCCATCTTGCATGGCGTCATACCCAAATACATTGCAAATGGAATTTCAAGATGACCAACGTTCTGGACTCAATTTCAGTGAAAAGATGGGGGAGTCTGATCATAGTAAATTGTTGGGAAACTTGTTGGGAAGAATGAGCAGAGGTTTAGATTAAATTATATTCCAATCACTGTTATTTTGATTTGAATAGTTAGCGGCACAGGCCTAAATCTTATTCCTCAGGGGTGCATGTGGGATATTTGCAGGGAGGAGACGAATGGCGGATTTCTGTGAATAGTCTAGGAGGGTGAGTGGTATAATTAGGTAGCGTGAATAGGCTAGGAGGGTGGGTGGTGTAACTTGATATCTCAGATTGATCCAGGAGTGCTTTTTATCAGCTTCAGCTACTAGGGATATGCACAAATCGATTTGGCGCTTCCAGTAGGGGGGGCGGGCAGTACCTTTAAGCATGAGCAAAGCAGGTCCTTACCTGCTCCTCCCCACCACTCTTTCAGGCACTGTACCACTCAGAAGTCTGTGCACAGCTGCGGGGCTTCACCCACAACCTGCACGTGGTGGTGGTGGACTTCTGAGTGGCAAGGTGCCGCACCCAGAAAAGTGGTGAGGTGGTCAAGGAGCAGGTAAGGGCCTGCTTTACTCCTGCTTAAAGTTACGACTCCCTGCCCCGTCAAACATTTGTGCACATCCCTATCAGCTACCTCCATTTCTCAAGATGGATGACCTTAAAAAACTGGTGCATATGCTGGCATCCAGGCTTAACTACTGCAACTATACATTGGGCAACTATAGGCAATCTGAACTGGTACAGATTGTGGCAGCCAGGCTGGTCTCTGGGGCTACCTAAAGAGACCATATTACTCCTTTTAAAAAATAAATACACTGGCTGCCAATAAGTTTCTGGGCAAAATACGAAATGCTGGTTATTACCTATAAAGCCCAGAACAGCTTGGGCCAGGTATTTAAGAGAGCACCCTCTTCTTTATGAAACCCACCAGCCATTAAGATCATCGTGGGCGGTCTGGTTACAGGTACCACTGGCTTGTTTGGTGGCTACCCAAAATCTGGCCTTATCTAGGGTTGCCCCAGGACTCTGGAATGTGCCCTTAAATGAAATCATCTCTGGTTGTTTTTAAGCAACTATTGAAAACACACATTTTATGAGACTTTTAGTTTATAATGTTTTAAAGTTTTATTGATGGTTATTTTAATTTGCTTTATATGATTTAAAGTTTCAGTTGTTGTGTTAATTTTTAAATTGTCTAGAAATTTAATACAGGGTGGTATTTAAATGCGATCAACCAACCAACCAACCAACTCACAGAATTGTTTTCACATAACCTCTTACAAATACCTGAACACTTCAAGAGTACCTACACTGGAGCTTGAGAATCACCATTCTAAAGTAGACATTACAAGTCCGTAGCAATAGGGGGTATAGGGGGATAGTGGCTCATGGGCTGCCAATGCCCAGGGGCCACACCCTGCCATGCCCTTCTGCATCCCATGGGCATGACCCCCACCACTCATGCTGCCTGCTCTTGAGCCATCTGGCCACCCATCCTGTGTCCATTTCCCAGCCATGATGCAGAAAAATTATACCTTACTCCACTGGTGCCTGTTCTCATTGGGATGGGGCAGAATGCTCGTGCTGTGTGGTGATGTCACTAGATGACATCATAGCCAGCAAAGGGAGGCAGGATGAATGGCTGGGCAGCATGTGAGTGGGCGGAGCAAGCAATGGGTGGGTGGGGGCTGTGAAGACAAGCAGTGGCAGCCATCTCAAATCTCTCCCCAGGCCACGCTCAATGCTAACTTGGCAAAGAGGCACTTTTTAAAGTGGAGATTCTCTTTAATTAGCAGGGGGAGAGTAACTGGCCCTATCCACTCCCAGCACAGTACCTCCACTGACTGTTGCTGGTGTCTATCTTCTGTTTCTTTTAGATTGTGAGCCCTTTGGGGACAGGGAGCCATCTTATTTATTTATTATTTCTCTGTGTAAACCGCCCTGAGCCATTTTTGGAAGGGCAGTATAGAAACCAAATAAATTAATAATAATAATAATAATAATAAAGTAGCAGGGATGATACACTGGAACATCTGCAAAAAATACAAGCTACCTGTAGCCAAACATTGGTGGGACCATCAAATTGAAAAAGTTGAACAAAATGAAAATGTAAAAATATTATGGGACTTCCGACTACAAACAGACAAACATCTGCCACACAATACACCAGATATAACTGTAGTCGAGAAGAAAGAAAAACAAGTCAAAATAATTGACATAGCAATACCAGGGGATAGCAGAATAGAAGAAAAAGAAATAGAAAAAATCACCAAATACAAAGATCTACAAATTGAAATTGAAAGGCTGTGGCAGAAAAAGACCAGAATAATCCCAGTGGTCATTGGCGCCCTGGGTGCAGTTCCAAAAGACCTTGAAGAGCACCTCAACACCATAGGGGCCACAGAAATCACCATCAGCCAATTACAAAAAGCAGCTTTACTGGGAACAGCCTATATTCTGCGACAATATCTATAACAATTGACAATAAAATTCTGGCATCCCAGGTCCTTGGGAAGGACTCGATGTCTGGATAAAACAAACCAGTCAATAACACCGGTCTGACTGTGTAAACAAGAAATAATAATAATGGTTGACAAGAATGTTGCTTGAAACAACCTCTGCACAGTATCTATACCACAGAGCACAGTTCGTGATCTAGATCAGTCCTGTTGTGTAAAGGTTTTCTTTCAGCACTACCAGCAACCACTGTCGATGAGCATCTTGAAGACTATTTATACAGTGGGAATGATCCATATAGTGGGACTCTCTCTGCACTATGTCTGTCATGTTGGAGCAGTTGTGGCAGAGAAACTGTTTCAATTGGCTTCCACAAAGCGACTTCTGTTAGCTGCTCCTCCTCTCTAAGCATGATGCCAAAGTAAACACTTCCAAGTGACAGTTATTTTATATGTGCAGTGAATTCATAATTGTTCATTGTCTGTAAAGTAACATGTTGGTTTATTTACCAAATATTTGCAAAGCGCTCAGGTATCTCATAAATTACTCCATTCAAGTGGCAGTTATCGTTAAAGCTGCACATAAATGCAGCATTGCTTGAGCGCTTTTTAACTATGTGATTAAATCCTGCAGATGATTGCACGCCCTAACAGCCATGTCCATATTTGTCATGTAATTAGACTCTTAAGGAACAGTGTTACACCACTGCCATTACATGAAATACAATGCCAGAGAACATTCATAGTTTGTTATATAATGATTATCATACTGGTAACATTTCCCTCACAATGAAAAGGTTATTAAAATTTGAAAGGCAGAATTATCTGCCACCCCGTGGATGGACAAAATGACTAACTGTGTTAAACTAATGTGAGTTTCTGGGACTTCTGTTCAGAAGAACAGTGCGGCTACAATATAATGGTCAACTTTTGTGCATCAACGGTGGCCTATTTGTTAGCAGATAATAAAAATAATAACACATATCCAAAACTTATTGATACACAAATAGAAATTTGAGCCTTTTACATCCCCCCGACTCAGGCAGGTTATAATATAAAGCCATGCATGAAATTGAGTGCCAATTAATAATTTTAAAACCCATGCACTGTATTGCCATGTAAAACATTAAGCCTAGTCACCCCCAAAACAGCACACACAACATAGCAGCAGCCCTGCAGTTGCAAAACAGAGCATTTTGCAGATCTATTTATTGCCACAGTCAGATGCAGATATCCTTTTCTGATTATTTTGGACTTGACTTTGAACTTGGAGTACAAATTAACATTCACATTTTTAAAAAACCAGACCACAAAGATTTCCTCTGAAACACAAGTCCATCTAGGTTTAAATGGTACTCATCAGCCCTTCACACAGGCCACATCTACATTATAAACTCAATCAACTGTCATGGCTTCTTCCAATATCTTATGAATTACAGTTTTGTGTGGATACTGAAAATTTCTCCTAAACCTTTCATAGAACTATAATTCTCAGGATTCATATAGGAAATAATGACTATTTGGGGCCTTTAGACAACCCGTATACTGTACAACACAGCAAATGCACAGTTGTTGCTTATTAGTTACCCTGGATTCAGTCATGTTCTCTCAAAATCTCTTCTGTTTGGGGGATATTGTATCAGCCCCCAAATCTCAACATATTGTTGCTGGAATCATGAGATTCTTTCCCCAGCTAGCAGGTCAACTGCAATCCTGAATGCCACATGGAATGTTGTTGCCTGATTGTTATTGGCATCTTTTGGAAGCCTGTGATGACCGATGCATCTCCCTACCCATAACTATGAGATCCTAACTCAGGGGTGTAGCAGAGCTGAAGTGAGCTCTGGGATAAGATCTAAGGATGGGCCCCTGAGCCCTCTGCCATCTGCCTTCTTCTCCTCTCCCCCATGTCTTTGCTACAGAAGAACTATATGGATATAGTGAAAAACAAAACATTCTTGGTATGCCTTTTATTTCACCCCTATGGGCCAGGGATATTTGTCCCCCCACCATCTTGTTAGTTTATAACCCCAACATTGAGCTTGCAAAAAGGGAGGTCGTATCAGAGCTGAAACTCATCAATCTCCAAGCTAAGTCTGGAAAAGCCCCCTGTCGGTTCCTCCCTACCCCCAGTTAATCATTACACAAATAGACCTGGGTTTTAAAATTAGGTGAAATGGACTATTATTATTATTATTATTATTATTATTATTATTATTATTTACACAGTCAGACAGGTGTTATTGACTGGTTTGTTTTATCCAGAATTCGAGTCCTTCCCAAGGACCTGGGATGGCTGAATTTTATTGTCAATGTTGTTGCTGTTGTTATAGATATTGTCGCAGAATATAGGCTGTGCCCAGTAAAGTTGCTTTTTGTAATTGGCTGATGGTGATTTCTGTGGCCCCTATGGTGTTGAGGTGCTCTTCAAGGTCTTTTGGAACTGCACCCAGGGTGCCAATTACCACTGGGATTATTTTGGTCTTCTTCTGCCACAGCCTTTCAATTTCAATTTGTAGATCTTTGTATTTGGTGATTTTTTCTATTTCTTTTTCTTCTATTCTGCTATCCTCTGGTATTGCTATGTTGATTATTTTAACTTGTTTTTCTTTCTTCTTGACTACAGTTATATCTGGTGTATTGTGTGGCAGATGTTTGTCTGTTTGTAGTTGGACATCCCATAATATTTTGCATCTTCATTTTCTACAACTTTTTCATTTTTATGGTCCCACCAATTTTTGGCTACAGGAAGCTTGTATTTTTTGCAGATGTTCCAGTGTATCATCCCTGCTACCTTGTCATGCCTTTCTTTGTAGTCAGTCTGTGCGATCTTTTTACAACAGCTGATTAGGCGGTCCACTGTTTCATCTGCTTCTTTACAAAGCTGGCACTTGCTGTTTGTTGTTGACTTTTCTACTTTTGCTCTTATTGCATTTGTTCTTAGTGCCTGTTCTTGTGCAGCCAATATTAGACCCTCTGTTTCTTTCTTCAAGTTGCCATTCTTAAGCCATTGCCAGGTCTTGGTGATGTATGATTTTCCACTTATATTGTGCAAATATTGACCATGCAGTGGCTTATTATACCTCTGAAAAGTATAAGCATGCATATGTATTCAGTACTTGGTTTGGGCCCCTTTTGCAGCAATTACTGCCTCAATGCGGCGTGGCATGGATGCTATCAGCCTGTGGCACTGATGAGGTATTATGGAAGAGCAGGATGCTTCATTAGCGGCCTTCAGCTCTTCTGCATTGTTTGGTCTCATGTCTCTCATCCTTCTCTCGGCAATGCCCCATAGATTCTCTATGGGGTCAGGTCAGGCGAGTTTGCTGGCCAATCAAGCACAGTACACTGTATACTTTTCAGAGGTCCGATATTGTTCTATTCTACAATCCTTGTCTTCTTGGTTCCATGTAATATTCTAATTTTCTGGGATTGTGGATTTGGGGTTTTCATGAGCTGTACGCCATGATCATCACAATTATAACAAATTAAGGCTTGACTTATCTCGCTTTGCATGTAATGCGTCTGTCTCATATATCAGTTTCACCTTTTAATTTGCATTACTGAAATTAATGGACTTTTGCATGATATTCTAATTTTCCGAGTTTCACCTGTAATTAGATATTGTTTTAATTGTGTTTTAATAGTTTTAACATTTTAAATTTTAATTGTTGAAATGATTTAATCTTTTTATCTGTTGTTCTTATAGTTTTGTTGTAAACTGCCCAGAGAACGTGCGATTTGGCCGGTATAAAAATGTGCTAAATAAATAAATATTGACCAGGGCCCCCTGGAACCACCATGCAGCTCCTGGTGGTTCTCATGTGCAGGCAAAACCGCTTTTGCCTACGCATGAGAACAGCCTCATATTTGTACCCGGGTACATATCCGCAATTTAAAAATTACCCCTTGGCTTTGTCTGTAAGAATCTCAAATAAATTTCACCATCTGTATTGTTTGGAATATTTCTTGATACTGGCTGACATCCTGACTGCCAAAGTATATTTGCTGTATTAATTTATTTTATTGTCCAATTTTTATACTGCCTTTCATAAAGCACCCCAGGGCAGTTTATAAAAGTTAAAATACAATAAAATCCATTAAAAACACATATCAAACCTTAAAACCAGTTAAACAATAAAAAGCATAAAACACCATAACACCCCCCCCCCAAAAAACTAACAACCAACCACCACTAAAAAGACAACAGAAACAGGAGAGCTGAGAGACAGCTGTGTGTAGAGAGACAGCTGGGACACAACCGGGGCTTGGTCACAACTCCCCCAGTCCTCAGTGAGGTTTCATCTTTTCCAGGTCACTTCTGGAGCACAGGCAGAGTGGGAATACTTCACCCACTTAGGAGCATTGGAAGCTGCCATATACTGAGTCAGACCATTGGTCTGTCTAGCTCAGTATTGTCTACACAGACTGACAGCGGCTTCTCCAAGGTTGCAGGCTGGAATCTCTCTCAGCACTATCTTGGAGAAGCCAGGGAGGGAACTTGGAACCTTCTACTCTTCCCAAAGTGACTCCATCCCCTGAGGGGAATATCTTACAGTGCTCACATGTGGTCTCCCATTCAAATGCAACCAGGGTGGATCCTGCTTAGCTAATGGGACAAGTCATGCTTGCTACCACAAGACTAGCTCTCCTCTCACTTGCACAATAGCACACATGTCGAGGGACTGAAGGAGTTGCGTGTGAGCCCCAGTCACATCCCTCCAGTCCCTCTTTACACATGCACTTGGGTAGTCAGGATCTCAGCCAATCAAACCAAATCTGCTTAACATCAACTGTCTTGAACCCATTGTTTCTTGTATTTTCTTCAACGGCCCTAGTAAACAGCTGTTCTCCTTTTTCTTTATGACCCTTTTCCTCTCTGTGTTTTTAAATTCTAAAAAACATTTATTTATTCAAGGTAATCTGCTCCGTCTTTTGCATTCACTAGTTTTACCCCTCCTGTGTCCCCGTTTTCTTTCACATGCAGCGGGGAACTCTATCAGGCAGTGCACATATGGGAATCCAGACGGAGAACTCCCCATTCAATTCAGTGAGGCTTACTCCCAAGTTAGTGGGGTTTAGGATAGCAGCTTTGCCTGCTTCCCTGGGAAAAGTCCTGCAGACACCCATGAGTGCACATTTTCTTAGTGGGAGAAATGTCAAATGTGTTCTTAAAAAATCATATCTGCATTTTGGGGAGCTTCAATGCAAAGTGGATATACTGTACTAAAAATGATGGAGTTCTGCACATCTCACTATGAAAAGGCCAGCCAGAAACTGATATTTTGGACACTGTGCATAGCTTGGGAAGATTTTTGACTTTATTTCTTGCCTAAAAAATACTTGTGATTTATTAGGTGATCTTACATTCTGCACAGTATAACATTTTCCAACGCAATATAGTGAACCTAATCTCTTCTCCTGATTTTGCAATTTATTTGAATTTCTCACCAAAATATTATCCTGTGGGGAGTCACTGGACCTTTTGCAGGATTCTCACATAGTATATTTATTTTCTTTACTGATAAACACACAGTATTTAGACCCAGGAACATTTCTTTTCTCAACTCAGTGCTATATGACTAATCAAGGTCCTCAGCAGTTAACACGCAGACACGTTTGGGAAAGCCCTATATATTTAAAAGTGCTGAAACAAGTGGAAAGATGATGCAAGGAAGTCCTAAGAGAATAAAAATGACCTAGCAACAGGAACCATAAATAGGAATAGTTTCAGATGGCAAGAAAATGCTCTCTCACAGTTATGCTTCTCTGGCTTGTTTCAATTTATATTTTTGGAACATTAAAAAAAAATGCTCAGAATACAAAATACTATATTATATTATAATATTATATAAACTTTAGTTTTATATTATAAAAACTTTAGTTTCTTAGACACATTTGAGCTAATAACTGACCACAAAGGGGTATACAATATGTAATACTTCCCCCCCCCCACCAACCTGTGCCACTTGGTACTATAATTTGTACTCCTGTTAGGAAGGTGCATTATACTGTCATACCATTGGTCCATCAGTGTATTGTCTTGACTGGCAGCAGTTCTCCAAGGTTTCAGGCAGGAGTCTTTCCCAGTCCTACCTGGAGAAGCCAGGGATTGAACCTGGGTCCTTCTGTATGCTAGATGCTCTGCCCTGAGCTATGACCCAGTTCATTGCTCATATGACCCAGTTCATAGCCCTGAGCTATGACCAGTTCATTGTTCTGTGGTGTGTTTAAAAGTGTTGCTAAAAGAGCACTGGGGTCAGTTAAATGCCAATTAAAATATATGGAGGAAACTAAAACTGCACATTCAAGGCACGACACATGATGATGAGAACTCTCATTTAACAGCCAATGGCTACATTATACTGATGCAGCACTTGAGATATGGACGTGTTAATCAACCATCTTTGATTGATTAATTCATACTTCCATCAGAGTTAAAGGAAAAACTGCAGGACTTGTAGGGGTCTGGGAGGCCCAACAGAAATTAATATGGTAGGAGCGATTACATAGTGGTGCCATCCAGGAGCCTGTTGAAAGCAATGTTGGAGATTTTAATGGCTTGATGTTTTGAATAATATTGGGGGGAAATAGCCTGAGTCAGTATTGGCAACCCTGAAACAGACCATCTTTGTAAAATTGTACTCTATACCATAAACAATAATCTTTAATTCAATTTCTCTATTTATATTAAATTGGGGGTCATTAAAAATAACAATGACATTTATTTGACAAACTGTAACTTAACTGAGCTTTATTTGATCTCAGTACTAGATTAGTAAAGTGCTTCTTACTAATAAGAACTGTTAATTCTCCCCCACCCCTAATTTCAGTAACAGAAAGGGAAGGGCTTATCTGACATAGAACATCTCACATACTAACATCTTTAGCCAGATAAAATTATCATCACGAACCCTAACTTTTTGGATATATTTAACTGCACAACTTGTAATCCACCAAAATATAGGGCCCATACAGGTGCCTGCAAAATGCTTGGCACTATCTTCACCAGGCTGGTTTGTTTATTTGTAGTTTTCAGTAATCTACAAAAACAGAACATTTATTTATTAGGCCTCTGGTGGGCTGTGATAACTTTCTGTTCCGTTTTCTGAGCCACAAGTTGTGCAAGCCTGTTTCACTGCTTTTACACCAAATAAAGATCAAGAGTAGCTTTGCTCATACTAACACACCTGCCTTGCTTCAGCCACTGCATTGCACAAAACTATGACTAAGCACTCAAAGCCAACAAGCAAATAACCCAAGTATTTTACACAGAATCCCCCCATTGCACGCCTAGGGCAAGTTCTGTGCAAAGAAAAGTCAGCTACATACCACAGATTCAATCTTGTTCTCTATCATGCTTGCTTACCAACATGTTAGAAGAAAAGGAAGCACAAGAAAGAGTTTTATTGTACAAGATCTTGCGTGTGAGGTTTCAGTGAGATTTTACGGTATAAACTACGCGAGGGTTTTGCCAATCGAGAGAAACAGAAAACAACACAATAGCTGTTCAGAAGGACATTGCTTAATTCGTTTCTGAGAAAATGGGAACTCAAAATTATCCAAAGAGAAACTCTCCCTGTAATCCCAGATGAATTTGAAAACCATAATCCTTAAACTACTTACTTCTCAACTAGTCTCACCGGGAATACTGCTGAGTAATCAGTGCAAAGGCTGCCATCTTCATATAGCATGGAACTCCATATTTTTTGTTACTTGTACGTACGATCTACTAAGCTCCTAAGGCTTACCCTCCACTAGTCAGTGTGCTAGTACAGTGTGCTAGTCAGTGTCACTAGCACACTGACTAGTGAAAAGATCACTGCCTCAGTGAATGAAATCTTCTAATCAAAATGTTACAAACAACCCAACTGTAAGGACTTTTCCACAATAAAATGTGCAACAAGAGACTGAAGCAAAAAGTTGCGAAGTAACAGATAATCACTACAGTTGGACTATATTTTCCCTTCATAACTATATAAGCTGGTCCGTTATCCTGGTTAAAAATGTGAAAACATTTGCTCACCTCGATGAGTTTCTCTTTGTTTAAGACTTGTTAACAGGACCCCAAGCCAGTTGAACGACAATGAAAAAGTCAGAACAAAACATCTTAACTCACCTTTGTTATCAGTGTTTACAACTTGAGTTAGGTTTCATTGACAGGGTCATATAGTGTGTCCCATCCACTGTATGAAAAAAAGAAATCAGTGTTCTTTTAACAGAAATTCAGCCCGACAACAGTGCATTGCAGCTCCCAATCTGCTACCTGCAGGAAGAAAATTTTAATTGGCTGGTCTACACAAGGAAATGTGTGACATCACAAATGGCTGGAAAGACAAACTTTGCTGCACACACCTGAGTGATTTAAAGCAGCAGTCAGCCGCACCCGACCTGTCATGTATCCCAGAGGCAAGTGAGCTGCATGTGCCTGCCTGTACACAGTGTTAGGCGAACAGTCGTGCTAACTGCAAGGAGTGATTCCTTCCTTTTTAAGAAACATACTTCTCTGCCATTCTTACCTTTTACCCTTCTGTAGTAAGCGATTATAAGATGTACTACACATTTTAAAGAATAAATACAATCTTTAAAATGCTATCAGAATGAAAGCAAAAAGCATTTATGGCCTCTCATCAAGAATGTGGTAGAGGACATAAGGCTACACTAGGGCAGGGTGGTGGTGGTAGAGGCTGTATTGTAATTTCTATATTTAAATTGTTTTTATCCTGCCTGTCCACAAGGTTAAGATGGCTTGCAACTATTCAGCATGAAGCATCAACTAATCTAAAAACAAACTACCCATATAAAATTGAAAACCAGCAGCAATGACTGGAATACTTCAACATATGCCAACCCAAACACAAAATAATCTGAAGTTTATAATCTGTTTATGATATATTTGTTGTGTGTCTAAATTATTTGTCTCTTCTTTATTCCTCCTGCTTTGGAACATTATTTTTTTATTTTCTTTCTGAAAATAAAATGGTTCAGAAAAGTCCATGCAAATTAGCAAAAGCCCAAATATATGTTTCATGTTAAAATATGCTAAAAGTTAATTAAATCAGTATTATTGAAAAATAAATGCCAAATGCCTTGTATTCATTAATTGGAACACTGGAAGGAAAAAGTTTATTTCGTACTGCATAATTGGATAGAATACTAACTGCACTTTTTTTTTTAATGCCTGCAGGTAAATGAAACAACTTTTTTTCAAAGAAAAGAAAGCTGAAAATTCAGGGGAGGATAAATGTAATAGTGGCTAGGCTGCTACAGACCCCGCCCTCTGCTCCAAAGTCCGCTACTCCCATCTCTACACGTGTTCTTCTGAAAGGATCTTTTCTGTGTCTAAACCTAAAGAGCAACATTTCTGTTCTGCCACTCATTTACGCATGCATTCTGGCAAAACACTGATTTCAGACCCCAGCCTACAGGCAGATTGGCTATTAAAACACACACACACACACACACACACACCCCTTCAGACATTGGCTCCCCCTGAGAAAATGTTAGCCAATCAGCCCTGACTATTAGCAAACAAGGAGTTTAACATAGGATGGTTCCAGAACAATCTTAATGCCATTGCTATGTGGAATATGAGATGCAAAATGAGTTTAAATATAAGAAAAATAAAAACTGTTGACAGAAAGGAGCCAAAGGAAAATATGCCAGAATATGAAAGCCTCAAAAAGCAGAACAACTTCTATGCAAGTTTAACACAATTGGCACCTCACTGAAACATAAATCCCTCTTTTGTTCTGAAAGACTAAAGCACCAGAAGAAAAACTGGTCCACCAACTAGCTAATCATTGCAGCTACCTTACTGATCATTGTCCTAACCAAAAGGGGAAGCATAGTTTATTTTCAAAGCAAGGTAAGTGCTTTGGAGAATTCCAGAGCTGCAGTGTATTAGAGGCAAGCTTCACATGATATTTATAATGTAACTAGCCCTGACAGGCTGCATTTTTCTACAGGTAATAGCAGCTGGATCGGGGGCCCTGTAGACTGGGACTATGGCAGGCACAGGGGAGCTTTAACCCTGTCTTCCATGGTTCTAATCCACAAGGTTCCCAATTTAGATCCCATTGGTGCTATGGGAGTTCTCACCATGGTGGGCTAGGTAACATTAAAGTCCGCCCACTCTCCTTCTCTGGGCCCAATCTTGCTAGTATTGACAGAGAAAACTAAGTGCATTACAGCTGATAATGCTTTAAACATCATATGTAGCTTGACATGTAGTCAGTTGTAGCAAAAACAACCTAGAGTGCTGTGGCCACCTAACAATTATACCCTGGTGTAAGCATCCATGGTTTATCCATACTTACTGAATGAAATTGTCACCTTAGTGGGTAGATCATCTTATTCAGGCACACCAAATGTACTATGCACTTTCCCCTTAACTATAGCCCATACTCTAGACTAGGGATGTTCATGAAACTGGCGGGGGCTGGTTCGATGGTGGGAGGGGTGCAGCTTTAAGAGTGGGGGAGGATGCACTTCCCCCGCATTCCCCCTGCAGTGTGCCCCGCAAGTGTGCACGTCGTGCGTGCTCATGCACAGGTGCATTCGCTACTTCTGGGTACTTCCAGAAAATGTAGTGAAAGGGGCAGCAGGGAGGTATGCTGCTGCCCCGATGGATGTTTAAGAAAGCGAGCACAGGTGGGAGAAATGTGGTGGGGGGGGGGTAGTGCATCCTCCCCCACCCTTAATGCTGCACCCTCCCCTCTGTCGAATCGGCAGAACCACCTGCCAGTTCAAAGGCCCACAACTGATTTGGAGGTCCATAAAAGGCTGTTTGAACCGGTTCTATGCACATCCCTACTCTAGACCAGTGATCTTCACCTGTCAAGCCCTAATACCATCTTAGAAGTTGTATGGAGACTGTTGAGAAGTGTAGACCTTCCCAGCAGTTTCCCCATAGAGCTCTATGGAGAAAGCACTGGGAAAGACTACACTTCCCAGTATTTCATGCACACCTTCCTAGATGGCACTGCAGCTTGGGAGGGTTCTGTTTTTCTTAAAGAAGCCCACCAGTGCTTTGGGAAACTCCAGCACTGCATGTTGAGTATGGCTGCCTCTGCACAGTGCCACGGGAGCTGCATGGAGTATCTGACTTTGGCTGAAGCTTGATGGTTGGACCATCACAGTGTCAAGAGAAGAACAAATAGCTGGGGGTGGGGTTTCCTGGGGCCAGCTTTTAAAAGGCAGCCCCAACCAGGGGATTCTCAAGCAGCCAAGTTATATTGTTTTCACATAAAGGTTGGGGAAGGGGGCCCCAGCCCCTTCCTCTTTGGGGGTTTGTGGTTCCTAGGCTTACTCATGAGCAGGGCTAGGCAGCAGGATCAGCGTTGCTCTAGTGAAAGGAGTGATGAGGATGGATGCTGGCCCAGGATGGACCGTCCTTGCTTAAGAGAGTGCCAGGCCATGGAACACCCCCCTCACAAGAAGAACCATCAGAGGGGAGGGGAGAGAACTGCTGAGCAAAATCGCTAATATTGTGTGATGACAAAGCAACCCATTCTCCTGCGGACCATTCTCTCACAAAAGTGTCAGGCTGTTGGGCTCTATATTGAGCCAGGATGCTGTATGGAGGAGAGCTGTGGCAGACAGGTACCCCAGTGACTGCTCTATCTATCTTGTGACTTGAGTTATCCCCTGCTAACTTGGCAAAGAGGCACCTTTTATGTGATGACTCTCTTTACTTAGCAGGAGGAGAGTAACTGGCCCTGTCCACCCCCAGCACAGTACCTCCAATGACTGTTGCTGGTGTCTGTCTTATGTTTATTTTTAGATTGTGAGCCCTTTGGGGACAGGGATCCATTTTATTTATTTATTTCTCTATGTAAACCACCCTGAGCCATTTTTGGAAGGGCAGTATAGAAATCAAATGAATGAATGCATGAATGACGGCTGCCAATTAGCTGTCAAAGCTTGCCCCTGCCAGCCCTTCCCAACAGTCCTTCCCAACAGACTGGCCCTCTCATAGGACAGGGATAGCCCATCGGCAGCAAGCTGCCAGTGGAGCAGGAGTGTGGTTTGGTCTGCATGGATGGCTTTGATGAGGTAATCCCTTGCAATAGCCTCCATGGTCACAGCGGGACAGAGCCCCCCAGGATCCTTTGCCCTCCCTCAAATACATATCCCCTCCTAGGAAATCTTCATGTTCCCTTCTCTTTCCAGAGTAACTATTTCCCCCAGGCCATCCCCCCACCCCAAATCATACTTATGTGGGACTATTTAGCCACCTTGAGATGTTCTTAATGAAAGGTGAGGTATAAATTTAACAATAAATTATAAACAAACAAACAAATTTAGGTGGAGGGCTCTTTGGACGGTGGCGGTGCCATCACTGTCTGAGGAAGCGCTGGCATGGCATGGCATTTAAAGAGATTTAAATGCCCTTTCCATGCCGAGGGCAGGCAGACAGCTCTGAAAATGCACAATCGTACTCAACATGGCCCCTTGGAGATCTTGGCTAATCATGGCTGCTCTGCCCACATTGGCCATGAAACTTGCTGGGATTGGCCTCGGTGGCCAATTAGCAAGGAGGGGCTCCCCTCTCCTGGAACTGGAGGTTGGCAGACTGTGGTTGGAAGAACTTCTGCGGTGCGATTTACATCTTAAAATTGAAACCATGGGTTTGCCATCCTCCAGTTTCATGTTACATCTGAATTCAGCCTCAGATTACAGGAAAAAAAAAATTGTTTTTTCTAACACAGTGAGGTGAAAAGGTCAAGCAATGCAAGAGATAGTAATGGGTGTGTCACAGGCTCAAAAGAACACAAATGAGTTCCACAAAGGGTGGAACTTGGGACTCAACATATCCTGGGAGGGACTCACTCACTCCAGAAAGAAATTGTCCCTCTTCAGATGTTTGTTTACACTGCTGAATAATGTTGCTGTGATATAACTACTACTCTTCCCTAGCTGATTGCTTTGCATTGCTTGACCTTTTGATCTCATGTTATAAACAAACAATCTCTCCCCCCTTCATACTCCACAAATAAACACCTACTAACTTAGGTTTTTCTATTTGACCAAGTGGACCCTAGCCCACAAAGGTTTATGCTGCAACAATTGTGCTAGTCTTTAAGGTGTCAAAGAACTCTTTGACCCTTTTGAAGAGAGGCTGGTACAGACTTCAAGAGAGACAAAATAGAATGGTATTAATTTGGCAGTCTAATGCTCTACTTAAAGCTTAACAGCTCACTTGTGGAATCAATACTATAACTGTATCTGGATACATGTAAAATTAATACTTTGTAAAATGATTTTTTTAAAACTTCCAGTTCCAATGATGTGTGCCCACACACACAAAATTAATTATAGTAACACATACTAATGGTCTAATTCTGACAATGTGTTCATGGTCTCATACCCAATTATATTTCCATAGGGTTGGGTGCACAGAGCTGTTCCTGCATTAATTATATTACATTATAGGCTTTTCAAATGTGAACTTCCCTCCCCATTAAGGGGAACTGTTTGGATGCAATTTAAAAGCTCTCTTTATCAGATAATTCACATGATAGCTGCAATCACGACATTCTAAAACAACCCTATGCCTCAATGAAGCAAGTGGGACTTTTACATACACTAGGTACACAACTGTATCCTGTGGCACCCAACCCCAAGCTTCAAAATATGCACAGGACTCCAGTATACTCAGGGGCTTCCCTGTTATTTTCAATGGGCAAGGAAATTTTTTATGCATGTGATAATGAACCTAAGAGCATATCCAAACGGCAAACTTAAAAGAGATTTAAATCATCATTTCCTCTTGGCCTCAGAGGCAAGACACCAGATGCAGAGGATCAACAGCGGACAGAGGGCATGCCCTCACTTCTTGCCTGTGGGCTTCTCAGAGGCATCTGGTAGGCCAAAGTGCGAAACAGGATGTTCAACTAGATAGGCCTTGGGCCTGATCCAGCAGGGCTGTTCTTATGTTATTAGAATTATTAGCACCTTACTGTCTTACAGTCAGTGCTGTAGTTATGTGTGGCTTCATATGCATGTTGTTATAGCAGCTGGCTAACTATGCTCTCCAACAATGTGCATGTCCTGAAAAAAGGGCTGCCCATTCCCCCAAGAAGCTCCTGTTGTGTGCAGACCATACAGGCCATGCTGTAGCTGCTCTTGTAGTTAGTCATTCTTCTCTACCATGTGGATGAACAGAAATACCAGCACAGGCACGTGGAATCCTGAGAACAAACACCCTTCACGAGTGCATCTGATTCCCAAAATAAGAACTGGTAGACATACCCGGAAAAGTACACTGAAATAATGCTCAACTTGAAACTGTTTGCAGTTATGATCAGCAAATGCTATATATAAATCCCATAGACTCCAACAGAGGTTAAGTAAGAACACATTTGAGTGCTGAACTGCAATCACAGAGTCTGTGGTATTTTGCCCCCCCCCCCCCGCATTGTCTCCCAAGAAGTCTGCCTATATAGCCACCCAGTTTGAACATTTAGAGCTAAATGCCTGGTACTGTGTTATTAACAGACACATTGCATTGCTGCATTGGATTAATTAAAAGCAGCTAGATGTTTTTGATGAAGAAAAACTAAATCTGGTAAAAAAAATTGCCCCCAAACTAGAAAGCCGTCTGTCTCATTGAAAGGAGAGCAACATCATGTGTGTCTCAAAACAGGCAGGGACGCAATTGCTTATTGTTATGCTTTGTGATCAAGAAGTTTAAGGTCTGTATGGAAAAAGTCCGTCAGTCAAGTTGCATTTCTGTGGGTCTTTAATTTTAACACATCCTTGTGTGGTTTGCCTCAGAATAAGTGACTACCACAACAAATGACACCATATCCCATCTGATTTTAATAAGAGTATTGCTGATGAAAACGCTTATATATTATAATTGCAGAACATATTTACAGCATGGTATATCTGCACTCTGCCACACTTTTTGCAGAGTTGTTTATTCTTGCAGTCTTCAGTGCATTCAGTAGCACATGGCATGTAAAAAACAGAATCCAAGCTATTCAACACACATAACAACATAAAATTGTAATCATCTCAGCATTAAATAACCCATACTGTAAAGCAGGAAGGCATTTTGTGGTAGTGGTGGGGATGAAGCAACTCACCAAAGCAAGTCTTACTATTACAGGAGTTAGGGTCAGGCCAAGAGAAAGGACCTAGGGAAAGAGGATTAAAAGAATCAGGGGCTTAAGAAAGGAGGATGCAAGATTTTAAGAAGCGGGCGGGGGGGCAGGGGCGGACAGAAGAAGAGGCTTTGGAGACGAGAAGGAAAACTGAGAAAGTTAATGGACTGAAAAGATCTGGCTAAATTAGGAGGACTGAAGTTCATATACTGACTTCGAGTACCAAGCCAAATCTTAACACTGATGCAACAGAGGAATGTATCACACTTAATTCCTGCATGGTTTGTCTTGGTCCCAGGACTTGATGGTGCACCTCTCTCAGTGACAGATTGCTGTTCTTCAATAAATAACAGCCTGTGCATAAAAATCCAATGTATTAATGTATTTGTTTTACTCATAAATACGTTTTGCTCAGTTCAGTGGAACTTGCTCTCAAACAAGTAAGTGTAGACTTGTATATTCAGTTCTGTCGCATATTCACTGTGGCTGCAGTCAAGGTATGCTTTTATGCAGGGAAGCAAGGCTGGATTAGCCATTATGCTAAGTAGTTTACTGAGTGAAAGCCCCAGGTGAATCATTATCCAGGATTTCCCAAAGCGAAAGTGCCCATCCTTCCTGCCCTAACCCTCCATATTTAAAATTTCTGGAGCTCTAAATGTAGTAGCTACTGCTTCATTATCAGCTGACAAACTGGTTTTTCCTTTTCTTTCCTCCCCACAAACAGGCAAATTTAAACATAGTTTTTCAGGAATGCAACCTGGAGACCTAGGATAAGAATGTATAACTACTTGTCAGACCCAAGTCCAAAGCTATTGACCTAATTATTGCACAGATGGGGAACCAGAACTGGATCACTAGAAAGAGAGAGAGATGATTTTAAGACACAAATATCTTGAAATATTTCCCCCTCTGTTAGAATAACCCAACATATTAAATCTGAACAGGACATTTGAAAAGAGAGTATTTCTGGAAATTAGCTGCATTAATCTATGAATACTATTACAGACTTGTATGTGGTTTTTTTCTTTTTTAAAGTGCACACACAGCTGGAGTATTTAAGGTTCTGAAACTCCATGAGGCAGTTAGAAGGAAAAAAAGGAGCAGCCCACAAAGATCAAAGCAGTGTTCCACCAAAGAAAACAATTTCTTTTGGGCTGAAATGTCTTATGCTTTGTTTTATCGTTAATTAGTTATTTATATTTTATCATTATATTTTTATACCGCCTTTCATTAAAAAAAATCTTAGGGCAGTTTACAAAACATTAAGTACAATATAAGACTATAACAGTGACACAATAAAAATATTAAATTGGAATATAACAAATACAAATATAATTAAAAGTTACAAAACATACACAATAGGACCATGCAATACAGAGCAGCAGCAACAAAAACAACACCCATATATATTTGTTTATTTATTAAAAATTTCTTATATACCGCCTCTTCCAAAGACTCTAAGTGGTGAACAACAATACCAATACCAATTAAAAATAAATAAATAAATAGAATTAAAGGGCAAACACCTGGTGAAACAGGTACGTCTTGAGAAGGGCCTTAAAGGCAATCAAAGAGGGGCTGAACAAATTTGCAAGGGGGGGGGATTAGTAACCCAACATATTTTTACCATAGAAAAACTTGGTAAAAAGAGCAAGATTTAACTTGTTTTCCAAGAACTGTGATTGAGACTAAGGAGCGGATGCCCACCGGGAGAGTATTCAAAAAAACAACTTAGGGGGAAATTGTGAACACTTGCAAAAGTTTCTTCAGATTGCTTAAGCCTTATAGGGTAATCAAAAGCTCCCTAAGCTGTATTCATTAGTATAGGCAATTACATTAGCAAGGATAGGAGTCATACACATACGCCATTGTTTCTACCCAAAGAGGATAATGTAACAAGAAAGATTCTGATGTGTCGTGAAAGTACGAATTCTCTTTAGACATTATATGGGGATAATAATAAATGCTCCAGATAGCATGCCATGTACATTAAAAAGTTAAAGGATTACTCTCTGCTCCTGGAACATTCATTAGGTAAATTGAAAAGCATGCATGTTACATAACCAGTTCTACGACAATTATATCTCTCTCCGAAGTTCACAGTGTTAACAGCTGTCTGACCATAGGGGAGTGAACGCATCTATGCATGCAACTATACTTTGACACGTCGGATGGGATCCAACTGATTCCATATGTCTAAGAGGACTTTCAGTTTACATTTATCAAATAGCAGTTTCCTATGTTGCATGGCTAGCCAATTTTGAAATGAAGGGGACTTCAAAAGTAGTTCCTGATGTGGCATGGCTGTCAGCTGAAAAAAAAAAAAGGAAGTAAAAAATCCTAGAGAGAGCATCCCTATGTCCTTGAAGGCACCTAAAGCAGTTATTTTGATCCTGGTCTTGAGAAACCACTTGCAATGTACTGAAAAGGAAAAAAAAGAAACCCAAAACAAATTACTAGGTTTGCTAGAAATAAATTTGGCAAATTGCAATGTTTTCTCAATGCTCTGAGCAAAGAAGAACAAATTCAGCTCCAGTATCTCACTGACACCACTTATGACTCTCTCTCTCTCTCCTCTCTCTCTCACACACACACTAGTAACCAGCTCAAAAATACATGTCATGATCTTGCTCTTTTGTCACTGCATGTTGTCCTTATGCTAATGTAACACATGAGTTCTGTTCTGACAAGTCCCAAACAGCTATTGAATTTGCAAGAGCATAAAAGGTAAAACAATATAATATATAAGTATATCCAGGCAAATATGTAAGTATACTTAGGCAAATATGCATTTAACAGAAACATTTAGCTTAACATATTCCCACACGTCTTTCCCACTCCCCCCTTTTGTCTTTAGAAAGTCCAGTTTTTAACTGATCCAAACAGCTTTGGAATGAAAGAGAAAAAATAAAAAGCAAATGTCAAACTTAAACTGCTGCCTTCTGAATCTTCAGACTTGACCCAACTCTTATTTTCTTTCAAGAACTTAACCTGCAGCTTTCCAAGAAGACTCACAAAACAAACTTAAGAATTGCAATGCCCTAAGCAAGGGGTTAAGGCTGGTTCAACCTCTGACTCATTCATCAGACAGACAGACACTAAGGCTATTCCCATGACCAGCCAAAACCAAGCTAAGGGAGCCCAGCCCGGTTTTGGCTGCTTGCGTGCAGCAACAAGAGCCACGCAGCTCCCAGCAGCGGCTTGGCGGCAAATCTGCTTACGGACCCCGCTGCTTAACCTGGGTTTCAGGTACAAGAATGCACCAAAAGCAGGTTGAATGATCATGTGTCCCTGAGGTGTGGCTCCGTGCTAAAACGGCTCACGAGTAGCCTCCCGGAATCGGGAGGCTCTTCAAAGGGCACCGCAAACCTGTGATGGAGCCGATAATCGTCTAGGTGGCCCATCCAGTCACTCAGGGTGGGCTCTCTGCTCATCTGTGGGGAGAGCGGGTCAAGCTCGCAGCCCGCTCTCCCCACAAACCCCCTATCGGCTCTACACACTGCTCGTGTGTAGAGACTCACTATCTCCTTTTGGGTCTACTCACAGCCGTGTTAGCTAGTCCCTGACCACACCTACCAGCCTTATTGGGATGTGTGTGTGTGTGTGTGTCACATTAACATTGCCTGAGTTCCAGGGGAGCATATATGAGATGGTTCACTGGTGTCTAACATACGGCTGCTGGGTATAGTAGTTTCCTAGCAGCAACTAACCACTTGCCTCAATGGAAAGGTTTTCTGAAGACAGGCAATCGATTGTAAAGCCTTCCCACTCTTGTAGTTGCTCTCTTTAAGTTCCTTCTCCTTGTCTACCACAATGGAGCTGGAAACAACCAGTACACAGAGTGGGGCATTTGGTATCTAATCCAACAAGTAAAATTGCAAGTGGTGTAGCAATCATGGTGTCAGGTTGATGCAATGGGTTAGGACATGGAAAAAGGCAAGCTCAAATTTCCCCTCAGCCATGACGCTCACCTGATGGCCTTGGGCCAACTGCTATCTTTCAGAATAAACGATCTCAAGGATTTTTGTATGCATAGATGAGATAAGAATTATAAAGTACTTGGTATTCTCAAAATCACTGACAGAATAACTGTTACGCTGATTCTTCATCATTCCCCACTTTCTCAGTTCTTTGGCTTAATTGAGGCCACATAAGTTTTGTTTGTGCAATTTTATCATGCTCAGAGAGCATTATGGGTTTTGTAGTAGTAAAATTGAATAAACACTTAGTTCTCACTCATGCATTTTTAGCTTAAGACTGCACTGCTTCATAGGTTTTAGAAATGTGTAGCACAAACTAAGCTGAGTCAGGTTTGCTTTGGGGAAACCACAGCCCTCAGCCCACCCCAAAATTTCAGACATTTTAATGTATATGTTTGGCTGAGGAGCCAATGAGGTTAAGCTACTGTCTGTGGGATTCTGACTGAATGCCTCAAAGTATGTTTACTTGGAAGTCCCACTGTGTTCAAAGAGAATTACTGTCATGTAAGTGTGCATAGGATTACAGCCTTGAAGCCTCTGCTGCTCTGATTTACAATGAATCAGAAATGAAAGAATCTCTCAATATAAAATCATTATACCCAACATGATTTGTTTCCTAAAGCCAATCACTAAAAGTGTGTTTAAAGAAGAGGGCATCATTTTCTAAACATTCCGGATCAAGGTCCTTTGGCAAAGAGTCCATAACACTGAGAAGATCTCGCTGCATACCCCAGCAGCTTCAACAAAATGGAATAAGAAGTAACATTGAGGCTGCTGCAGATATGTGACTCCTCCCCAATTCTTGCCTAAGAGCCTATAACTTCACAGCTCGAAAGAAAGGAGAACTAGAGCTCAGAGGAGAGCCTCTACAGTGCAGTCTTGTGTTGAGCAGGAGGAGTTGCCTTCCTACTGCATAATTATTGGCAAGAAAGGATTACGGGTTGTAGCAGCAGCATGGAGAGGTGGACAGGAAGAAGGGGCCAGGGAGTGAGGTATATTAATTCACTATGCCACCCACACAACATTTTTTCAAAATGAGTTGTGCTTATAATGAATGAATGTATATCCAGTATGGATTTAAGGTCTTGAGGAATCAGAGGGTTCAATGGCAGCAGCTATCCAAGTGACGCAGATTTTGCTTATCAAATATACACCATCAACTTTATATCGCACACATTTATATTCAAAGTAACAGGCATTCAGCACTGTCATTTAAATTCAGACGCTGTTATATTCCCAAAGCTTCTTGGAGGATCACTTTCCAGTTGAAGAAATGAGTCTGAGAATGCTGACAATTTTGTAAATGCTTGCCTTGAATGTTAATGCCTCCTCGTTAATGGCTAACAGTGAGGTACTGTTGTTAATACACAAGGTTTTATACACACACCACAAATAAAGTAAGTTGATTTGTCAAGTGTGTGGAGACTGTAAACTACTATACATCCCCCGCTCTTCATCTTCCAAGAAGTTTAACAAAGGACCATTATCTCTAATTTTGACATCTGAAGAGAGGATGCAAAAGCCAGGAAGGAAGTTTTCAAAATCTGTATAAAAATACTCTGTAAAAGACCTTCCAAAGGGAATATTACAACAGGATACAGTTAAGAAAAACAAGAGATGGGTATGAAGGGGAGAATGTCAGACTGTAAACAAAAAGATATCTCAGAAATACACACACACACACGACTTGGAGCCTATCAAAAGATGATTTGGGGTAGCAATTAAATATCACTAGAATGTTTAATGCTTAAAACAGACTTCTAGTTTAATGTATACCTGCCTAAGTGCTCCATGATATGATGCACAAAATAAACACCCAGCTTTAGGTACTGCTCTTACGGTCCTGTAGAGTCCTGTGGAGGGTTACAAATATCAAAAATAAATGCATACATTACACACATATACATACAACACTCTCCATATTTTTTTTGGAAAGGTGATCTGCTGTCTCCTCACATTATTTGTGGAAGTACTAAAATGGTCATTCTAAAATATCTAATCGATTACATCTATTCAGGATCCCACCTTAGAGGGGCCTAAACACACGTAATACTTTATATTTACATAGGGCATGTTAGATGTTCAAAGCACTGAATGTATATTATCTCAGTAATCTCCTTACAGAACTTTATAAAATAGGCTAGTATTATTATCTCCATATTGCTCGCACTCCACAGAAATGAATGGCAGCTGTGCAGAGTTAGGAGGCTGAAGGGCCGGCAGGGAGGGCTGGTGCCTGTGGATTGTCTTCCTCCATCACCAAAGTGCCTTAAGACAGCCCTGCAAACTTAAATCTGGCTGTCGATATGTACACAGTATAGGCAAGAAGCAACTATATCAAGGAGCATTAACAGTAAGTAAACAGTAAGTAAAAAGTAAGTAAAAGTAGATGTGATTTCTCCAGATTCACAGTAACAAATGTGGAAGAGAAGTGAGTGTCTGTTTCCATTTTAGGAGCTGCTTTCAGATGTATACTCAAAACACTTTCCCTGGCCTTGGTTGCACTATAACAGCTCCAGTGGAGACAGAGCTGCAAACCACAGTCGTCTTCAGAAGCCCTATTCAAACATGACACTAGATGTGTGCACAGATTTGTACACATATACATATTTTTGTATGGGTTACTGTAAATGTGAATATTTTAAAAGTGAGCCAAGGTACAGCCTCCCTCAAATGCACACAGAAAGTGTACTGCATGCATTGAACATAATGTGTGAATTATATGTATACATGTGTACAGATCTGTATGTGCATAAAGCCCTTTGTGTGTGTATAATATACTGTTCAAAGATTGTATGCGTGTTAAATGTAATGCGTGAATAGGCTAGTGAGTAAAAAGGATTTAGCTGGCTGGGGTTATTTCTGGGTCAGCTAGTGGCATAGTAGTCAAAAATTAAGGGCATAGTGGCATTGTAGTCAAAAATTTATTCACATGGCCTATGCTATGTGTGCCCATTATATATAGGTACAAACCCTTCTAGAGTACAGATCCTTATTTTTTTTATTGCTGCCTCTTGAGTGCTTGGACTACATTGAACAATAAAGCTAAGCATGTAGCTAAAATCAAATCCAAGCAACTCCAGGTTAAGTAATATTATCAGCATGTGTAGCATTGTTTCCATAGTAAATTACAAAGTGCTGGTTATTGCCTATAAAGCCCTTAATGGCTTTGGTCCAGACTATTTAAGAGAGTGCCTCCTTTGTCATGAAGCATGCCGACTGTTTTGGAGAGGTCTGGTTACTGTTGCCACCGGCTTGTTTGGTGGCAACCCAGGACGGGGCTTTCTCTGTGGCTGCCCCGGGGCTTGGAAATATGCTCCCTGCTGAAATGAGAGCATCTCTTTCTCTGTTTATTTTCAGAAAGACCCTCAAGTCAAGACTCACCTGTTCTCACAGGCTTTTAGTTAGAATTAATTTTAATAATTTGTTTTAATAATTGTTTTATGTTACTGTTTTTATGCTGTTTTAATTATTTTGTATTGTTATCTGTGCTGATGTCTAAATATTAATTTAAATTTTGTACACTGCCTAGAGATGCACATATCAGGCAGTATAAAAATATGATAGATAGACAGACAGACAGATAGATAGATAGATAGATAGATAGATAGATAGATAGATAGATAGATAGGACCTCCAAAGCAGACGTTTTTGAGGTGAAGCAATGAAATACAAGAAGGCCAGATTGCATAGAGAAATCAACAAAGAATGTTCTGTGGACACATGTCTCATCCACTCATCCTCCTGAAATATCTCACAGCATAGGGCACAGATCACATGGCATTTATTCCATGAAGAACTCATGCAATGCATCTGATCCCAACCGCTCACATATAGGAGGCTTCAGAGACATTATCCCCACATCCCTCCAGACAGCTGAGGAGACTGTCCATGGGATGGTTAATCAGAGGTGCCCCAAGAGGAGAAGCTACTTTCTATACCCTGAGGAGGCTAACCACAGCTAGCAAGAGGTACCTCAGGGAGTGGTTCCTACTGCATGGCTATAGCTCCATCTGTGCAGGCAGCTACTGTGTGGATGTGCTCCTAGTAAGAGACTCCAGTGGAGGTAGGATAATAACCAGTGACTTCAATATATGTCTAATTTAATAAAATACAATTAGCTGCTGCCTGCTAGAAAAAACAGAGAAGGGCATGAGTGAAGGGAGAAATGTATTGGAAGAAAAAAAGTTTGACTATCACATTCCTACTGAACCTTATACAAAATGGGAAATGGTTTTTCTGATCTTGGCATCAGATTTTAGTTACTGGATTGTACTTCTATATATTCTGATCAGGAATGAAGTTGCTGTACTAGAATGGGTGAATGAGGACGGCCTACTTTTCAAGACCACAGACCACAATTGCCCTGGAGGACTGATTCATTACAACACTTCATCTGATCATATGGAGCATGCAAGATGGAAACATAATATGACATTTCTATGGATTACATTTAGGGTTATACCCTTGTTATTGCATACACAAAAGATCCTCAGATGCACATTTGGATGTACTTATCATGGGAAAATGAGGAAACTCCTATATACAGCTTTTCTTGAGAATGGAGTCTCAGTTTCTTGGAGTGCATCCAAAATACATCAGCGGTAAAGCAATGAGATTAATGAGAAGGCCTCTGTATGCCATATGAGTCCTGAACCAAAATGCAATAAAACTATAGCCCCCCCACCCCCGATCTGTTCTGTTTTTTCCTTATCCATAACACAGAGTGGAGGAACTATGATGTGCATCTCACAAGTAAAATACAATGCGGGTAAGTTTTTTGAACAGAGTAAAATGCAGTATTTGCAGAAAATATTCAGTCTTAAAAGCCTCAATAGATGTATTTATTATTTATTATTTATTAATTTTACATATTTTTATACCGCCCAAAACTTACGTCTCTGGGCGGTTTATAACAAGATAAAAACAAAAGTAAAACATTAGTTAAAAACAACAACAAAAATTTAAAACACAACAATTTTAAGTTTTTAAAACAATATTCTAAAACATTAAAAACAATCAAAACAGTATCAGTTAAAAGCCTGGGTAAACAGATGTGTCTTTAAAGACTTTTTAAAAATTGTCGGAGATGGGGAGGCTCTTATTTCACTAGGGAGCGCATTCCAAAGCCTCAGGGCAGCAACGGAGAAGGCCCGTCCCTGAGTAGCCACCAGACGAGCCGGTGGCAAATGCAGATGGACCTCTCCTGATGATCTCAATGGCAAGAGATGGCAAGAGACAATAACAAAATAACCCATAAAGAGCCCAAAGACATGTCAAATCCAGCATCCTTTCCCCATAATAGTCAACCAGATGTTTCTAGGAAGCCCACAAGCAGGGAATCAAGGCACAGCCCTCAACTCTTGCTGCCTCCCTTCCACAACTGCCTCTGATCATGGATCCATGTAGCCGTCATGACTCGTGGTTGTTGCTTGCAAGGGTGAGAAAGAAAGCTGCCAGCAAGCTGGTGAATGAAGCACCAGCTGGGAGTGGGTGAGGGTCACATGTCCCCCTCCCCAATCCTGTCCACACCACCAGCAGTGGGAAGGGGGGGACGCATGGTCCCTTGCCCACTCCCAGCCAGTGCTTCATTTGCTGGCTCATTGGGTGCTTTCTTTCTCAACCTCAAGAAACAAAGTAACCAGTAAGCCAGAGCAAACAAAGCAGCGGCTGGGAGTGGGTGAGGGACTGTGCACCCCGCTGCTCTTGCTCTTGCTCCTGGCCATGCCCTATGTGTCGATGTGCAAGTCAGCGCAAGAGGTGTGGCTGGCACAGATGGGCAGTGGGGTGTGTGGGGGGGGGGGAAAGCTACAGCAGCAGCCTGTAACCTCAGCAATGGAGTGGGATGCAGTGCTGGTGGCTGCAGGGGGAGGGGAAGAGCCCAGGGAGAACCTAGAAACCATACGAAGGTATCTCTGCACATTTCCCGCCCCACTCTGCAGCTACCAGTGCTGCATTCCCACACTGTTGCCAAGGGTCCCGCAACCTTCAGGGACAGCTTTTTGGGTGGCTGCCAGGAGGAGAGCGGGTAGAATAATATCCTGACTTCTGCTAGCACTGCTGTGGATGCCAGTCTCTTTGTTTGAATCTGTTATATTTGTGATTGTTCTAATCTTTGCATGATCAGAAATTTACTACTGCTAGCATCATAACCTTCTACTTTCATTTCCATAGTTGGGCCTAATTTGAGATAGGAGCTTGTCAGACCTCAGCCCCAGCATCTGTTTATAGTACAAAGTAATCTCTTATATAAGATATTGCCAGCACTTCTTTCTTTTGCCATGCCTGTAGGCTGGAAGAAGAGGAGAGTATCTCTGAGCATATACAGAGTGCTTCTCTCAAACTACCAGGTACCACAGCCATTCACAATACATCTAGGATTGAGGAACAAGTATTTCCAGATTAGAGGGACTAGCTTCTGGGATTTGTAGAGCCCTGCTAACTTGGCAAAGAGGCACCTTTTAACGTGGTGGTTCTCTTTATTTAGCAGGGGGAGAGTAACTGGCCCTATCCACCCCCAGCACAGTAGCTCCAGTGACTGTTGTGGTGTCTATCTTATGTTTCTTTTAGATTGTGAGCCCTTTGGGGACAGGGATCCATCTTTATTTGTTATTTCTCTGTGTAAACAGCCCTGAGCCATTTTTGGAAGGGCGGTATAGAAATCAAATTATTATTATTATTATTATTATTATTATTATTATTATTATATCATTTTTCAACTGAACACTCTGTAATAATCAGTCAGACCTAGTCCGATAAGTAGATGATTCTGGTTATTACCAATGCAGTAGGTTTTAAACAACATTCAGCATTATAATTTTATTTATTTATTTATTTATTTATTTATTTAAACATATTTCTGTACCACCCAAAACATGGGCATTTGAGGACAGGTGGACTAGGAAAACAATTCAAGACTAATATCTTTTGTAGTGTTATTTGCATGGCTGGTATAACTATTTTAGGAAATCTAGTTTCCTCTACCTGCATTTTGGTCTGCACTTCCTTCAAATCCCTACAAAGTATCATAGAAGTTGTCTTGAAAAGTATTGGCTCTAAAAGCCCTATACACTGAAAGTTCTCATAAAGAATAGCTACTGCCTCCAGTGACATTTCTGCTACATTTCTGCATCTATTGTGACAAGACTAGTTCCGTATAGGAAAGAATAATTTGTCATATTTATGAGGACAGGCAATGGAAAAAGACAACAGCAACAGGAGGGGTTGTAAGAGGTTGCCTTGGTCCTTAAGAAATAAAATGCATGAAAGGGGCTATTGATTCTGCTTGTTTGTTCAGTGTTAGAGGTGACCGATGGAGGGCCAGAAGCATCCATCTTTTGCAGTAGAAACAAAATGGACATCCTTAAGGGGGCAAGTTGAAATGCAAGCGGAAGACTGACCCTTTCAAAATAGTAATTAATAAGTAGATTGTTTTGTGGAGCAGAAGTGCAATATGCATACTTGTATTATTTTTCCAAAACATCCACTTAAAGGAATGCAATGCAATTTTCGTTAGCTTTTATAATTTTGTACTACCAAAGTTTCTTGCTATTAGATTTGTCTAGAACAGCAAGCCATTAAATTAACTTTAACACTCGGTGACCAGCTTAAACAGACACAAATTTCAGAGTAGCATAGACTACTGGTTCTGGTGATGGGAGGGAAATTCTCCTCAGGACCATGGTGCATGGGGAGCGGAAAGTACACTTTTTCACACTGCGCTATTTTCCTGCCAAATCCCACCCCCCCAAGTTGCTATATAACCTGAAGCATGTACTGCATCTCAAGCAAATAGCAGCTTGTGTGTAGGGGAGCATTTCTAGTAGGAAAACAATGCAGTGAAAGGACTAACCTCTCCCTCCCTGCAAATAACACCTTGTGGAGGCATTTTCAGCATGAAAGCAATGCAGTACAAAAAGGGCTAACCTCCTCTCCCTACATGCTATTGTCTCAAAGAGAATTGCTCCATGGGATTTTAGTGTGTGTGCTGGCAGGGTGGGGGGGAGGCACTCCCAGTAATCAGCACATTTTTTTCTAAGGCAAGTTAGCAGACTTCTAGTTTGGCTCTAAGATATAATGACAAACAATGATTTGTCATATGAGCTACAGCAGCTCTATGGCTTCTGCACTCCTTTTCGTTTCCTCCCTCCTTGACGTGTATCAGGAGGAAATGTAAAACTTCAGTCATACTTTGTAACAAACCTCAGTCTCCCATTTTATCCACATACAGGAAATTCGGGTTTCTATTTAATTCATTCATTCAGTTTATATACTGCCCTTCCTAAAGTGGCTCAGGGCAGTTTATATTAAAATCACACACACATAATTAAAGAGTTAAAGTAGTAGTAGTAGTAGTAGTACTAGTAGTAACAACAACAACAACAACAACAACAACAACAACAACAACAATAATAAACATTTTAACCAGATTATCAAACTAGATATCATTAGAAGCCAGGTTAAAAAGATAGGTCTTAAAAGCTCTCCTGAAAGCCTCCAAGGTAGACAATCCTCTTATATCGAGGAGTGTGTTCCACAACCCAGGGGCAACAACTGAGTAGGCCCCATCCCAGGTCGCCAGCAGATGAACTAGCTGCACCTGAAGACGGACCCCTCTAATGAGTGGTGGGGGACCATGTAGAGAAAAGTGCTCTCTCAGGTAACCCGACCCAAGCCATTCAAGGGCCTTAAAAGTAATAACCAGCACTTTGTACTTTGTCTGGAAACATATCAGCAACCATTGCAACTGTTTAAGAAGAGGCATAATGTGGTCTCTCTGGGATACCCCAGATACTAATCTTGGTGCTGAATTTTGGACTAACTGAAGAGTCTAAACTACATACAAAGGCAGCCCTACAAAGAGCATATTGCAGTAGTCCAACCTGTAGCTGGTATACCACTATTTTCTGGTCATTCTCCTCAAGGAATGGGCAGAGTTGTTGAATCAGTCGCAGCTGGTAAAAAGGGCTCCTGGCCATAGCCTCAACCTGAGGCACCAGAGTGAGACCCAGGTCCAAGGGCATTCCCATGTTATGAACCTGTTCTTTCTGAGGGAGTGGAACCTTGTCCAGAACAGGAAGTTCTATTCTGTCTTGCAGATTATAACCCCCAACAATGAGCACCTCCATCTTGCTTAGATCCAGCTTCTGTTTATCATCCCTCATCCAGCCCACTACACCTGTAGGCAGGCATTTAAGGGGCTAATGCAATTTCCCGATATTGATGACAAAGAGAAATAGATTTCGGTGTCATCAGAATATTGATAACACCCAGCCTCAAATCCTAATGAACGCACCCAGCAGTTTCATATAAACTGGTGACAGAATGGAGCCCTAAGGGACTCCATATAGTAGCTCCAAGACTTAGGAGTGGAACCACTGTAAAACAGTACCTCCTGTCTCCAAATCCCTCAAGCGATCCAGAAGGATACCATGGTCGATGGTATCAAAAGCTGCTGAGAGATCCAAAAGAACACTCCAGTCACACTCCGTCCATCAATTCCCTGGTGAAGGTCATCGATCAGGCCGACCAAGGCTGTCTCAACCCCTGGTGAGCCCGATGGTTCTAAGGCAGCTAGCTCATCTAATACCCCCCCCCCCTTAAATGAGGTTAACGGAGTGAGCACTCTGTTAACCTCATTTATTTTTTGCTTGTGTGTTGCCGCGATGCATGGCAGCACACGAGTAAACCCCCAACTGGGTGGCTGCAGCCAGCCTCGCGGCCTCAGGGGTCTCTCCAGAATGCCCCACGCACTCACATGGGGCATCCTAGAACTTTCAGGGGTCACACGGCCCCTGATCCCCACAGTCCCCACTGGCTCTGTGACGGAGCCAGTAGTCATGTAGGTGGCCGATTCAACTGCCCAGGGCTGCAGGCATGATCGTCTGTGGCAGTGTTTCTCAACCACCGGTCCCTGGACCGCTGCCGGTCCCCGAAGGCTTGAGTGCCGGTCCCTGACTGGGAGTCAAACCCCCCCCCCAAACTGAAATCAAGGCACTCACTTCCTCAATTTTGCACATGGCACGGAAGAGGAAGAGTATCACGGAGGCGTGGGACCCTTCTTGTGCCTTTCCTCCATGTGCTGCTGAGATCTTCCTACAGCTATCTTATTCCCTATCTTTACAGCTTCAAACTGTATGCGGTGCGGGGGCATGGAGGAAAAAGTATGGCAGTGGGCGCCACTTGAAGGGCTGCTGGTTCTTGCATGCTCATTATTTGCAGCCAAAGGTTGGTTGATTGAAACCCAGCTTCCTGTTGTGGTCAAGGCGCCTTGAGAGGGAACGCTGTTTCCCTCTTGCATCAGTGGGGCTTGCTTGTATGTTGTTTACATTGGCCCCATGTAGCTTTTGAATTTTTCTAATGGCCCAACATACCCTCTCCACTGAGTAATCAGAAGCACCTCCACCCCCACCACGCACATACTGAAGACATACTGGAGACAAATTTGTTCACCCAGGCTTTTAGATTCAGGGGTTCTCAACCTTGGGTACCCAGACATTGGTGGACTTCTACTCCCATAATCCCCAGCCATAATGGCCAAATGCCATTGTTGTTGGGGGTTATGGGAGTTTAACTGAGAGACCCAAGGTTAAGAACCCCTAATATTCCATGTTTGCAAAAGATTCCAAATTTAATTATTTTAATGCTTATATTATTTTCATTCTAAACTGCCCAGAGATGCATGTTTGGGGCAGTATAGAAGTCTGATAGAGAGATAGATAGACAGACTTGAAACCCCTTTACTAACTGCTGGTCCGGGAAACTGCGCATCAAGAATGTAGCGGTCCTTGAAACTCTGCACGAAGAATTTAGCGGTCCTTGACTCCAAAAAGTTTGAGAAACACTGGTCTGTGGGGATGGCCTGGTAAGGCGCTTCACACAAATCGTGTGAAGCACCTCATTAGTTATAAAGCATCTTCTGTACCTGGAACTTTACAGAATTTCATATGGGAAGGGGGGGAAAGAGGATAGATCTATGCCCTGTGGAGAAGGCAAAAAAGGGGGACAATTAAGTTTGTTACTTAAATAACATAATTCAGAGTGAAGCTACACCAAGGGATCTACAAGCCACAGCACAGCAGAGAATCTAGAAAATTGTCAATGAATCGGGTTTGTTTTATATGAGAAGAGTAGCCCAACCAAATGCATTTTATCTGAGATTTTCTTTCAACACATCTATCAGTTTCCATCTATATAGGAAAATATATATTCTAAATTCCAACAAGATCTGCATTTGACTTCCATAAAGCAATCTGAATATGGTGAAATTCCTTTATGGCAAAGCTCTTTTTAAAAAGAAGTATTAATAAAAGAAAAAAGCATTTTGGCAATCCAGTTCTAAGTTAAACTACTATGATGAAGACAAATATTTATATACCATTCTTCAATCAAAGTTCACAAAGCAGTTTACAAAGAAAAATACATAAATAATATGGTCCCATGTCCCCAAAGGGCTCACAGTCTAAAAGAAACATAAGGCAGATACCAGCAACAGCCACTGGAGGGATGCTGTGCTGGGGCTGGATAAAGCCAGTTGCTCTCCCCCTGCTAAATATAAGAGAACCACCACTTTAAAAGGTGTCTCTTTGGTCGGTTAGCAGCGGTTAGCAAAACAACTGTATTGCTTCATTTTCATTATGTGGAAACAAGCAAAATACTACTTCAGGTTCACCATCTCATAGGGCTGAATCTGCAGGACCGATAACTAATGTGTCTAGTTACCACCTACAATATTGCTGTGGAAACAAGGAAATGCCTTACATTTTTGGCAATTCTTTAGTTATTTACATGGGAGAGAGAATTTGTTTTCTTTCACAAGGAGGACTGAAGGTTTAAGGCCTCTTTACCGGATCTGAGCAAACCTGACTATTCTAAACTCTTTCCATTATTAAAAAGCACACACTAACATACACAGTTACTCTGTGGGTCATTATGGTTGTGAGAAAATGAGGTAAGAAAATGTGAATAGATACACAGCTCCCCATCTATCTTCTCTTCGGCAATCTCCTAAGCTGAAACACAAACATGTACACATGCTAGCCTTGATCCAGAGAGTATGTCATGCTTAAGCATCATTGAAATGAATGGGAAGGGAATTAAATTGTTACTAACTTGTCCTATTGATTTTAACGAAACAAGTGCAACTAACTTTCTCTGGATTTTGACCCCGAAGCATGTTTTTTTAAAAACCTGTTTGGTATTTGGCAGGAAGTTGCTGCTGAAGAAAAAACAGACCAAAGAAATCTATCAACGAGCCATAACTGTGGATCCAGACCTTTGTGTAATAATATTTATTCGTATTTTGGCAGACACATATATAGCTTAGAATTGTCTGCCTGAAGGAACCATTGAGTTAGTGCCCTTCCCCCACCAAAAAATTTACTGTCATAGATTTATCTGTTTTGACAACAATCAAGCCTCAAACCTAGAACTAAAAAGATTCATTGTGATCCTAAGGGATGGCGCTGAGCAGTAACTAGAGCAACCACGACAACGCCCCCCCCCAGAACAAAACATAAATGTAATGTACTGGTGCCACTGGTTTATGCCACCCCACAACAAGAACTTTAAAAATATCATTCTCACAGAGCATCAACAAAATACCATAGTCCGTCCCAGAAGAATATAAAAACCTTCCACCCACAAAATGTACTTTGTTGTGTTTATATGAATGAGAACTGATTGTACCATCAGGAATAAGAAGGCCCAACAATTTTAGGAAAAGTGGTTTATAAACAACAAACAACAAACAAACAAAAACAGTGTGGGTGGGTATTTTAATATGATCATGGGGACAACCATGAAGTAAAGTGGACCTTAGTTCCTGTAGGGCACCTGCAATCTTTAAGAAGACTCTCCCAATAAATTAAATTAATAATAAAAAGAAAGCCATTTCTGGTTTTAAAAGTCATAACAAGAGAAATAGCAAATAAGGATTGCTTTTGATGCAGAAATATTCCTCAGGGAGAAAGAGGAATATAATTGTTTCATTATGAAGAAATTCATAGCACACTTTAGAAAGCTGATAGCATCAGCAGTGACAAGACTTTTCCACCATTAAAAAACAACTACTCTTCACTTAAAACTACTCTTCTCACCAAAACCAACAAGATGAAGTTCAGCAGAGACACATGAAAAGTCCTAGATTTGGATAGGAAGAATCAGTTGTACAAGTATATGATGGGGGAGACCTGGCTTGGCAGCAATACATATGAAAGGGACCGAGGTGTCTTGGTGGACGATAAGCTGAACGTGAACCACAAGTGTGATGCAGCTGCTTAAAAAGTTAATGCAATCCTAGGCTAAATTAGCTGGGGTATAGTGTTCAGATTATGAGAAGGAATCATTGCATTGTATTTTATGCTGGTCATACCTCACTTGGAATACTGTGTCCAGTTCTGAGCCCCGCAACTTAAGAGGGACATTGATGAACTGGAAACGCTTCAGAGGAGGGCAACAAAGATGATGAGCAGTCCAGAAACCAAGTCCTATTGAGGAATGGTTGAAGGGGCTGGCTATGTTTCGCCTGGAGAAGAGTAAGGGAGGATATGATAGCTGTCCTCAAATATCTGAAGGGTTGCCACATAGAAGAAGGAATGGACTTTTGCTCTTTTGCTCCTGAAGGCAGGAACTAGAATCAATGGGTTTATTTATTTTATTTAATAATACATTTATTTATTTAATACATTTATATTCTGCCCAAAACACAAGTTCTCTGGGCAGTTGACAGGACAATAAAAACAGCCAATAAAATATTAAAACATTTCAACAATTAAAATTAAAAAGTTAAAATTATTAAAACACAATTAAAACACAATTAAAACAGTATCTAATTAAAAGTCTGAGCGAACAAATGTGTCTTGACTGCCTTTTTTAAAGTTGTAAGAGATGGGGAGGCTCTTATTTCAGCAGGAAGTGTGTTCCAAAGCCTCAGGGCAGCAATGGAGAAGGCCCGTCCCTGAGTAGCCACCAGACGAGCCAGTGGGTTGAAATTACAAGGAAGCAGATTTACACTAGGTATTCAGAAGAATTTTCGAACTGTAAGGGTTGATCGACAGTTGATCGACAGTTGATCGACAGTGGAACAGGCTCCCTTTCGCTGGAGGTTTTGGTAGGCTCCTCACTAAGGGCAGGTGTGGGGGATGCTCTCTCCCCATCCAAGTGCCTCCACTCCCTCTCATCTCTTATTCTTGATTTGTTGAAGCAGACACTTGCAATGCTTTCTGCCAGGCTACAGGAGTCAGCTTTCTCTGGCCCCTCTCCCTTGCGTCTCTCAGTTTTCAGCCATGGATCTGCCTGTTGTTGCCCCGATCCCACCTACCATCAGCTGCCCTGCCCTCTGCCCTATCAGCCCCCATTGGCTCCAGCGGACACTACCGGCTGGACAGCCATCTGTGTCAGGGATGCCGTAGCAATTTCCTGCACTCATCAGAGGGCTAGACAAGACTTCCCAGGTCACTTCCTGCTCTAACATTCTATAATTCTGTGTTTTGCACACAGGTAGCAAGTTTCCCAGGCTCAGTCCCTGGCATCTCTAGTGGAAAGGATCTCAGGTAGTTGGACTGGGGAAGACACTTGTTTGAGGTCATGGAGAGCTGCTGTCAGTCAAAATAGACATACTGAGGCAGTATTATGTGAGGTGGAAGATGACCTGAATCTGCTGCTGCCTTTGGGAACAAGGCAGTAAGAAGCACCACATTGCACAATATCTACTGCTTGGGTTGCAGAATGGGTCAGTTTGAACTTTGCTAATGCATACATTGGAGGATGAGGAGCAGAATAAAACCCCTTTTGTGAAAGAGAAAGATTTTTTATGTCTCATCTGCTTCACAGAACATGCACTATTCTCTCTTTGCCAAGAGGCTTTGACTTTGATCCTAAATGCATTTGCTAATGGGCAAGTCTTACTTAATTCCTAAAATTTACTCAAGAGTAACTTGTAGTTAGGATGAAGCCTATCTGGTTATAGAGTAGCTTAAAGGATGGCTCTATTTTAGAATCAAAAAGGCAGATTGCAGATGGACTTTTCTTCACACTCCATTTACTAGCCAGCTGGAACCAAGGGTCATGGTAACTTTCAAGAGAATTGGGAGCAGAAAGCGGCTGGCAGCGTACAGTTTCGATACTTCCCATTCATATATTATGTGGAGAAAAGGAAAACAGCTGTCAGTAGCTCTGATCCTTTAAACAACACTAGGAACAGTATACAGATAATTTATGGAATCTTCGTGCAATTTCACAACTACCCTCTTGAGGCCAGAGATATTCATTCCCCAGTAGTAAGCAATAGTGCCCAAAGTCCATACATTGGTACAAAGTCCGTACCAAGTTTCTTTTGCCCTGGAGTGAAATTCTTAACATGGTGGGAAGTTCTAGCAAAACCACAGAGTCGAAAAGCCTCAGCTGAAGGATCATTCCAATGTCACAATGCAATATATCTGTTGTTTAAGATGTGAGCTGAATTGTGGAAGATTTTCATCTCTAATGGGAAAAATGGGTGGTCACATAGCCACGTTTTTAAGAGCAGTGTTACTGAGCCAGTTCCTACAAGATGCTGAAGACAGATAAAGGTCAACCCACATGGCCATGCTGGTTTGCTGGGAGTGTGGTCTGTGCAAATCCAGGCAGAATTCTACACATGGAGAAACAGGCTTGATACTGATTCTCCATGTGCTCACCTCACAACTGAACCTAAGTGTACCATGGCATTTCTTAGCTGGTGAAATGGCACTGGGCAGAATATGGCACATGTTCTTGGATGTATGCAGTACCTTCTCTTTTTTGGGGTCTCCTTTGGATTCCAGATGCATCTTTTCCACAAAGCCTTCAGCTTACACTCCATAATACTTATGCTCAAATGGAGAGCATAAGGGAGGGGAGCTGGTCTTGTGGTAGCAAGCATGACTTGTCCCCTTAGCTAAGAAGGGTCCACCCTGGTTGCGTATGAAAGGGAGACTAGAAATGTGAGCACTGTAAGATATTCCCCCCAGGGGAGGGAACCACTCTGGGAAGAGGAGAAAGTTCCAAGTTCCCTCCTTGGCATCTCCAAGGTAGGGCTGAGAGAGATTCCTGCCTGCAACCTTGGAGAAGCTGCTGCCAGTCTGTGTAGACAATACTGAGTGACCAATGGCCTGGCTCAGTATATGGCAGCTTCCAATGTTCCTATATTCCTAAGTCTAGGTATGCTAACAGCATTTGTTTAGGACCAAACTAGACATTCTTGCATGTGTGTGTTTTGTTTTGTTTTAAATAGCAACTGGGGGCTGGTGTGTGTTCTGGATGTGGGAGACCGTGTGGTTTATTTCAAATCCAAAATGTTGTAACTGGCCTGCATAGCAAGATATCCATTTTATTATCTACAAACATTTCAGTTTCCATCATAGTTGTTGTTATTATTATTATTATTATTATTATTATTATTATTATTATTATTAATTCAATTTCTATACCACCCTTCCAAAAATGGCTCAGGGCGGTTTACAAAGAGAAATAAAACAAATAAGATGGCTCCCTGTCCCCAAAGGGCTCACATTCTAAAAAGAAACATAAGACACACACCAGCAACAGTCACTGGAAGTACTGTGCTGGGGGTGGATAGGGCCAGTTACTCTCCCCCTGCTAAATAAAGAGAATCACCACGGTAAAAGGTGCCTCTTTGCCCAGTTAACAGGGGTATTTTAAGCTACAAAGTACTAGCAAACCAGTTAGAAATTAAATATTTTAAGTGAGTTTCAGCATTACTATTTTCAAGTCTGTCTATCTATCTATCTATCTATCTATCTATCTAAAGAGAGTCATTTGATTTCTACACCCAAATGAGGAAGTTACATGAGAAAAGGGAAGAATCAGGATTTCATTTTTGTGTTCACACCCATGTTAGGAGTTACAATTCCAGAAGAACTGAACTGGCTCTGCATCATTCCAATCTGTGTGAGATACTGTAGAACACAGTGACCCATCCTTTGCTGGCTTAAGAAACCAATACAGAAACTGTGCATATAGACAAGTGTCAACAGTTCATATGTGTCATAAGCTGTGTGGCCCCCAAACCAGGTAATTGTTAAGTACTTCAAAAATAAATTGATCAATGGCTTTCGGACTCAGAGCTTAGGATAGCAGATTCCCAAGTGTTGGACTCGCAGAAGATCACAAATAATGGCCACTTAAATATACAGATATGATTGTGGGGCAAGATGTTGATTAAGGTTGACCTTGGGCCTGTATCATACAGTTGGCAGCCTCACATAATGATCTCCTAGAGCCAGTTGTGGGGGTGCTCTCAGGAAGCTGGGATCACATGGAGTCCTTTTTTTCTGAGCCACAGTGCTCAGCCCTGCCATGGAGGCACTGGTGCCTACAATCCCACTTACGTACAATCCTGTGCAGACAGCCCCAGATTCAACCCCTCGGTAGGGCTGGGGATGGTTCAGTCTCTAGGTAGTGGTGGGAAAGGTCCCCATCTGGAGTTCTGGAGAGCCACTGCCACTCAGTGCAGGCAGTACTGAGCTCAGATTACGAATGGTCTGGCTCAGTATAAGGCAGCTTCATATACTGAAAGCTTCTGGAGGAGATGATGTGAGAGCTGCTTTTTATATGAACCAACCAATGTATGGATGCAAGAATGAGAGAGGCTTGCTCATACCTTTAGCCATCCTCCCCAGACAGTATTGTTTGCCAAAATGGAAAGCCAACATACTCCTCACAGTTCAATAGCCCATTAGACTAGGGATCAAAATAGAACTATCTACGCTAATTCTGTCTGATTTTTATTCTGCCTTTCTTCCAAGGAGCACCGTGTGGTTCTGCTCTGCATCCGGATGTTACATGCAGAGGCATGTATCCATTCCCCTGACAAGCTTTTATCTTTTAAAGAAAAACAAACAAGAAAACAAAAAGCAGCCTTGTGAAGCAGCAATCAAGCAGAAGAACTCTGTGTGTGTGTCAGTGTGTGTGTGTGAGAGAGAGAGATTGCATAACTCTTTCCCTAACAATAGTGTTCCCTCTCACAATTGCCCCACCTCACTTGTTCTCTCCATACAAGGCAAAATAGAGGAGGCCTTCATTATCCATGGTTTCATTAGCCACAGTTTTGTGTATTTGCAGCCGGGTCTTAGAGTCCCAGTTTCCTTATTCACATTATTAAAAGGGGCTGAAATTAGCCTATTCATGATTCCAGAGTGGCCAAAAGAGAGTCAGCGTGGTGTAGTGGTTAGAGTGCTGGACTAGGACTGGGGAGACCCGAGTTCAAATCCCCATTCAGCCATGATACTTGCTGGGTGACTCTGGGTCAGTCACTTCTCTCTCAGCCTAACCTACTTCACAGGGTTGTTGTGAAAGAGAAGCTTAAGTATGTAGTACACCGCTCTGGGCTCCTTGGAGAAAGAGCGGGATATAAAATGTAAAAAGAAAAATAAAAAAAAATACTTTAAAATGACCTGGAAATTACTTCCTGTGTCATTTCCAGTCACCATTTTGTGGCTTCTTAAAAAAATAAATCTTTTTTTAAAATGATTATTTGCCCCAAATTTGACCAATTTCAGGGTTTGGGGGGCATTGCTGGAAAACTGGAGGTCAAGGTACAGTGCTTTATTCCTCTTATTTCACCAGGCTGATTTCACCAGCACTTTTTTGGCCTTTTTCTTTGGGTCAGCAGCCTAACCCTAGATTTCCATAGAGGTATGATTAATTTTTTCGTGGTTTCTGTATTTATGCCTATATGCGAGAATGGAAACCCCACGAATAAAGAGGGACTCCTGTATATGGGTAGCTAGTAGGAAGGTCAAATTTGAACATAGGTAAGTAAAGGGTTAAGCACTCACTGCTCCTCTGCTCATAATTATAGTGTCCAAATGCTGTGTATGTTTGTTTCTAAAAGTGCATCAGGGGAATGTGGCATGCAATGCATCTGGTTGTTGTAACATCTAGTTTAGTCTTGGCTCTGTGAACTATTGGAGGTAGGAGAAAAACAGAAATAAAGCACAGCTACAAGCAGCTCAGATACAGAATGCCGCATACATGACTCAAACAAACAAATGGACATTATAAACATACCTTATTGGGCTTGTCACATTGGTTTGGGTCCTGTGAACATAAGGAGAGCCTGTGAAATCCTTCTTGAGACAGAACTGTCTTAAGCAGGACGAGGCGGCGGGGAAGGGGAGAGACTGTGTTTTCCTGAGTGCAATTCTCTTGCAAAGATACAGAAATAAAGGAGTCAGGAAACAAGGAGGAGGATGTCAGTTTAGAAAGCCAGGAAATGGAATTCTGCAACAGAAATAACACCTAAGTAGGCAAAAGAGGGAGTTGAAGGTAGTACAATAGTGCCACTGTTACCTGCAGATGCTGTTCTCCCGTGAGACCTAACCCAGGCTAAGGACACCCAGCCTGGGTTAGGCTGCATGTGAGAACTGCCAGGATCGGGCCCGATCCTGGCAGGGCAACACCACCTAGCCCAGCTTTGAAGCCCAGCTGTTAGGTGAAGTTAAGGGAGTGAGCATTCCCTTACACCGAGCTACCTGCTTGTGTGTGAGCACGGGCTGCTTCCAGCCCAGCTGCACACAGAGACAGGCACCTATAGCACCCATCTCTTGGGGGAATCTCCCAATGCAGTGTGCATGTTGTGCATTGCATATGGGCTTCACGGAGGCTGGGACAATGAGTCCCAGCCTCAGAGCAATCCGCCCTGCTCCACGCTGCATGGAACAGAGCTGCTGGTGTGGGAGTGGAGAGCACACTCCCACCGAGCAACAAAGGATTGTCTGGGGGGAAGGCAAGGTTTGGGAAGCCTTCTCCACACCCACCCGCCCAGTAGGTCGTGTGAATGGCCCTGCAGTGTCCATTATCAACTCTGATCAAACAGATTTTTGTACGTTTTTGTAGTGCTTCAAAAACATGGAAAACTTGTTTAATCAAAGATATGAGCTGGGCAAAAGAAATGGTGGTGATGATGATGATTTTATTTCATTATGGTTATTTTATGCATGTATTAAAAAAAATAGATCTCTGTTTTTATCTTTTATCTTAATATTTTAATTGTGTAATTTTTATAGTCTTGTTTTAATTTTTCTGTGTGAACTGCCTTGGGATTGTTTTAATGAAAGGCTGTATACACATTTAACAATACAAACAAACAAACAAACAAATGTGTTTTGTACACCACAGGCAATGATGGGGCCAATGTATGACTTTCAACTTTATATTAAAAACTACTTTATCTCCAGCCTTGGAATAGTCTAGTGGTTATAGGCCCTCTTTTATCAGCTGCATGAAAATGCACAGTTCTTGCTCAGCTGTTGTATGGCATTGCGATTTGTAGTCCACAATCATTTAAGTCAATGGAGCTGGTTCAATCTAAGTTTGTGCGTTCCTTATTCTCTGTGCCTCGCTGTGTATCAAATGTTATTTTGCAACTTGAAGCTGGCCTAACGAGAGTAGAAGCCAAGGCCTGGAGGTGTGTATTTAATTTTTGGTGTAAAATTGTGTTTTTCCCTAAAGGCCTGGCCTCCCTCATGCTGGAAGACAGTTTCAAATCTACTTGGGAAAATTGCATACATGATATGCTAGGCAACTATGGTCTCTCAGAGGAGCTATTAAGATCTTTGAGTCCTGATAATGCTAAGAGGTTTATTAAGCAGAGTATAGCAGATGCTGAAAAACAGAGTGATCTTGCACAAATTTCTGCAGGTAATTTCTTAGGTAGCTCCACAAATTATTGTAGAGGTAGCGCTACAAATTATCCAAAACCCACTCAATATGTATTTAATTTAGTTACCAAGTCTCAGAGAAGAGCCTTCTCCCTTGCACGATTTAATGCACTAACATCAGCTGTAGTAGAGGGCAGGTATAAGAAAACTCCCATTAACAAACGGATTTGTCCTTGTGGCTAAGCTGTAGAAACAAAGACTCATGTTTTACTGTACTGTTAGTTTTATAAGGATATTCGTTTGGAATTGATTTCCCCTCTTTTATTGAATATCCCTGATAGAACTGAGGATGGGTATGTTTTCTGTTAGCAGACTGTAGTGAATGTATAACACTTAATGTGGCTAAATTTTGTGCAGCAGCAGCAGTCAAGATTAGATCTAAATTGCTTGAGTAAATGGTATTAGAATGATTTGGTTACCCCCCCGCCCTTCTTGTATTCTGTCAAACAAGTTGTATTGTAATGTTTTGTTTCTGTTATGGGTCATTGACCGTAATAAAGATTCATTCATACACAGGTTAAGTAACACAACTTTGCACCCCCAGCACAGTACTTCCAGTGACTGTTGCTGGTGTGTCCCCTATGTTTCTTTTTAGAATGTGAGCCCTTTGGGGACAGGGAGCCAATTTATTTGTTTTATTTCTCTTTGTAAACCTCCCTGAGCCATTTTTGGAAGGGTGGTATAGAAATCGAATTAATAATAATAATAAAATAAATATATATACCAAGTACAAAATTAATTTTTGTTTTAGAGAAGAAGTGCTGAATTCCACCCCTGTGTTCTCTTTGTTTGATGTGACAAAACATTGAGAAAGCTCAGAGCAAGGAGTTATTTTTTCTCATTCCTGCGCCACATGTTGAATGTTGGATAATATGTAATGCACAGCAGCCAAGCCTCATTGTACCAATGGGAATAAAATCAATTAGCTCAAACAGTTTAAGATGCTGTAATACACGCCACCACCAGACTCTGTCCTAGACTCTAAGACGACACCAAACTGTCACATAACTGGAATACGTCAGAGTGAGCCTTTGCACGCACACTTTCTGGCACATCAGATCATAAGCTTGGTTTGAGTTGGCTCTCAGATATTATAGTATGTTGACTTTTTCCCCTTGCACTTTTCAAATATCAGGACCTACATACATATTTTCCTCTATTCAAATTGTTCATATAATTTTATAGTTCTGGGGCATTAAAGTAGCTTCATCTGCGGCAACAGTGCTTGAGACGACCAGTTTGGTATGTGCTCTGGAAAGCAGGAATTGATATGGACTTTTTTTTGATAATGAAAAGGGAGTAATTCTTTGGCAGATAAATTAGAAGCATTCCATTGCTTACGATAATGAAATGAAATAAAATAAAATAATAATAATAAATAACCGTAACAATAAGCATTTAATAAAAACCATATTTGAGCATTCCAAGTGCTTTACATGTCATGCATTATTTCAGCAATCTTTACAACCCTATAATAATACTGCCAGCTGTTCTACTGAAGTCCTCAAAGCACCCCACAACATAAATTAAATATGTTACCCCCCAAAATTAAAAATGAATTAATATTCACATACAAATCAGCACAAAATTGGAGACAACATTTAAAACAGAGTCACAACCACTCACACCACCCCATATTGCAATTGTGTGTCGGAGGCCATCAGGGCTAGAAACAGAAATCTTCAGAACTGTGCTCTGCTGCACTTTGTGGTGAACTACTAACCACCTAATGGTGCAGCAGGGAAATGACTTGATTAGAAAGAATCCCTGCTGGTATGTTTCCCAGACTATGGGAAACATTGATATTGCGCAGCAGCAATATAGGAAGATGCTGAAAGGCATCATGTCATACTGCGTTGGAGATGGCAATGGTGAACCCCTCTTGTATTCTACCAAAGACAACCACAGGACTCTATGGTCACCAGGAGTCGACACCGACTCAACGGCACACTTTACCTTTACTCAGGGCCAAGATATCCCAGAGAGCTCTGCCCAGTCACATAGCCCATTCAGTCTTTCCTGACCGGGAAGCACTTTAGGCTTGGGCTTTGACTGAGCAACAAAGTCTGGCCTTGCCTGCTTGCCTGCTTTTCCTGGCTCCTATTTCCTGTGCCTCATAGATTCCTTTCAGCCTCTAGCCCAGTGACTTGAGCCTCCTTGCTCCACAGGCTACCTGCTGCCTAGTGTCATGAAAATGGGAGGCTATGATCTTGTGGCTTTCCTAAGACCACTTAGTCATGCAGATGAGAACTGTATCAGAATTCTGTTCCCCCTTTCACAAACTGTATTGACTACACTTGACTGCACTAGCTCTCATGTTTGGATTTTGTTCTGGATCTGGGCGGTAGGCACAACAAGCAATAGCTGTTAGAGTTTCCTCTCTGCCCAGTGTTTTAGAAGCTGAGAAGCAGTTTTGGAACATGAGGGAAAATGACAGCAGCATTTTCAGGGGTCCAATGTTTAATTCAAGGAGCAACCAGATGTGATTGGAGTATTTGATTCACTCAGTACACGTGGGACGGCTTACACATATTTAAAGAAGCAGGTCACAGAAGAGGTGACTCCTACAAGGCCTCTGAATGAGTTGGCCAAAGAATCAGGCTTATTACTCATGAATTCCTTGCAATGAAGGCCTGAGGCTCAGCCTACTGGACTGTGTGTGCCTAGAAAGATCAAAAGCTCATATAAATAATTGCTTCCTGGGTTTTGTTGTTGTTTTACGTTTTTGTAAGATGCCATGCCCTTTGAGTGTCTCACGTTTTCATCTGCATTCAGTAAGTGATGACTGTATGAGTCACCCTGAAGAATGACTTAGTGAAATTATATATACAGTAGAGCTCATGGCTTGCTGGACTGGCTAATTAAAATGCCTGAGTAAATGCGTGGGTTGACTTATGCCAGGCCTTAAACATCAGGCTCTGTCAGAGGAACAAGTTCCTCAGAGGAGCAGAGCTCCTGACTTTTATTGTAAAATGTGCTTGAAGGAAAAAAGCTAAACAGATGGGAAGAATATTGTTATGTGCTCCCCACTTTCCTGAGTGGCAGGTGATGAGTGGTTCCAGGGCATCAGTTTAGTTTGGGTTGCATGAGAGAGATACTGGAGACTGACAGTATCTTTGCAATATCGGATTTATTTACAAATACACAATCAAAACACAATGAAGGTTCTGCTTCCCTTGTAAACATGAAGAAATCTCAACAAAGACTTTATTCAGAAGCAGCTCCATTTTAACCCTTCACCTTTCCCTCCCTTTTCTTTCTGACTCCAGTCCCCACTGGGACAAACATCAACATAACAAAGCATACAAGATTACTAGACAGAATGCAACCCATACCTCCACTTCATAACAATCAAAACTGAAATGATTTAAAATTTAGTGGCAAAGTCTTGAAGGTGGTCTCCTGTCACGTGCACTTCTCCTAAGTCTTGGGTTCTCTGACACAGGAACTGTTTGTGATTTTTTTCTTCTGGTAGTGAGGATTGTCCATCACTTTCATCAGCCTTATCTATCTGTAAGGTCAAAACTGGAGGCAAAATAAAATTCCTCATCAGTTCCTCTCTTGAGATAATTTATTATTTTTACATTTTAAAATTATTATTATTATGATCAGGTTTGCTGCCGTGTAGCCACCAGAATGGGGCCCGATCCCGTCGGTTTCCATGAGTGTGCAAAATTGGTCTGGGCTCCCTTAGCCCAGTTTTGCACGCTTGTGTGAATAGCCTCATAGAGTCCTAAAAATGATTGAAGTACATCCTTGTTGTGTGGCTCTGGTGCTTCATGAATAGCTTTCACCAAGTCTATTTGTGGGATGTATAGCACTCTGAGATATTGCGTGTCTCAAGTACGTTATCGAGGGTGTACAAAACTGAAATTTCTCTGCAGATATAATAAGTCCATGTAGGAGATTTCTTTTCTGTCAATTTAACATGCTCCTCAATTGTTTTGTCATAAACTACAATATCATCCTGAAAGCAAGTGATGCCATCTATAGTCCCCAAAATTGCATGCATCATTCTTTGAAATATCGAAGCTGTAGAGGCTAATCTGAAGGGCAGTCTTTTGTATTGAAAAAGACCCTCTGGAGTAATGAAGGCTCTGTATTTGCTAGAAATTTTGAGTAGAGGAATTTGATGATAGGCTGAAGACAAGTCCGAAGTTGTGAACACTGAGGCCTCTTTCAGAGTAAGCAGCATTTAATTGATACTGGGTAATGGCTGACAATACACGACCATGCTGGAGTTCATATCTCTACACACATTTCTAACTGTACTGTTTGATTTCTTTATAAGAGCAACGGGAGAGACCCATTCTGATGAATCAACAGTCTCTATGATGTCAGCATGCTGTAGTCTTAAAAGCTCCTCTTTAAGTGGTTGGCGCAGTGCTATAGATACATCCCTCACTTTGTGTTGTACAGGTATTGCATTTCTTTTCATTTGAATTTTATGTTTGAAATGTATGGCAATGCCAGGAGTATCTGCAAAAACATCTGAGAAATCAGCATATGGATGCTCCATCATCTATAACACGGGTTTGGTGCTATTTGGGACTAACAGTATCCATAGATTTTTCTGATATTTCCAGCCCAATATTGAGACTCCTTTTTGTGACACATACACTTTCCCTTCTGCAGTACATCCTTTGTATTCCAAGACAGCAGTGAATTATCTATTTATGGTAATAGGAGGGAAACCTGCATATCCCCATGGGTGGATGTCTGAAGACTGTGGGTGCAGATGTGATGTAGTAAGGAGTTCCTTCTAAAGTAGATGGGAAATGATAGCGTGTGGAGAACCAGAATCAGTCAGCATTCACACTCCATGACCATTGAATTTTCGTTGACAATGTGGAGAAGCAGGCTCTTATTCTGTCACACTGTCAGGAAGCAGTTCATTTGCCTCATGCTCATATTATGGTGAATCAGCAGTTTGTTTGTTTATTCATTCATTCAATTCATTCAATTTATATACTGCCCTTCCTCAAGTGGCTCAGGGCGGTGGAGTGGACAGCAGCCTTGCAAACCTTGGCAATGTGTCCGCTTTTCTTGCACCTGTTGCAAATAACATTCTGTGTAGGATATTGAGCAAAATTGGCTTTGTGGGCAGTCTCTACTTTGGTAGCATTGGTAGCTCTTCCTTTCCTGTGCTGCCACTTTCTGGGGCAGCGCCATATTTTTATTGATTGATTGATTGTTGCATTTATATACCTCCTTTCATTAAAAACAATCTCAAGGCAGTTTACAAAAGTTAAAAACCATACAGTAAAATGACAATAAAAATATTAAGCTAAACATATAAAAACAAACCAAATTTAAAACCTATAAAATACAAGCATAAAAAACTAGACACAGGTAAAAACACATAGAAGCAGCAATAAAAACAATCATGTAAAAGCCTGAATAAAAAGCCAAGATTTAACAAACTTTCTAAAAACTGTGATGGAATCTGCACTGGGAGAGCATTCCAGAGTCTGGGGGCAGCAACAGAGAAGGCCCTGTCCCGAGTGCACGACAGCCGAGCCTCCCTCATTGTTGGCACCCGGAGCAGAGCTCCCTCAGATGACCCTGTCAAGCGGGCAGCAACCCTTGGGAGCAGGTGGTCCCTCAAATACTCCGGGCCCAAACCATTAAGGGCTTTAAAGGTCAAAAACAGCACCTTGAATTGGACCCGGAAACAAACTGGCAGCTCTTTCAGAATGGGTGTGATGTGCTCCCATCGGGCAGCTCCGGATAAAACCCTTGCTGCCACGTTTTGCACTAGCTGCAGTTTCCAGATATTCTTCAAGGGCAGCCCCACGTAGAGTGAGTTACAGTAATCCAGCCATGACGTGACTAAGGCATGGGTAACCGTGGCCAGATCTGCCTTCTCGAGAAAGGGAAGCAGCTGGTGCACTAGCCAAAGCCATGCAAAGGCACCCCTGGCCACCCCCTCCACCTGAGCTTCCAAAAGCAGAGCTGGGTCCAGTAGTACCCTCAAGCTGCGTACTTACTCCTTCAAGGGGAGTGCAACCCAATCCAGAACCAGTAAAATATCCTCATCTCGATTGGCTCTCCTACTGACCAACAGTACCTCTGTCTTGTCCGGATTCAATTTCAGTTTATTAGCCCACATCCAACCCATCACGGCCTCCAGCCCCCAATTCAGGACATCCACCGCCTCCCTAGGATCAGATGACAAGGAGAGATAGAGCTGAGTGTAATCCGCATATTGCTGACAACTCAGTCCAAGTTCCTGGATGACCTCTCCCAGCAGTTTCATGTAGATGTTAAATAGCATGGGGGATAAGACTGAACCCTGTGGGACCCCACAGGCCACAGAGCTGAGCAGTAGTCCCCCAGCACCATCTTCTGGACCCTCCCCTCAAGAAAGGACTGGAACCTCCAGCTCCCATACTTGAGAGGCAGCCCAGAAGGATACCATGGTCAATGGTATTGAACACCGCTGAGCGGTCCAGCAGAACCAACAGGGACGCACTCCTCCTGTCTAGTTCCCAGCTTAGGTCATCCACTAGAGTGACCAAGGCAGTCCCAGTCCCATACCCGGGGTGGAAGCCAGATTGAAAAGGGTCCAGATAATCCGTATCATCCAAGAACCTCTGCAGCTGGGACACCACCACACACTCTATCACCTTGCCCAAAAAGGCAGGTTAGAGACCGGTCTATAGTTGTCCAGGTTGGAGGGATCAAGGGAGGGCTTTTTTAATAATAGTCTTACCACCGCCTCCTTGAGGCACTGTGCATCCTGCCCTCCCTTAATGAAGCATTAATAGTCACCTCCAACCATCTATCTGTGCCCTCCCTGGCAGCTTTTATTAGCCATGAAGGGCAAGGGTCAAGAGCGCATGATGTCGCCTGCACACTGCCCAGGATCTTGTCCACATCCTCAGGCTGCACTAACTGAAAAGAATTCAACACAACAGGACCAGATGGTACCAGAGGCACGTTTGCCAGAACTGCCAAAACTCTGGGGTCCAAATCGGCACGGATGCGAGTGACTTTATCTGCAAAGTGACAAGCAAACTGATCACAGTGAGCTGTAGATGATTCCTCCCCCATTACCTGGGGGATGTATGGAGCAGTGTTTTTTCCACATGAAACAGCTCTGTTTGTCTGCACTGAGCAGATACAATGGAGGCGGAGAAAAAACATTTATTCGCCGCCCCCAGGGAGTAGTCCCTAAAATGGGCTCTAGCCCGTGTTCATTCGGATTCATCACAACTCTTCCTCCAGCGTTGTTCCAGCCGTCGTCCGAGTTGTTTCATCGCCCTAAGCGCCAAGGAAAACCAAGGAGCATATTGGACTCCACCAAGCTGGAGAGGGCATTTAGGAGCAACCGTGTCAACAGCCCAGGCCGTCTCTCCATTCCAGAGATCAACCAGGGCCTCAACAGGGTCACCAGCTCTGGACACTGGAAACTCCCTGAGGGCCGTCTGGAATCCAAGTGGATCCATAAGCCTCCTGGGGTGGACCATCCTAATCGGCCCACCACCCCTGCAGAGGGCAGACGGAGAAGTCAAACTAAACCCCACCAGATGATGATCTGTGCATGACAAGGGAGTTGTCTCAAATTCCCCACCTCCAGATCATTTATTTCCCGGTTGGCAAAAACCAGATCCAGAGTATGTCCTGCCATGTGGGTAGGGCCCGATACCAACTGAGACAGGCCCATGGTTGCCATGGAGGCCATGAAATCCTGAGCTGCACGCACTGGGGGGGGGCCCTCAGTGTGGACACTGAAATCCCCCAAAACAATAAGCCTGGGGGAACCCAAGGCCACCTCCGAGACCACCCCTGCCAGCTCAGGTAGGGAGACTGAAGTGCATAGGGGTGGTCAGTACACCAGGCTATCTCAGAGGCCCACCCTCAAGGACAAACACTCAAAATTCTGAGATTGCCTGACCGGGCATCTGGAAATGGGGAGGATCTCTCAATAGATGACTGCAACGCCCCCTCCCCGACCCTCGAGGCGGGGCTGTTGCACGATCTGGAAACCTGAGGACAGAGCTGAGAGAGACCAACCCTGCCCAGCTCATCCAACCAGGTCTCCGTCATACATACCAGGTCAGCAAGCTCATCCAGTCAGATCGTGGATGAGAGATGTTTTAGCATTGACTGACCTGGCATTCAGCAGCAGCACCCTAATCCTCGAGGGAGTGTTCTCAGAGCTCCCAGGGGTCTCAGGGTTGGGAGAAGAGCTGGGAAAAGGAACAGGCCTCAGTTGCCTGGACCGTTTCCCCCTGTAACGGCCTGCCCAACTCCCACCGCCATACCTCCCTCTGCCCGCTACCTGTGATATTGCCGCCCCCACTCCATCCCCGCTTTTCTGCTCTCCCAGACACATCTCCCCAGCCTAACCAACCACAGGTCCTTGGCTAGATTAAAAAAAACACCAAAAACCAAATCCAGACTTATGCAGTCTCTTGTCCAAACTCTTGCTGACTTCTTGGTAGCAGGAAGGAAGGTCTTCCAGCCCCCTGGCAGCTTGCCCCATGGCTGAGAGCCACAAGGACGAGAGCCCTTCGGCTTGCGCTGAGGGGCTTGTGCCCTTGGGCCAGCCACCCTATATAGCAGCAGAGCCCCAGCAGCAGCAGCCCAGAGGAGATCCAACACACCTGGAGGAAAGGTGAGGCAGAGGCAAAAACAGCACAGTCAGTGCCCCACCCAAGCTGTTCCCTTCTTCCTTCCCCATATGAGAAAATTGGGCTTCTCCCCATATGAGAGGATTGGGCTTGGAAGGATTCTTCTCCCCATATGAGAAGATTGGGCTTGGAAGGATTTATACTGAACAGCCTGGATTTCAGGAGATTGGGTTTGGGGTACCAAAGAGAGCATATCTGGCACAGTGAAAAACATTTCCCATGATCCTAGCCATCTCTATAACTCTATCCAAGGTAAGTTTCCCTTCTAGTAGCAGGTTTTTTTTAAATGCAGTTTGGAGCAGTTTGTTTTCATAACAATCTGATCCCTGACCATTTCTTCAGTAAAGTTCATTTAAAGTAGGGTTGCAATGATCATCTAAGACTTGGAGAAAAACTTCATAACTGTTGGCATCCTTATGATGGTAGGAAAAGGCAAATGTTGGCAGAAAAGGGCAAATGTTCATATATTCTTTGGCTTTCTGGGCCCAGGCAGTGACGCAATATAGCCTTTTGCTTTGCAGGAGTAAATCAGGGGTCTGTATAGTGAGGAGGTAATTGCAGAAATAGGACCTCCATTGTTTCCAGGGCAGAGCAGGCTCTCTTGGTGGTGGGCGAGAAAAAAAGGTGGTGGGATCTGAGCCATGCTGCCGTGGGCATCCAGGGAACAACAGAGTCCAAGACTGAGAAGGAAAAAGCACCTTCAGGGGTTGGGCAGGTCAGGAAGCTGGAGAAACAATCACCTGCAGCAATAGTAGAAAGCACTCTACCCAGGGTTGCCTTTGAAGATGACCCGGAAGCTTCCGTTGGTTCAGAATGCGGTGGCCCGCCTGCTTATGCACTAGGAGATGCAGTGGCCCGCCTCCTGGACGCTAGGAGATATGATAGTGTGACACCTCTCCTGTGGTTGCTGCATTGGTTACCTATTTGCTGCCAGGTCCAATTCAAAGTGCTGGTTCTCACCGTAAAAACCTTTCAGGGTTTAGCACCTGCTTACCTTCAGGACTGCCTCTCCTGGCCAGTTCTGTCCCGTCCTATGAGATCTTCTCAGGTTGCCCTTCTTTCGGTCCCTGGTCTCAGAGAGGTCCGTAGTACTAGGGTCCATGGAAGGGCTTTCTCTGTTGCCGACCTTTTACTTTGGAATTTTCTCCCCCCCCCCCCCCCAGATTCGGTCTGCCTCCTCCATTTCAGCCTTTAAGATCTTATTGAAGACATTTCTTTTCCACCAGGAGTTTGCCCTTTAAATCTCTCTCTCTCAAATCTTGGAGGCTGTTCTTGCTCTGTACACTGCCCTGAGTCTGTGGATTGGGCGGTATATTAAAACTTTTAATAAATAAATAAATTCAGCAATATTGTTTTTTCCTTATTTTTATAGGGTATATTATGACTTTTTAACATTTTCTCAACATGAATATAAGTAGAAGCAGAAGAGCATAAAAGGATCACAGTGATATTAAAACAGCACTTTAAAAGCAGCAGCAGCACAATTTACTATCTGAAGAGGTGGTTATAGGGAAGGTGGAAGGAAAGCAGTGTGCTTTATGTGTCAATGTGCATGCATTTACATGTACTGTATATCTACACTAAACTCTCCCCACTTATTCTCCCGTCACCCCCAGGATTTATCTTCTAGTCAACTGGAGAAATGGGCACACACATACACCAAACAAACAAACAAACAAACAAACAAATGCAACTGCACATGTTTCACACTGACAACATTTTTAAAAGGAAGTTTTCCAACATCTCTTCAAAAGGCAATGTAGGGATATTTTTTCACCGTGGGCAGGTACCAGTAAACAAAGGTTGTCCATGGTAAAAAGAAACAGTTGGAACACATTACCTCCTAAATCAGAAAGCTAGTTCAGTTCCCTTACAAATCTATCAAAATGTCATGCCAGCATACCTCCCATTGAATTATGGGGGGTTTCTGCTACCAAAGTAATGTGAGGATCATGACTTCCAAAGGAAGGTGCTGTAACTGGTTTTAATTAATGAGAGAGGTCAGAAGCAAGGGGAGCACTGTGGCTCCAGTGTTTCACTCATATATGGTCTCCATAGTCTGCTTTATTTTATCTTCAGCAGAATCAATTGCCCAATACTGTTTTGAACACATAACATCAAAATGGCTGCTCTAAGCCATGCAGGTTATTTATTTAATTCAATTCTTACTCTGTGGTAAGATTGTGGTATGATCAGAATCGTTATAATTTTAAAACGTCTTTTAAAATCAATCATTAAAAACAACAACCCTGCGGAGCTAAAATATCCATAAACACAATGATCTGAATCCAGAAAACCACAAGTGGTTTTCCACTTGCGGAATGGGGCTCTCCTACCCGCTCTTCCATGCTACATCTCTCAGAGGGGCCCCGTAAAGCAAATCCTGGGGGTTAGGGGACCTTCAGGAATAGCATGAGATTTGGCACAGGGGCTGCCAGTAGAGGGGGTAGTTGGCAAAAATTGCACCTCCCCTTGTACAAGCAGGAGTATCTTTCAGCTTGCAATCTCTTCTCTACATCCAGCCCAAGCTTTCTGTATTATTCTCTTTGCTTACCAAATGTCTGTGACCTATAAGGTTTTACAGTGAATTGGGAAGTGAGTTGACATCATCCTGCTGTGGTTTGAGAAGGGGATGCCATCAGGGTGGGGTTCCTGACAATCAGGGAATCACATTGAGGGTCCATAGGTGCTATCGCTGGCTTCTGGGCCTTGCAATGAAGAATTTTGAGATAGAAGTCTGGCTGTTGGCTTGGTATAGGTCTTAAAATGGAAGCCCCCACAAAGAAACTCACCTCCAAACAACATTAATAGTCTGCTCTGTGGCACTGGGGGAGTGTCTTTAAAGAAATCATTTTGCTGCATCTCTGTGGACAGTGGTGACTTCAACAGCGCCTGCATAGTCCTAATGCATAACTGTTGCAGTTTCAGTTCAGTACTGTTTGGATGAAATTTCAAGGTTACTTGGAATCCAACTGCAAAAGTCATTAGTACATTCCAGAATAATGGCACTTTCCTTAGTATGTTATCAAGACCTGTCAACAACATGAGCCCCTCAGGAGTCTTTTAGGTTTTGCTCCTTATTCCCCGAAGTCACTAGGATTCCTAAGTCATGTCACAATTATTGTTTCTCCAGTGGAAGACAGATGGTTGGGACTTCCTTCTCTATGATTCAGTCAACAGCACTGCTCCTGGAGTAACCAGAAGCAATTCAAATAGCTATGCAATGGCATACATTCCCTTGTATAATTTAAGCCAGTGGAATTTGAAATGTAAATTTCAAAATAGGTAATAAATTATTCCTTTATTGTTTCCCTTTTCTTGTCCTGTTGCCCTTTCCTCTCCCTATGCCTTCACCACTAACAATTGTTCATTCAGTTAATGGAGCAGTTGGGAAAGTCCACTCCAAAGCAGAATTACTAGAAGGACCAGTCACTCTCTTTCCTTGAAAGTCTGAGTGGAATGTTTTGCTCATTTAGCATTTCTTTATTTATTTCCTCTTACATCCCTAACGTGGACCCTCACTCTTCTGACCTTACCTCATTTTCAGTTCCCTCAAAGTTTTCCAGCCCCTCCAACATCTGTGTTTTTCTACCTTGCTTCCCCTAGTGCCTCTGCAACCCTTTTACAGAACATACACAGAATAATTAATCTCTCTTTCCTTCCCTAAAACCCATTGCTTCCCCGCAGCCTTTAGTCCTCACCCTGGTTCATGTGATGCACATGTCACGATGTAGGACTAAAATGCAAGGATAAGATCCAAAAGAAGGCATCGGAAATGTGAACGTCATCTTGCTGACATTGCAGGGATTGCGATGTCAAAACACAAGCAGTATGGAGGAATCACACTTGGAGGATACGTAGTGTCACTGTTGTAGCATGTGATCTGGAAAGTGCCATGGGGAAAACAATACCAGCAACTGGGGATCTTGTTTCTTTAACATCTTGTTTTCACAATCACAGCAATGTCCAGTAAATGTTTTTCCCAGATAAATGTACTGTTTGCTGAAAAAAAACTTCCCAATCTTCGGCTGGCACCACATCAACCAACATTTAACTGGAATTGACTGACAGAGATCAGATCTCAGATTAACAATCCTGGTTAAATGTCAGGTTGGTGTGGTGCAAATTGGAGATTGGTTTTTTTGCAGTCCACATGATACACTCTAGAAGAGCATGTGTGATTTGGCAATCTGTAATTCAATGATTATCAGACATTGTGGAAATTGTGAGAACAAGCCCTTAGGGTTGTTTTTTTAAAAAAATTTAGTTTGGCTCAGTATTATTGATTATGCACCTGAGAATATAAGCAGAGGCCCACTGGATGAAACTGAAGGTTCATCTAAGCCAGCATCCTGCTTTCTCAGTGGCCAGCCAGATGCCTCCTGGAAGTTTAAAGACAGAATAAGAAGGTAATAAATGTCTCCCACTATGCTCCCCAGCAAATGTTATTTAAATATGGAGGCTCCATATAACCATTGTGGTGAGTGATTATCAATAGATCTATCCTCCATTAATGTAATCCCCCCTTCTAAAGCTATCTAAGTTAATAGCCACAACCACATCCTGCGGCAGTGAATTCCATATATTCACGCATTGTGTGAAGAATTACTTTTGTTTGTTCTTCATGTACTGCCAATTTCATTTGTGGATCTGTTGTTCTTGTATTGTGAGAGAGGGAGAAAAAGTTCTCTGCATCCACTTCCTTTATACTACGCATAGTTTGTAAATCTATCATGTTTCTCATTCACTCATCTTTTTTCTAAACTGGAATGCCCCAAACATTTTAGTCTTTCCTCATCAAAAAGATGTTCCTAACTCTTGATCATTTTGGATGTCCTTTTGTGCATCTTTTCCAGCTCTATTATATCTTTTTGAGATGATCAGAACCTGTAACAAGTGAGCATGGCACAGAATGCTTATTATTACATGCTGTAGTGTCTTTGAGATTTAGCAGTCTAGCAAGTAAAAAAAAAAAACCATAAGCAGACAAATAAATGATCACATTTGATGTCTCTAGTCTAAACTATAACAGAGTGATTGAGTTCCAACGGATAGTGATGATTTTTTGCTTATTAACTATTGACATTACTTTATTAGTAAAAAATAGGTTTTTTACTGATTCAGCAAAAAAATTAATGCACCTACTATATCTTTCTTGAATGTCTTTTCTCTGAAATTTATGGGATCATAAAAATGCTACCAGCTGTTTAAAATCTACTTGTAGAAGTAAATGCTAAACCAAAATGTGATGGAAAGTGTTAGAAAGTGGTAGCATTTTCATTTTTTATGGAAAGGAGGATCATGGACTTTCATGGCAATCTCTAAATGTCTTAAAGAAAATAAATAACAATGCCACATTTCCTTTTTGAGTTCCATACAACTCCCAACTTGTGCCTGGAGTTAAGCCAGTGATGCAGCTCGTTTGTTTGGGTTCTTATTGGGATTTCAGAGGCAACCTGAGAACTTTATTCTAGACTAGAGATAATAACTGCAATTTTTAAGAATACCTTCTCTAATTATATCCTTTTAAGGCAATCAATCTTGCACAAACAACCATCTCAGCAGACTTCCTGTAACAACATTCTAATACAGCATGAATATTTCAATGGTTTTCCACCAATTCGTGGTGCATCCCATACATGTTTCAAGATGTTTGACATTTGACTTTCAGATGATTAGTCAACAGAGAATAAGATAAAACTACTCATGGAGATCGCATTCCCGAATTAAAGCTGAATTTGCTGTAACATAGGTTGGGTGAGAGAAAATAGATAAAAACAAACTAAAGAGAGATTAAAACGCCTGAATACCCCTTGTGAAGGAATGGCTCCCCTTTTTGTTGATGTTTTGCGGATTGTTTTCTTTGGTCGTATGTTCTGTAATGTCTCTGAGTTCTGTAAAGCTCTGCAGGAGTTAAAAGGTTACGGGTCCTGCTAGGCTTTAGTCTAGAAGGCCAGCAAGCTTGTTTGTTTTATATTTTTAAATTGTACTCATGCCTAACTGAATTTTTCTCTGACTGTTTCTGTACTGTTTTTAATTTTTAAAGATTTTATTATAAATTATAAAAATATTTGAATCTTTGGAGATTTTGAAACCAAATATTTATTACAGTAAACCTATTCTTGTTTCCCCACTACTTTACCATTCTCTCTGTTGTTTTATTCCCACTTCATGCCTATTTTCCCTCTCACTTTACCACACTACTGAGTTGTTGTCATTTTTGAGAGACAGAGACGTCGTTCTCACGACCGGGCAAGCGGAGTGGCAGGCAGGCGGCAGGGAAGACTGCTTACACTTACCTTCCCTGCAGACCATCTCTGAGGACTGTCTGGGTGCACGGATCATGCACCCAGATAGTCTGCCACTGCCCCAGGGAGCACGGGGGCCGGGACATATCGTCCTGGCCCCAGGAAATCCCACAATGCACCGAATCTGTCAGTGCTTCAGCATTGGCTGCAAGCATCCAGCACGGGCACATGGTCAGGGAAATGTGGCTAAGGGACCACTTGCTTCCTTAACCTCATTTACAAGGCGGGCTCCCTAGGTGGGTTTGCTGCTGAGGTGCCACTAGGAGCTGCGTGCCTCCTGGTGGTTCTTACGGGTAGCTAGAGGTGTTAAGAACTGAGAGCAGGGTAACAAGAATTTATATGGTGGCAGCTAGGGAAAGTTAATTAAAAAAACAACCTGAATAAATTCCCGAAGATTAAATTGTCATAGAACAATATTTTTTAAAAAAACACCTCCCTGGAATTGAGAGTAGCTCTGCCTTTGCACCCAGGGGAGGTTTGCCAATGAGGTGAGGTATTGAGATGACTGCCTCAGGTGGCACCTCCGCCTCTGGGCTGGCAAATGTGGGCACCCCCCCTCCCCCAGATATTGCCTCACCTACCTGCCACCCCTGGCCATCCTCCACCATCGCTGCGGGGATGTGTTTTAAACTGCAGGTTTAGCAGCAAGGACAATGAGAAGGGATCTCCTCCCTCCCTCGCTCCCTCCCTGCTGAATCTGAAGTAGGGAACCCATTGCTATGGCAATGGGAAAGGGTGGAGGTGCATGAGGGAGGCAGGAGGTGCATGAGGGAGGCCCCATCCTTATGCACCTGCCCTTTCCCAGCCCCACAGCAATGAGTTCTCAACTTCAGAATTGGCAGCAAGGTCAAGAGAGGTCCCTTCTCTTTGCTGCCAGATCTAATTACTGTGGTGATGGGAAAAGGATAGTGGCAGCACCGGGGAAAATTGAGGGGGGCACCGAAGGAGCAAAGTGTATCTTGGGGCAGGCAAGCTGTGCCCCACATATTAGATTTCTGAAACAGAAAGCGGGGGCAGGTGGGACAGAACTGTTTTGCTTCCCTTTGAAGTCACCCTTGCAGGGGTATATGCAAGGGAACTGGCACTGGCCCCACACTTTGATGCTGCCTTCAGCATCAGGCAACATAGCTAGTGGTGTGCAGGCCTCACCTTGGGCAGCACTGGTGCTGTCTGTGCCCGCCTGCATCCTCCTGCTTAATAGTCAATAAGGCTCTCCACATGAGCAGCATGGAGAGCTGTGAGGGCCCCTCACATGAGTAGTCAGCTCGCGCTGGGCGGCTGGATTAGCTGCCCACACATTTACCAGCTCTGTCACTGTGCTGGTTGGGGCAGCGGGGATCTGGGGGCTCCTGGACCCTGGGGAGCCCCCTGACGCTGGGAGGTTTGTTGTAGCCTCCCAATCGGGGGTCTCCTCATGAGTCACTGTGGCGCGGAGTTGCGGCGTGGTGACACACGATCCAATAAACGGGCTTAGCGGAGCACTTGCATCGCTAACCTTGTTTAAAAGGGAGGGGCATTTAGGGAAGCTTGCTGCCTGGTCGTGTGCTCCCATTGCAACACATGACCAAAGGAAACTGGGCTAGCCTTCCTTAGGCCGGTTTTGCCTGGTCGTGAGAATAGCCTCACTGTGTTCTCTGCTTACTGACCTCTGCAACTTCCCCCATGGGGAAGGAAGAGAGGCACAGCTAATACTATTCTTTGCTCTTGGTGAAAGTGTTTTTCAATAGGTTGCAGAGACAATTTAGATATATGGACATGGAGGAGAATAAAAGGGTCTCCACTATAATGAAAGATGTATCTTCTGAAGAAAGAACTGAAGTGAAGTAGAAGAAGCAAGGAAGCTTTAGTTAATGTGGAAGCATTTAAAAGAGTGGGGCGGGGGGGAGGCGTGGAAAAGATGCTGAACAAAAATTATATTTTCACATGCTTTCCACTTCAGGGCCTATTTACTATAATTAGGTCACCACAAATGTTTCAAAATAAGAAGCTTTATAAGGACAGCTAGATGGAGGAAAGTGCTCCAAGGGTGCAAGCTATTGTTAGACAGATTTTTTATTTTGCTAGTCAAGAAGAAAGGTCAACATTGTAAATGCTGGCTTTAATAGAAGAACACTCAAAAATTGCACAACTGCTTCAAGAAACAAGAATCAGAATGCATCTGACAATCTATCAGTTTCTTACATTTCTTACAGCTTACATTTCTTCAGCTATGCGCGAAGCTCATTACAAGGTACTTTATAGATGCTACTTTACTCTGCAGAGATTAAACAAAATCTACCAGGCATATTCTCAGGGTTCACCTGGACTCCATATTGGAAGAGACCCTATCAGAGAAAGAAAGGGAGCATCCCCGGCCTGTATCCCCAATCCCAATAGCCCACCAGATTGCTCAGACCCAGAGCAGCCAGAGCTCGTTGTCCTCTCAGAGGAGTCCTGGAGGCTGAGCACTAGAGACCCAGTCCCAGTCCTTAGAGCTCCTTCAATGGCCCCCGAGGCCTCAAGAATGGAATGCTTGGGGCTTCCCTCCTGATGGGCAGGAAGAAGGAGAGGGAGGCTTGCTCAGGCAGTTCCACTAGAGCAGGGCTGGCTTGAAGATCCAGGAAGAGGCAGGGCTATTGCTGGCTATTTTGTTTGTTTGTTTGTTTGTTTGAACAGCTGAGCTCCCTTTGTGAGGTCATGCCTCCAGGAGCCCTGCTAGATTTTACTTTGGAAGGGGAGGGGTGTGTTCACATAGCGTCCAAATTTACATCGAAGTCCCTGCAAGCCATTTTTTAAACTATCTAGTTGATTGTCATTTTAGAAAATATAGACTAATTAACTCTCTGCAGGATCCCCACTGGGGCAAACATCCAAAGAATAAAACACAAAAGGTTACTGGATAGAATACAACAGTCTAGGTTGGTTAGGGTCAGGTGTAAGATTCTGAGTTGTATATGGGCTGTTCCTTCCTTCAGTTTGAGTTGGGTGAAATGTGGCAATCCGTGACTATATGAAAGTTCATGCAGGGAGGGGCTTCGAATGTCATGCCTCTACCCTCCACTCTCCAGCACATTACAAATTGGGCTCAGACCACTCCAAAGTTACAACATTATTTAGAACAGACCCAAACTGTCCCCCGTGCCAGAAGCTTCCTGCCCCCTTTTCTTTCCCCATTCCAAAGTTATCTGACAATGGCAGCATACACAGCTTGCAGTGGGGAGGGTGGGGTATGGAGAGCCCTCCCATTTGGCCAGTGGGGTTTCTCCCAAACCCCTGCATCATCACAAGGGCTAATAGATAAAGACCATTGGCTGATGGGAGCAGGGAGGAGTTGCTGCCAAAGCTGCCAAAGGCCTCAGCACCAGTTTTGCTGTGTTCCCATCTTCTTAGTAGCAGGAGCTACTGCCCTCTCTCTCCCTCAATGTTCCATAGGGTGGAGTAGGGCCCTGACTTGCCCCATCAGAGCCTGGTGCCCTGGTGCCTGGTGCCTTGGCACTGAACATATATTAAAGAGGAGCCTCTTCCTGTCCCCAACAGAGCAACCCGGCAAACTCAAAAGTCTGAAGCTTTGAGGCTACATTCTTATAGGGGTGCAGTTGGAGGGAGATCTTGAGGAGAAACTGTACTTGGAGATATGGGTTATCAGGTATGGTGGAGGTGAGCTCAGTAAAATGGAGTGGGGGTGCAGCCTTCCTTAAATCCTCAGGAGGAATTTGCACCTCTGCATTATTATGCATATACATACTGACTTAAGAGTAAACCCCATTGGACTGAGCAGGACTTGCTTCTGAGAAAACATGCAGCTGCTACTGTGTAAATATCAGCTCAGAATCAGTAAGGCCTAGCACACATCACTGTGCCCAATATTCTTCAACGGGGCTTTTTGTTACCTGGCAGGAATGTATTTAACAAATGAATAACGGCTGCTGCTCCAGCCTATGATATATCTAGTCAAATAACCACATTTCCAAAGAAGCCATTTTTGAAGGCCTCTCAGAGTGGCTGATGAACGGGTCAGAAGAATCTCACCGCATGGAGCACCATTCTAAACTAATGAACAGTGGACTGAAGCAACGGTGGAAGCAGCCATTCTGCTAGAGCCTGGTCTGTTCACAATCTACAAAGGTCAGGATAAGAGAATAAAAGAAAAGCACACAGGCTTAGGTGAAGACACTACCAGACATACTCATTGGCAATTATATGCAATAGCCTTTTGCTTTAGACCAGCCAGGTATTATTATTATTATTATTATTATTATTATTACATTTATATCCCGCTCTTCCTCCAGGGAGCCCAGAGCAGTGTACTACATACTTGAGTTTCTCTTTCACAACAACCCTGTGAAGTAGGTTAGGCTGAGAGAGAAGTGACTGGCCCAGAGTCACCCAGCTAGTTTCATGGCTGAATGGGGATTTGAACTCGGGTCTCCCCGGTCCTAGTCCAGCACTCTAGTCACTACACCACGCTGGCTTTCTCTGTCAGGTAGATACCTGACACTGGTAGACTCTGGGTAATTGTTCACTTTGCTCATTGGATAAGAGAGTCCTGTACTTAATATAATAGAGACCTGGGGTGGCAGTTGCAGCTTGGTTTTGTCCTCAGTGGCTTGGCCAAATTGGCTTCACTGTTTTACATGGATGGAAAAGCAACGAGTCTCTATGTGTATTTCACATGTTGTACTTGCAGTATAACAGCAATCTGCATCCTGGAAAGATAAATGACTGCAATACTGCCAAGGAAGGGATATTTGAAGGGATGTTTTAGGCTATTTCATATCTGCCCTCCCCTCAGTGTTGATGACTTCTTCTTCTTCTTCTTCTTCTTCTTCTTCTTCTTCTTCTTCTTCTTCTTCTTCTTCTTGTTATTATTATTTACACAGTCAGACAGGTGTTATTGATTGGTTTGTTTTATCCAGACATCGAGTCCTTCCCAAGCAACAGCAGATGGTTGATTTGACTTGATGTTTTAGATGTTTGGTATCCGAGGCCTGTTTTGTTTAGTATTTGTGAAAGTGGAGTCATGGCGATTACAAACAACAGAGGGGATAGTGAGTCCCCTTGGAAAATGCCTCTTCTAATGCTAACCTGTCCAAGTGTCTCGCCATTGATAGTTAACTGTGTATTCCATATGCTCATTGCTTTTTAAAATAAATATCTGAATGTTTTTGCTGACACCAGTTGTTTCTAGACATTTTAGTATCCATGTGTGAGGCAATGAATCGAAGGCTTTCTTGTAGTCAATCCATGCAACACTTAGATTTTGTTTTTCTTCTCTTGCAATTTTCTAAAATCATTTCAGCAGCTGGTCTTTTGTGCCTCTGGTGTTTGGGCAATTTCCTTTCTGTTCAACTGGAAGCTGTTTGATAGTTAATAAGTGTTGCATCACTTCATCTGCTATTATTCCAGTTAATAATTTGAACATGGTTGGCAGGCAGGTTATCGTTCTATAATTACTTGGAACTTCACCTTTTGCTGGGTCTTTCATTATGAGATGAGTTTTCCCAGTTGTTAGCCATTGTTCAATATCACCGCCTTTAATAATGTGATTGAACTGTTTTGATAGTTGTTTATGAAGGCTTGTTAGGTGTTTAAGCCAAAAGCCATGCAGTTCATCGTCTCCTGGAGCAGTCCAATTTTTAATTTTCTTTGCTCTTTCACTTATTAATTCTGGTGTTATTATTAGATCTTGCATTTGTTGGTTACATTTTTTGACCTCTTTCATCCAGCCTGCTTTTTTATTATAATCTATTGGATTGTCCCATAATTTCCCCCAGAATTGCACTGTTTCTTCTTTATTTGGTGTTTCTAGGGTACCTGCAGTTTCTCCTTCTATGCTTTGGTAGAAACGTCTCTGATTCGACTGGAATTGGAGATTCTGCCTGTGTTGTGTGATTCTGGCTTCGTATCTGCTAATCTTCTTTGACACTGCTGTTATTTGCTGCTTTATTATTTCCAGGACTTCTCTAATTTTCCTTGAATCTAGGTGGTATTTTTTGAAAAGATACTGTTTGGTGTTTTCATTCTTCAGCTTCTTGTCTTTCATATATTTCAATTTACTAGCATCTGATCTGAGCCTGGAGATTCTATTTTCGAATCTAATCTTCCATTTAGGTGATGTACTGCTTTCTTTTTTTACAGGTCCACTGATCTTATATCCAAGCTCTCGTGTTGTTATTGTTGCTCCACTGTACATTAGTTGGTTTGTTTCTTGCAAATTATTGGTTGTTATTTCTGCAAGTGCAACATTGACATCTTTTAATGCCTGAGTAAGTTGGATTTTGGCAACTGTTTTTAGAGCTGGAAGTTGAACCCTGGTGGTTGTTTGGTTCATGTGCTCAGTTATTTTTTGCTTTAGTTCTTGTTGCTTTTCTGTTAAACGGCATTTGGGTTTTTGAGGTGAAGGCAAAGGGGCGGTTGCCTGGTTTTGATTTTGAAACAGTTCAGCAACAGTGGCATCCTCTATTTCCAACACCCCCTCCACCTGCGCCTGATCAACTTCTTCAGTTGGTGGTAATTCTTATTCTGTAGCTTGAGCCTGTGTTGCTCTTTGCAGTTCTTCCAGCTCTACTCCTGTGAATACTTTGTTTCTTATTATGAATCTTCTCTGGTCTGCTAGCCTTTGTTCTGTTATTTCTGTATCTGGATGCTTCTCTTTCCAAAATTGGTACATACTTTTTAAATAACCTCTTCTAGTTGGACTAGACTTGTAATAGCAGATCATTATTTCCTTGTTGGCATTTTTCATATATTTTTTTCGGTTAAGCGACGTTTCTTCCAGTAACCTTGCAATCTCCAGCCCTGGTTGCTCAACTGAAGATCCTGAGTCCTGTTGCCCACTTGCCACCAGATGTCCAGGGACTCCAGCACCTGGCGCGGTCCTTGTTGACCCGGGCGACGACCGATCCGGTATAGATTTATTAAAGTTACGTCTCACCATATTGTTGATGGGAGAGACACTCTTTGTCTGGCTCCTCTGGTGAGACCTGTCCAGTATGGTTGGACCTCTGGCATAGCTCTCACCTTCCTCAGAGCACGCAAGCACCACAACCATGCCAAGGTAGTGCCTCACTGGGGATGATGATGATGATGATGATGATGATGATGATGATGATGATGATTGATTTCTATACTGCCCTTCCAAAAATAGCTCAGGGCGGTTTACAAAGAGAAATAACAAATAAATAAGATGGCTCCCTGTCCCCAAAGGGCTCACATTCTAAAACGAAACATAAGATAGACACCAGGAACAGTCACTGGAGGTACTGTGCTGAGGCTGGATAGGGCCAGTTACTCTCCCCCTGCTAAATAAAGAGAATCACCATGGTAAAAAAAGGTGCCTCTTTGCCCAGACTTCATACTACTAGGGCACATGTGCTCCATAACTGTGAAGGCCTTACTGCTAGCAATGCTAACTATATTATCGAGCTTTTCCATCCATGAGGAGGATTGATTGTTATAGCCTCCAGGCTATGATCTGAAGAATACTGTCCTCTAGAAACTACAGAATTTGCCTTCCTCAGTATAAAGGCAGAGTAGTGCATATTCCACTAATCTACACATACCATGGAAGCATTGAGACCACATTTCAGTTACTGACAACTCCATAGTCTGGTTTCTAGCCCATTATATTTATAAGAGCTTTGCTAATAACATAAGGAGCTACCTTGTACAGAGCCAGACCTATAGTCCATCTATAATTCAGCACTGCCTGCTCTGCCTGGCACAGGGGTTGCGGGGTGACATTCACTGTCTTTTTGGCTGCACGCTAAAGAACAAAATGTATATATTTGTCTAACTGCTGGTCTATGACCGAAATAAAGTTTTACTTACTTACTATATTTGTCCATGAGTCTTGATGAGATTAAGAAAGTACAAGAAAAATTAGTGCCTAACAGAATAGCCTTGTCTCAGTTAAATTATAATACTATAACTATAATACTATAATTTAAGGGGATGGTTCAGATGTACTCAAGTACTGCAATGTTATAATCTTTTCTGGACTGCACCACCACTTCAGTTTGCAGGTATGGGACTGGATGTTTGAATGTTCACCTCAGAGCTCTACATACAGAGCACACCAAACAGAAGACCAAGCTAAAACCCTTCCCTGTGCTATAGCAGATTGCTGTATCTGGGTGAGAAAGGAAACATGCAATTTCTCTCAATTGCAGTTCTGAAGTTTTGAACAGTGTGTTATTTTGGCATGTCCAAATCTGCCTCAAACTTGAGTTCTGCCCCAAAAACTCTCTACCTGTGTGTTTTTCACAAGGAGCTTTTAGCTCGCATCTCCTCCGGAATGGAAGGTGTGCATTCACATATCGGCCAGATTTACCCCAAAGTCCCTGCGAGCTATTGGGGAGCACTTCACACACAATTCAGGTTTTTCACTGAGTGTTAAAGTGTAGCCCAATTTATATCCATGGTTAAAAAAGAATCCACTTTTTGTGTCATTTGGGGGGGGCAATTTTGAACTCGCACTAAAGCCTCACAATAAACTCATGGTGAAACTTGCTGTGTGAAAAATTGCCGGCTAATTTTCAGGGTTTTAAAGGCCAATAAAGCAACTGTGAAAGCAAGATAAACATACAGAGGTACTAGATCACAGCCAGATTCCTGAGGGGAAAAGAAGAAAGGTAAGCCATACATGAACTACAAACTGCAGTAAAGAGAAAACACCCTACTTAACTCTAAACTAAATTATTCCCATTCACGCACATCTAAGGTAGGTGCAAGTTTCTCTACCCCCAGGCAGCTTGTCAATTAATGCAACTAAGACTCTGTCATGACAGGCCTGCTCTTTACTGCAATTCTGCTTTGAAATAGTCTCAGGTGTCTAATGCAAATTGGGAGCAGGTCATTCCTTAATGAGCTCCAATTGACAAAACAAGAACACAAATCTCCCTTTGCATGCAGGTGGCTCCTTGGTCATTAGCAAGTTTAACAATTAAATTGTTGAGTACTAGTGGGATCATTTCGGCATTCTTTTCACATGACTGATGATGCTGTGGTAGAAATAGTGAGTGGGACTGATTAGCATTTCCATGGTTAGATGAACAACATATGACGACTTTAGTTGTTGGACTAGCTACTATATCCTTCATCCAATTATGCTGAAGGTCACATTTTTCAACTTCCATCTAACCACAGAAGCACCCTCCCCACTATAATTAATTAGACAACTGAACACATAAGTTAACTGATCCAATGAATGCATGGTTCCATGGCAAAGGTTCCCCTGAGTTTAATGGGACTTACTTGAGAGTGAGTGTGCATCGCAGTGAGCCTTCATTTAAGAAAAGTTGTTCATGGAAGTTGGAATTGAGCTAAAAGAACATATTGAGTTCTCCTTTCACTATCGTATACCCTTGACCGAAGAATGGTACACTTCTATCTGGGATGGCCATCCTCTTCCACTGAGCACGCAGCTTCGGGAGGGACGCACATGGAATGGTGAGGGAGGAAAGGGACACCTGCCAGGCCAACCAGATCAGCCAAATCAACCCTGGCGATCAATTGGGTGACAGATGTCAAAGCCAGATTGTGCTCACATCTGTCCTTTCAGCTATTCAAAAGTTATGAGGTAGATTCACAAGACTGTTTTTTTCACTCACCCCTCGAGGCTCTCCATACGCACAAGGGAGTTCTCCACACAGCAGGCTTTACCGTGAGTTTTTTTAGTTATCCCAATAGCCCGAAGCAAAAAGTGGATTTTTTTACCCTGGATATAAATTGGACTGCACTCTAACATGCAGCGAAAAACCCAAATTGTGTGCAAAGTGCTCCCAGATAGCTCGCAGAAACCTTGGGGTAAATCTGCCCAATATGTCAATGCACACCCTCCATTTTGGAGGAGATGAGAGCTAAAGGGCTTTAAAAGTCCTGTGTGGAAAACTTTTGGATAACGAAGGAGAGGACATTACAGTCAAATGTTGCAGTTAACTCTTTCCCTCTCATTCCATGGCATCAGTCCCTCATTCAAATGTAAATTTTTCTTCAGTGCATAGCAAAGGATTCCCGAGGGCCTTGGGGGATTTTACAGCTGTTATGGCAGGCACTCCTGTTGAAGCTCTAGTTGCTCCCTGGAATGGAGAGATGGCTCAGACAGCTGACATGATCGCTCCCAAGTGCCCTCTCCCGCAAAGCAGATCCTCTGCAGCACTTTGCTATATACATGAGCTGAGGGCAACGAAGCAAGCTGGGAGACAGCCGGAACGTAAGTGGAGGAAAACTCAGGGTGAGTCTGAGTGAATACAGGTTAGAGCTCACTAAGAACATAAGAACATCCATGCTGGATCAGGCCCAAGGCCCATCTAGTCCAGCATCCTGTTTCACACAGTGGTGAATGCCACTGGAATTCCACCAGATGCCGCTGGAAGCCACAGGCATGCCCTCCCTCCTGCTGTAATTCCCCTGCAATGAGTATTCAGAGGCATCCTGCCTTTGAGGCTGGAGGTGGCCTATAGCCCTCTGACTAGTAGCTAATGATAGACCGCTCCTCCATGAAGTTATCCAACCCCCCTCTTAAAGCCATCCAGGTTGTTGGCTGTCACCACATCTTGTGGCAGAGAATTCCACAAGTTGATTATGCGTTGTGTGTACTTCCGTTTGTTGGTCCTAGATTTCCTGGAAATCAATTCCATGAGATGACCCCTGGTTCTAGTGTTATGGGAGAGGGAGAAGAATTTCTCTCTGTCTACTTTGTCCACACCATGCATGATTTTATAGACCTCTATTCTGTGGAAGTGATGGAACAGAATAAACTCCTCCCCCCCCATCCACCTTTGCATCCTCTCAATGTTGTCCAGTAGGGCTTTTCCAGGTGGTGCAGGGCCTCTGGAAATCTGGCCCAGGGCAAAGTGTATTAGAACCCTCGGTAGCACGCTGTGACACATTTGCACAGCACTTTGAGGGTAAAGTCGCTCACATTCACCACCATGAGTTGGATTCTATGGCTGATGCAGGGTCATTGGGAGAGGTGTCCAGAGTAAAACCTGGTCTAGTTTTGCTGGAGGAGTTTCAATTATTGGTCCTCAAGGCTGCAGACAAGGTGTTTAGTCAAGTTTGGCTGACTACATACATGCTTGATCCGTGCCTTTCATGGCTTATTAAATCTAGTAGGGAGAGAATTTTTAGCTGGGTCCAGCAGGTTCTAAATGCCTCTTTGAGAGAGAGAGAGAGAGAGAGAGAGAGAGAGAGAGAGAGAGAGAGAGAGTAGTTCCAGCTCCACTGAAGGAGTATTATTTAACCATTCCTAAAAAAACCCATTCTTGACCCAGAGGATGTAAACAACTATAGGCCTGTGGCCAATATTCTCTTCCTTGGCAAAGTGCTTGGAAGTGTAGTGGCTGACCAGCTCCAGACACTCTTGGAGGAAACAGACTATCTAGATCCATTTCAATTAGGCTCCAGGCCCAGCTTTGGAACAGAAACCGTTTTGGTCACCCTGTGGGATGACCTGTGCAGAGAGAGAGAGAGATAGGGAGTGCAATCCTGTTAGTTCTCTTGGATCTCTCAGTGGCTTTCGATACCATTGACTATGGTATCCTTTTGGATAGGTTGGCCGAGATGGGTGTGGGAGGCACTGCTTGGAGGTGGTTCCACTCCTACCTTGAGACCCGATTCCAAAAGCTGGTGCTGACAAATTGAGGAGAACCCAAGAACAAAATTAATCAGTGGCATTCAGCCTGCAGCACTTTCCTTTCTGCAGCTTCTTTCCACCCTTCTAGGAGCCACCGAGACAGTTCACTTATGAGCTTGTGGGTGTGTGGGTGTGTTTACTGCTGGGGGATCACTGCTCAACCCCTTGGCAGTTATGCTTTGGGGTTCTGCAGGGTTCTATTCTTTCCCCTCTGTTAATCTATATGAAATGTAGATATTAATCTACATGAAACTGCTGGGAGAGGTCATCTGGAGATTTGGCCTGAGGTGTCAGTATGCGGATGACACTCAGTTGTATCTCTCTTTTTCAGCAGACGCAGGTGAGGCGATGACTGTCCTAAATCAGTACCTGGATGCAGTAATTGACTGGATGAGAGTGAACAAGCTGACACTCAGTTCAGTCAAGACAGAAGTACTGCTTGTCGTTGCCTCCTCTGCCCGGGTGAACAATGTTAAGCCCGTTCTAGATGGGGTTGCACTCCCCCTGAAGGACCGGCCCAGGACGTAGTTTGGGGGTGCTCATTGATCCAACCCTGTCACTAGAGGCTCAAGTGGCCTCTGTGGCTTGGAGTGCTTTTTATCAGCTTTGGCTGATACATCAATTGAGACCTTATCTGGACAGAGATAGCTTGGCCACAGTTACTCATGCTCTGGTAACCTCTCACTTAGATTACTGCAGCTGGTACAAAATAGGGCTGCGAGATTATTAACTAGGACTGGACATTTTGAGCATATTATGCCAGTGCTTCAGCAGGTGCACTGGCTCCCAGTCCATTTCCGGGCTCAATTCGAAGTTCTGGTTTTATCCTTTGAAGCCCTAAAAGGCTTGGGACCAGGTTACCTGAGAAAGTGCCTTGCCCCATATGTCCCAACCTGGAGCTAAGATCTTTTTTGGAGGCCCTCCTCCAAGTGCCCCTGCCAAACGAGGAGAGGTGGGTGGTTACTAGGGAGAGGACCTTTTCAGTGGTTGCACCCTGTTTATGAATAGCCTCACCAGTAAGGTTCTCCAGGCTTCATTACTTTGTTCTTTTAGAGGCCAGGAAAAGACCTTTTTGTTCACTCAGGACTTTAAAATTTTTATTTTCAAATTTAATTTTTACTGACTTTAAAAGAGTATGTAAATTGCTTTGTATTGTATTTTGCATTTTCTTTCCCCCACTTTTGATCCGTTATGATTTAATGTGTTATGTATTTTTATTTCATGTTTGAATGCTATGTTGTGAGCTGACCAGAAAACAACTTTTTATGGAGAGGCTAATAATTAGTTAATGTCATTTATTATTATTTATTTACACAGTCAGACAGGTGTTATTGACTGGTTTGTTTTATCCAGACATCGAGTCCTTCCCAAGGACCTGGGATGGATGGCTGAATTTTATTGTCAATGTTGTTGCTGTTATAGATATCGTCGCAGAATATAGGCTGTTCCCAGTAAAGTTGCTTTTTGTAATTGGCTGATGGTGATTTCTGTGGTCCCTATGGTGTTGAGGTGCTCTTCAAGGTCTTTTGGAATTGCACCCAGGGCGCCAATTACCACTGGGATGATTTTGGTCTTTTTCTGCCACAGCCTTTCAATTTCAATTTGTAGATCTTTGTATTTTGTGATTTTTGTCTATTTCTTTTTCTTCTATTCTGCTATCCCCTGGTATTGCTATGTCGATTATTTTAACTTGTTTTTCTTTCTTCTTGACTACAGTTATATCTGGTGTATTGTGTGGCAGATGTTTGTCTGTTTGTAGTCGGAAGTCCCATAATATTTTTACATCTTCATTTTCTACAACTTTTTCAATTTTATGGTCCCACCAATGTCTGGCTACAGCTAGCTTGTATTTTTTTGCAGATGTTCCAGTGTATCATCCCTGCTACCTTGTCATGCCTTTGTTTGTAGTCAGTCTGTGCGATCTTTTTACAACAGCTGATTAGGTGGTCCACTGTTTCATCTGCTTCTTTACAAAGGTGGCACTTGAAGTTTGTGGTGGATTTTTCGACTTTTGCTCTTATTGCATTTGTTCTTAGTGCCTGTTCTTGTGCAGCCAGTATTAAACCCTCTGTTTCTTTCTTCGTTGCCATTCTTAAGCCATTGCCAGGTCTTGGGGATGTCTGATTTTCCAGTTATATTGTGCAAATATTGACCATGCAGGGGCTTCTTTTTCCATGTTTCTGCTCGGTTCTTGACTTGTTCTTTCTTGTAGGCCTGCTTTGTTTCATTAGTGTTGAATAGTTTTGCATTATTGACCATTTGAAGTGCATCTTCTTCACTGTCCTTGATATATTCTTCAAGGCCTCTTTTCTGCTCCTCTACTGTTTGATGGACTTGCAGCATTCCTCTTCCACCTGAGCTGCGAGTGAGGTATAGCCTATCGACATCACTGCGGGTGTTCAGAGCATGATGGATGGTCATGATTTTCCTGGTCTTACAATCTAGCGTCTCTAGCTCTGCCTGGGTCCAGTCTATTATTCCTGCAGTGTATCTGATAACAGGCATAGCCCAGATGTTTATGGCTTGTATGGTGTTCCCGCCATTGAGTTTGGACTTGAGGATTTTTCTAACTCTCCTGATGTATTCACTTCCAATTTTTCTTTTAACTTCAGTGTGTGCAATGTTATCAGCCTGGAGAATGCCCAAGTATTTGTAATGTTCTTTCTCTTCCAGGTTCTTGATGTTGCTTCCATTGGGCAGTTCTATTCCTTCTGTTTTTCTTATTTTTCCTCTGTTCTTCATTATTGTTGTTGTTGTTGTTGTTGTTGTTGTTGTTATACCTTGCATCAGCTACATTAGTGGACAACATCACTGATGTTGATTGCTTGTGTAATTGTATAGTCAATTGTTAGAAGGCTCTCACAGTAATTACATATTTGAAGATATCTCCCCCAGCACATGACGAGAATAACATAAGAAGATCCCTGTTGGATCAGACCAAGGCTTATCTAGTGCAGCATCCTATTCTCTCTCATGGCCAGCCAGATGCCTCAGGGAAGTCCAGAAGCAGGAAACCAAGGTATGCCCCCTCTGCTGCCATTTCTCCCCTGCATCTGGTATTCAGAGGCATCCTAGTCTGAACCTGGAGGTAGTCCATAGCCATCAAGACTAGTTACCATTGATAGACATGTCCTCCATGAATTTGTCTAAGTCCCTTGTAAAGCCATCCAAGCGTGTAGCCATCACTACATCCCGTAACAGAGAATTTAATTTCATAGCTTAATTTTGCACTGTGTGAAGAAGTACAGAAGTACTTCCCTTTCTCTGTCCTAAATCTCCTGCCAGTCTGTTTCATTGGATGATCCCCTGGTTTTAGTACTGCAAGAGAGGGAGAAATATGCCTCTGTATCTACTTTCTCCATACAATACATAATTTTCTAAGCCTTGATCAAGTCTTCCCTTAGTTGCCCTTTTTCCAGCCTAAAAAGCCTCAAATGTTGTAGCCTTTTCTCGTAAGGAAGAGGGTACTTCACACAATTCGTGTGAAGCGCCAGACAGGGTTTGGCAAGGAGAGCAGGCTTAGCCCAGATGAGTGGCTGCTGCCGCCAGGAACTCCCATGCCCGGCCGCAGCTCCAACAGGAGCTCTGGGGATCAGGGGAAAGGGAGCGCCGTCGTGTGGCCCCCTGCCCCCCGAACCCCAGGAAGGCATCGTGCAAGTGCACGGTGCCTTCCTGGGGTCCCAGCGTTTGCTCCGTTAACCTCATTTAAGAGGTTGTTAGGCAGGCTCGCTACCAGAGAACCACCAGGCTCACCCCATGAGCCCGGTGATTCCCACGATTGATCAAAACCGGGCTGAGCCCCGTTAGCCTGGTTTTGATCAATTGTGAGAATAGCTTCCGTGACTAGAACTGTATATAGTATTCCAAATATGGAATACTATACAAATGTGGAATACTATATATATTATACAAATATATTTTGTATACAAATATATGTGTATAAGGGCATTATAATATAAGCAAGGTATTTTTGATCTCTTTCCTAATAAACCCTAGGATGGAATTTGTCTTTTTTACAGCTGCCCCACATAGGATCCACTACAATCCCAGGAACTCTTTTCCTGGTTAGTCTGTGACACCTCAGACCCCATCAATGTATATGTGAAGTTGGGATTTTTTTTTATTTTTTTATTTTTGCCTCAGTGTGCTTCATTTTACATTTATTCACATACAGCAACAGGGTACAACAGCCCAAGACCTTTCCAATCTTTCATAGTTCTCTGCTTCCTTTTATCTACAAACCACTCAGGAATAAAACATAGATTTTTATATTCCATTTACAGACAGTTCTCAAGCAAACAAAAGGGAAATTACACACCCTAAATTTGTTTGTTTTTCTCTCACAATAAAACAGATAACAAAACAGTATTGATGTAGATAGTATGCCTGAGTATTGTAGAAACAAAAGTTCCATCAAGACATTCATCATGTGATAAATCAGACATTAGATGATAGATTATCTCACACATGCAATAAATATGATTCTTCCCCCTCCCAACTGCATTGAAATAAAATTCTTTAGTTGCTTTAAAAGCCCCAAATAATGTCTAAACCAAGATGAAAGATTTCCTTGATTCTAAGGATCCAGACACAAGATCTTCCATTTAGGTTAATGGATAGCCATTTTAGGGAGTCCTTTTGTCCCACACTAACTTTGCAATGGTACATCCTTCTAGGGACTATATTGGGCCATCCAAATCATAATGCTCATCTCTGAAGGTCCTCCTCCTGCGGACACAGAAATCCAGAGGAGTGGGATAGAACAGAGCCTGGGAAAGGCCCACAAAGGGGATGGTTTTTCCTATAATGTTAAGAGTGTCTGCTGTCACATGGTTGATACATTTTTAGCTGCTAACCATTCATTAACAACTAATACAAATATACCCCACACACATGCTAAACTAAATTCAGTGATCCGTATAAATGAGTATCCAGATTTCACCAAGCTTTCAAAACATTTATAAATGGAGACCAGGCATCCTGAAAGATCAAAAGGTATCACGTAGTGCCTGACAGTATGAAAAGTCTCCACAATTCAAATCTCACTTCAGCCATCAGCTGACGAAATGACTTAGGTAAGCCACTGTCTCTCAGCCTCAGAGGGATGGGTAATGACACTGCCTTACAGGATTTGCATCGGAAGTGCTGTGTGCCCTCTCAACTAGAGAGCCAGCCAAGCTCAGCCAGAAACGAGCTTTGGGACTTGCACAGCAAAGAAGAGGGGAACATTACAAGGCCCTTAACAAAAAGGAAACTGGAAAAAATGCTCAGTTCACTCAGCCTCTTGTTTCCCCAAACTCCCTTGTCCTTCCTTTTAAACCCCACTTATGGCATGAACAACAGTGGCGGTAGCAGAAAGAGAGGAAATGGAGAGACTGATCTCAATTTTTTCATCTTACCACTGAGTGCTACTGCTGCTGCAGATAGGGGAGATGTAAAGGGAAGCCGATTGGTTTGGGGACTGGCGGGGTGGGTAAGTTACTTCCGAATTCTGATAGCATGGAAAATAAACTGAGCTGAGCTATCCCTCCATCCTACCCCTCGTATTTTGGGAAATGTTTGGCTTATTTTTTGAACTAATCTGATACCACCTCTACTCCCAACCACTGTATACATATTAAGGGGGGAAACAGATATAATATAAAGAGAGAACTCATAGCAGCTCCCTCAAATGTAGAGTAAACCTGGCATTTTCCTGGATCTGCAACTCAAATAGCATACCAAAGAGTCACTGGCTCAGCTGTCCATTTGCCCTTCCTTCTGTACTCAAGCTGAGCTCTTTGCCTTTTTTTTTTTTAAAGCACCGTGTGATCATTTATCTCTTATTTAATTTTTGAATTTTTTGTAAAAGAGCAAAACTGCTCTGGGGATGAGGGGCACCTTTGTTGATGACATCATTGAGGCTAGCCAACCAGCACCAGGAGCTTTTACACACATGGCTGTTAGTTCAAATCTCTTCCAGAATGGAGGGTGTGAGTCCACATATCAGGTGGACTTACCTTGAAGTCGCTGCGGGCTATCAGGGACCAGTTCAGACACGACTCTGTTTCCCCCCCGCATTCTGGCTGTGCATTTGGCTTCGCGTGAATTATGTCTGGTGTAAAAAAATCCCCTATTTTCAGTGGCTTTTGGAAAAAATGACAATGAGGCTTCTGGTAAACCCTGACCCTTATCTGTGATATGTGAAGGGACCATTGCCAATAATTCAGGGTCCTCCCCCGCAACTCACACTTCTTTCCTTGTCTTTTTAAAAAAAAATGTTTGCTGGGTGGATTTCCGGAACACTAAGTGTCACGAAGGAGAGTTTGGCAACTCAGTCTGATCTGCTCTTTGAGGAATTTGCAGTTGTGAGCCCCGAAGGGGAGGGGGAGGGGAAGGGTTGTGTCAGATTGGTGAAATTCTGTGGATTTGAGTTAAAGGCAATTTCTGAGTTAAATGCAAATTCCTGAGTTAAACACAAGCACAAAATGCGGGTCTTCCTATGCTTTCAAGTTCAGCTTTGTCTTATTGAAGCCTGGTCACCATATGAACATAGGCTTTACATATGCAGATGTTGTTGGAAGCTTAACAATGGAGACTACAGGTTCGAATGTAACCTGAGCCCTTTGTGTCTGAGCTGATTGAGGCTGCATTTTTCTTCATGACAGACAGAAAGCAATGATTTCTACTTTAAACTTCCATGCCTTTTAAATGATTTGGGATGGCAGGTGATGAAGGCAGTCACAAAGGCAAGTTCATGATAAAAATCAGCAAAGATTTGGGTCGGATTCACCAGGTTCGGGTTAAGCATTCTGTTGTTCGGGCTCGTCAATTTTGCAGAAATCCGGCTGGCTGTCAAACTTTTAAAAAAGGTAATAATGAAAGGAGGAGTCTTGTGTCTCCTCCTCTGGGATGTGATTGGTGGGAGAAAAAACCAGGAGCAAGCTATGGGAATGCACACAGAGAAAGATGCGGAGAGGATCTGAGGAAATGCCGAGGAAATGTGAATGGTCCATTTAATGCTGCGAATTAAACAGCTCCCAATCTGCTGCAAAGCAGATTCGCCCTTCCGATAACCCGTGGCATGAAGCCATGTCTGAATAACTCCCAAGCACAGCCACCTTCCACTGCAAACTTGCAGAACCTATTCTTTTAGAGTTCCACCCGGGAGGGAAATAGGTGTGTTTGGACTGATTCTAGAGGAGTGCTAAAATATGCTGAAGGTGGTCAAAATGCTTGTTTATCATTGTTTGGTATTCCTAAAGCTTTGTAGCAAAACTAAAAGCACAATAGAAGAACAGCTAGTGACAACAGACAAAGAATTTCCTTGGGGGTGGGTGGGTGGGGGGAGTTGTAATTTCAGTTCCTTGCTTTAACTGCAAATGGATTTCTTCCTGCTAAGCTTTTAAATCAGCTCCTCATCCAGACAGCTTTAAAAGCAGATTATGTGATATTAAATAAGCCTGTAGTTAAATACTCACTTTTGAAACAGCATACAAAGTCAGGGAGAACCGCAGTATAGCGGTGAAGTGCCACCCACCTACTAGTTTGCAGCTTGGTTTAACTTTAGAAGAAGCAATACAGTACTTCGCTAACATCCCATCTGCAGAAGTGTGGAAGGCATGTTGCCCATGTGGAATAGACAGAGAAAGCATCAGACTTATTACTGAAGATTAGGCGGGGGAAAGAGTGCAGTTCGAGACTACATTTTCTAGCTAGAATGGTCCTGATAATCTCTCTCTCTCTCTCTCTCTCTCTCTCTCTCTCTCACACACACACACACACACACACACACACACACACACACACACGACCGGGTCTCACGATCCGTGAGACCCGGTTTGGGGCAGTAAGCGGGAAGAGCGGACTAAGCCCACTCTCCCCACTCACAACCGGGCAGGCAGCCCTGGGTGGCTGGATCGGCCACTCACACGGTTGCTGGCTCGATGATGGAGCCGGAGGGGTCTGGGGATCTCGGGGGCCACGCGGCCCCCAGAAGCCCCAGTATGCCCTGTGTGAGCGTGCAGGGCATACTGGGGAGACCCACCCCCCGGAGCCAGGAGGTGGCTTTTCACCTCCCAGTCGGGGGTCTACTTGTGAGTAGCCACAGTGCGGAGCCGCGCTGCAGCTACTCACGAGCAGATAGCCCAGGTTTGTGGAGTGCTCGCAAGTAGACCGTGAAAAGTCGCCTCCCGGAGCCGGGGGTCTCCCCAGTATGCCCTGCATGCTCGTACAGGGTATACAGGGGCTTCTAGGGGCCGCGCAGCTCCACAAACCCAGGCTAAGGGCAGGGATTCTCGAGTGGGTTACCCGCTCTAGAACCACCGAGCTCGCAGCCGAGCCCAGTGGTTCTGACAATCGACAAAAATTGGGCTAGGTTTTCCTAGCCCGAATTTTGTGATCGTCAGAATAGCCCCACTGTTTCCTCATAGTGCTATCCTGCATGGCTGAGATATGTGTGGGGAGGGGAAACTCAGCAAGCAGCTGCTGGAGGAAAAAGCTGCTCAGTTTCTCTCCTCGAAGTGAAATGCCTAAAACCATCAAATGAATTGCCAGGATAGCTCAAAGGGAGCGGAGAAGAAAGGAGTGGACACTCTTGCTGAAATCATCTTTAATATCCATTTGGTCCAACCCACAGATTCTTGTGTGTAGGAATGGGATGCATGTTATAGAGCCAGCGTAGTGTAGTGGTTAGAGTGTTGGACTAGGACTGGGGAGACCCAAGTTCAAATCCCCATTCAGCCATGAAACTAGCTGGGTGACTCTGGGCCAGTCACTTCTCTCTCAGACCAACCTACTTCACAGGGTTGTTGTGAGGAGAAACCTAACTATGCAGTACACCACTCTGGGCTCCTTGGAGGAAGAGCGGGATATAAAATGTAAATAATAATAATAATAATAAAATTAATTAATAATAATATGCAAGGATGGCAAAGCAGGGTGCCAAATTGTGTAAAAGAGCTCTGCTCATGTTCAGCATTGCCCTGTGTAAACAAATATTAAGCATAGAGGTGCTTGGGGTGTGTGGCCAGCAGACACGTCACACACATCCATACTGACTCACTGGTATATTCCTGCCCTCCACACACTCAATGGATATCAGGGGTGGGGGTGGGTGCAATTTCTGAAGTGGGCCAAAAGATTCCCACAATAGAGAAATCACAGCATTCCAAATTATGATGCTGAATCATCTCTCTATCTATCACAATATATTTATATACTTCCAATATATAAACATTCATGATGATCTACAACAAATCTTATTCATTTTTACAGAGATCTGCTATTTTGCTTTCATAAGTACAAATTATAACAAGAACTAATTTCATCATGCCTTGCCCTGGTAGAGGAAAGCACTACATGGATTACTCTAAAACACTTTGCCAAATCTGAATAGAGAATGTTGATTCTGAAGTTAGGCATTCTAAATATATTCTTGTTTTTCTCACCTTCTCTGTTCCCAGTGCCCAACCCACTATGTAGGTGGGATGAAGGCGTGAGAGACTGCGCTTTTTAAAAAACTAAAAACATAGTAATGTTTTCAGAGCCAGGAACAACATTTGCACACAGTACATGCAGTGGGGAAATGACTTTACTAGCAAGCGAGAGGTTGTTGGATCGAATCCCCGCTGATATGTTTTCCAGACTATGGGAAACACCTATATTGGGCAGCAGCGATATAGGAAGATGCTGAAAGGATCTATCTATCTATCTATCTATCTATCTATCTATCTATCTATCTATCTATCTATCTGTCTGTCTGTCTGTCTGTCTGTCTGTCTGTCTATCTATCTGAAACATTTAATATACTGCCCACTCCAAAGACTCCAAGCGGTCTACAAAAACATGTAAATAAGGCAACTTTCAGTAGCTAACAGAAAACAAATAAAGTAAACTACAGGGCAAAAGCCTGGCGAAAATGAAAAGTCTTCAATAGAGATTTGAAGGTCAGTAAGGAAGGGGCTAGATGAATCTGAAGGGGGAAAGAGTTCCAAAGAAGTGGGGCAGCAACTGAAAAGGCCCTTTTGCGGCTCCATCATCTCATACTGCGCAAGAGGAGGCAATGGTAAACCCTTCCTGTATTCTACCAAAGACAACCACAGAGCTCTGTTGGCACCAGGAGTCAACACCGACTCGACAGCACATTTTACCTTTACAGCAATGATGTCATTTGAGGTTATATCTGTCCAGAGCGTTCAGCAATGAAAAAAGGCAGCAACACTCAAACAAGAAGAAATGGAACAGAGGAGGTAAACTCCAACTTGGTAACAAATAATATGCTGGATTGATAATGGAGATGTTACTCATTGATTTGCATGTAACAATTAGCTTAATTACAATTAATCCATATGTATATGGGTAATTCTTTCCTTGTGGATATCTTGTAATGTCTAGGTTGCAGCTTATATAGATTGTACTGCCAACAAACTTTTGTTTAATTGTAGTATTGTGTGTGTGTGTATTTTTGTGAGCATTTTGCTATGTCTTCAAATGCAGAAAACAAGGATAAATAGCTGTTTAGACCCCCATCTGCACTTAAGAAGTCACCCCACACTTTTGTCTGAGGATCTATATGTTGATCTATAAGAAGAACATAAGAACATATCCACTTTGTCCACACCATGCATGATTTTATAGACCTCTATCATGTCTCCCCGCAGTTGTCTTTTTTCTAAACTAAAAATAAACTATACTTCACCCTCTCCTTGCTATTGACAGTTACTAGAACATTTCTGTAGAAAACAATTCTAAAACAACAGTAACTAGTCCCAGAAATGATTTTGGGCAATAGGGTAACCCAATGTAAAGAAGAACAGGGAGCCTGTACCTGTTATAGATTTGTAGAAAAAGAGAGGATTTTGGCCAGGTGCAGCTTACCAGGCATATCATTATAAAAGGCCCTTTCCCCAGACACTTGTATGAAAAAGACTCTTGGGAAACATCTTTGTCACTAACCCTAACCCTAACCCCTGCTAACTGGGCAAAGAGAAACCTTTTTAACGTGGTGATTCTCTTTATTTAGCAGGGGGAGAGTAACTGGCCCTATCCATCCCCAGCACAGTACTTCCAGGGACTGTTGTTGGTGTCTGTCCTATGTTTCTTTTTAGATTGTCAGCCTTTCAGGAGCAGGGATCCATGTTATTTATTTATTTGTTATTTCTCTATGTAAACTGCTTTGGAAACCTGTGTTGAAAAGTGGTATATAAATATTTTTTGTTGTTCCAAAATCTCAGAAAAAAGGAAAATGCATATTATACTCCAGGAAATGCAATTTTTACCCATTATTTTCATTCTTCCTGGGGGCAGTGCCAGGAGGAGCCCCCTAGGAATCAGATTGGCTGGAGGAGCTTGAGTAGCAGCTATTCCAGCCAGTAAGACCAAAACAAGAAGTAACAGTCAGGAGAGAATGGGCTGGAGGAAGCTCCCTGCTCTGGAGGATTCCCTTACTGGTGCTAAGTCTGAGCTTTTACTAGCATGCTTATTTCTGTCGGGGGACATAGCCCCTCCTGCCCTTACTGACCAGCGACCACTGGGCTACAGTCCTGATCACATATACTAGGGAATAAATCCATTGGACTGAAAGGATAAACATGTTCTAAGCAGACATGACACTTGAACAAATAGTGGCCACTTGAGCAAAACTACTCAATCTGTTTCAGGTGCCTTTATTTACTTGGGATTTGTGTGCGACCCAAATAAACAGGTGCTTAGGACTTGATATACCAAGTATTTCATTCCTCCTCCACCCCCCGGGACCCATGCTTTATTGTTACCAAAAGACATTGGCGCTGTTCACATGAGCAGCGCAACCTAAGCTTGCACAGCCCTACCCTGTAACCCTGCTGGGTAGCTGAGTTTGTTACCTGGGATTTTATTGGGATAGAAAGGAGTAAGTGCGCCCTTCCACACCAGTCCCTGGTCATATGATGTGCGTGCTCAGGCTGCCTGGAGCCCGAGTATGCACAATGTCAGGCAGCGAGAGGCCCTGGTAGCGGGGGAATTCTCCAATGCACTGCACTCCTGGCACAGTGCATTGTGGGATGCTGGAGGACTTTCTCCTCTGACTCCCGGATCTGCTGCTCACCGTGGCTCGGCTCATGTGCCTCAGCGAGTGGCAGAGCTATATTATTATTATTATTATTATTATTATTATTATTATTATTATTATTATTATTTATTACATTTATATCCCGCTCTTCCTCCAAGGAGCCCAGAGCGGTGTACTACATTCTTGAGTTTCTCTTTCACAACAACCCTGTGAAGTAGGTTAGGCTGAGAGAGAAGTGACTGGCCCAGAGTCACCCAGCTAGTTTCATGGCTGAATGGGGATTTGAACTCGGGTCTCCCCGGTCCTAGTCCGGCACTCTAGCCACTACACCACGCTGTAAGGGAAGGGCGATCATCTTCAGGGAGGCGGGGAGGAGCCCGGCTCCCCACTTGCCCTCCCAACGAGGTAATGTGCATGACCTCACTGTCTGTGTGGTTCTGAGATACCAAGAGACTTGCTTGGCCACATTTCCTTTTTTTGGATTGCACAGCAAGCCCCAGGAACCAAGGAAAAAGCATGCGTGGGCAAGCACAAAGGAATCCAGGCAACTACAAAATAAGGAAAGTGAAGACGGTGTTGGTGGAATGCCAATTCAGGAGCTCAGGCAAAGCAGGAACAGACTTGAGGCTGGCCTGCTGGCCTGCGAGGTGACTCTTGGAGAGTGCCGGGACTGAGAAAGTGGGCAAGAAAAAGTTAAAAGGACAAAAGCAGTTCTCAAGGTGGCCCAGCTACAGGTGGGATTCTTCTGGGCAAGCAAACTGTGAAGGCAGGCAACTACAAAATACGTCGTAGGTGTCATTTTGCAAATTCTGACATATCTCTCACATTAATTTTGCCATTTCAGAATTAATTCTGATTTTACCGATCTGGAAAAAGTTGGATTTGGATTTTACTGACTTTTACTAATTTTTTGCAATTTCAGATAAAATCCGAATTTATACAGGCCTAATCACTGTCCCTTTGTTTTGACCCTGTTTTTTTCTCCTCTTGTTCCATTTCCCCCCCACGTGAGTTGCTTGCTGCAATCATTCCTATGAGTTCAGCTCCCTCCCCAGAGTGTCTAAAAATTACATCTCCAAGTGGGTGGGTGGATGCACCATGTCCCTAGCTCACCTACAAGTAAATGGTTGCCTAAGGCACTATACAGTACAGAACGTATTGCAGGTGGAATCCAGTCTTCAGCAATTTGTAATAGTGGATGTGGGGCTTGGGCAGTAATCCTTGGTATGAGAATTGGCTATGAAAAGTGTATCCCTTTTTTCATTTGTGAACTGTTATTCTTGCCTCATCTACCTTGATAACCTGGAATAATATGCTCTGCATGCATTTGATTACCTGCTTGTGATTTGAGGTATGCTTGTACTCAGAATTGTATACCACATCTCCCAGGTTGCTTGGCCATGCCCCTATACATTCACAAGCATGTCCCTATTTGCATCAGTGAAATGTTGTTGGATGGTATGAAATCTGTGTGGTCTGAAAGTACTCCTGATTGAGGCATGAGGTGTAAGAAACCAAGAACTGGAAGAAAACCCATAACCATCCACATACACATATTATAGCTGTTTTGAGTAACCTTTTTGAGTAACCTTTGGACATATTTTAAAACACAGTTGGCTAATGTGGTTTTTTAATATATTAAAAAATGCTTATTACTGCAGAGTATCTTGGAGTTTTTTTGCAGGGATCAACAGAGTTCTTATTAAAGCATAGTTTCAAGAACATGGACTCCCATAACTCAGTAAGACATGCTTAAGTGTAGAATACCTCTGAGTTGCCGAGAGAGAAAGAGAATCCAGCTGACTTAGCACAATTGTATAGCTCCAGACTGTTATAAAGTATTTGGTGCTCCAGTAACATATGGGCAAACACTTCTATAGCCAATGGGAATTCTCACAGACAGGGACAGAATCCAGGAGCTAAGCAAAACACTCATGAGGAAACAGGAAAGGAAAAAAAGAGAATTGTGCCCGATGTATACAAAGGCATAGAAAGAAAAACAAGCCATTACCTTTTAACCTTCCCCCCCTTAAAAAAAAACCAAAACCCTACTCAGACTTGAGTTAAGGTTAAATTGCCTGTGCATTCAATAACCAGATGTATAGCTTGGGTTATAAATAACTCAGCTATGTAAGCAAATTAGAGAAATAGAACTCTGTATTCTGCAGAACCTTTGCTAGCAAAGGTTCATCTCAAGACATTTTGGGGCCACCACTGGGCTCTACCTCTTTGCTCATGGTCTCCATCCTTTCACCACATGACTCTGTTCCAGTACCAGATTCCCCCCACCCTTAAAATTTAATGGTTGCCTGTCTTGTAATACCAGCAAGCCCTGCCTCCAAAATCTCAGATTTCCCAATGCATTCAACCTAGCAACCTTGATCATCATCTTCTGTAATCTCCCTTCTAGGAACAAGCAGAACATATTCAGAGCAGTATTATGATTGCCTGCATGGTCCATAGTCAAGGGAGGTCCTGCATGAGGCAAGGCAATCCTCTCCAGCGGTGGATTATTGGGGTGCCACCCGGTCAGCAAGATAGCTCCCCTACTGTTTCACCTGCTTCTCTCTGCTACCATCAAAGCCTTTTTCTTTTTTGCCTTCTCCTCTTCCTTTTCTGCTGCTGCTTACCATAGTGCACACCCTCATCCACCTCCTCCCTTATGAGCCACCAGGCTGCCTATGAAAACGGGAAGAAGTAATGAGGAAAGGGCAGCTGAGTGATGGAAATGCTCCACAGAGAGTCTCCAGTATTCTTCTGCCCTTTCCTCATTTCCATTTCTGCTTTCTCCCCATTATCATAATGGCACACAGGGGAGAAAGTGGAGGAAGATGTGTGCATCACACAGTGGCTGTTATTACTGTTACAAGGGAGGAGGCAGCAGAGATGAGTGTATGTGTGCATGAGTGCACAAAATCAAGCAGTGGAAGTGGCTGTAGCCATCACTGCTCCTGGAAAAATGAAGCGAGAGAGGGAGGAGGTTGCCTGTGAGGTACATTTGGTGCCCTGCCTCAGGCACACAGGGATCTAGGGCTGCCACTCTCCATAGTTATCAGTTTCTCATGACCAAAAGCACTGAAGGCCATGGAAAGCTCTTGCAGAATCAACACGGTGTTGCTTTACCCCATCAGCCCACTTGGTCAGATGCATCATGATGTGCATCTAATCAAGATCTCAAACACATTCTCATTGCCATGCCCAGATTGAAAGCCAGACTGGCAAGGATCCAGAAAATCAATAGTATCCAGCTGCTCCTGAGGCTGAATTTCTTCCTAGAAATGTAAATCTGTGTGAATCAAGTTTAACTATCAAATTCCAGAGTGATAGCCATGCTGGTCTGTAAACACAGACACACACACAAAAGAGTTAAAGACTTATTGAGGCGATTCCCATGATCAGTGGGAAGTGCTGTAAGGGGCTTTGTGGGGAGAGTGGGCTTAGCCCCCATCAGTGAGGGCTGGAGAGGGTCCAGTTCAGGCCTCCACACATGTGCAGAGCCCATTTGCGTCACCACACAAATTTGATGGTTGGTCACTCATGAACCAACCCCTGTTGGCCTGTGCAGATGCAGGGAGCACTGGTGGGGCCTAGAGAAGCCACTACCAGCCCACTGCCACCCCTGCCATGGAGCCTCAGTAGAGACATCACACCTAAGGTGACCTCCCGCCTGCCCCACACTACTCTTTTCAACATGATTTAATTTGCTAGGGATCCCCCGATGCTTGTAAAGAGGAATCCTTACCAGATTCCTCTTTACAAGCTTCCTGAATCAGGCCACACCAGTTCAACCCAGTTTGTGTTCATGACCTGAACAGTTCTAATTCGATTCAAATTTGGCTTGAATTCGCACTGAACATCCGCTGGCAGTTCTGTGAACACCCCTACCAGTGTTTCCTCTAAGAGGGATTCCCAGACGTTGTTAACTACAACTCCCATAACCCCCAAGCAAAACTCACTGCAGCTGGGGATTCTGGGAGGTTTAGTCAACCACATTTGGGAATCCCTCTTAGAGTGAAGAGTAACCTCTACCCAGAACTATGTTTGAACCTGAAAATTGAATCAGCCTTCTACGTGGACATCTTTTTATTTGCTGTGAGGACATGTAAAAGTGGAAGCATGTAGGCAGGACTTAGAAACTATTAGAGATCTAAAGCTATAGTAATTTCTGTGGCTATAATCCGTAGGCTTTTTAATGTAATTTCCTTTTGTCAGCAAAATATAGGGACAGTTAAGCATTCAGGAAGAGTTGTTTGAGTATTTGGAAACTTTCAGAATTCCTTGTTTGAATCAATCCACATTAAAAGCAAGAGCTTTTTATTATCAAGTGAGGAATAAACAAAATATATTGTGTGATGAAATATGAAACAGATTTCTTTTTCCTCCCTTTCAGCCAGACCAAAGTGGAAATAGTAGTTAAAAAAACAAAACCCACTCCTTCATGCAGCAGTTGGATGGGTGGTAAGACATTGGACTAACAAACGAAGAAGAGGCACAAACGAAGAAGAGGCACTCTGAGAAAGGTTGGATCCTTTCTCAGAGCCATCTTGGTACTACTACACATTATATGCTGAATACAATGAACAGATCATCTTGTCCTGGGAGATTCAAAAACTTGTTACCAGAAGAATTTTTGCAAGATGGATTCACTTGTCTACAAAAACACACACACAAAAAAACCAAAAAAAAACCAAAACAAAAACCCAAAAGCCGAGCAGACATTGATTCTGCTGTTCTGAGTCAACAACTGACTATTGAGTTGAGTTGCCGGGTGGTGACAGCTTGGAGATCTGCACTGTAACTTTACATTTGCTGCCTTGGATCATCTTGATGAGAAAGGTGGGATATAAATATTTTTAAATAAAGAAAAATAAAATCTGAATATTCAGTTCTCTTAAACGTACCTGTCGCTAAGCCCATGTGTGGCAGCTCTCGCGAGAGCGCTGCGGAATAGCGACAGGGATGGGAGGAGATGCGGGCGTGGAGGAGAAGCAGCCGCCACCAGGACGGCAGGCAGCTGCGCGGGGGAAGCAGCCACCAGCAGGCAGCTGTAAAGGAGAAGCGGCCACCGCCAGGCCAGCAGACAGCCGGCTGAGGAGAAGAAGGCTGGTTGCCGAGGAAAAATGGACTGCAGTGCAGGGGGACGAAATGTGGCTGGAGCGGGGGAGAAAGAAATGAAGATGTGGGAGGAGAGACAGGGAGTACTAGGGGTGCAGATGCTCTGCACCAGGTCAGCTAGTACACATAATTTCTCCAAAGATGTGACTCCTCCCACCCACTCTTTGTGTGTCCGTTGTATTCTATCCAACATATTTTATATTTTGTTGTTTAGAAATTTGTTCCAGTGGGGATCCTGTAGAGAGTAGGGGTATGTGGAGTCAGAGAGGAAAAGGGAGGGAAATGAGAAGGAGAAAATGGTGGTGTTTCTGAATAAAGTCTTAGTTAAATCTATAGAAGATTACTTTGTGTTTGTGAGAGAAGCAGCTATAAACACCCCTTTTGTCTGCCAGCTTCTTACTTGGAGGCACACCTAGTAGTCCTGCACATTACTGCAGGTGAGGTAGACGGACAAAGAACAGGACCAAAGAAGGAACAGCTAAGCATCGCTGCCTTGCTTTCAGCCCACATCTCCAGGATGCAGCCTGCCTATCCTGCCAATGAAATTTTATTTTGTGAATATAATGCTGCTACTCTGCTATTTGTCTGGAAGGTTTTTGCGGTTACATGTGTATGCTTCTTAAGAGCTACAGCAATGTTATCAACACATTTTTCAAATATTATTTCAATTTTGGTCTGGCTGAAAAAGAGAGGAAGGAAATCTGTTTCATATTTCATCAGAGTCATCACCATTCCTTTTTAAAGAAAAGGGACAAAGGGATTTGTGCCTTTGTCATGCATATATAGTATACAGACCTATGCGATTGTTCATAACAGTAGTTTCTCAATGACTATTTTTCTTTTCTTTGGCAAAACAGTGCTATCACAACAATTTTTTTAAAAGGAGGAAATAAGTAACTTTCATAGCTCCTGCCAGAGGAGGAGGGGGTTGTTCACTGGGGTGAATCCTTGACTGTAAGGGATTCACAGTAGGCTGCCACCATCCACTTTATTTTAATGTGGGACAAATCACTCTCTCCGTAGAAGACTCCTGGGGGGTTAAAGTGGCAAAACCCTCTCTAGAAGGGACCGAGCATTTCTAGGCCTCCAGAGGCATCCTAATCGCCCCTCATTAAATGAGGTTAGCGGAACGGGCGCTCCACTAACCCCATTTTTTTGGTTGTGTGTCGCCGCTCCGTGCCACACAGACTCATGCGTAAACACACACACACGATGGGGAGGCTACAACAAGCCTCCTGGCTGCTTCTTCTCTGACTGATAGATGGGGCTGGTTGTCCACTTGCCATGATGTTCTTCCTGGAAGGCAGGAAGTCAACCTTCATAGTGTTTTGTCTTTCCACACTGGACATACTGAAGCAGCAATTGTGTCTTAATTACAAAACAATTTCCATAGACGAGGTCTGAAAAAAACACAGAAAGGCAATGCAGAAAATATTCAATGTTTTGGAAACCATGTCAAGTGCTTTTTGCTTCTTGGCCTTTTGGCTATGATCAAGAGTTGTAACATCGCATAAAAGGTGAGTGAACAAAGAATTATAATTCCAGAATGCTAGACTCGTAGGCTTTGTAGCACGCACTATAGGCAGGTTTTCATGCAATTTTTACCACTGAAATTGCACCACACTCCTGGTGCGATGCATTGAGGGATGCCAGAGCACTTCCTCCTTCAGCTCCCTGCTCTGCTGCTTGCTGCAGCACCAATAATGTGTCGGGCAAGCAGCAGAGCCCCCACACAAACGATTCTGCTCTGCCCCCACACACAAGCTTGGCTGTGCCCCCACATTGTGCCCCACACACTGCTCTGCCCCCACACATAAGGCAGACTCCTGTCTCCCCACACATGAGTGATTCTGCTCTGCCCCGATGATTCTGGCTCTGCTGCTTGCCCGACACATGATTGGTGTGCAGCAAGCAGCAAAGCAGGGAGCTGAAGGAGGAAGTCCTCCAGCATTCCTCAATGCATTGCACCAGATCAATTTCTTTTGCCCTGGGAACAGATTGCAAGTACCATGGTGCAGGATGACAGAACAAGGGCTTACCTGCACTGCTGTTTTCAAGAGTCCTCAAGCCAGTTTCTTCTCTCCTAATGTCCTAATTATACAGGCCAACATCCAGACGAACGTACTGAATAATAATACTCAGGGAGTCATCTAAAGGGCAACTTAATTTCAGTACAACTACTCAGGAGTAATTTAGTCCAGATGCAGGGGCAGAGCCACCATTGGGTCAGAGGGTTCAAAGAACCCAGGTCACCAGTGGGAAAGGCTGTTGAGCCCCGTGGCTCAGGCTCCATAGGAGCCCAGAGTGAACTCCCCACTCCCACGCCCAGGGTGTCGAGAGCCCGGGTGAACTCTTTGCCAATTATTTCAGCAGCTCCAACTGCCCAATAGAACGTTTTCCCCTTCCTCTCCCTCTCTGGAGGTAGAGAAAGGGGAAAACGTCCTATCAGGCAGCTGACCCTGCCTGAAATGAGGAGGGGAGGGCTTGTTCGGGCTCTAGGAAGCCCAGGCCACACCCCCTTGCACATGACAAGGGGCCGTGTCCTGGGCTGCAGAGAGCCCGAATGAGCTCTCCCCTCCTCATTTCAGGCAGTGTTGGCTGCCTGATAGGACATTTTCCCCTTTCTCTCCCTCCAGAGAGGGAGAGGAAGGGAAAAACGTTCTATTGGGCAGTTGGAGCTGCCTGAAATAATTGGCAAAGAGTTCGTCTGGACTCTCGGCTACCCGGGCGTGGGAGGGGGGAGTTCGCTCTGGGATCCTCTGGAGCCCGAGCCACCCCCCCCGTGTGCATGACATCATGCGCACGGGCATCTTGGAGGAGGCCGCCGAGCAGGGCTGGACGCAGGCTGCCGCTTGGCTGGCTCCACGCCTGTCCAGATGTCAGCCACTGTTTGCAATAATGTTGCTGTCCTGTTTTGTTGAGCACAAATGCCAGTGATCTTTGTCTGATAGTGTGTTTTTGAAAGGAAGGGTTCAGGAAAAAGCACCACAAATTGTTAGAATATCATTCCAGTGGTTAGTTATGCCAGCCAATTTAGTCAAGGAAGGAAAGGAGGATGAATTGTTAATCAGTCTTGCTAAGTTGGAGCAGCTCTGAGAGGAAAGCATGACATAAGACCCCTTGCTAAGTTGACAAAGAGGCACCTTTTAACATGGTGATTCTCTTTATTTAGCAGGGGGAGAGTAACTGGCCCTATCCACCCCCAGCACAGTACCTCCAGTGACTGTTGCTGGTGTCTATCTTATGTTTCTTTTTAGACTGTGAGCCCTTTGGGGACAGGGATCCATCTTATTTATTTGTAGTTTCTCTGTGTAAACCTCCCTGAGCCATTTTTGGAAGGGTGGTATAGAAATCGAATACATACATACATACCAGAAGGGCAAACCTTGCATTATATTCCAATGAATGTCATGAAGCCAAACAAAAACTTTTCCCCTTGCAAACAGAGGTGCACTTAGGTAATTTTGGAGCCTGGACCTAAAGGCCTTTGGAGGGCCCCCCTGCTCTCTGGATGGCCCCATCCCATTGCAAGTTAAGCACCACTCCCCTACACACACACACACACACACACACACACACACACACACACACACACACACACACAGTATTTTTAATATGTGGGGTATATTTATGCAAATATGCATTAGCAGAAACATTTCAATAGACAACTTAACATATTCCCATCCATCCCACATTTTTCTTTCCCGACTTCCCCCCTCTGTCTCTAAAGCACCCAACACAGGTCACCTCAAAGTCCAGGGGTAAGAGTGCCACTGCTTGAAAGTACCCACAGGAGGGGTGGTTTACACTGGAGAAGGAGGAGGGGAGAAAGGACTGCCAGTGCTTAACCTTTCCCCTCCTTAATCTTTCCCCTCCCAATAGTTTTCCCCCTCTGATTCACCCCACAACAATGATGGCATTTACCCCAGCGATTGCTCCAGGCCCTTGCAAGGATGGAACTAGAACTCTGCAGTGGCAGCTGAGTGGGGAAGTTTTCTGCAGAAAAGTGTAAGGGCTTATTGCTCCTTTTCCTCCTGTCCCCTTCTTTGATTCAAATTGCCCTTCCCAAGCACTTTGCAAGCTGTCATCAGTCTGTCAAGACTTCATCACACACGGCTGTAGCTATAATGTCTAGTTTGCCCCCAAATATTTTCCAAGTTCAGATTTCATATCCTGCTTCACTCTCAGACCTGCCTTAGTCTCCCTCAGCAAGCATGACTGACAGTTTCTGTGCCATTTTCTACTGGAAAATCTATCCGGAGCATTGCAGTCAGCCTAGCCCCCAACGTCTCTGTAACCCTTTATGCTAATGCATAACTTCAGAAAGAAAAACAATGCAGATCTTTTCTGCAAAAACTATAGCGGATGAACAATGCAGAACTGGGCCAAATGTTGAGAAACTAACAGGACAGGATCCATAATTATCACTCCCACATTTTCAAAGATACAACTAAACAGGCATGCACTCAATGATGCCCTTGATTCTCCACCAAAGGGTTAAAGTTTGCACTAAAGCGGGTATGAAAATGCTTAGAAGTCATTACATAGTTACAAGAGATTTCTGTGCTGAATGTAACCATCCAGGAAACAAACACTTCGTAAATGGTCAGTACTTAGTCTTGATTATGTTCCATGTGGGTGGATGATGAGATGTCTGTCATGGTACATGAGGTGCTGGATAACCCCCAGAGGGCTATATGGACTTGTCTGTTAGCTTAGGCGTGGAACAGGTTTTATGTAACTCATGGTTCCAGCAAGTTTTATGCTGAATGTTCAAAAGTACCAAGATTATCCTGTGTGCACTGAGATGTTGAATCAACATGCCTTCATTGACATTGCAGTTTCACCAGTTAAAATAATACTCTTCTTCAGGCTAGGATACTATCAGCATTATTGATGGATGCATTTCGGATATAAAATTTGGTTGTGTTTTCTTGGTAGGTTTCTTTGACATCCACACAGATTATTTTTGTAGATCAGGATTTCAACTTTGGGTCCCCAGATGTTGTTGGACAACTCCCATCAGTTCCCAACATCTGGTGACCCCAGGTTGTGTACCTTTGCAGTAGAGGATTGAGTAATTTGTTTAAAGTCAGCTGAGGTGTTTCATAAGTGAATACAGGAAAACTATTCATACAAGTCCCATGTATAGAAAGCAAATAATCTGTTAGATTTTTCATGCTTCCACACAAACAAGGTTTTTTTAAAAAGCCAAATAGTGATTACATCTCATTATGAGTTGTTTCTATTGCTTGATTAGTATATTTTCATAACAACAGGAGTCGTTAATCAGGATCAGAGACAAAACAGTTCAATATATGTCTCAGAAATGGATGTTTTTGGCCATAGATCATAAATCCTTTTCCACAGCAACTCCATAGATTATTCTTAATAATGAGCACATAGTGATGTACCTGGCACATAGTAATATTATATAATATTACATAGTAATATTATAATATTACATAATAATATTATAATATTACATAGTAATATTATTATGTACCTGGCACATAATAATGAGCACATAGTGATGTATTTTTTTTAAAAAAAAATCATCCTTCTTGGAGTAGTCATTCTTCACAGATTTCATGACAGGGGTGATGTAATAATGGGCATAAGATTGGGAACCATGTACAGACTAAAGGCAATGTGTTCTAATAAGTATATGAAATTCCTAGGGGCATAACTATAATAGGGCAAGGGGAGACAGTTGTCTGGGGGCCCACTGCCTTGGGGGCCCCCCAGAGGAAAGTCATATGACTGGCTCCCCCAGCCACACACCTGCCCGGGCTTCCTTCAGTTGTATTCATCCTCCAAAACTGATATGAGTGTTAAGACCTGGAGCTACCAGAACAGCATGTCTTTCTCTAGTACCATTAAATGACTTGCATCGTCCATTTAAGATTTCTTTACTTCATGAGCTGAGCTTCAGTGAGGGGGGGCATTTTAAAATCTTGTCTCTGGGCCCACTCCAACCTTGCTACGCCCCTGGAAATTCCTATTGAAATTTGCATTCCATTGCCCAGAACCAATCCAACACAGGGATGCTCATGACCAATTTATGACCTGCTAGAAACACAAAGCAGCTCTATCATTGGTTAAGGGTGGAGTTGCTGAAAGAACTTTGGAGCTGTATTAACCATCTCCCTACCACTTCATCATCATTTTGCTTATTATTTTATAGTCACTGCAAACACTGATTTAAATGAAAAGCGAACTAATGGAGAATGTTGCAAATTGGTCTGCCTAAGGGATCATTTCTGGAATACAAACCTAATAGATCCACTATGTTTTCCCTCACAGTTTGGCTTGGAGTATCCATTTAATAGGACCAGAAGACTGAGACTAAAGTTCTGGCTGGTTATTCCAGTCAACAGGTGAACAACAGCTTTTGTCGCTCTTTCTAGCCTCTGGTGTCTTTGCTTGCTCCCTCCCAGTTGTTGTTTTTTTACTATTCTTAGCTCAGGCCTTCTTCTCTTCCATTCATTCTCCTGGACTGCTCCTCTTCCAACCTTTCTAGGCTAGGTCTCTGCTTCAGTTCTACCTCTCCAGCCCTTTCACAAGACCTTCTAAGTTCCTTTAACTTTAAAGACTGCCGGTTCAAAGGTGTGTGTGTGGGGGATAACTTTAAGGACTGAGGAGGGTGCTATTACCCCCCACCCCGTGTTTCCCCCACCGGCACTGTTCTCAGAAATGGTCCTGTTGGGACGGCAGTGTACCTCCTTGCTGCCCCGATATGTTGTGGACTACAAGTGGCCGTTGCGTGTGCGCACATCATGACATCATGCAACGTGTGCACGTGCAGTGGACATTTCCGGACACTTGCAGTCCACGATGTACCAGGTGGCAAGGAGGTACACTGTTGCCTCGGCATGACCGTTTTTGAGAACAGCACCAGTGCGGGAAACGCAGTGTGTGTGTGGGGGGGCGGGGGTAAGAGCACCCTCCTCAGTCCTTAAAATCATCCCCCCCACCTTCAAACTGGCAATTGTGGGTTCCATGCACATCCCTACCTAGCAGTTTGTGACAAGCAGGCATTTGATGACCTAACCACTGCTAGAAGTTTCACCACCCCATCACTACATAATCATTTTGCATGCTGCAGTACAGTTTATGGCAAATTATTTCAGAACCCAAACATGGATACGTCTTTGCTATCTTCAGCTGTCTGGTTTACTACCAGTATGTGCCATGACTCTTGTTTCCTTTCCCCATTTTTTGTGTTGTTCAGCAGCTAGTGTGTGATCCCTCTGGAATCTCTATGGTCATTTCAAAAATCTAAGTTACAGTTCAACATGAATAAGTGTGATGGAATCTTGTTCTCTACTATAGGAGTTGTAGCAGTGAGGTTTGGCTGGAAAAAAATAACCGAAAAAATAAGAGCGAGAAGCCCTGAACAATGTTAACAATTTAGATTCCTCATCTGAACTTGAGCCTCAAGTCTTGAGGGATTTAGGCACAATTACTACACTTTTAAAGGGTTACTGTAAGTATAAATATTATTCCATCCACCCACTTGTACTCAAGCCTTTTGGCCAACTACCAGGTGTCTCCACCCATGCTTGAACTCTGTTTTTCAATTTCTATGTTTTGCAGCTGTGATAGATCATTATCTGGGTCACACCAAATCTATTTGTAACATAACGGATGTGCAAAGGATAGTCTTCTCTGTCCCACCTAAAGAAGCAGCTGTGCTCTGAGAGTCAGATAAGGGGACTTCCTGTAATGATCAAGGCATCTTTGCAGGATCAAGGCTAGATGTAGGCTGTAGAAAAAGTAAGTCCAAAACTGCAGTTTACTGGAAAATAGTAATGGGGAAGCTGAAGAGTCAAGATTATTAAGCCATGTATAGCTGAAATGGCCATATATTAAGGCAGATCATTAATTGGTCCATCTCTCTTAGCACTATTAGGGAAAGGCTGTAGCTTGGCAGTTGAGCACATGAAGGTCCAAGGTTCAATTGCTGGCATCTCTGGGTAGGTCTGGGAAAGACTCCAGTCTGGAACCCAGGAAAGCTCCTATCAGTCAGTGTAAACAATACTGAGCTGGATGGACCAATAGTCCAATTCAGTATAAGACAGATTCATAAATGTCTCCTCAGAATGGCAACGGTTCCAAGGTCTCAGGCAAGGGTCCTGATTCCTTGCCTTTCTAACTGAAGGTGACCTGGCTCAGGCCCGTAGGGAGGCCAGGGGCTGCCTGTGTTCGCCCACAGCTGCAGCCCCCCTGCATCTCATGTCAGATGCAGGGGGTGGGGTCTTGCTTGGAAATGGGGCATACGTCCCGTTTCTGAGCAAATTCCCAGCCAGCATCACATTCGTAGCACGGCCGGGAGTGGCTCTCCCTGCTTTAAAAGGCAGGGAGACGTGTTCCCAGCCAGGCTGGGAAGCTGGTGTTCGGCTAAGTGGCTCAAAATGAAGCCGCGCAGCTCCATTTTTGAGCTGCTTAGCCCAGCGCTGGCTTCCCAGCCTGGCTGGGAACGTGTCTCCCTGCCTTTTAAAGCAAGGGGAGCCACTCCCAGCTGTGCTGTAAACACGGCGCTGGCTGGGAATGTGCTCCGAAATGGGTTGTGTGCCCCATTTTCGAGCAAAACTCCACCCTCTGCATCTGACGTCAGATGCAGGGGGTGGGGTAGGGGCACGAGGTGCAGTCCTCAAGGGGCACGGTCCAAAATTTGAACCCGTTTGCTCAATGGTGGCTCCACCCCTGACCTGGCTGCAAGCCATGTGCTCTGGATAGGAATCCTCCCTAGTTGAAGTATCACTCAAAGATAGGAAGATCAGCAATGCTTGTTCAGGCAGGAATGCCGATTGGAAACTCTGTCTATGATAAGGGGTGACAAAGAAGATGTTTAGGAGGCACAGGCTCAACAGGGAAAAAGATGTGGCCAAGGGGTAACCACCACAGAGCAAAAAGGCATGTGCAGAGGCCATGTGCATGCCAGCATTGCGAGGGGCAGCTGGGAGACAACCCAGTGGTGCACAATCCTAGCTGGAGGGGAGCGCCACGAGTACAGAAGTGGCAGTGAGCGGGGGAGGAGCAGGTATGGACCAGCTCTCCTCTGTGTTAAAGGGCCGTGTCAATCCTCAGTTTTAAACTCTGTGTAAAGCCTTCGGTTTTAAAGGGACTGAGTTGTGATTCAGACACAGCATCACGCTTTGAGCACATCCCTAAAATGGAGAAAGTCAGGCCAACAAGAAACCTGTTTCATACACATTATGAAATGGTGAACATGGAACTATGTTGGCTGTTCTAGATGTTTGATTTTTTTTAAAAATAGTTTGAGCACTTTCTTACTGTCCATTCTCAAACACTGAAAACTAAATATGGTGAATTAACAACCCAAGAAGAACTCTTTGTGGTGTTAGTTGTATGGTTACAAGAGCCAGTTGGTTGTATGAGCAGAAGAATACAATCCAGTTGTTGTTTCACCTGACAATGGACTCCAGACTCTGCTTCAGACTGAATATCACGCCAGTTTGGAGAACTGGGGAATATGCCGTAAGGTCTCTCCTCTTGCATGTGAATGTTTTTGCATTGTTTTTTTGCAATAATAACTGAAAGCATTAGTGCTAACTATGGTTCAAGCTAACCAGGATTGGTTCAAAACCATGATTTGAAACCATTTTTATAAGTAAGCTTGGTTTTGAGCAATGCTGGCTAATTACTCTAACCATAATTAGCCTTGATCCGGACCTAATGCTAAATTTATAGCACTGGAAGGGAGTAAAGAATTCACATGAGAGAGGAGAGGAGAAAGGAGAAAGCATGGATGCCCACAGTCCACTTCCTATCTATAAGACAGGTTTAGAGATCAGGAATATTTATAAGGCTCTACACACAATCAGTGTGTAGAGCTGAAAGGCTTGACCTATTCTCCCCGCAGACGATCACAGAACCCTCCTTGGATGGGCGGATCACCTGCCCAGATGAGTGACAGCTTTGCTCCGGTGCTCCCACGCCTGGCTGTGCCCGGCAGCTCCAGGGGTCAGGTGAAGGGAAGTGCCACTGTGCAGCCCCCGCCCCCTGGAGCCCCTGTAATGCACTGCATGAGTGCATTCTTGGGAGTGCATTCCTGCGCGGTGCATTCCTGGGACCCCCAGCCGCGAGCAGCCATGGCAGACACACAACCAAAACACTCAAGGCTAACGGAGCTTCATTTAAGGGGGTGACTTCGTAAGCGGGCTTGCTGCCATGGAGCCATTGCACATGCCCACAAGCCCGTTGGTTCTTATGAGTGAGCAAAACTGGGCTGGGCTCCCTTAGTCTGATTTTGCTTGCTCGTGAGAATCATCTCCTTGTCTGAATTGGGCCTGCGTTAACTCTACACTGAGAAATCACTGAGATTTGAAAAAGCAATAAATCTGGAGATAGGTTTACAGGCCAACTAGTTTCCAGATCTTTTGAATACTTTCAAAAACATCATCCATGCTTTCACTGCAACTGTATGGAGGAGAAGGAATTGTGATTCTCAAAATTCTAATTGTATGGTAGACACGAAATATCCTCAAGGCTTTCATGCTTCCCTCGCAATGCAACAGCCCAGAACGCAACTATGTAACACTAGCAGATAATTTGATCCGTTGTTTTTCCCATTGCTTGTATTTCTACAAGATATTGGATATGCCTGAGAATGATCTGCTTGGATTTATTATTATCCATCAAACTTTACTTGTACATGCAAGTAAAACAAATGAAGAAATAACTTTATATTAAGCACAATATTATTAGATGTCTGCTGTGATCTTCCTAAATATACACCAAGATTACCTATCTTTTTGTATGTTAAATTAGAGCCAAATGAACTTTGGTTTGACATAAAATAGTATCCAGAAAATATTTTCTGATTTTATGAAGCTATAAGAAATAGTTCTGCATAATTATTTCTGGTAGTCAATATTAAACACTTTTTGGCTGTGTAATCCCATGTATTTTCACTCAGAAGTAAGTTCCATCATGGGCTTCCTCCCAAGAAGTGTGCATTGTCCTTGTCCTATTGATTTCAGTATCAGAATTATGTATATGCTTAAATCTCTCCCATTGAAACTAGTGAGATTTAAAAGTGTTTAATTTTGGATCGTGTCTTTAGTTTTTCAGAAGGAAAATCTGTCCCATGAAAGCTACTTTGCATCTTCTATTTTTCAATCCTTTGGTGATCTTCAGCCACACACCTGCTTTTCTAATCACAAATGTGAAACTTGATCAAAAGCCAGTCTAAATGTGGATGTATGTTAGTTTTCTTTTGAATGTATTGATGAGACAACTTCCTGTTGCACAGTTTTGTGAAGACCGAGATAAAGCGCACCTTAAAGAGGTCCAGATATTAATTCAGTTAAATCCTTTATAGAATGCAAGTTGATAAATTAGTTGTATACCCAGAGGTTTAAACAAGCTGCTCTTTGATGAGGCCAGAATGTTCTTGCTTTACAGCCATCTGGTCTTTGATTTGAAGACAGATGACTTTTAAAGTAGTTTTATATATCCAGTAATATTTTATTGTCTTAAAATGGATATTTTGATCTACAAAAGAAATGTTCTCAAGGTATTAATCTTTGCATCTTTGGGATGCAATATGATTTTTTTTTTGCTCTGTCTATAAAATCAAATCAAACCTGACAAACAGGTTAACCTACACTGGGTTTATTCACTTGAACCTAGCAAGAGAGATTTAATTTAGACTTTTCTGAAAACAAAAGAGAGAGGCTGACTGGATAGCTATCTTTGAACCGAAATGGTTGACAATGCTTCTCTAGCATATCGTAGTGCAACTGTTATCGGGAGAGCTTTCTTCCACATGAAACCTATGTGCACATGCACATGGGGGTCTTCGGGGGGGGGGCAAGGGGAGGCGGTTGTGCCCACCCCCCAATTCAGTCAGTCCCAGCCACACAGGTTTGTGACTGACCATTATCAGGAAGAGGGACTGCTCTGCTCCTCTCCCAATCTTTGCCAGCCAGTGCTTTGTTCAAGTGCTGGCTGGGACTTCTTTTGCTGCCTTGAGGCAGAGACAGTAGCCCCCAGCTACCATTTGAACAAAGCACTGACTGGTGAGCCACCATTTGAATGAAGCAGAAGACCGTGGTGAGTTTTAGAATTAGGCCAATTGGATCAGCACTTACCAAACAAAAGGGTGGTTTATTTGACCAAAGGGATAAGGGCCTAGATTTAAGAGGCGTGAAGGGAAAAGAGATTAGCACCACACAACCAAACCAAAAGATAGTTAAGACACTAACTAGCCTAACCTTCCAGCTTCTTATGGTTTACTCCAGGAGTAGAAAATCACCATTTTGTTTAGTCTCCAACTCTCAATAGGCAGATTGACTCCTCCTACTTTGAATTAGACTTCCCTGGGACACAGGCACTCCTGGGGGCAGGGCCCAGCCAATCCCTGGAAAGCTGTGCCAGGCATCCAAGGCTTTGCTTGCAGCTATTGCTAAACAAACTGAAGGCAACTGAAAAACACAGCAACCAGCACACTCCGTGAAGCTATTCATATGCGCAGGGAAAACTGGACTAAGGAAGCCCAGCCTGGTTTTGCCTGCACGTGTGTACCACCAGGATTGGTCCTGATCCCGGTGGCTCCTTGGCAGCAAACCTGCCTATGGAGCCACCTTCCTAAATGAGGTTAGGAAAGCAAGCGTTCTCCTAACCCCATTTTTCTGATCGTCTGCCAGCCCTGGCTGCTTGCAGTCTGTAGGGCTCCCGACCAGCTTCGGGGAGGGGAGGAGGGATACTCATAATGCACTGCCCATTCCCATGGTGCATTATGGAAGCTCCAGGAGGTGGGGTAATTGTCTGGGCAGGCTATCCGCCCACCATAGAAGAAGCCTTCAGTTGCCTTCAGGAAGGTAAGATTTTTACAGCTTTCTCCCCACTAGACCTCTTGCCGCTAGACCTCTCACTGGTCCTGACAAAGGGCTCACTGAGTGAAAAGACTCTGTTATACTAGGGTCTTCCAGATTAGCAGATTCTGTGTGGAACTAAAATTGACTCTCCACAGTTTGAAGGGCACCACACTATTTTCCATCCACATTAGCACTTAGCAATAGCAATAGCACTTACATTTATATACCGCTCTATAGCCGGAGCTATAGATGCCCATTAGTGGGCATGACATAGCTATATGGATGGGAGAGGGACAATGCACCTGACTGTGTCATTTTACCAGTGGTTCCCCCCCCCCCCGCTTTTAAATTTAAAATGTGTGTTATTTCGTTTCAACAATATTGCATACTTTTTAAAAAATGTAGGGCGGAAAGTTCACAGAAATAAAAAGATAAGTGAATAAAAAGATAACATTGTGACTGAGAAGGCAACAGTTTTAAATCAATATTTAAATGTGCTCAATAGTAATTGAGTCCTGATGTGTGAATACTTTCATGTAAGTCCTAATGTGTGAATACTTTAATTATTTTTAAGTGAAAATGCATTTTAGTACAAATTAAAAAACTGATTTAAGCAACAATAAACTAAAATGTTCCAACTGGGAAAGCGAATGCTGAAGGTGTGCCCAAGTGTAGATCTGTGATGATAGACTTTTCTGCCTGACTGATCACTGCATATATCAAAACTGCACACATCTGTTCAAAAAGATGGTATAGAACAGCAAAGAACAGATGGACAGTGTATTTCTGTTCTGTTCTTTCCCTAAAGCTCGTATTTTCTGTGGCCTGACCATGCAGTGTGGAGAAAATACAGGAGAACAGCAATTTGATGACCGGCTCGTCTGGTGGCTACTCAGGGACAGGACTTCTCCGTTGCTGCCTCGAGGCTTTGGAATGCGCTCCCTAGTGAAATAAGAGCCTCCCCATCTCTGACATCCTTTAAAAAGTCCTTAAAGATGCATTTCTTCACCCAGGCTTTTAACTGATATTGTTTTGATTGTTTTAGTCACATTTGAAACTGAAGTGTGTCATGATGTCTTGGTTTCATGGAAAAGCTATTGCAGATTAGATTGTAAACTAATATGTTAATCCATGGGAGGTAAACTGGGATGTGCTCAGCATATTAGCATGATAGTGACATGATCATATGGGTACATGATCATATGGAAAAAGTACTGGTGTGATTGTCATAATATCAATGACAATTATTGCTAGTTTTGTCCTGGTGGGGCTTCCATAGTTTGTTCAGGAATGCATTACCCTACCCTCTTTGTCTTTTGCTTTGAGACTAAAGCATGTAGTGGAAAGATAGCACAAGACTGAGGCCTACACAGAGATAGGTGGCTTTCCCTAGATCATCACTACGCTTCTTCTAGCAGCCATGATCATGAAGATGGCTCCCCAGTATGAAATGGTTTCCCCAGTTCATACCAGACTTTCTTCAGCTACCTGTGTTCCCGTGTACACAATCATTGTACATAGGAGGAATTTGACAGTGTGAACCTATTCTTATTCTAAACTTTCCATTTTGAACCATTTTGAAGAGATGAGAAGTGAACTTTTACACAAATGTTTCACACAGGCTTATAATGGCAATATGAACAGCCATGATTCCTGCAGAGGTATGCGGTGCTAACATAACGAAACATTTATACTTGTTGCTAGTAAATAAATGGTACATGATTTATCTTTTTGACAAATATACTGGAGCATAGAGCCTTGCTTGGCTCTATAACCCCCAACCTAGTTTTTTGTATATTTGTTACCTCTGCTGCTTTGGCAGCTGGACCATTTATTTCTGAATGAAAGAAAGGACAGATGTTTCCCATTATACTCTTTATAAAAGGATGAGACTGTGGAGATGTAAGAAGAAACTTGGCAGAGCCTACTACCTGAAGCAGCGTTACCAGATGTCCTGGTCACAAAACAACTACTGCATACAGTCTGTTCTTTCTAGCAGGCCTCAATTGTGATAGAACAGATAAAGTGTGTTTTCCAAGCCATCCCAGGATACAAAGTACTTTGACAATTTCAGAGGGGGGGAAAAACTGAACTGGAAAGAAAACACATTTTTAGATTAATGATGATTCAAGGGATTTGATTGTACTTTACTTTGGGGAGGTCGTGCCATTTCTGTGAATTGCACTGTGCTTTGTTCAGAGCTAGTTAAGCCATTTGGATGTTCTGCTGCACGCCCCATCCAAAGGTGCAAATTGTGTGTGTGTGGGGGGCGGTATTAAGAGCTAGCTTAGAAAGAGAAATTGAGACCTGAGTGTGCCAGTGACAGAAGAGATCCTGTGCTTACAGCAGGGGCATAGCAAGGTTGGAGTGAGCCCAGAGACACCATTTTAAAATGCCTCCCCCTCACTGAAGCTCAGCTAATGAAGTAAAGAAATCTTAAATGAGGCTGAATAGTGGTAACAAAAAGTATCTCTCTCTCTCTCTCTCTCCTATTGCCACAATAGAACATCATCTTAAATTATATTTTAAAAGGTTTTGTAAATTGTGGGCGATGCAAATCATTTAATGGTTCTATCTCCAGGTCTTAACACTCACATTAATTTCGGAGGATGAATACAACTGAAGAAAGCATGGGCGGGTGTGCAGCTGGGGGAGACAGTCATGTGACTTGCCTCTGGGGGACCCCCAAGGCAGTGGGCCCCCAGACAACTGTCTCCCCTTGCCCTATTATAGTTACGCCCCTGGCTTACAGGTGTATTCTTTGTTGCCTCTCCCTCCCTCCATACCTGTCTTCTAGCTGGTGCTTCATAGAGCGAAGTCAGAGCTCTGATAATGACTTGTGATCCCTTCTACCACAAGTGGTTGCTCGTTGTGATTAGGAACTAAGGAAGTAGACAGAGTGGAGGAGGAGGCCAGGTCCTATGTATCACAAACACAGATATATGGAAAAACCTGCCGCCTACCTTCTTTAGCAGCCCAGGTACCAGGACCAATGTTTTAGGTGCCATTGACAACTGTGATCCTATCTTAACCAAGTAGCCCTTTGTCTGACTTGTTGACCATGTGAAAAGGAGAAAAATACAGTGGGAAACTAATAAAACATATTAGAACATATTGAACTTGCTCAAAATAGATTTATAAATTCTAAGTCAACAGAGAAATATCTATATCTATATCTATATCTATATCTATATCTATATCTATATCTATATCTATATCTATATCTATATCTATATCTATATCTATATCTATACACACCCATAATATATCAATACACACCCATAAATATGGGAACCATAAATACAAAATAAATAACTATAAACAAAGATATATATGAAAGTCTCAACAATAATACAAAAACTATATTAAAGCTATACAAAAACATAGACATAGATGAGTATACCAATATCCAGGGCATGAAAGTCCATAATATGGTGGAAAAATCCCTCCGTTGTTGAAAGAGAGTTGAAAACGGTGAAGCCCATCACAAATATGCCATGAATAAATAAACTCTTGGAAAAATAGTAATGTACAAGGAGAAGCTCGACTTTTTGCATGGACCCAGGGGAATAAATTCCTGAAATAATTCATTCAAATCAGAGTGATAGTCTTGTGAACATGCTCGTGGGTCTCCCGCATATAGATGAATAATAAGCTTTACTCCTTATTCCAAGGTGTAGACAAGTCAAAACTTAGATGGGCATAGTAGGATATTCCAGGGTGTGATCCAAATAGTCCTAGAAAAGCTGTCAAGATTTCAGCTATTTTCGCATGTACTTCGTGGACTATAGGTAAATGTAGGACTTTCTTCAAAGACTAGAATTTTATCTCTGTTAGATACTTGCGGTATCTTTGTTTTTACGTGTTACTCCTTTTTTGATCTGTGACTGACTTGTTGACCTCCAGATGGTTGAGAAGAATTTAGATGTAGGGGACTGCCTACATGATGCTCGCTCCCATAGTCAAGACCTTGTATCAGCAAGGGGTATGATTATGCTCTGTGATTCTTCATGTTAGTGAAACATTTCTCATGGGCTTCAGGATATACTGTAGAGTCAAAGGTTTCTGTACTGCAATACATAAAGTATATCTATATTTATCTTCTTGATTCATATAATGGTACAAGGCACACCAGTTGGCTCTGTAACCCCAATCGATTTCTCTATATATCTGTCATCTCTGTAGCTCTGCCAGTTGGACCATTTATTTCTGAATGAAAGAACAGCTGTTTCTGATTTCACTCTGTATAAAAGAATGAGAGAAGTAAAGAAAAAAAATCTGGTACAGCCTGCTACTTGGGTATCTATACACAAATACAAAACACTGCACAAAACCAGACTTTTTTTCCTTCTTCTACTGTGGTCAGCTGCTTAAAGTTGCTATGGTGGGGCAGGGGTGCAATTTAAGGAGGGTAGACTATGGCAAACACCTATATTGGGCAGCAGCGATATAGGAAGATGCTGAAAGGCATAATCTCATACTGCATGGGAGAGGACAATGGTAAACCCCTCCTGTATTCTACCAAAGACAACCACAGGGCTCTGTAGTCACCAGCAGCCGACACTGACTCAACGACACAACTTTACCTTTAGATGGGTATGTGTGTCATACACATGCCTTGTACTCCAGACAACTGGTGATATAGAAGTCTGTGTATCACTGCTTCTTATGTTGTGGGAGATTATTGTTCTAAATAATACCCCATCCACATGCTTGATGCTTTACAACTAATGGAAAGAGGGATCCCTGCCTCAAGAGGATCACAATCTAAAAATCAATACAAATAAGACAACAGAAGAAGAGAAGAGACAACGATAAATTCAAGGTGGTTATTATCTTTAAAGCACTAAACGGCTTGGGCCCCAGCATCATGCATGTGTTTTGGGATACAGTTCCAGGCATAAGGGGCACCAAAGGATAAAGGCCATGTTGTGGTTTGTGATATCAAATTATATAAGAGATATAAGACTGTGAGGCTTAACCTGCTTTCCCTGCAGATGATCACCTAGCCCTCCCTGGGTGGCTGGATTGGCCGCCCAGACAATTACCGGCTCCGTCACGGAGCCATTTGGGATGGTGGAGTTCAGGGGCCTCCTGGCCCCCAGAAGTCCCAGATGACCCACGCGAATGCGTGGGGCTTTCTGGGGAGCCTCCCAACACTGGGAGGCTTGTTGCGTGTGCTTCGCTAACCTTGTTTTAGGGGGGCATGCGAGCGGGCTTGCTACCAGGAGCCATACAGTTCCTGTTGCTTCCCAAAATTGGGAGAAATCAGGCTAGCCTTCCCTAGCCCCATTTTTGCAGATTGTGGGAATAGTGTCTCTATCTTAAAGGAACATAGGAAGCTGACTTCTACTGAGCCAGACTATTGGTCCATCTAGCTCAGTATTGTCTACACAGACTGGCACGCTTCTCCAAGGTTACAGGCAGGAGTCTCTATCAGCCCTATCTTGATTACTTAATTAATTACTTAATTAATTATACTAATGAATTAATTAGTGTACTGCCTGACTCCAAAGGCTCTATGCAGTTCACAAAAATAATAAACTTGGAGATGCCAGGGAAGGAACTTGGAACCTTCTACGTGCAAGCATGGAGGTGCTCTTCCCAGAGTGGCCCTTTCCCCTAAGGGGATGGGGCTGCTCCCATCTGTAAGGGAAATATTCTCCCTAAGGGGAATACCTTAAAGTGGTCATGTGTAGTCTCCCATTCAAATGCAAACCAGGCCAGATCATGCATAGCAGAGGGGACAATTCATGCTTGCTACCATAAGCCCAGGATATAGGAGCAGAGAGATCCTCAGGAGCAGGTCATGGAGGTTTTGAAGATGAGAACTTTGTGCAGGATCTGGCAGAGGGCAGGAAGCCAGTTTAGGGATTAAAAGAGGGGTGTCACATAGTCAAAGCATGAGAGCAATGAGCAAAGTGAATGACAAGAAGTAAGGGGACTAAGGTGAGACAAGGGATACCAGAGACAAAGAGGTTGCAGTAGTCAAGGTGAACCTGACTACCCAGGATGTGTGATGAACAGGATGTGGACCTGAATTATTTCCAAGGAGACAGGAAGGAAAGGCCATATTTTTGTGATGCGGAAAAGGGAGAAGTGACATGATTTGGTCACTGACTGCAGATAGGGGGCATGAGGACAGAGGAAGGTGCCTTTTTTAAAGTGGTGGTTTTCTTATATTTAGCAGGGATAAAGCAAATGTCCCTATTCAGGCTAGTATAGCATCCCTTCCAGTGGCCATTGCTGATGTTGCTTTGTGTTCCTTTTTAGATTATTAGCCCTTTTGGGATTTTGTCATCTCTTTTGCTGTGTAAACATAAGAACATAAGAACAACCCTGCTGGATCAGGCACAAGGCCCATCTAGTCCAGCATCTTGTTTCACACAGTGGCCCACCAGATGCATCTGGGGAGCTCATAGGCAAGAGGAATGTGCATGGCCTCTCTCCTGCTGTTGCTCCCCTGCAACTGATATTGAGAGGCATCGTGCCTCTGAGGCTGGAGATGGCCCACAGCCATCAGACTGGTAGCCATTGACAGACCTGTCCGCCACAAATTTATTTATTTATTTATTTATTTATTTATTACATTTTTATACAGCCTTTCGTTAAAAGAAAACCCCAAGGCGGTTTACAAAAATTAAAACATACAATAAAAGCAGTAAAAACATCAAGCTAAAAACATACATAAAAACAAGACAGCAGATAAAAAACACAAAAGAACAGCAGTAAAAAACGATTATGTAAAAGCCTGGGTAAAAAGCCAAGTCTTTAAAAGCTTTCTAAAAGCTGTGATGGAGTCCGAGGAACGAATGGCCACCGGGAGAGCATTCCAGAGTCTAGGAGCAGCAACAGAGAAGGCCCTGTCCCGAGTGCACGACAGCCGGGCCTCCCTCATTGTCGGCACCCAGAGCAGGGCCCCCCCAGATGTCCTAGTCAAGCGGGCAGCAACCCTTGGGAGCAGGCAGTCCCTCAAGTACCCCGGGCCCAAACCGTTTAGGGCTTTAAAGGTCAAAACCAGCACCTTGAATTGGACCCGGAAACAAACCAGCAGCCAGTGCAGCTCTTTCAAAATGGGGGTGATATGTTCCCAGCGGGCAGCTCTGGATAAAACCCTCGCTGCCACGTTTTGCACTAGCTGCAGTTTCCGGATATTCTTCAAGGGCAGCCCCACGTAGAGCGCGTTACAGTAATCCAGCCATGACGTGACTAAGGCGTGGGTAACCGTGGCCAGATCTACCTTCTTGAGAAAGGGACGCAGCTGGCGCACCAGCCGAAGCCGTGCAAAGGCACCCCTGGCCACCGCCTCCACCTGAGCCTCCAAAAGCAGAGCCGGGTCCAGTAGTACCCCCAAGCTGCGTACTTGCTCCTTCAAGGGGAGTGCAACCCCATCCAGAACCGGTAAAATCTCCTCATCCTGATTGGCTCTCCTACTGACCAACAGTACCTCCGTAATATCCGGATTCAATTTCAGTTTATTAGCCCACATCCAACCCATCACGGCCTCCAGCCCCCGATTCAGGACATCCACCGCCTCCCTAGGATCAGATGACAAGGAGAGATAGAGCTGAGTGTCATCTGCATATTGCTGACAACTCAGTCCAAAACCCCGGATGACCTCTCCCAGCGGCATCATGTAGATGTTAAACAGCATGGGGGACAAGACCGAACCCTGCGGGATAGTGGTGTGTCCGAACCGGTCCGGCAGCCATTCCAAAGAATGGCCGAACTGCCAGACCGGTCCGGCCCTGCCTGGTTCGGGTCCGGGTGGGGGGTATGTCTTTAAGGGCGGGGAGGGCTTGCTTAGCCCTCCCGCCTCCTTGCCCCCGCCAGCGCCCGTATTGTACTGTATAGGGGCGCTGGAAACCAGCCGCCCCCCCCCCCCGCCGCCGCCGCGGCGAAATAACCCCTAAAACCAGCCAGCCCTCCCTCCCTCCCAGCTACCTGCCCGCCCGCCCGCCCACCCACTCACCCAGTCGCTCACCCCGGTGAGTCACCCGGTCGCTGGATAAAAAGCGAGAGGAGCTCCGGCACAGAGCTCCTCTCGCTTGGAAGGCCTCCAGCAGAATGGTGGCTTGCGCGCGCGCGCATGCGCGCGCCACAAACCACGCCGTTCTCCGGAGGCCCGGTCTACCCGCCGGGAAAGGGCCGGGTAGACCGGGCCTCCGGAGGCCCAGTCTACCCAGAGTCTACCCAGAGTCTACCCAGAGTCTACCCAGTCTACCCTGGGCGCCGGAGGCCCAGTCTACCCTATCGCCGGAGGCCCAGTCTACCCAGCGATCGGAGCCCCGGTCTACCCGGCCCTTTCCCGGCGGGTAGACCGGGCCTCCGATCGCTGGGTAGACCGGGCCTCCGGCGATCGGAGGCCCGGTCTACCCAGCGATCGGAGGCCCGGTCTACCCGGCCCTTTCCCAGCGGGTAGACCGGGCCTCCGGAGAACGGCGTGGTTTGCGGCGCGCGCATGCGCGCGCGCGCAAGCCACCATTCTGCTGGAGGCCTTCCAAGCGAGAGGAGCTCTGTGCCGGAGCTCCTCTCGCTTTTTATCCAGCGACCGGGTGACTCACCGGGGTGAGCGACTGGGTGAGTGGGTGGGCGGGCGGGCAGGTAGCTGGGAGGGAGGGAGGGCTGGCTGGTTTTAGGGGTTATTTCGCCGCCGCGGCGGCGGGGGGGGGGGCGGCTGGTTTCCAGCGCCCCTATACAGTACAATACGGGCGCTGGCGGGGGCAAGGAGGCGGGAGGGCTAAGCAAGCCCTCCCCGCCCTAAAAACAAGGCCCCCCTTCGGTGCCGGTCCGGACTTCTCCGGACCGTGCACATCCCTACTGCGGGACCCCACAGGCCAACGGCCACGGGGCCGAGCAGTAGTCCCCCAGCACCACCTTCTGGACCCTACCCTCATGAAAGGACCGGAACCACTGCAACGCAGTGCCTCCGATCCCCATACTCGAGAGGCGGCCGCCGAGAGGTCCAGCAGAACCAACAGGGACACACTCCCCCTGTCTAGTTCCCGGCGTAGGTCATCCACTAGAGCGACCAAGGCAGTCTCAGTCCCATACCTGGGGCGGAAGCCAGATTGAAAAGGGTCCAGATAATCCGTATCATCCAAGACCCTCTGCAGCTGGGACGCCACCACACGCTCCATCACCTTGCCCAGAAAGGGAAGGTTAGATACAGGTCTATAGTTGTCCAGGTTGGAGGGATCAAGGGAGGGCTTTTTTAATAGAGGTCTTACCACCGCCTCCTTGAGGCACGATGGCATCCTGCCCTCCCTCAACGAAGCATTAACGATCACATCCAGCCATCTACCTGTCCCCTCCCTGGCAGCTTTTATTAGCCATGAAGGGCAAGGGTCAAGAGCGCACAAAGTCGCCCGCACACTGCCTAATTTGTCTAAGCCCCCTTTAAAGCCATCCAAGCTAGTGGCCATAGCCACATCTCATAACAAAGAATTCCACAGATTAATTGTGCGCTGTCGGAAAAAGTATTTCCTCCTAAATTTCCCAACCTTCAGTTTCATGGGGTGACCCCTGGTTCTAGTGTTGTGTGTGTGTGTGTGAGAGAAATTTCTCTCTGTCTACCCTCTCCACTCCACTCCATGCACGCATAATGTTATACACTTCGATCATGTCTCCCCTTAGTTGCCTCTTTTCCAAGGTAAAGAGCCCCAGATGCTGTAGCCTAGCCTCATAAGGAAGGTGCTCCATGCCCCTGATCATTTTGGTTGCCCTCTTCTGCACCTTTTCCAGTTCTACAATATCCTTCTCCAGATACAGTGACCAAAGCTGTGTGCAGTACTCCAGATATGGCCGCACCATTGATTTGTATAAAGGCATTAAAAAATTAGCATTTTTATTTTCAATTCCCTTCCTAATGATTCCTAGCATGGAATTATCTTTTTTCACAGCTGCCACGCACTGAGATGACACTTTCAATGAGCTGTCCACCACGACCCCAGATCTCTCTCCTGGTCAGTCACTTACAGCTCAGATCCCATCAGCGTATATGTGAAGTTGGTGTTTTTTGCTGCAATGTGCATCACTTTAAACTTGCTTACATTGAACCGCATTTGCCATTTTGTCACCCAATGCTCCAGTTTGGAGAGATCTTTTTGGAGTTCCTCACAATCCATTGTGGATTTCACTTCCCTCAAATAGTTTAGTGCCATACTATGTCAACTGGATCACCTTTATCCACATGTCACTCTCAAAGAACTCCAAAAGGTTAGTGAGGCAAGACTTTCCCTTGCAGAAGCCATGCTGGTTCTCCTTCAGCAAGGCCTGTTCTTCTACAGGTGAAACTGTAGAATTGTAATGCGTCTGTCTCATATATCAGTTTCACCTTTTAATTTGCATTACTGAAATTAATGGACTTTTGCACGATATTCTAATTTTCCGAGTTTCACCTGTATATGCTTAACAATTTTGTCCTTAAATAGACTTTCCATCAATTTACCCAGCACTGAAGTTAAGCTGACCAGCGTGTAATTTCCCGGATCCCCCCTGGATCCCTTCTTGAAAATTGGAGTCACATTGGCTACTTTCCAGTCTTATAGGGATAAGTTATATATTTTTGCTTGGACATAGGCAATTTGAGCTGCTTCAGAACTCTTGGGTGGATGCCATCTGGCCCTGGCGATTTATTAATTTTTCTATTTTCACAGCAGTTTAGAACATCTTCCCTTGTCACCTCAAATTCTCCCAGTTCCTGGCAAAAAACTCGATTCTGGAGAAGGTATATGGTCAGTATCCTCCGCCGTGAAGACAGATGCAAAGAACTCATTCAGCTTGTCTGCAATTTCCTTATCCTCCTTAATAATCTCTTTCACACCCTTATCATCTAAGGCTCCAACTACCTCCCTGGCAGGTTTTCTACTTCTGATATATTTAAAGAAGTTATTGTTATTCCGTTTGACACTTCTATTCTAGCTATATGCTCCTCAAACTCTCTCTTTGCATCCCTTATTGTGTCCTTGCATTTCTTTTGCCAGAGTTTATGAGAGTTCCTGTTCTCTCCCTTTGGGCAGGACTTCCATTTTCTGAAGTAAGTCTTCTTCCCTTTTATTGCTTCCCTGACTCTACTTGTTAGCTGCGCTGGCATCCTCCTGAACTCAGTGGTACCTTTCCTCCTTCTTGGTATACATTCCAACTGTGTTCCTAGTACTATGGTTTTAAATAGGTTCCATGCTTTCTGGAGTGATTTGACCCTCCTGACTTTCCCTTTCAACTTCCTTCTTACCATTCCTCTCATTTTTTAGAAGTTTCCTCTTCTGAAGTCCATCGCATCTGTGTTGGACTTCCTTGACAATTCTCCACTCACATATATCATATGCTGAATTGGATCACACTATGGTCACTGCTACGCAATGGTTCTGCAACTCTGACATCTTGCACCAGGTCCTGGGCACCACTCAGGATTAAATCCAAAGTTGCCATCCCTCTGGTTGGTTCTGCGACTAACTGTTCTAAGGCACAGTCATTTGTGCCTTAGCTTTGAGAACTGTTAGATTTTTGGGCTGCCCTGAGCTGGCCTCTCAATGACAGCGGGAGGAGCATGCACATGAAACCGAGGTTACAATGGCAGCAGAATTTGGACGATACAATGCCACCTTCTAACTCCATGTTTCAGCAATGAAACTCACTACAAACTGAAGGTTCAAATTCAGGTTTGGGAACAAAAACTCAGCTGCAGTTGGGTGACAAAACTGTGGTTTCACGCATTTGGATAACACAAACTCGAACGCCGACATGTTTACCTATGTTTTGGTGTTATGTCCAAATGCAGCCTCAGTCTCTGCTGAGACTCATCTCCCTTTCTGTAACAATGGAAAACACAGATTTTCTCATGCAAAGAGCAGAAGTCCAGATAGTGTTTACTGACATAAATCAGTGAGACTCATTGAAATGAATGGTTGTATGACAATTTGCAACATCTGAGCGTTTGTCAGGAGATCACACAGATGTATTTTTATAATAATTATTAATTATTAAAATTGAGCAAAATAGTCCCATTGAACTTTAAAAGTTCAGTGGGACTACTTTGAGTTATTTTTCTCATCATGTCAGCCATTACTTCTACTACTACTACTACTACTACTACTTTATATCCTGCTTTTCCATGCACCAAATCGTCTATAATAAAAGGGTAGTGTCCGTCCGTGGACACCCAGGTGTGTGTCCGTGCCTCCCTCGGCCGTTCTGGGCATGCGCGGAGTGCATGCCCAGAACGCGCCGAGGGAGACACGACCGCCAGCACCAGGCGGCCATGTTGGACGGCCAGAAGCGGCCGCCGTGAAGAAGCCGGGGAAGCCCCGCAAAGCCAGGGAAGAGGCGGCGGGGGAAACTGGCCAAGGCGCGGCCGCGCCACCGCAGCCGGGCGGGGGGAAGAGGCGGCGGGGGAAGCCGGCCAAGGTGGCGGCAGAGCCGCCACCGAGGCCTGGCGGCGCCGCCGAAGCCGGGCGGGGGGGAAACTTTGGGGCCCTTGCCCGGCTGGGGAGACCGGCTGCGGCATGGAGGCGGGCAAGAGCGGCGGGAAGGGGAATGGTGGCGGGGGCCCGGAGCTCACAACTGCACTAGCACCCGTTATTTAACGGGCCAAAAATCACTAGTAAATAAATAAAGCCTCTGAGAGGCTTTTTTTCTAGCTCACAAACAGGAAGTTCTGTTTGAATGAGGTTCCCCTTCTTCAAAATTCTGATGAAATTTCAACACTCCTTCCTTAAAATGCAGGCAGTTTGGAGTGCAACAATAGTAAAGGGCACGAGGAACAATCTAAAATTGTGAACAGTATTCCTGTCCAGCACCATTCACCACTGTTTCATATATTTCCAAACAAGCCTGGTTTTTTATTTTTGTTTTTTAATTCAGTAAATGGTTATGATATGTGCAGATTTTGTGCAAATAGCTGAAGACATCCAGAGAACTTAAGGATACATTTCAATTGTTTGCTTACATTATTGCTTTAAAGTCACATGTTGACTGCAAAGGTCAGGATACCAGCTGTGTAGTAGTGGGACTAGAGACCAGGTGGTTCTCAAATATGATGACTAATTTCATTTCACTGTGTGTCAGTCTTATAGGTGTTTCTGTCTGCCCTTCAAGGAAAAGATTGACAGTTTCAGGCCCACGGGACAATACCCTCAGGCATTTTCACAAAGCATACAGTTCTTTGCACTGACATATCTGTTGTGAAATGTCCAAAACCGCCAACATCATGGCTTATAATTGGAGACACCTTGAGAAACCTTGTGTTCTGACTTGGTAAGCTGAATTTTGATCTTCTCTCTCAAAATCTTCTCTTTCAAAATATTATATACAGTCTTACTTTGTCAGGAAACAGCAGGCATTGTCAAAATGTCATCAGCTGGAATAAAAAAGAAGGTTGTGTCATGATATCACTCACAAGACTGAGATTTACTCTCTTCTCCTTTAGCTGTGCCATGGATCTTGTTTGGTCAGCAATCATCTAGGCAGTACTATGTATCAGGAAAATTTATGTGTGGTTTATTGATAGACCCATCATAAAAGTGTAAGTTACAGCAGCTGAAGAATAGGATGCCATCTTGTCCACCGGCCTTAGTTCAGTGACAGAGCATCTGCTTTGCATGCAGAAGGCTCCAGGTCCAATCTCTGGCATCTCCAGGGTAGGGCTGGTCAGGGCTGGACTGGGGTCACTGAGAGGATGGTGGAATTATTATTATTATTATTTTACACAGTCAGACAGGTGTTATTGACTGGTTTGTTTTATCCAGACATCGAATCCTTCCCAAGGACCTGGGATGCCAGAATTTTATTGACAATTGCTATAGATATCGTCACAGAATATAGGCTGTTCCCAGTAAAGCTGCTTTTTGTAATTGGCTGATGGTGATTCCTGTGGCCCCTATGGTGTTGAGGTGCTCTTCAAGGTCTTTTGGAACTGCACCCAGGGCGCCAATTACCACTGGGATTATTCTGGTCTTTTTCTGCCACAGCCTTTCAATTTCAATTTGTAGATCTTTGTATTTGGTGATTTTTTGTATTTCTTTGTCTTCTATTCTGCTATCCCCTGGTATTGCTATGTCGATTATTTTGACTTGTTTTTCTTTCTTCTCGACTACAGTTATATCTGGTGTATTGTGTGGCAGATGTTTGTCTGTTTGTAGTCAGAAGTCCCATAATATTTTTACATCTTCATTTTCTACAACTTTTTCAATTTTATGGTCCCACCAATTTTTGGCTACAGGTAGCATGTATTTTTTGCAGATGTTCCAGTGTATCATCCCTGCTACTTTGTCATGCCTTTGTTTGTAGTCAGTCTGTGCGATCTTCTTACAACAGCTGATCAGGTGGTCCACTGTTTCATCTGCTTCTTTACAAAGGCGGCACTTGCTGTTTGTTGTGGATTTTTCAACTTTGGCTCTTATTGCATTTGTTCTTAGTGCCTGTTCTTGTGCAGCCAGTATTAAACCCTCTGTTTCTTTCTTCAAGTTGCCATTCTTAAGCCATTGCCAGGTCTTGGGGATGTCTGATTTCCCACTTATATTGTGCAAATATTGACCATGCAGTGGCTTCTTTTTCCATTTTTCTGCTCGGTTCTTGACTTGTTCTTTCTTGTAGGCCTGCTTTGTTTCATTGGTGTTGAATAGTTTCGCATTATTGACCATTTGAAGAGCATCTTCTTCACTTTCCTTGATATATTCTTCAAGGCCTCTTTTCTCCTCCTCTACTGTTTGATGGACTTGCAGCATTCCTTTTCCACCTGAGCTGCGAGGAAGGTATAGCCTATCGACATCACTGCGGGGGTGCAGAGCATGATTGATGGTCATGATTTTCCTGGTCTTATGATCTAGCGTCTCTAGCTCTGCCTGGGTCCAGTCTATTATTCCTGCAGTGTATCTGATAACAGGTATAGCCCAGGTGTTTATGGCTTGTATGGTGTTCCCGCCATTGAGTTTGGACTTGAGGATTTTTCTAACTCTCCTAATGTATTCACTTCCAATTTTTCTTTCAACTTCAGTGTGTGCGATGTTATCAGCCTGGAGAATGCCCAAGTATTTGTAAGGTTCTTTCTCTTCCAGGTTCTTGATGTTGCTTCCATTGGGCAGTTCTATTCCTTCTGTTTTTGTTATTTTCCCTCTGTTCATTATTAATGCAGCACACTTGTCTACTCCAAACTCCATTGCTATATCGCTACTGAATATACGGACAGTGTTTAGCAATGATTCGATTTCTGACTGGGACTTTCCATACAACTTCAGATCGTCCATGTACAGCAGATGGTTGATTTTACTTGATGATTTAGAAATTTGGTATCCTAGGCCTGTTTTGTTTAGTATTTGTGAAAGTGGGGTCATGGCGATTACAAACAACAGAGGGGATAGTGAGTCCCCTTGGAAAATGCCTCTTCTAATCTAACCTGTCCAAGTGTCTCGCCATTGATTGTTAACTGTGTACTCCACATGCTCATTGCTTTAAAAATAAATAAATATCTGAATGTTTTTGCTGACACCAGTTGTTTCTAAACATTTTAGTATCCATGTGTGAGGCAATGAATCGAAGGCTTTCTTGTAGTCAATCCATGCAACACTTAGATTTGTTTTTCTTCTCTTGCAATTTTCTAAAATCATTTTGTCAGTCAGCAGCTGGTCTTTTGTGCCTCTGGTGTTCAGGCAATTTCCTTTCTGTTCAACTGGAAGCTGTTTGTTAGTTAATAAGTGTTGCATCACTTCATCTGCTATTATTCCAGTTAATAATTTGAACATGGTTGGCAGACAGGTTGTCGGTCTATAATTACTTGGAACTGCACCTTTTGCTCGGTCTTTCATGATGAGATGAGTTTTCCCAGTTGTTAGCCATTGTTCAATATCACCTCCTTGCAAAATGTGGTTGAACTGTTTTGATACTTGTTTATGAAGGCTTGTTGGGTGGCTAGGCGGAGAGAGGCTGACTCTGGCCCAGAGTCACCCAGTTAGTATCATGGCTTAATGGGGATTTGAACTCAGATCTCCCCGGTCCTAGTCCATCACTCTAACCACTACACCACGCTGGCTCCATGTATGTATGTGGGGAGGGTGTCGGGTTTTGAGAAGAATGGGTAATTAAGGGTGGAAGTATTCATTGCTGCCGTGTGAGGTGGGGCGCAGGGGCGTCTGCAGGTGGGTTGCACCAGGCATATGCCCTGTTGCCCTGTGGGCCAGTCTGAGGCTGGGGATGGTAAAGACTGTTGCTTGAAACATTAGAAAACCCACTGACAGTCTATGTAGACAATACTAAGCTAGATGGGACCAATGGTCTAGCTCAGTATAGGGCAACTACCTATGTTTCTATGAGCAAGACCCAGGAATGGAGCCTGGAGTGGGTCCAGGATTATAACTGGAGGCTGATTCCTAGGTTTTTTATAGATCTAAGTGGGAGAGCCCATTGCAAAAGCTCCATCTTCACCTAGGGTGCACACACAGCTTAAAACAAATATTGATATTTGTTGAGAACTTGCCCAGACTACCAACACAAAAACAAAAAAAGCCAAAACCCTTGAAAATTTCATTTTCATGAAAATTTGCCCAGGCTATAACAAAATCCCAAACCCTGGAAAATGTAATTAATGCCCCAGAAAAAATGGGAAAACTCTCTCATTGAAATACATGGGGAATGAGACCTCCTATTGCTAGGAGAAAATTAGAGCCAGGGAAAGATAAGCTGTTCATATGCTGGCAAACTATGAGCCATCACTCACTGCCTCATTCACTGCTTGACTGCCATGGAACTCCAGTACCATCCACAAAAGATAGAAATATGCCATTTTCACAGGTAGGTTCTAGACCTTGGCCACACTGCCACAAAAATCTAAACCCCAGGGAAATTCATTTATGTCCCTTAAAATGCAAAAAACTCTCTCATTGGGAATGATACCTCACAGAGCTAGGAAAAGCATAGAGTCACATAAAGATAAGACGTTAATATGCTTGCAAACTGCATGCCATTTTACTTGTATGTATGTATATATGTATATCTACAGTTCATGTGTATATATATATATACAGAGAGAGAGAGAGAGAGAGAGAGAGAGAGACAGACAGACAGACAGACAGACTATGGCTTCTTAAGTCTGCTCTTTACACTGTTTCCGGGTTAGGTTTTTGTTGAGATAAGGATTTACTGTGCAAGTTCTAGTTGCATTAATGCCTATGTAGCAGCATGTATGTCTTCATGAGATCAGCTAATCAGCGTTTCCACCCTTCTTGGGCATTCGTTATGTAATTCTAAGAATACTTCTGTCAATGTATGGCATTTTTCATCTTTAAAACACTTCAGAGGTATTAACAAATAATTCCCTATGAAAGGTCTGTGATGCCAGCAAGCATGATACTCTGTTGCTACTATTATTATAGTCATTAGTCACATTCATTCACGCTGTACATTTTTGTGAATGTTGCTCAGTTTCTTATGCATGCAGTAAATTGCTCTTAGTGTACACTCAGAAAAATCAGTGGAAAATAACATTTGTTCTTGTTTAATATGTCATAGTCCCATGACTAGGTTGGCAGCAGTGTTCTCTCTAAGTTTTTTCATCTGCGTGCAGAATGAGTTTTGTTCTGGGTGGCAGTATCAAGGCAGTGTGCACATACCTGCATTCAGAGTGGGGCCTTCCTGATTCAACTTGAGTGGGATTTAAAATTAACTGAGCGGACATTAAAAAACTTGTGAGCATGTGCATGTTTGCATGCCTTAGAGGGAACACTGGTTAGCAGGCCAAATATAATCTGAATCTCAGGCCAGTCAAACGTTTTTGCCACTTTCTTCCATATCACTTTTGAAGGGGAGGTATTCTTTCATCACATGCTTGAAGGTTTCAGTCGGCGGGAGGGGCAGGGTTTCAGTCTTTTGCTGACATTCAGGTCTCCTGCATCTCTGGGCTTCTGGTGCTTTCCATGGGTTACTTTCCATGGTATTACACACTTGATGATACAGAGCCCATTCTCATGATTGAGAGGGCTTGAGGATGGGTGGTGGGAAGGCTGCAGAAATTCACCTTCCATGCAGATGAGCAATATAGAGTTTCTGGGCATGTGAATTGCATGTCTAGACGGTCTGTAGCTGCCATGGGCAGCACGGACGTGTCATCCTGGACCCTGGAAATCCCACAATGTACCTGTAGTGACCAGCCTCCCAGCCCTATAAAGAGTTAACAGGAAGTGAATCCTTGTCTTGGCAGACAGGCTGGTGAATTCCAGGAAACCAATCAGTCAACCAGGTGGGTGGGACATGAGAGCTGCTGGGAGAATTCTGGGAACAAGAAAGGAAGTCTGTGCAGATGTGCAGACTAGCCTGAGGTTGCATGCCTCATGGCAGAACTGCAGGATAATCTCTCAGGGTGATCTTTAAAAAAGATCTTTAAAAAGATTAAGATCTCTTGATCTTAAAAAAACTGCAATGGGAAACTTGCCAGGTTTGAGTTACACTGACCCTTGTTCTTGTTCCATCTCCTTCTTGCACTGCACTTCCAGGAAGATGTTTGGATGGTGGTATAGATAAGGTTTTTGACATCTCATACTGTACTTTTTGGTTTCTCTTTCAAAAGAGAGGATGGCACTCTCAACAGCAGGAGAGAGGGTATGCTTTCATCTCATGCTTGTGGGCTTCCCAGAGGTATCTGGTGGGTCACTGTGAGAAACAGGATGCTGGACTAGATAGGTCTTGGGCCTGATCCAGCGGGGCTGTTCTTTCATAACCACCTGTGATAAAGAGGTATGCATGTAGCAAATACGCACATCCTTCCCCACTGCTGGCATGCCGGGGTGCCTTTCCCTAATTATTGGGTGGGGGGGGGGCAGTTCATTCAAATTGCTAGGGATGATTTGGACAAACTGCTTCCCCATATGATTAAAGAATGGCACCCTGGAATGCCTTAAAGGAGAAATAATGTGCACATTCATGTGTACACATATCCTTATTAAATGTTCTGGAGTTGGCAGGCCAAATGGAATCGGAATCAGCCCAGGATTATAGCTGTTCTGATTTTAAAAAATCATGAGTAATCCCATGGTTTTGTTCATAGCTTAGTATTTGTGTATGTCTGTAGTTCTTTTCACATTTCTACCACCTTTATTTCCTTCTCTTATTTCCTGCAATATTTTAAGGTGTTGTTTTCACCCCTGCAGTAACCTCCGTTGTTCCCTGCAGCTCTTTCCCAATTCTATATGCTCTTATGGAATTTTCAGTTACTTTAATGGATCTTGTACAAAATATTCCACATAGATTGTACCTTTGAAGTACAGTGGACCCTCGACTTATGAACTACTCAACATCCGATGTTTTCGACTTACGAACGACAAAAATGGCCGCACGCTTACGAATTTTTCGAGCTACGAACGGAAACCGTTGGTAGTTTAGATGCGGTTTCCTTGACTTACGAATTTTTAGATGCGGCTTACTCGACTTACGAATTTTTTTAGACCTCCGTGGGTGCGCTTTTCAACTTATGAAATTTTCGACCTCCGAACGTGCATTCGGAACGGATTAACTTCGTAAGTCGAGGGACCACTGTAATTACTCCCTTTGGACCAGTCCAGACAATACCTTACCAGCCCATGTGTTTAGAAAGGGGATCCATGCATCAAAAGTGTGCCCATGTCTTGCACGGAAGGTGTCCGAATGCCCTCCCGGCATGTCCCTTTACTGCATGGGCTCCGCAGCCATTCAGATGAGCGGTTCACCCCCATGTGATAATGGGAGGTGTCACAATGTCTTCCATGCAAGATGTCTCAAGCAGCACACCCAGCACATCCTCTTTCTAATTGCATGGGCTAGTAAGGTATCATCTGAATTGGTCCCACGACAAATATTCATCAGTATAAGTCAAATGCCAGCATTATGACATAGACTATAACTGAGGTACACAACATGCCATTAGCTAAGACTTTAATTTTTTAAAAGTAACTAAATGATTGATTGATGAGTGCCATAAAGTTGGTGTCGATGCTTAGCAACTACATAGATTCTCTCCAGGATCATCTGTCTTCAACTTGGCCTTTAAGGTCTCTCAGTGGTGCATTCATTGCTGCTGTAATCGAGTCCATCCACCTTGCTGCTTGTCATCCTCTTCTTCTCTTTCCTTCAACTTTTCCCAGCATTATGGACTTCTCAAGGGAGCTGGGTTTTCGTATAATGTGTCCAAAGTATGATAGTTTGAGCCTGGTCATTTGTGCCTTGAGGGAAAATTCTGGGTTGATTTGTTCTATGATCCATTTGTTGGTTTTCCTGGCTGTCCATGGTATCCTCAAGTCTTCTCCAGCACCAAAGTTCAAGAGAATCCATACTTTTTCTGTCTTGCTTCTTCAAAGTCCAACTTTCACATCCATAGAGCGTCACGGGAAAAACTATTGTCTGAACGATTCTAACCTTTGTAGGTATAGACACGTCAAGGCATCTAAATATCCTTTCCAAGGCCTTCATTGCAACCCTACCAAGTGCCAGTCTGTGGCGTATTTCTTGACTGCTGGATCCTTTACTGTTGATGGTCAATCCTAAAAGGCAGAAGCTATCCACCATTTCAGTCTTTTCATTGTCAATTCTGAGGCTGGTTGCTGTACCCGTTGTCATTAGTTTAGTCTTCTTTACATTTAGTTGAAGTCCAATTTTTTCATTGTGCTCCTTGACTTTCATTACTAGAGCTTGCAGATCATCCGCATTCTCAGCTATCAGAGTGGGGTCATCAGCGTAGCGCAGGTTATTGATGTTTCTTTCTCCAACTTTAAAACTGCGCTCATCTTCTTCCAGTCCAGCTTCTCAAAGTATATGTTCAGCATATAAAATGAATAGATAAGGAGAGAGTATACAGCCTTGTCTTACTCCTTTGCTGATCTGGAACCAGTCTGTTTCACCATGTTCTGTCTGGACTGTGGCTTCCTGTCCTGTGTATAGGTTTCTAATGAGAACAATAAGGTGTTCTGGGATGCCCATTTTCCTAAGGATATTCCACAACTTGACATGGTCGACGCAATCTAAGGCTTTTCTGTAGTCAATAAAGCACATATTGACTTCTTTTTGGTAGTCTTTGGCTTTCTCAATTATCCAGCATGTGTCAGCAAAGATGTCTCTTGTTCCTCAGCCTTTTCTGAAACCAGCTTGAACATCCGGCATTTCCCTTTCCATGTAGGGCTCTAATCTGCATTGGATGATCCTGAGCATTATTTTGCTAGCATGTAAAATTAAGGATATTGTGTGATAGTTTGCACGATCTGTTAAGTCTCCTTTCTTTGGTATGGGTACGTAGACTGACCTCTTCCAATCTGTTGGCCATTGTGTCGTTTTCCAAATTTGCTGTTATAGTTTGGTTAGAGCCTTAACTGATTGACTAAATGATACTAACTGTCAAATTTGTATGTAATACTTCAGGTGAATGTGCAGCAAAAGTACATCTATTAGGCATGTCAACCACTTAAAGAGTTTCTAGTTGATTAATAATCTGCTTTTTGAACATGTGAATATATTTGCATATTTGACCAGAAAGTGAAAATTAAAGCCCACAGTTAATAAATTAATGAATTTTGTATGCATTCCATGCAAAATGTTCTTTTAGTGAGTTATCCCGAGAAAAATGAAAGAAAAAAATTAGATGAATTTCATTTTTAAATTAGTGGAAGCATTATGCTCTCTCTGTGTTTCATAAAAAAACCAGAGTCAACATGAATACGAGTTAATTAGGAAAGAATCAATATGTAAAATAGAAAGCAACAATCCTATTCTCTAAGCCCCATTTCAAGTTTCTATGGATTTTATTAATAAATGATTTAACAAGCTGCTTTTTTACCTTCTTGCTACAGTGTGACTCAGAAAGAGGAAAACTGATTATAAAAAGAAAGAGGCCCATTATGAAATCTGGCCAAATGTACAATCTAAACCAGCTGCAAAACAATTTAATTAAGTCTTTTGTGTTGCTGATCTTCAAATTACTGCCATTTGGATTATTATTTGTAGCAGTCACAACTAATGCACCCTTTCTCACCTTCCAGTTCTATAATAACTTGCAGACAGGTTTTATTCTATTTAAACAAATAATGTCAACTCGGCTTACACCAGAGATCTTATTAACCAAGGGCTGATAGGTAAGGTTGTGTCATACATTCAATTTTTAATATCCTTCTCCCATTGCTTTGGAAATGACCTTTTCAGGAATATCAAAATGTTTTATCACAAGGCTTATTTATCTGTAAAGAGAGATCAGATCTATCACGAGTTTGCCTATTCTGTTTTCTCTCATCTTAAACAGATCTTCCTCCCAAATGATATGAAACGGAGGTGGGAGTGGGGGAGGCAGGACCATGTAACACAGACAGCCAAATAAATCTTAATTCCATTCCTCATCCAAGAATGATATAACCTCAAGATAACCTTCTATCTCATAAACTGAAAGGAGGACTGGATAAGGGTCAGTTTGTATAATTTCGAGGAGAGGGAAGAAGTGGCCCGGAGAAGTCATGCGATTCTCAAGCAAGTTAGGCCTGCTCTCTCGAAGGCTTTTAGTTTGTTTCATTTTACTGTGAAGGTTGTTTTCCCCACACCACCACCACCACAATTTTTTTTATTGTTGCCAATTATCTTGATTTTCCTCAAAGAAAGGTGGGTTATACATATTTAATTACATACATAACACTATTGACCAGTTATATAAAATCAAGCAATTAATTCATATTTACTTTGCAGTGTAAAACACTGCTATGTTTGCAGATGTAAACATAGGTGAAATGAGAATGCAAGGAAGAAGGAGGCTGATGATGGCTTGGAGAAAATCTGCAGGTTTATACATATACAGGCAGGCAGGCAAATGAATGGCAAACACAAGCACTGGAACAAGTGCTCCACATTGTATCTCATTCTGATCCATCACTCCTTCCCAACCTCTATTCTATCTTCAGAGGTGACCAGTTTTTTAAATTTTCCCTAGTCATAGGCCTAATGCGCATCTCGCCTCTGCCCCATTTCCCAGAAAACCTATATTCCAATTTAGGGTTTTAAAAATATCTATACTGAACTTCTTTCAAGGAGCTCAGGGCAGCACACATGGTTTGCCTTCCATTTTATCTTCACAAGAACCATGTGAGATAAGCTAGGCTGAGAGATAGTGACTCAGCCCATTATCCAGTGAGCCTTGTGGCTAAGTGGGGATGTGAACTTGTCTTCTCTGATCTATGTCCAGCATTTTAGAGAGCCAGTGTGGTGGAGTGGTTAGAGTGTTGGACTAGGACCGGGGAGACCTGAGTTCAAATCCCCATTCAGCCATGAGACTTGCTGGGTGACTCTGGGCCAGTCACTTCTCTCTCAGCCTAACCTACTTCACAGGGTTGTTGTGAGGAGAAACTTAAGTATGCAGTACACCACTCTTGGCTCCTTTGAGGAAGAGCGGGATATAAAATGTAATAAATAAACAAAATTTTAACCACTGCATCTCACTTAAGGGCTATTCAAGTGTTAGATTGTACACTTTTACATATTTTATACACTTATGCATGTTGCTTTCATGAATTCATTTCAAAAGTCAATATGGAGGGATAGATCCCACAAAAAGATACATTACAGATTGTGTGTACTGTTGTGTGGGCATTTAATTGAACATGTGAATAACTGTTCACACTTGGAGCTCAATGTTCATGTGAACAATGTACGCAAATGTGTTGAAAGTAATGTTTGACTGGAATTTATATTGGGCAGCCAAAGAAGACTGCAGTTCCTTTGGCTTTGGCAAAACGCTCATTTGTTTAAACTGAACTGTTTAGTATCCCCCTTCTTTGAACCAACTGATACTCCTCGAGAGGAGTATTCCCTATACACAATGGTGCAATGGTACTAGTAGCCAGGGGTGTTGCTATAATTGAACAAGGTGAGACCAATGTACCTGCGTCTCTGAGCGAGGAAAGCCCACAGACTGGACAACAATTTGCTCTTTGCTCGTGTGCATGGAGACGGAGTGTGTGATATTGCTTGCATAGGGATGAGAGCAAGGTTGTACTGAGAATGTTTTGTTTTTTACCACATCCTTACAGTTCTTCTGCAACAAAGTCACAGGAAGAGGAGAGGCAAGTGGGAGGCTTGGGTGGCAGGGGTGAATCTTCACTTCTTGTCCCAGGTCCCTCCCCAACTTCGCTCGTAGCCTTGCAAGACCATGTGCAGGAATCAATATACTAGTTGGAATACCTTCGTTATAGGAGTTTTAGTTCATCTTTAGTGCTGCCCAGAGAATATGTGCCTAGTAATCTTAACAGTAGGCTATTTTTATTCCCAGATCAAACATGAATAAAAGCCTCCCTCTCCCAAACCTATTCATGAATCTATTTTTAGATTTGCAGCCTTGAGCAACTTCGAAGTTGATCCTCATTCAACTTTTATTTCCTCTCTGAGATTTTCTCTAATATTTATTTATTTTAGAAAGTAGAACAGCTGTGTTGATTTGAAACTCAGTTGGGATTGATCTTTCATGACCAAAAGGTGAAGATGGGAAATACCACCATCTTCCACTCCCCAGTTGTTCATTTACCACCCAGATTCAGAGGGTCTGGAAACATCTAATGGATGTGAAAGTTAGGGAGAGAACTTCACTGAAGAAGGCTGTTCTCAAAAGCAGCCAAGCCCAGGCTTGGGCAACCAATCCTGGGCTTGGCTGCCCATAGGAACTGCCAGGATCCACGTGGATCCTGGCACTGCCCCACCAGCAAACCCAGCTTCGTAGCCAAGGTGAAGGGTGCAAGCATGCTCTTAACCCCAGTGATGGAACTGTGTGGTTTTTGGGGCTGCTTGCAGCCCAAGCAGACACAGAGATGGATGCCTAAAGTGCTCGTCTGATGGGGAGATCCTCTCATGCACAGTGCATGGTGCATTCTGGGATTCCTGGAGGTTGGGATGTATTGTCCCAACCTCTGGCAAGCCGCATGGCACCTGGGAGCACTGCTCGTGTGTGTGGCTAAGCCATGCACAGCCAAGCAGGCAGGGAGATCATCTGGGGGAAAGGTGAGTCCTGTGCTGCATTCCCCCACACCCGCCCTCCCCACCTCCTGGTTATGTGAATGGCCTTAGTGTCTTCTAGCCAGTTTGCTTCTGAGTTTTATTCAGGGCACAAATACTTACCTTCAAATCCTGTCATGGTCCAGACCAGGGGTCCTGAATCTTAGATCCTCACATGTTGGTAGACTACATCATAGTGGCTTGGATTGGCTTTCTGGGATGACTTGATCCCCAGGATTCTGGTGCAGTGCTAAGGTCAACTGCCTGCAGTTCCTTCTCAAACCAACAGGGAGGCACTGACTGCCTTACAGTGTAAGTTTGATGCTTATGCTTCCTGGCAAAAGTACCTGAAAGATAGACAGTACCTATGCCACAATTCTATTTTAATATGGGTTTGCAAGCCTGATGAAATAAATTCAGGTACATCATCTTTCCAGCTTTGATGTAATTCATAGATTTACATACGGTATAAAAGCTAGAGCTTTGGGAACAATTGCTGGGGAACGGGCTAATACTAATTTAGGATGTAATTAATCTTAATCCACACCTCTCCCTTATACTGAGCATCTCCAGGGAGAGCTGGGGTGGGGTGGGGTGAATCCTATATGTTAGTGTAGGCAATAAGGAGCTGGATGGACCAATAATCTAACTCAGTCAGCATAAGGCAACTTCCTGTGTTAATGAGTGAGATGGTGGATGCTGTTTGTACTGGGATGTATTGGAGAAGCTTTGGTTTATCTTCCTCTCTCTCTCTTTCTTTCTTTCTTTCTTTCTTTCTTTCTTTCTTTCTTTCTTTCTTTTTCTCCAATATAATATGTGTATGGGCAGGATTAGTTGCATTGCTTACCAATAGGTATGCATGATTCTTGCACAATCCCATTTTATACAGGGCACGATTCAGCCAGAACATCCAAGTGCCACAAGGGGTGCAGATCCTCTCTAGGGATTTGAGGAACTCTCCCCTGCCCCACAACTGTCTTTCCTCTCCCCACAAAAATGTTTAAGTGAGGGACTGCTCCTCAAGCCTTCCCTCTGTCTGCACCCCTGAGTCTCACTGATTTCAGTGGGAGAATTAAGCATCTTCTAAACTTTGACATCAAGACCATGACACCATTTTATGGGCTCCAGTCTGCCCTTGGGCTCCACTCTAGAGTTTATTTAGCATAGTGGTTAATCTTGGGATGTTTATCCAGCCTATATAAGGAAAGAAATCTTGATATCCCTTCCTCTCCCACAGTGTCTGTAGGGGGCCTGGCAGAATTTCATCTCCATGAGCTGCGTTGGTGTGTGTGTGTGTGTGTGTGTGTGTGTGTGTGTGTGTTTTAAAGTGTCCCATAAGACTACCTGGCCTTTTCTCCATGAATAAGGCCAAATCATGCTCACTCATGCATTTCTTATGTAAAACCTTATTATGACTATGCTAACAGATGGCTAAACTATTATTTTTAAATGAAACAAAACAAAACAGACAAACACAAACACCATGGACCCCCTTCTCATAATCTGGGCAGAAAGGAATGTTTATAAATAGGATCTGCAAATATATTTCTATTGCAGTTCAACACATTTCTGCAGCACTCTCTCTTAATGGAAGCAGCAAATTGGGTTTGGGAGGTTCATCTGACTGGAAAGACATGCTTAAATTACTCTCCTAAAAGCAAGGGCTATGGGTAACTTGCTAAGACAGATGAAACAGAGTTCACATGAGAACTATGGATGTACAACCTAGAAAGAACAGAGGTATACCAAAATAGAGACTGCCTCTGGGGGCAAATAATGATGCTTGTACTATATAAAAACAGTCAGTCACATAGGGCTGGTGCAGATGTAATACTCGCTGGATGGTGGCTCTTTACTCAGGTTGAGGGCTTGGCCTGGAAGCAGCTGCAAAACTGCACCCTACTTCTTCCAGAATCTCCCCTCTTACTTGCACATTGCACCCTTGCTCAGAGCTGCATCCGAGTGATGCTAACCCTTTTGATATAAATCTCCAGGGTACTACAAAATTCGCTTTTAGAACTGTTGGGCTTTGTGATTATTTAGCAAAGCACCAAGGAAGCTACCACTCCAGTTACAGAGTGCAGAGTTTAGTTGTTGCAGCTATTTAAGTAGCATGCTTGGAGATCACTGTAGAGTCTAAACTAAAGAGATGTACATTTGAAGTACATTTGAGGTAGGAAAGACCAATTCTAACTATCAGCTACATAATGAATAGGTAGGGAGAGAGAAAGATGTCTCCATCTTCTCTTTAGGAGGAAAGGAAGAGGACTGACTCACTACAGGAAGTACCTGAGGAGTCAAGGCAGGGGTCATAGAGTAGAGGCAAGCAGGGACAGGGCAGGTAAGGAGACCCTCACCAACTACCTCTACTCCCGGTGCCCCTAGTGGTCATTAGGGTAGTTGGTGCAAAAGGTCAATGCACTGGAACTCCATCTCCAACAAGAATTGCGAGAGGAGAGAAGCTGCAGAGTACAGAAGTGCAATCTCACAGCATAGTCCTGCTTTCTTTGCCACAGATGATAGCAAACTAACACTGGCCCATGTGGTACAAAAATGCACTAGCCGATGTGATGTGCCTTATCACAGAGAAGGTGCGCACCAAGCAATGCTACTGCAGGCTTGGATGGCAGCAAGGATGCTGCTGCTTCTGCAGGCAGCATCCTCCCAGTTTCTCCCATTGTGCTGAATGGGAGAAATTGTGGGGATGCTTGTGCACGTAGTAGCGTCCTTGCTGCCTTCTGAGCCCGCAGTAGTGCTTCTGCAGTTCACACTGTCTTCATGACAGTGTGCATATGTTGGCCATTGTCTCTTCTCTAACCCCAAACTAGCAGTGCACAACCATGGCTAGATCCTAAAAACAGCCCTTATTTATTGGAATGTCACTTATTCGTCGAAATGTCACATCCTTTAACTCAACCCAAGAGCTGTACAATCAGCTCAGGAGTCACCAGAGGACTAAAGCAGGCCAGACATGTTTGGATCATGGTCTTCCATGGTAGTAGGGCTAACAGCAGGGGTCAGTATTGTGGAGCAGCTGCCCAGAGCCCTCAGAGGGGCCCACTGTGGATCCCTGAGACTATCTCATAGCTTTTGTGTGGAGGTGGTGTTAGTGGAAGAGGAGCAACTCTGTTGGGGCACACTGAGGTAGGAGAGGGCCCATGGACAGGACCCCTGAAACCTGGAGCTGGTCCTGGTTGGCAATAATCAACAAATGGGCCTGTATCCCCCACATCTTGTTTAAGGCCATTCCACACATTACATGTTGACAGACCCAGCTTTGTGATCAATTATACACTTCACAGGGAGCTGCAGCCAACCTGATCAATGTACCTGCATGATACACATTTCTGATCATGGGTTCACCTCATCTACATATTACAGGTTTAGATTTACACTTTGATAAACACCCTTTACAAAATAAAAGGTGTACATCTAACATCATGTCTAACAAGCAGCCTCACATGTGAACCGGCTTAAGAACTCCTCTTACTGAGGTTAGCAGCAGTCAGATTTCTCATCCAGACAGCAACTGCCCTGAAAACCAGGTCTATATATGCCAGCATCATTAACAGCATGTGCTGGTTTGAAGAGATAAATGTTATTATGTAAAAATCTTTATTCGAATGTAGCTGGAGCCCAGTGACGCATGTCTAAGTGTCAGATTGTGCAAGGGAGTGTGATCTCTATAGTTTTGTCCTCGATGAAGGTCTGATAGAATGAGTTCATTCAGATCACTATCATACATGTGGGTTTGAAGTTGTACTGTAGCCATAAAGACAGAGAAGAACAGATGCAACCGTGGAAAAAAGCCAAATTAATAATGGAAGCAACTGCTTGTTTTAGCCAAAGTTTCTTCTCTGTGGTGCCTTCTCTGTAGGGGAGAGGCTACGTTATATACAAAAGACTCAGTCATTATACCAGTAATGTCCCCACTGGGTAAACAGTTCTAACAAGACCATTTGTCCAGAGGGAAAATGGCAACAAAAAAGAGAAACCTCAACACCTGGATAACTTGTGATACACAGATTGTGGAAAAATGATCTAAGAAAAACAGCCATAAAATGTTAACCCACTGGGCAGCAGACTGCAGTTTTGGAGCAGGATTCTTACGTAATCCCATTTAAGAATAATGAAAAAATTTGGCTGCCTCTCCAGAGGAAGCAAAGTCCCCCAGATTGCTTTGCAACATGAGATTCAGGAAGTCATCAATCAGGTGGATGAGAAATACTGTGCGCGATTCCATCCAGATGAGATGCTATCAAAAAAAAAGAAGGTTCCCTCAGGCAGAAATAGGACCCAATCAGCAAACATGCACCAAATCTCAAAAAAGATTGTTTTTGCTTCTCTCTTCCACTTTTATTTTCTCTCAGAAGGTTTGACAGATTTAGGGAAGAGAAGTTCTGTTCTCCGTGCAGGCAGAAATAAGACAAGAGGCTGTATATGAAAATCACAGTTTTAGCTCAGCTTCAGCTGTGTAACATTAGACTTGACAGTAGAATACAAGGCTGACTAAACAATGGCTCAGAACAATGGAGTCACAGCTGAATCCTGGAGTATGTAGAGAAGTAATAAAATCAAAGTGCCATTGAGCATATGCAAAGTGTTTTCCCCTCACCACTCAGTAACAGTCCCACAAGATGAAAAAGCAGGGCTTCCAGAGTAGATAAGCCTGCAGGGGCGTAACGATAGGGGGAGCAGGGGGGCATGTGCCCCGGGCGCCACCCCGGCGGGTCACATGGGGGTGCCAAAAAGTGGCTTCCCCCTCCCCGCCCCCCCGGATTGCCCACTGAGTGCGGCGGGCTTGCGGCGGCGATGTGGCGGGCGGCGGGTCGCCCGCGGCCCGCCGAGTACGGCGGTGGCTGGTGGCTGGCGGCGTGGCGCTGCGGCGATGGTCTGTAGCGCGCGCGGCCCGAGCGGCGGGGAGGAGTGCAGGCAGAGTGCACGGCAGAGCAACGCCGAGGCTCCTCCTGGCCCTTTTTAACTTTTGAAACTCTGGTATTCTCTCTCTTTCTTTCGCGGCACATGCACACGGTCCTCACTCTGCTGTGATTTCAGTGTACAAACGAAAAGTGCATACTCAGGATGACTCGTTAAGACACAACTAAACTGTATTAATTTAAGAAGCATGTTGAAGGGTCCCGCGTTCCATGTAATGCGATGGTCTGTGCGCACGCGGCCCAAGCGGCGGGGAGGAGTGCAGGCAGAGCGACGCCGAGGCTTCTCCTGGCCCGGCGCATCGCCGCGGCGCCACGCCGCCAGCCACCGCCGTACTCGGCGGGCCGCGAGCGACCTGCCGCTGAATTGCCGCCACCGCCAGCGATCTGCCACCTGGGGGGCGCCGCCGTGCCCTCACAGGTATGTGGGGGCCGGGGGGGCGGAGGGTGCCAGGGAGCGCCATTTCAGGGCTTGCCCTGTGCGCTGTTTCCCCCCGGTATGCCACTGTAAGCCTGACAGGGAGCCATGCTAAGAACATAAAAAGAGCCCGGTTGGATCAGACCAAATGAGGTCAATTTAGTCAAGTATGATGCTCCCAGCACTGGCAAACCAGAAGCTGCTAGCCCTCTCCCACAGTAGCAATTGGCATGCCTCTCAACATGGAGACTCCATAACCATTGATAAACTTGACTTCCATTATTTGTCTAATCTTCTTTTAAAGCCAACTAAGCTAGTCACCATCACCTTCTGGATCAGATTGTGGATTTATATAAACCAGCATCATGTTTCTAACAGTGGACAGTCTGACGGCTCTGGGAAGCCTTTGAGAAGGGCAGAAAGGGAGCAACACTCCCACCTTTTGTTGTTCCCAACATCTAGCGTTCAGAGGTACATGATGAGGTGGATCATACAAATGTGCTTTCTCACTTCTGGAGTCAGTACTCTTTCTTCAGCTGTACAAAATGCCATGTAAACAGACGTCGGTGATGTATACATTTCTCAGTTCTCTATTGCATGTGGATGCTGTATGAGTGTTTGTGACACCTAGTGGCTAAAGCTTCAATGTGTTAAGAAAATTAAGGAAAAATAAATAGGAACAGGGAGGGAGAGCATTTAAATAGCATTATAGGAAGAGGTCCAGCTGTCAAAATGTACTAAACACATATGATTCTCAAAAATTGTGAATTCTTTTTTAATGAGAAGCAATATAAACTGGAATGTATATTGATTTCTGATTGTTTAGGGAGAGACTAATATGAGCTATTTCAACTCACCCACAACTGTGAGGATGACAAGGTTAAGATGGTTGTATATGCAAGCTAGATTCTTGAGTGTTTTACATTCCGTGAGTGTAGGTTTTAGGATGCTCCCAAAACAAACAGAGAGGGCCTGTCTACATGTTACTTCCTTTGTGTGGAGGAAACTAGAAATGCCTCTGTAACATAACGTCTTATTCAGGCTGAAATGGATTTTATTTTTTATTTTATTTTTTCTGCAACTCTTTAAAAGGTGCACACTTGCTGAGACACTAACATTTGAAAATTCCTTTCATGTTTTCTTTTTTCTTTTTTGCAACCAGATTGGCTTCAGCAAGGCTAAACTGTAATATCTGCAACATGACAGTGGTGCTTTATAGACCAGCTATACCCAAAGGAATGCCAAACAGCACTGGATCCCAAAAAGATGTAGGCAGTATTACGAGGACAGATTCACATGGTCATCTTATTCATCTTATTCCCTGCAGCATGGAATTGCAGCCTCATGTGGAAACAGCACTCACATGGCTGACTACACATGTGCAGAGGCGCTCTTTCCCCAGGACTTCCGGGCTGAAGTCAAGGGCCTCCACAACCTCTGGGGAGGAGCTCAGATCCTTTTTAGTCTGTCCCGAGTGGTGTGATCACATTAAAAATGTGTTTAAAATACTGAGTGTGGGTGCAGGGGGCCTCCAAAAGCCTCTAGGTCCAGGCTCCAAAATTACCTAGGTGCACCTCGGCTGCACATGTGATGGGAGGCCTTACAGGGAATGAACACTATTGTACTGAAGCTTTCTCCCAAGTAAGTCTGCTTAGGGTTGCAGTCTAAATTTAAAGGTCATTTGGTAACTGTTTCTTTTCACTCTTTCTACTGCTCTCTGGTCTTAAATCTCAGCTGTGGTTGAGGGCAGGGAAATACAGGGAAAGAAGGCTTTCCTGCCCTCAAGAACTGAAAAGCAACAGTAGGGTTGCCAGATCCTTTCCTGAAGGCAGTGCCTGTATACTTTGTGTTCTGAGGCATTTGGCAAGGCAACAGGCTAAATGTTGGCTCCCTTTGTGGCTCCCACTGTTTCCTTCAACTAGTCCATTTACACTCACGCTGCTCCTGCTTTGGCCAAGGCAACCCCAATTTTGTCCCATAGCAAATAAGGGAAGAGGATAGACTTGGGGACAGTGGACTGATGAAAGAATGAGACAGGAGGAAGTGCATAATCTCTGGCCAAGGAGTTGGCAACCTATGCAACAGCACTCTGCGACCCACAAGGCCTTAGACTAAAACTGATTTCTGGAGTCGTCCAGACTCCAATTGAATTGGAAGTCCCTCAGAGATTCACTCACGCTCCTTGCCTCAGAGCACAACCAGAAAACCAGAAAAACTGTTCTCCCCTCCACCCAGAGCAGGGACCCCAGCCCGCAATATGTGGCTCTGTGGGAGGATGGCTCTTCCCCATTCTAGAATCTTGGATTTAACTTCATAGGGTAGACATATGAGTCAAGGAAGGAAGGAAGGAAGGAAGGAAGGAAGGAAGGAAGGAAGGAGATTCAGAAGCAGGCAGTGGACCATTTAGGAAAATCTAACTCCCCTCACACACATTTGTCTGTTTTGGAGAGGGATGTCTTCTCTCACAATTTCATTTTGTGTCCCTTCCTAGCATCCCTCTTAGTCACCTAAAGCAGTCTTGCAAGCAACTATTGGCCCCATCAGTCCATCTCTGATACCTTGATACTCTTCCGCCAGAATATAGGCTCTCAAGGCTGAGCTATACATTACACAGAGACATGCAATAAAACCCCGATGGCTGCTGCTTTCTCTACATTTCAGGAGGCGGCCATTTGTCGTGGACTGTGTGTACTTAACACTGCCCACAGCCCACCACTTTTTTGCTGCAACTCCTCTTATCCCAGCCATTCCTCCCTGCTGTGAGGGTTCCATCTATGTTCCTCCCTTGCAAACATGGGGAGAAGAGTGGCTTGGGCAGCCAGTGTGGTAGGCAGATGAAGGGAACGCTCGATAAGCAGATCTTCATATTTTGTCGGGGGTGGGACAAAAATATATTTTGGGGTTTAAAGAGGTGGGTTATTAGTTTGGCAGGGGGAGTTCAGGAAGTGGGGGGACTCTTCAAATAGTTAGGGAGGGTATCTTTATCCCTGGGGGAGCAAAAAAAAAAAGCATGTGAGGGAAAGGGTTAATCACACTCTGTCTCCCTGCTTCCTCTTCTCCACTTTAATTTGTCCATGGGAGCAGCTTTGACTCAAAAAGTGGCCATTACAGTTTATGACATCGTTTGCAACATGTAGAGCCGGGTCTCACGATCAGTGAGACCCGGTTCTTGAGAGTGTGTGGGGAGAGCGGGCTAAGCCCGCTCTCCCTGCACACAAGCAGGGAGGGAGCCCTGGGTGGTTAGATCGGTCGCCCACATGATTTCTGGCTCCGTGATGAAGCTGGCAGGGGCTGGGGAGCTCGGGGGCCACATGGCCCCCGGAAGCTCCAGTATGAAGGGCATACTGAGGAGACCCACGGAGCCAGGAGGTGGCTTTTCGCCTCCCCTCCAGGGGTCTACTTGTGAGTAGCCACGGCGCAGAGCCACAGCGCGGCTACTCACGATTGAGAAGCCCGGGTTTACAGAGCACTTGCTTCGCAAACCCGGGCTTTGGGGAGGGCTACAGAAGCGGGCTAGATGCTTGAAAGCCACCAGGCTTGCCTGCGAGCCCGGTGGTTTACACGATCAGCAAAAATCAGGCTAGGCTGTCCTAGCCTGATTTTTGCTGATGGTGAGAATAGCCCCGTAGTCTGCTCTTCAGTCCCCGAGGCCTCCCCCCACGCTCTCTCATATGCTGGAGTGCTTCCTCCTTCCAATCTGAAACTCACACAAAAGCCAAATTCTCTGTGCGGCTATGTATGCACACATCTGGCTTCACATGCACTAGCCCATTATGGGTAGGTTTTTCAAACAGCTGTTGTAGACTGAAATGCACATTATAGTCATAAGACACACGTGTTAGTAACATTAACATGGTGAGTACTGCAGACCTTGCGGAGAGGTCAGTAGGTTGCTGCCAATAGTTACTGGAGTGTGATATGAGGGTGGCAAAAAGCCTTGATGTTTCCTCCTACCAGTGTAGGCAGTAGGGGTGTACATTTTGGAATTTTCTTGTTTCGCTTTGTATCCGAATCGAAACACCCCCGTTTTGTTTTGTACCCAAATTTTCTGAATCCGAATCAGCCCTGTTTTCTTTTGTAGCCGAATTTTCTGAATCCAAATCCAAATCGATTTGGATTTTTAAAAAGGGTCCCAGGGCAAAAAGAGTGGGTGGTGGTGGTAGTGTCCAATGGGTGGAAGCTACCACCCAAATTTCAAAGGAATTAGGCAAAGGGCTGGTTTTTTGTGAATTTTTAAAGTTTACACATCTTTAAGTATTTTCCCATAGGGAATAATGGAGATTCCAGCAAATGTATTGCTTCAAATCAAGGGGAAAGGGATGACCCAGAGTGGAGTGTGGTGGGTGGTAGTGCCCAAAGGGGGCAAGGAAACTTCCAGAATTATCTCAAAAGAATTAGGAACATAGGAAACTGCCATATACTGAGTCAGACCATTGGTCTATCTAGCTCAGTATTGTCTTCACAGACTGGTAGCGGCTTCTCCAAGGTTGCAGGCAGGAATCTCTCTCAGCCCTATCTTGGAGAAGCCAGAGAGGGAACTTGAAACCTTCTGTTCTTCCCAGAGCGGCTTCATCCCCTGAGGGGAATATCTTGCAGTGCTCACACATCAAGTCTCCCATTCATATGCAACCAGGGCAGATCCTGCTTAGCTATGGAGACAAGTCATGCTCAACCACAAGACCAGTTCTCCTCTCCATTGGGCAAAGGGCTGATCTTTTGTGAATTGTTGAAGTTTACGTGTCTTTAAAGATTTCTCCCATAGGTAATAATGGAGGTTTCAGCAGCCCCATAATTCCACTTGGGGGGCACTGGGGTTTCCCAGAGCAAGGGGTTGTGTAGTCCACATAGGGTGCCAACCACCTCCATACCCACAAGCCCTTGCGATACTGGGTTATGTGTTTCTGAGGTGTTCATTGTAGATTCTATGGTAGTATATGAGATTTTCAGTGAAAAACAAGAATCTACTCTCATATGCTACCAGGGAATCTACACTCAGAACACCACAGAAACAACAGAACCCAGCACCCCATGGGTTAGCAACCCTTCCCCTGGCCTATGTGGGGTCAGTAAAGAGTGGCAAGAAGCAAAAGAGCCAATGGGGAACAAGGAGGGAATTGTCAGCAGGTCAGCCCATGATTTAGGTCACTGATCAGAAGGCTGGAAGGGTGGGAAATTCAAAGAGATGTCAAACACAAAATGGAGTCTGACTCAGAGATCACCACAAAATGGAGGTCCGAAACAACAAAACGTTTTGTAGCCGAAACAGGGGCGTTTTGTTTTGTATACAAAACCTTTGGATCTGGAAAATGGGTGTTTTGTTTTGTCTACAAAGCACCCGAAACAGGCTGTTTTGGATACAAAACTTTTTGTATCTGAAACGTTTTGCACATCCCTAGTAGGCAGCCAGTCCCTGGTTGTTGCATCAACCATTGGTTGTGTTCATCAGCTGGCTGAAGAAGCTACAGTGACTCCTGGTTTGAGTGCCCTAGGGGGCTTGCATCTCCTGGATGAATGCTATTGTCAAGTGGGACAGCACTCACAACTGGAAGAGTAAAGGGAGCTTTATGCTGGTGCTGGAAGGCATCAGTTTCTTATCTGAAAATTGCCTAGTGTGTCCCAACCAGTGGTCTTCCTCTAGGGCAATGTGTATATTCCTGAATACCTGTTTTAACTGGTGTACCAGAATAAGACATGAAGCCTCTTTGACCCTAAGAAGATCAGTGGTCAAAACATGTTGGGCGATTTCAGATAATAAACCACCACTTTCAGACACTAGTCACAGAAACATTGGTGGCTGCTTCACAACCTATGTGGGTCCCTGAACCCCCTGCCCCCAAGTACGTTTAGAGTGCTCTGGGTTGGGGGAGGGGGATTGAGGACAGCAATACATGGTGGAATGTAGCAGGTTTCTAGAAATGTTGTATGGGAATTCTTTCAACTTCAGAAGGTGAACTTTGAGTTCCAGATCAAGTCAAAATATTATTGGTAGATCTCCTTTGTAGAAATCCATAGGAACAGCTATTAGAAATTATATATAGCCTGATGTGCCACATGTATTCTATGTTTGCTATGATTTACTGGTTTTGTGTTAAACTTTGAGAGTCCAACAATGGATATATGTTGGAACATAGTCATCTATCCAAATGAAATGCCTGCTCATTCTCAGTTTAAGTGAGGAAAGACAGGAAATCAAAATTTTGGTAGTGACCACAGAGGCATGAAAGATGTGCAATCATTATTCATGGTAAACGTCCAAATTTTCCTGCTGTCCCAGGGAAACAATGGAAAGGACACTCGAAGGATGTTTTAGGAAGCTGTAAATATCTTTGAAACACAGGCAAGGTTATCTTGCATGTATAAAGGTACTGCAAATATTTATGCAAGGTGCTAAAAAGCAGGATCCTCTTTACTGGGAACTATTTGGATAAGGAAAGCTCATAGCTCTCTTTTATGTATAAACATTGCTGCAGCATTCTAAACAGATTTATTGGTGGTATCAGTATAAGTCAAATATTTATGGGAGCTACTCTAAGTACTCCAAGAAAACATTTTAACCACAGTTTTTAAAAGGCAAAAGGTGCTGGAGAATCCTATTTTCCCCTTCCTACCTTCAGTGTTTCTTTTTTGTTTATAATAAAGGAGACTGTGAAAGCAAAGCTGTTATTTCCTCATAACCAAGAAATATGTCTTTATGAAGGTCTTTTCATATCTTGTGCTGACTGGCCTAACTTAAATATACAGTGGGGTTGGGTGGGTAGGGAAGATATCTGCTATAGAGATATCTTTTGCGATACAGAATGAATTTTCACAGTGCACTTTGGGACAAAAATATTGCTGTCATCTGGCCAAGCTACTGTTTAGTTTTGTTCTTAGGGCTAACTTACACATAGGAACATAGGAAGCTGCCACATACTGAATCAGACCATTGGTCTATCTAGCTCCGTATTGTCTTCACAGACTAACAGCAACTTCTCCAAGGTTACAGGCAGGCATCTCTCTCAGCCCTATCTTGGAGAAGCCAGGGAGGGAACTTGAAACCTTCTGCTCTTCCCAGAGTGGCTCCATCCCTGAGGGGAATATCTTGTAGTGCTCACACTTCTAGTCTCCCATTCATATGTAACCAGGGCAAACCTTGCTTAGCTAAAGGGACAAGTCATGCTTGCTAACACAAGACGTGTGCGTGTGCATGAGCTGCATTATATGAGAAGGGAGGATGGAGTTATGTCAACACTTGAATCTACAGCAGATCATAAAGCAGGGCTCCCAAGTCCAGGCTGCATTCATGAGGCACCACCTGAGGCTGGCTGAGGAAGAAGCATGAAGCCATCCATCAGTACTTCTTGCTCATGATTAGCTTGGTGTGAGCCCTTTGCAGACTCTGAGCCTTATAAAACTGTGTTATAGTCACCCCTTGGCCTGAGTATTGTAACCAGGCTTTGAAAGGGGATTAGACAAATTCATGGAGAACAAGTCTCTCTCAGTGGCTGGTAGTCACAATGGCTATCTGCTACCTCCAGATTCAGAGGCAGCACATGTTGCAGACCAATTGCAGGGAAGCAACTGCAGCAGAGGCAGTGGTGGCCAGTGCTTGCTGTGGCAGGAGGTGTGGTGAGAAAGGCGGGTTATGCCTGTAGCACAGTAATCCACTGCAGCTGCCCTGCAGGCACACTGGCCATATGAGGGTTGAGCCTGATAAAAATCTGAGGGGGTTTTTGGTGTGGTTTTTTTTTGCCATGCTCAGCCCTTAAACGACTGGTGTGCCTGTGTCTAGGCCACCTGAGTGGCTGCAGCCATGGGGTGAATTACTATTTAAAGGCATAACCTGCCTTGTTCACTGTCTCTTTTGCCACAGTGAGTACCGCCTACTACTGGAGATCTTCATCTCCTGCTTGGAGGTTTCCCAGAGAGGCATGACATTGACCACTGTGGGAAACAGGGTGCTGGGCTAGATAAACCATTGGTCAGATCCAGCAAGGCTATTCTTGCAATATGTCCTCCACTAGATTTCATTTTGGCTTTCACCACAAACTTGGCAATGAATGATATTTGTAGTGATGACTCTGCTGGTTGACCCTAAAACTGTCTAAACCTTTGTGAATGTTGCCCTCCTGGAGTGAAGAAATCTCATAGGAGCTGATCATTTTTAGGCTTCTGGAGAGAATGTATAAAACATGTAGAAGAACGGCAAGACTTATACCGGATTACTATAGCATGGTGTCTCTTGTTGTGGGGCTTGCAAGCTTAGAGATGAACTCTCCTGACAGTGCTATGGCCTCGATCCATTACCTGCTTATTTCAGTGCAATATCATTGACTTCAGAGTCCATGGACTATGGATCGCGCCCTGCATATTTTGATCTGGAGTAGAGATGTATGTTGGGATTTTGCCATGGACATTGTCTCAGTTCCTTGTGTGGGGCATGCTTGTCTATATTTGAATGTGTCTGTGTACTGGCTTGGGGGTGGAGTCACTGCATTTGTCAGCTTCTTACTTGCTGTCCTGAATTCAAACTGAGAGGTTCTTCCTCTCTCTACATAACAGACTGTTAGTCTGTTTGTTGTTTGATTAGCCTATGTTTTAGTTAGTAATAAATATCAAACTTTTGTTTCTCAATTAAAGTTGTTTCCTGTACAATTACTTGTAAAGGATAAACAATTTCTCTCCAACAATGCGAAGGCTGGAAAAAACTGGAAAATTTCAGGAGGGAAACCCAGGGTTTGTTGTTGTTTTTGCTGCAAGGACTCCCTTGCCTCCACAAAAGGTTTTAGATTTTTTTTTAAAAAAATTGTGACATATTTTCTTTTGGATGGTGAATAACATGGTTTGAGAAAAGGTATTCAAATCTATTCATACAAGAAAAGTCATTCTGATCTTTGCTCTCCCAAGCTTTTGCTTGCTTTAGATTCCTCCATCTTCTGCAGTATGTGAAGGAAATTGATCTATGTTTGGAAATACTCATGCCAGTTAGAGAAATACACCAACATGTGAAAAGGCAGAAAAACTAGTCTCAATCCAGGCAAATCTTCAGATTTCAAAAGTTCCTGAAGGTGATAAAAATGAAGATGCAGAAGAAGCAGAAACTGCTCATAGTGTTAGCTCAGAAAATGAGACTGATTAGACAAAGTTTCATGTGGGGGAAAAATTGTATTCAAGAGTCTTCATTTTGTTCTTCGTTGTCTGAAAATGAGTGCATTCTGTATTTGCTTGACACTGGAGGAGATTAATATCTAGCATGCACAATAACTTTATCTGCTTTACTATAATATGATAGTTTATTCTTTTTTCAACTTTAACTTTTTGCCTGCTTTTCATAAACTGGCAAAAACTAAGAGATGCTGGATTCCTTAGAGTTCAGCAGATTATAATCTATTTGTAACAAAATTTAAAAATATTTAAAAGTAAACTAAATGAGTAAATTTGCACTTATTTTCTGAATAAATGATACTTCTAAATGGAATATACCAAACATGATCAATGTTATGTGCAGAGCAAGTGATACATAATACATTTTGTGTTCCTAAAGAAACTAAGAGACTTTAGATCTGCAAAGGTTTTTTTTTAAAGTATTGCACAATACAGTTCAATTTCCTCCCAAACTATGTTAAAAAACAACAACAACCCAACACACACACACACACACACACACACACACACCTGGGGGAAAAAATTCCCCTGTAGCTTCAAAATTTCTGGAAATATTAGATCTCTAGCCTGGACAGAAATATTTCAAACATGAATTCAGCAGGGCAGCTGTCCTGTAAAGTACCAAACAAGGCTACTTCTTACTGATTGCTGTACAAATTCTCCTGCTCAATCAATCACAGTATTTGACAGTCCAAAAAGCAGATGCAAGTGACCTCAGCTCTTGTGGTTATCTTGTTATCACACACTGCAATGAAGACGCCACATGCAGGGCTCTGCAAAGTGATCCAGACACTGACCAGGCATTCCAACTGACTGCAGCTGTATGTCGAAGTAACTGTGCAATTTGGAGTGCAGCCACCTCCATAATGACTAGCATTCTAGCTAAATTTTCTGCTTGGCTATAGGTAGAAGTACTAATGTCAAAAATAATGTTTTCCAACAAGCCTGCACAGATCATGCTGTATGACACTGGATTGCCTTTAGTCTTCAGATCCATCTATAGAAGGACAGCTGTAGAATAATCAGCATCTTGTGCAAAAACTTGATCCCTCCCAGAAAAATACAAGTATTATGGGGGGGGGTTTAGAGGAATAGGATATTTTTCTTCTCTCCTTCAGAGACTGCAGATATTACAATTTCTATAAAGAAGCCCCCCCCCACACACAGAGACTGCCTCTCTTTCCCTCTCTAAAACTGTCTCCTCGAGGTTTTATAGGCTTTCCCCCCAAATCCACTCCTGATCGGAGTGTGCTAGTCCACATATTCGCTGGATTTAACCCAACCTCCGTGCGGGCTATCGGTGACCAGAACAGACAAGGCTTTGTTTTTTTCTGAAGGGAGGCTGCGAATTCTGGCTTAGCCTGAGTTATGTCTGGGGTAAAAAATAATAATAATAATCCTCTATTTCCAGCAGCTTTTGAAAAAAACTCCGGGCTTCTGCTTCCTTCGAGGGTGTTGATGGAGGTGCTGATGGCTATGTGAAGGAGGTGCTGATGGCTATGCGAATGGTCCATCTAATCCCTTGAATTAAAATGTCTCGAATCTGCTGCAAAGCAGATTCACTCTTCAGATACAGAGGCATAGAGCCATGTGTGAAAAACCTCCTGGGTGTTTTTCACACAGCCGGCTTTACTGCAAGTTTATTGAGAGGTTTTACCATGAGTTTGAAGTTGCCCCAAAAAATCGACACAAAAAATAGATTTTGCTTTACCCTGGATATAAATCAGGCTACACTTTAACACACAATGAAAACCCTGAATCATGTGTGAAATGCTCCCTGATAGCTCACAAGGACTTTGGGGTAAATCTGGCTGATATGTGAATGCACACCCTCCTTTCCAGAGGAGATGCAAGCTAAAAGCCTTGTGTGAAAAACACCCAGGCGACTCATGCTCTCCAAGTACTGAGTGAACCTACATCCAGATTCAGAGGCAGAATATCTTTGAATACCAGTTGAGGGGGAGCATGGAAGGAGAGCGGGCATGTCTTCATCTGCTTGTGGATTTCCCAGAGGCGTTTGGTGGGCCACTGTGGGAAACAGGAGGTTGGACTAGATAGGCCTTAGGCCTGATGCAGCAAAGCTCTTCTTAGGTTCTTGTGAATAGAGTGCAGTCCCAGCTGCTGCAACCTAGAAAGAAGAGAGGAGGTGGTGGTTGTGCTCATCCATCAAATCTGGGCTCATCCATGAATCTTAATGAGTGACTTTGTGCCAGACACTGTTTTGCAGCCTAACTGACCTCAAGTGGCTGTGGTGGAATAAAAAAAGAGGGGATATAAAAATGTAAAAAATTATATAAGATCCTCCTCAAGGAAGGTCCACAGATTGAAGACTAGTGAAAATGGATTTACAGCACACTTACCTGGATTAAACTTACAAAACAAAGAGAAGAAGCTCATGAGTGAACATCTGCTATATTGTACTGGAATGCATTTATACATTATTGGGGTATAGTAATCATTTACCTAATACAATTTTGCTATTTTTAGTGTTTTTGTTGACATATGCACTGATATTTAAATGTTATTGTGTTTTGGACTTATTAGCACACTGGCTGACATCGAAACTAATGTTATGAATGCCAAATAGTGTTTTGCACATGTAGCAGCCCTCAGGTATTTTTGAGAAGCACAAAGGACTGCATTGGGAAGGGAGGAATGGCAAAAATCACTTCTCCCTTATTGCACATGTATTTATTTGCTATGTGTCTTTCTGTCAGTCAGTAAGTCTTTTTTATGGTCTTTGACCAATATATTTGGCATGTGAAATTTTAGGCTGGGTGTCTTTATTCCTTTATTCTCATTTATTCCTGAAATGTTAAGTAGTGCAAAGTTAAATCAAAGTAGGAAAGAATGCCAGACTTTAGTCTTGTTTGGAACCTTTTGTTGAAAGGTGGTATATAAATATTTTGTTGTTGTTGTTGTTGTTTATGTATCCTTACATAAAACTAATCAACTGTAGAGTCCTCCCAGAAACTGTCTCCCCAAGGGTAGGATGTTTTTTTCATGACCAACTTCTTTCAGGTTCTGAAGCCTATAGCATTACAGACTTTGCATAGCTTTGTCTTACTAATCAGACCATTCAATCATGAAATATTATTTCTGGATTTAATGTCTGATACAGAGTAGGCCACCTAATGGTGCAGTGAGGAAATGACTTGACTAGCATGCCAGAGGTTGCCGGTTCGAATCCCCACTGGTACGTTTCTCAGACTATGGGAAACATCTATATCGGGCAGCAGCAATATAGGATGGTGCTGGAAGTAGCTTTGTGAACAGAAGTTTGCAAACAGATATTGAAGGAGTTTAGCGGGGGTTTCGTGGGGAACTTCGTGGGGAGGCACATAAGCGGTCCCCCTTCATCACAGAGGAGACACACAGCATGAGGAGTAGGCACACAGCTACTCCTTTAATTTTCTTAGAGCTTAAAACCTTTAATTAGCTGACTACTGAACTTGAAGACATAGCTTCAAATGAACAAACCCTATATATTATAAATAGCCAATCAAACCAGTTATGAAGGTATAATGCCAGCAGGAGAGGGGGTGTTTCCCAGTGTATTGCATAAAGTGTTGCATGTATAACTATCTGCCTGAGGGTCAGAGGTCCTGGGTGTGTGCTCAGTGAAAAGAGCTCCTGGCTCTCAGGGAACAAGTTCATTCCCTCAAAGCCAAGATGGTTGAGCTTCTCTGGAGAAGCTCAGGGATGCAGAGATGTATGTGGATGAGACCCTCAGGGATGTGATAGAGGTACCCCACTCCCAGTCTGATGGCGCTTCTGCTGTCATGGAGAATGAAGGTCTCAGGGAAGGAGGACATCTGTATGAGGAAGAGGAAAACACTCCCATTGAAGGGACCCCTTCCTTGGGTGATGCACCCATATCCTCTCGCACAGAGGATACTCCTCCAGGGTTGTGTGGAGGCCTCCTAATAGTGGTTGATTCAATTTTGAGGGACATAGAGAGATGGGTCTATTACCTGTGTGTAGGCCACAGGGTGACTCGCCTGCCTGGTGCAAAGGTTGCAGATATCACGCTGAGTCTAGGTAGGCTGTTAGGCAGTGCTGCGGAGGAGTCAGCTGTCGTGGTGCACGTAGGTACCAATGATGTTGGGAAATGCAGTTGGGAGACTCTAGAAGCCAAATATTGGCTGCTAGGAAGCATACTGAAGTCCAGGATCCCCAGAGTAGCATTCTTTGAAGTGCTACCAATTCCACATGCAGGGCCAGCAAGATAGCCCGAGCCGAGAAATCTCATGGTGTTGATGAGATGGTGGTGCCAGGAGGAGCGGTTTAGATTTGTTAGGCACTGGGATACATTTTGGGGCAAGCAAAGCCTGTACAAAAGGGTTGGGCTCCAGTCGAACCAAGGTGGAACCAGGCTGCTGGCGTTTAAAATAAAAAAGTTCATAGCTTTTAAAATTATGCCTGGGGGTTTGCCCACAGGAACTGGGTGGTATCTGGTTTGGCAAGCAAAATCCGCTAAGGTGTGAGGGTGCAAATGTTTTGGATAAACCAGAAGGGGATAGAGTAGAGCCAGGAATAGAGTAGACAGAAACACATGACAGCTGGCCAAAAAAGTCAAACGATGGTAAGGGAGATAGCACAAGCCAACACCAGGTAAGAGACTTGGCGTATACTGTAGGTGTCCTAATACCAATGCCAGAAGCATTGGTGAGCTGGATTGCTTGGTTACTAATGAAAACATACAACAACAGCAAATATTTATATACTGCTTTTCAACAAAAGTTTCCAAAGTAGTTTACATAGAGAAATAATAAACAAACAAACAAACAAACAAACAAATAAATAAATACGGTGGAGCATAATAAGTAAGTAAGTAAGTAGGTAAATAAATAAATAAATGAATGAATAAATAAATAAATAAATAGTGGGCATAACGGAAACCTGGTGGAACATTGAGAACCAGTGGGACACTGTTATTCCTGGATACAAACCCTACAGAAGGGGCAGGGAGGGGAGGATTGTGGGTGGAGAAGCACTGTATATTAAAGAAGCGAAAGATTCCAACAAGCTAGAAAACCTAGGGAGACCGGAGTCCTCTACAGAATCATTATGGGTGACAATATGAGGACTGAAAGGAAATGTGTTACTAGGGATGTGCTATTGCCCTCTGAATCAAAATGCTGAGAGTGACCTGGAGTTGGAGAAGCAAATCAGAGAGCCGAGAGAGAGAGAGAGAGAGAGAGAGAGAGAGAGAGAGAGAGAGCTGTAATAATGGGTGACTTCTACTCACACATAAACTGAGTAAATTCACATTCAGGTAATGAAAGAAAGGCCAAAGTTCTAGACATGCTAAATGACTGTGCCTTAGAACAGTTAGTTGTGAATCAAACCAGAGAGAAGGGAACCTTGCATGCCTTGCTGAAGGAGAACCAGCATGGCTTCTGCAAGGGAAAGTCTTGCCTCACTCAACTTTTGGAGTTCTTTGAAAGTTTCAATAGGCATGTGGATAAAGGTGATCCAGTTGACAGTTTTCTTGGACTTCTAAAAAGCTTTTGACAAAGTTCCCCACCAAAGGCTATTGAATAAACTTAGCAGCCATGGGATAAAGGGACAGGTTCATGTGTGGATTGGTAACTGCTTGAAGGACAGGAAACAGAGGGTAGGAATAAACTGACAGTTTTCACATTGGAGGGAAGTAGGAAGTGGGGTCCTCCAGTGATCTACTGGGACCAGTGCTCTTTAACTTGTTCTTAAATGGTCTAGAAGTTGGGGTAAGCAGCGAAGTGGCCAAATTTGCAGATGTCACTAAACTATTTAGGGTAGTGAACTCCACAACAGATTGTGAGGAGCTCCAAAAAGATCTCTCCAAACTGGGTGAGTGGGTGACAAAGTGACAAATGTGGTTCAGTGTAAGCAAGTGTATATTGGGGCAAAAACAAAAACAAAAAAACACCCTAACTTCACATACATGCTGATGGGATCTGAGATGACAGTGACTGACTAGGAGAGAGATCTTGGAGCCATGGTGGACAGCTCATTGAAAGTGTAAACTCAGTGTGCGGCAGCTGTGAAAAAAGGCAAATTCCATGCTAGGGATTATTAGGAAGGTAATTGAAAATAAAAATGCTAATATTATAATGCCCTTATTGAAATCTATGGTGCGGCCACATCTGGAGTACTGTGTACAGTTTTGGTGACTGTATCTTAAGAAGGATATTGCACTGGAAAAGGTGCAGAAGAGGGCAACCAAAATGATCAGTGGCTTGGAGCACCTTCCTTATGAGGCAAGACTACTCCATCTGGGGTTTTTAGTTTGGAAAAGAGGCAACTAAGGGGAGACATGATCGAAGTGTATACAATTATTCATGGAATAAAGAGAATGGACAGAGATTTTTTTTCCTCCCTCGCTCTCAACACTAGAACCAGGGTCATCCCATAAAACTGAAGGCCAGGAAATTTAGGACCAACAAAAGGAAGTACTTTTCCACACAGTGCATAATTAATCTATGGAATTATTTGCCATGGTATGTGGTGATTGCGACTAGCATGAATGGCTTTAAAAGGGGCTTAGACAAATTAATGGAGGACAAGTCTATCAATGGCTGGTGGCTATGGGCCACCTCCAGCCTCAGAGGCACGATGCCTCTCAATACCAGTTGCAGGGGAGCAACAGCAAGAGAGAGGGTGTATCCTTACCTCTTGCCTGTGGGCTTCTCAGAGGCATCCGGTGGGCCACTGTGTGAAACAGCATGCTGGACTAGATAGGTCTTGGGCCTGATCCAGCAGGGCTGTTCTTATGTAAATTGGGGGTGGGATTGTTTGGTGCATGGAATTTTGAAGTAAGAGGGAGGGAGCAGAATGTTTGGAGGATGGAATGTTTGGGGAAATGACAGCTGGGATCTTGTGGCAGTTATTGTGTGACTGGGTTTGGGATGAGGTTGGATTATATGAGGTAGGGTTAAGAACCTGTTAGAAGCTATGTTGTATGGTGAAAGATAAACATATATCTGAACAAGTATAACGCACATTTGAGGCCATTTGTATATTTTCCTTACTTTCTTTGCAACAAAATAGGTAAACCATATCATCTGATATGCTCTCCTAAGACCAAAGTATTTTCAAGGTTTAGACACGTACACTGAAACTTGGAGCAAGCACAGCTAGGCTGTGACAGAGGACTGCTGCTGCCATAGTGTCACAGAATTATAACACACTTAGCAATATATGCTGAAACCTATTGCTTTTTGTTTGAGTCACACCAGTTCTTCCCTTCTTGCTAATATTTCATTCAGAATATATATCTTTCAAAAAAAGTCTCATCTCCTTGGATTAGGGAAAGCAAATTAATATCCCTAAATCAAGTGCTATAGGAAAGACCAATATTGTGTTTTAGTGATGTACTTTTCATGGAGATAGTTAGGGTTACAGTAACAAATTCCATTTGTACAGAAAAGGCACATTTGGATTCTGTAAATGGTTGGCAATA